>NC_067249.2:73964205-74589205 GCF_019359855.2 Lolium perenne
ATCCTTCTTAGTCACTCTAAAATGAAGCTTTCGGGAGGTTTTTGAAATTTCCATGTTTGAAACCCAAAACCACTTCTCATCATGCTTGACTTCGTAAGACAGAGTTTAGGGTTAGGGGTAGATACATGCTTTTTCTGGTTTGAATATGTATAGACCTTGTTTATCAACTTGAATGCTTACTATATATATGACATAAGAAGGCTATATATGTGCTTTGGTTTTTCATTTTTTGATTTTTTTCGAATTTTTTATGCCCATTAAAATCTTGGTCAAATCCTATGTTTGACCATGATTTAAACAAGTTTAGAACATGAAAATGAAAAGGTAATCATGGATATTTCTTAGTCACACTCTAGAATGAAGCTTTTGGGAGGTTTTTGAAATTTCCATGTTTGAAACCCAAAACCACTTCTTTTCTTGCTTGACTTCATAAGACAGAGAGTTTAGGGTTAGGGGTAGAGATACATGATTTTTTTTGGTTTGAATATGTCTAGACCTTGTTTATCAACTTCAATTCTTACTATATGACATAAGAAGACTATGTGCTTTGGTTTTTCATTTTTTGAGTTTTTCTGAATGTTTATGCACATTTGAATCTAAAGGTGAGAGAACACGTTAAAGGTTATTCTAACAAAGGTCATGCTTGGAATATTACCTATGTATTATTGTACATCACAAATGTGAAATGAAAATATGTGCATCTCTATAAACCATAAACCCTAACCCTAACTATATAGAAAAATATGAACAATCCGGCCATGCTTTTCGATTGCCTTTTTTGATCCACCTGCTTTGGCTGGATTTGAAATTTAGGGAGGGGGGTAGGGGACGAGTGTGTTTCTTTGGATGCATCTCTCGTATTTGCTAGTTTTGGGGGGTCACACAAATTCAGGGTAGCATCATGCCCACCCCCTCCCTTCACGCGCGGAAAAAGTGTTAGGCGAGTAGTAAAATGGCATGAACAACAAGTTTCAAGTAAAATTTCGAATATAACCAGAATGTACCAATTGATAGATGAGTTAACTTGGCTTCATGGAAAAAATAAGGTCATGTAAATGAGTTAACTTGGCTTTCCCACCCTTGAATCCATAGGAGTACTAATACAGTATAATGATCACCCGAGTTATTACACCAACAGGTCTGTCACTTACATGTGGTTCCCATGCGTGAGGTCCCACACTTCAGTGAGCACAAGTCATGTGCGGTCGGTAGGCAAACTCCCATCTTCTTTGTCAAGAGAAGACGCATCAAAAGTCCCCCTCTCTCTCTCTCCAGTTATCCACCTCCGCTGGCTGCCGGTTTTGGCATTGCGTTTCTAGCTCAGCTCGGAGGCCATGGTGTGCACGCACTGTAGCCATGGCGATTTGGTCGCGCTAAGTGGTTCGTCCCCGGCTGCGACGAGGATCAATCTGGGCGGTGGTTGTTAAGGACCCGATCGCATTTCTTGCTTTCAGCGTGGGGTCTTCCATGTAAAAGTTAGGGATTTAGATGAAATTTCCTGTTTATTCTGTGTCTTGTTGTAAACTGTGCTCTGGTGCGTACTGGAAGTCTGAGTCCTTCAGGATCCTTCGGTTGTCCCTCTCTCAAAAAAAAAATCTCTCTCATTATCGGCCTCGCTCGCTCGCACCTCCTGCGCACTGACAAACCCTGAAAAAGGTCAGACACCATAAATAAGAGGGCCCCACTCACTTCTCTCCCTTCGTCTCCTTCCGTGTGATCCCTCTTCCTCCGAGTTTCACTGGACGGGCAAACACATGTGCTGCCTAGAAATATTCGACCCCTTTGCATGGATAATCATGTCGACCATTTTTACCTGGTTTTGAAATAAATAAATGAAAATGAAGAAAACCTCAAAAATGAAACCCTTCCGCATTGAGTGCTTATAGGTGTACTAGTTGACAGGGAAAATAAGAAACCTGTGATAGGGTAGTAAAAAACAAAATGTCTTCACAAAACGGACTATCGTGTATGAAGATTCATGGGTTTCAAGCCAACAAATGGCGTAGTTATGGCCATATTTGTGGCATAGTTTGTTATAATGTGCCCAAATTGGGCATGGTGGTGCATCTTGCCATTCCCAACAATGTTGCTGACTAGACTTTTCAACTTTTCGGTATATAAAAACTCATTTTTCATTTTCTAGATGTCAAAATAGGTTTATTTTGTGAATGGGGTACATAAGATACAGCTCAAAATGGCGCCTCTACATTTTAAAGATAAATTAGGCCACATATTAGTGAAAATTCCCAACTCTTTATGTTTTTAAGTGCTTTCTAGCTAGTTTCACACATTTAAATGACTTTATGCTGATTTATTGAAAGTAATTCCAATTTGAAATGTAGGTGTGTTATAACTTCGTCCTATAAATCCCCAAAAATCATTTTTTTGATACATATTACTTACTATATGTCTAGACCTTGTTTATCTACTTGAATATGCTTACTATATATATATATATATATGACGTAAGAAGACTATGTGCTTTGGTTTTTTATTCTTTTATTTTTCATGAATTTTTATGCCCATTTGAATCTTGGTCAAATCCTATGTTTAACCAATATTTAAACAAGCTTAAAACATGAAAATGAAAAAGGTAAGCTTGGATCCTTCTTAGTCCCTCTAAAATTAAGCTTTTGGCAAGTTTTTGAATTTTCCATGTCTGAAACCCAAAACCACTTCTCTTCATGCTTGACTTCATAATTAAGACAGAGTTAAGCGTTAGGGGGTAGATACATGCATTTTATGTTATGAATATGTCTAGACCGGCCATGTTCATCAAGTTGAATGCTGCTTACTATATATGACATTAGAAGGCTATGTGCTTTGGTTTTTCATTTTTTCATTTTTTTTTGAATTTCTATGCCCATTTGAGTCTTTGTCAATTCCTAGGTTTGACCAAGAGTTCAAGTTTAAAACATGAAAATGAAAAGGTAAGCCTCGATCCTTCTTAGTCACTCTAAAATGAAGATTTGTGGGGGGGGGGGGGGGGGGGTCTTTCAATTTCCATGTTTGAAACCCAAAAACATTTCTCTTCATGCTTGACTTTATAAGACATAGTTAAGGGTTAGGGGGTAGATACATATGCTTTTATGTTTTGAATATGTCTAGACCTTGTTCATCAACTTGAATGCTTACTATATATATATATATGACATAAGAAGCTAGGCTATGTGCTTTGGTTTTCATTTTTTGATTTTTTCTGAATGTTTATGCCCATTTGAATCTTGGTCAAATCCTAGGTTAATTTGACCAAGATTTAAGCAAGTTTAAAACACATGAAAATGAAAAGGTAAGCCTGGATCCTTCTTAGTCATTCTAAAATGAAGCTTTTGGGGGGTTCTTGAAATCTCAATGTTTGAAACCCAAAACCACTTCTCTTCATGGTTGACTTCATAAGACAGAGTTTAGGGTTAAGGGTAGATACATGATTTGCCAGGTTTGAATATGTCTAGATCGACCTTGTTTATCAACTTGAATGCTTACTATATATATGACGTAAGAATACTATGTGCTTTGGTTTTTTTTTTTTTGATTTTTTCTAACTTTTTATGCTCATTTGAATCTTGTTGGTCAAATCCTAGGTTTGACCAAGATTTAAACAAACTTAAAACACGAAAATGAAAAGGTAAGCATGGATCCTTCCCACACTCTAAAATTAAGCTTTTGGGAAGTTTTTGAAATTTTCATGTTTGAAACCCAAAACCACTTCTCTTCATGCTTGACTTCATAAGACAAAGTTAAGGGTTAGGGGTAGATACATGCTTTTTCTGTTTTGAATATGTCAAAACCTTGTTCATCAACTTGAATGCTTACTATATGACATAAGAAGACTATATGTGCGTTGGTTTTTCATTTTTTTTTCTGAATGTTTATGCCCATTTGAATCTTGGTCAAATCCTAGGTTTGACCAAGATTTAAATAAGTTTAAAACATAAAATGAAAAGGTAAGCCTGGATCCTTCTTAGTCATTCTAAAATGAAGCTTTTGGGGGGTTCTTGAAATCTCAATGTTTGAAACCCAAAACCACTTCTCTTCATGGTTGACTTCATAAGACAGTTTAGGGTTTGGGGTAGATACATGATTTGTCGGGTTTGAATATGTCTAGACATGCATGCTTGTTTATCAACTTGAATGCTTACAATATGACATAAGAAGACTATATGTGTGTTGGTCAAATCCTATGTTTGACCAAGATTTAAACAAGCATAAATCCTGAAAATGAAAAGGTAAGCTTGGATCCTTCTTACTCACTCTAAAATTAAGCTTTTGGGAAGTTTTTGAAATTTCCATGTTTGAAACCAAAACCACTTCTCTTCATGCTTGACTTCATAAGACATAGTTAAGGGTTAGGGGCCGGGTAGATACATGCTTTTTCTGTTTTGAATATATATGTCTAGACCTTGTTCATCAACTTGAAGGCTTACTATATATATATGACATAAGATCGAAGGCTATGTGCTTTATTTTTTTATTTTTTTGAATTTTATGCCCATTTGAATCTTGATCAAATACTAGCTAGATTTGACCAAGATTTAAACAATTTTAAAACATGAAAACGAAAAGGCAAGCCTGGATCTTTTCTAGTCACTCTAAAATGAAGCTTTTGGGATGTTCTTGAAATTTCCATGTTTGAAACCCATACGACTTCTCTTCATGCTAGACTTCATAAGATCGACCGAGTTTATGGTTAGGGGGTAGATACATGATTTGTCTGGTTTGAACACATTTTTAAACCTTGTTTATCAACTTGAATGCTTACTATATGACATAAGAAGACTATGTGATTTTGTTTTTCATTCTTCTAATTTTTTTGAATTTTATGCCCATTTGAATCTTGGTCAAATCCTAGGTTTTTGACAAGGATTTAAACAAGTATAAAATATGAAAACGAAAAGGTAAGCCTGGATCCTTCTTAATCACTCTAAAATGAAGCAGCTTTTGGGATGTTCTTGAAATTTTCATGTTTGAAACCCAAAACCACTTCTCTTCATGATTGACTTCATAATTAAGACAGAGTTTAAGGTTAGGGGCAGATATATACATGATTTTCTGGTTTGAATATGTCTAGACCTTGTTTATCAACTTTAATGTCTTACTATATGACATAAAGAATGTTATGTGCTTTGGTTTATCATTCTTTTTGTTTTTCCTGAATTTTTATGCCCATTTGAATCTTGGTCAAATCCTAGGTTTGACAAAGATTTAAACAAGTTTAAAACATGAAAATGAAAAGGTAACCATGGATCCTTCTTAGTCACTCTAAAATGAAGCTTTCGGGGGGTTCTTGAAATCTCAATGTTTGAAACCCAAAACCACTTCTCTTCATGGTTGACTTCATAAGACAGAGTTTAGGGTTAAGGGTAGATACATGATTTGCCAGGTTTGAATATGTCTAGACCTTGTTTATAAACTTGAATGCTTACTATATATATGACGTAAGAATACTATGTGCTTTGGTTTTTCTTTTCTTTTTTTTTTGATTTTTTCTAACTTTTTATGCTCATTTGAATCTTGTTGGTCAAATCCTAGGTTTGACCAAGATTTAAACAAACTTAAAACATGAAAATGAAAAGGTAAGCATGGATCCTTCCTACACTCTAAAATTAAGCTTTTGGGAAGTTTTTGAAATTTCCATGTTTGAAACCCAAAACCACTTCTCTCTTCATGCTTGACTTCATAAGACAAAGTTAAGTGTTAGGGGGTAGATACATGCTTTTTCTGTTTTGAATATGTTTAAACCTTGTTCATCAACTTGAATGCTTACTATATGACATAAGAAGACTATATGTGCGTTGGTTTTTCATTTTTCATTTTTTTTTCTGAATGTTTATGCCCATTTGAATCTTGGTCAAATCCTAGGTTTTTGACCAAGATTTAAACAAGTATAAAATATGAAAACGAAAAGGTAAGCCTGGATCCTTCTTAATCACTCTAAAATGAAGCACCTTTTGGGATGTTCTTGAAATTTTCATGTTTGAAACCCAAAACCACTTCTCTTCATGATTGACTTCATAATTAAGACAAAGTTTAAGGTTAGGGGCAGATATATACATGATTTTCTGGTTTGAATATGTCTAGACCTTCTTTATCAACTTTAATGTCTTACTATATGACATAAAGAATGTTATGTGCTTTGGTTTATCATTCTTTTTGTTTTTCCTGAATTTTTATGCCCATTTGAATCTTGGTCAAATCCTAGGTTTGACCAAGATTGAAACAAGTTTAAAACATCAAAATAGAAAGGTAAGCATGAATCATTCTTAATTATTCACTCTAAAATGAAGCTTTTGGGAGGTACTTGAAATTTTATGTTTGAAACCCAAAACCACTTCTCTTCATGTTTGACTTCATAAGACAGAGTTTATGGTTAAGGGTAGATAGATGATTTTTCTTGTTTGAATATGTCTAGACCTTGTTTATCAACTTGAATGCTTACTATATGACATAAGAATACTATGTGCTTTGCTTTTTCATTTTTCTAATTTTTTATTTGTTACACCTATTTGAATCTTGGTCAAATCCTAGGTTTGACCAAGATTGAAACAAGTTTTAAACATCAAAATGGAAAGGTAAGCATGAATCATTCTTAATTATTCACTCTAAAATGAAGCTTTTGGGAGGTACTTGAAATTTTATGTTTGAAACCCAAAACCACTTCTCTTCATGTTTGACTTCATAAGACAAAGTTTATGGTTAAGGGTAGATAGATGATTTTTCTAGTTTGAATATGTCTAGACCTTGTTTATCAACTTGAATGCTTACTATAAGACAAAGTTTAGGGTTAGGGGTAGATACATTTTTTTTGGTTTGAATATGTCGTCTAGACCTTGTTTATCAACTAATGCTTACTATATTACATAAGAAGGCTATGTTATTTGGTTTTTCATTTTTTCTATTTTTTTTCTAAATTTTTATGCTCATTTGAATCTTGGTCAAATCCTAGGTTTGACCAAGATTTAAACAAGTTTAAAACAAGAAAATGAAAAGGTAATCCTGGATCCTGCTTAATTAAGTAGTCACTGTAAAGTGAAGCTTTTGGGAGGTTTGTGAAATTTCCATGTTTGAAACCCAAAACCACTTAAGATAGAGTTTATGGTTAGGTGTAGATACATGATTTTTCTTGTTTGAATATGTCTAGACCTTGTTTATCAACTTGAATGCTTACTATATGACATAAGAATACTATGTGCTTTGCTTTTTCATTTTTCTAATTTTTTTAATTGTTAAACCCATTTGAATCTTGGTGGTCAAATCCTAGGTTTGACCAAGATTGAAACAAGTTTAAAACATCAAAATAGAAAGGTAAGCATGAATCATTCTTAATTATTCACTCTAAAATGAAGCTTTTGGGAGGTACTTGAAATTTTATGTTTGAAACCCCAAACCACTTCTCTTCATGTTTGACTTCATAAGACAGAGATTATGGTTAAGGGTAGATAGATGATTTTTCTAGTTTGAATATGTCTAGACCTTGTTTATCAACTTGAATGCTTACTATATGGCATAAGAATACTATGTGCTTTGCTTTTTCATTTTTCTAATTTTTTATTTGTTAAACCCATTTGAATCTTGGTCAAATCCTAGGTTTGACCAAGATTGAAACAAGTTTAAAACATCAAAATGGAAAGGTAAGCATGAATCATTCTTAATTATTCACTCTAAAATGAAGCTTTTGGGAGGTACTTGAAATTTTATGTTTGAAACCCAAAACCACTTCTCTTCATGTTTGACTTCATAAGACAAAGTTTATGGTTAAGGGTAGATAGATGATTTTTCTAGTTTGAATATGTCTAGACCTTGTTTATCAACTTGAATGCTTACTATAAGACAAAGTTTAGGGTTAGGGGTAGATACATTTTTTTTGGTTTGAATATGTCGTCTAGACCTTGTTTATCAACTAATGCTTACTATATTACATAAGAAGGCTATGTTATTTGGTTTTTCATTTTTTCTATTTTTTTTATAAATTTTTATGCTCATTTGAATCTTGGTCAAATTCTAGGTTTGACCAAGATTGAAACAAGTTTAAAACATCAAAATGGAAAGGTAAGCATGAATCATTCTTAATTATTCACTCTAAAATGAAGATTTTGGGAGGTACTTGAAATTTTATGTTTGAAACCCAAAACCATTTCTCTTCATGTTTGACTTCATAAGACAAAGTTTATGGTTAAGGGTAGATAGATGATTTTTCTAGTTTGAATATGTCTAGACCTTGTTTATCAACTTGAATGCTTACTATAAGACAAAGTTTAGGGTTAGGGGTAGATACATTTTTTTTTGGTTTGGATATGTCGTCTAGACCTTGTTTATCAACTAATGCTTACTATATTACATAAGAAGGCTGTGTTATTTGGTTTTTCATTTTTTCTATTTTTTTTTCTAAATTTTTATGCTCATTTGAATCTTGGTCAAATCCTAGGTTTGACCAAGATTTAAACAAGTTTAAAACAAGAAAATGAAAAGGTGGATCCTGCTTAATTAAATAGTCACTGTAAAATGAAGCTTTTGGGAGGTTTGTGAAATTTCCTTGTTTGAAACCCAAAACCACTTAAGATAGAGTTTATGGTTAGGTGTAGATACATGATTTTTCTTGTTTGAATATGTCTAGACCTTGTTTATCAACTTGAATGCTTACTATATGACATAAGAAGGCTATATATGTGCTTTGGTTTTTCATTTTTTGATTTTTTTCTGAATTTTTACGCCCATTTGAATCTTGGTCAAATCCTAGGTTTGACCAAGGTTTAAACAAGTTTAAAACATGAAAATGAAAAGGTAAGCATGGTTCCTTCTTACTCACTCTAAAATGAATCTTTTGTGAGGTTTTTGAAATTTCCATGCTTGAAATTAACCTAAAACCACTTCTCTTCATGCTTGGCTTCATAAGACAGAGTTTAGGGTTAGGGGTAGATACATGCTTTTTCTGGTTTGAATATGTCTAGACCTTGTTTATCAACTAGAATGTTTACTATATGACATATATAAGAAGACTATTTGCTTTGGTTTTTCAATTTTTTTTTGAATTTTTTGAATTTTGTATGCCCATTTGAATCTTGGTCAAATCCTAGGTTCGACCAAGGTTAAAACAAGTTTAAAACATGGCTATGAAAAGGTAAGCATGGATCCTTCTTAGTCACTCTAAAATGAAGCTTTTGGGAGGTTTTTGAAATTTCCATGTTTGAACCCAAAAATCACTTCTCTTCATGCTTGGCTTCATAAGACAGAGATTAGGGTTAGGGGTAGATACATGCTTTTTTCTGGTTTGAATATGTCTAGACCTTGTTTATCAACTTGAATGCTTACTATATATATGACATAAGAAGGCTATGTTCTTTGGTTTTTCATTTTTTCTGATTTTTTATGCCCATTTGAATCTTGGTCAAATCCTAGGATTGACCAAGATTTAAACAAGTTTAAAACATGAAAATGAAAAGGTAAGCCTGGATCGTCCTTAGTCACTGTTTAATGAAGCTTTTGGGAGGTTTGTGAAATTTCCATGTTTGAAACCCAAAACCACTTAAGACAGAGTACTTGCTCCAGAAAACCCACATTTTTGTACCTGGACGTTACGCTAAAATGAACTGCGAAAACACCGAACAACACTTTTGTAGTACTGTACTCGGTACTCCGTACTTGCTCCAGATAATCCCCATTACTTCACTACTACAGTACTACCCTGGCGCGCATTCATTGTTTCCCCTGACTATTCAGAGCTTTGGACGTCCATCAGAGTAGTAGTAGTCAGTAGTACAGTACTGCTAGCTCGATTAATGGCGTGCTATAAAATTCTATACTAGCCGACAGATGTCCATTCCTCGGGTTGCGCGCCAGAGCCTTCGAAGAGAAGGTAGCCGCTCTGTCCCGTTGATTTACGGTGGACGGACAGGATAGAACGTCTCTGTGTTGAAGCATACGTACTACTCCGGACCGCTCTCGATTCATTTGCTTCTGCTCCCGAGTCCTGACCAGGGACTGAGATCCAGTGACTTCAGTAAGAGAAGTCACCATGCGACTTTACACACATGAGCCATTCGATCAAGATCCAACGCTCGCGGTTGATCCAAATTTCGAACTTAAACTAAACTAAATTTTTAAATGGACTGGAACTTTCCGAGAATACTCAAGGGAATATATACGTCTTAATGTAAACTTTTTTTTTCGATAAAGGGATTTTCTTTTTTTTTCTGAGCAACATAAATTTTAATTTCAAATTTTAGATCAACCATGTGCGTTGGATCTTAATCTGATGGCTCGTATAGGTAAAGTTCATGGTAACTTCTGTTGGGTCAAGTCACTGGATCTGAGTTCGCAAGGGAGCCCCCTCTTGGCCGTTGATTTAGGATGGGCAGACCAGGTTGCTCGAAGCGAGGGCAGGAGACGGCTGTCTGGTTTTAATAGGGGGGAGTACTTCTTCCATTCCCTTCTTGCTTCACTTCCAGTCTCCTTCCACTTCCAGCGATGCCTCCGAAGTCAAGGCCACCATCTCGCTTGAAGAAGCACCATCTAGTGTTGACCAGGGCCGCGGAGAGTTCCCACCGGCGGTCTATCCAGATGCTGGCCGCGAGAAAGGACCCGCCAGAAAACGAAGGCCCTGCTTCGCGCTCGTCTCGGAACGGCGTCCGTCGTGCGGTCGAAGATTCCTGGTTGGTTTCCATCGCCATGTTTCTTGATTCTTCCTGGCCCGGAGGTCCCAACTCTTTATTCCGTATTAATCCTTTTTATACATATCTCAGTGCCCCACGACGCACCCTGCCATCTTCTCATGACGACTTGAACCCCTGTCTCCTGCGCTTAGAGGTTACCACTGATTGGACATTTTCGTCTTCCTCTCGTCACACTTTGTTTGGTACTGATGATATTGCCATGCAGGAAGCGTCGGCGTGTTTCAGAGATGAGCTTAAAACTCTCGTGGAACTCGCCTCCAACTTTCGCGATGATCTCGATACTTTGAAGGACGAGGTCACCGGCCGGGGCAAGCTGCATGATGTGAGCGTTCCATCAAGTGAGGAAACGAACTCTGTCATCAAGAAGCTCAAGGGCGAGAATTTGATGCTTAAGATTGAGTGCGGCTTTCTTCGCGAAGAAAACGTCGAGCTATCAAACAGGTGCGTTCAAGCTCTCAACGGGAGCCTCAACACCCAACATGATGCGGTGAACAAGATGATGGATGACAGCATCTTGAAGAAAAACAATATGGTGGAGGACACGCGCGGGATGGTCGATCCAATCCAGGCACCGCAGAAGGAAGTCGATGTGCTCCGAGTCCAGCCACCTTTGCGTAGGTCGCCGAGGCGCCCTCGCGCAGGTTGCTGAGGAGCGCACGTCGCCGAGTAGGCTGGGGGATAAGGAATTCCAGGGAGAGAAGCGGAATCTCCACCTGACCTGAAGGAGGGCCGGTCCGCCAGGTAGGCTGGGGGAGAGAAGCACTGACTCTCATTGTTCTTTAGCTAGTCCTCCGATCCATATTACTTGATGTTAAAATGAATGTATCTACAACTGAAATATGTCAAGATACATATATTTCAACGTTTATATTGCCTAAGTCTTATTATCCATCCCTAAGCTGGGTCGCTTTTGTAACTACTGATTTGCAGATTCGACTCTTCTGACGAACGATTTGTGGCCATGTGCCTTACAAGTCTAGTTCCAACTGACATTATTTGTACTCGCTAAAAATGTATTATTCAGTACCCCCTCTGAATAATACTTTCGTAGTATGTGCTTCTAAAATTGTAGATGTTGATATTTTTTATGTAGAGTTCCTCAATCTTTTGAATTTTGACTTGGCTGAAAAAAATATATGTATCGTAATTAGGGAAGGAGATAGTAGCAAGTTGGGTTGCATCTAGATTTGGATGTTTGGCGTCACTCGAACCTCTGTTAATAGGATTTTTTTTGTGAGCGGGACAACCGATACGCATCCTGATGCGTCTTCTCTTGACAAAGAAGATGGCTGGGAGTTTGCGTACCTATTGCACGTGACTTGTGCTCACTAAAGTGTGGGACCTCATAAGTGGGCACCACACGTAAGTGACAGACCTGTTGGTGTAACAACTTGATTGATTATTATAGTGCATTAGAAAAAAGTTTCCTATGAAGCAAAGTTAACACATCTATCAATTGGTACATTTTGGAGTGACTAAGAAGGATCCAGGCTTATTTATTCATTTTCACGTGTTAAAGTTGTCTAAATCTTGGTCAAACCTAGGATTTTACCAAGATTTAAAAGGGCAGAAAAAACCAGAAAAATGAAAAACCAAATCACATACTCTGTCTTATGAAGTCAAGCATGAAGAGAAGTGGTTTTGGGTTTCAAACATGGAAATTTCAAAAACCTCCCAAATTTTTTATTTTAGAGTGATTAAGAAGGATACATGCTTCCCTTTTCATTTCATGTTTTAAACTTGTTTAAATTATCTTGGTCAAACCTAGGATTTGACAATATTCAAATGGGCATCAAAATAAAAAAAAACAGAAAAATGAAAAACAAAAGCAAATAGTTTTCTTATGTCATATAGTAAGCATTAAAGTTGATAAACAAGGTCTAGACATAATCAAACCAGACAAATCATGTATATGTCTACCCTAACCCTAAACTCCGTCTTATGAAGTCAACCGTGGAAATTTCAAGAACATCCCAAAGGCTTCATTTTAGAGTGACCAAGAAGGATACAGACTCCCCATTTCTTTTTCATGTTTAAACTTGTTTAAATCTTGGTCAAACCAAGGATTTGACCAAGATTCAAATAAGTTAAAAACATGACAATGAAAAGGTAAGCATCGGTCCTTCTTAGTTGCTCTAAAATGAAGCTTTTGGGAGGTTTTTGAAATTTCCATGTTTGAAACCTAAAACCACTTCTCTTCATGCTTGACTTCGTAAGACAGAGTTTAGGGTTAGGGCTTAGGGGTAGATACATGATTTTTCTGGTTTGAATATGTCAAGACCTTGTTTATCAATTTGAATGCTTACTATATGACATACGAAGGCTATGTGCTTTGGTTTTTCATTCTTTCGATTTTTTTTCTGAATTTTTGTGCCCATTTGAATCTTGGTCAAATCCCAGGTTTGACCAAGATTTAAACAAGTTTAAAAGTGACAATGAAAAGGTAATTAATCCTGGATCCTTCTTAATTAATAAGTAAGTCTAATTAAAATGAAGCTTTTGAGAGGTTTTTGAAATTTACATGTTTGAAACCCAAAACCACACTTCTCTTCATGCTTGACTTCATATATGAGATATAGTTTAGGGTTAGGGGGTACATGATTTGTCTGGTTTGAATATGTCTAGACCTTGATTATGAACTTGAATGGTTACTATATGACATAAGAAGACTATGTGCTTTGGTTTCTTATTTTTTATTTTATGCCCATTTGAATATTGGTCAAATCCTAGGTTTGACCAAGATTTAAACAAGTTTAAAACATGAAAAAGAAAAGGTAAGCCTGGATCCTTCTTAGTCACTCTAAAATGAAGCTTTTGGGAGGTTTTTGAAATTTCCGTGTTTGAAACCAAAAACCACTTGTCTTCATGCTTGACTTCATAAGACAGAGTTTAGGGTTAGGGGTAGATACATAATTTGTATTATTTGAATATGTCTATACCTTGTTTATCAACTTTTGAATGCTTACTATATATATGACATAAGAAGACTATGTGTTTTTGTTTTTCATTTTTCTGATCTTTTTTAATTTTATGCCCATTTGAATCTTGGTCAAATCCTAGGTTTGACAATGATTTAAATAAGTTTAAAATTTGAAAATGAAAAGGTAAGCATGGATCCTTCTTAGTGACTCTTAAATAAAGCTTTTGGGAGGTTTTTTAAATTTCCATGTTTGAAACCCAAAACCACTTCTCTTCATGCTTAACTACATAAGACAGAGTTTAGGGGTAGGGGTAGATTCATGATTTTTCTTGTTTGAATATGTCTAGGCCTTGTTTATCAACTTTAATGCTTACTATATGACATAAGAAAACTATGTCCTTTGGTTTTTCATTTTTCCGATTTTTTTGGAATTTTGATGCACATTTGAATCTTGTAAAATCCTAGGTTTGACCAAGATTTAAACAAGTTTAAACATGAAAATGAAAATGGAAAATGTATCCTTCTTAGTCACTATAAAATGAAGTTTTTGGGAGTTTTTTGAAATTTCCATGTTTGAAACCCAAAACCATGCACTTCTCTTCATGCTTGACTTCGTAAGATAGAGTTTAGGGGTTAGGGGGTAGATACATGATTTGTCTAGGTTGAATATGTCTAGACCTTGTTTATCAACGTTAATGTTTACTATATGACATAAGAAGACTATGTGCTTTGGTTTTTTATTTTTTTATTTTATGCCCATATGAATCTTGGTCAAATCCTAGATTTGACCAGGATTTAAACAAGTTTAAAACATGAAAATGAAAAGGTAAGCCTTGATCCTTCTTAGTCACTCTAAAATGAAGCTTTTGGGATGTTCATGAAATTTCCATGTTTGAAACCCGAAACGACTTCTCTTCATGCTAGACTTCATAAGATCGACAGGGGGTAGATACATGATTTGTCTGGTTTGGATATATCTAGACCTTGTTTATCAACTTGAATGCTTATGATATGACACAAGAAGACTATGTGCTTTTGTTTTTCATTTTTCTGATTTTTTTAATTTTGTGCCCATTTGTATCTTGGTCAAATCCTAGGTTTGACAATTATTTAAACAAGTTTAAAATATAAAAATGCAAAGGTAAGCATGGATCCTTCTTAGTCACTCTAAAATGAAGCTTTTGGGAGGTTTTTGAATTTCCATGTTTGAAACCCAAAACCACTTCTCTTCATGCTTGACTTCATAAGACAAAGTTTAGGGGTTAGGGGTATAGATACATGATTTGTCTGGTTTGAATATGTCTAGACCTTGTTTATCAACTTGAATGCTTACTATATGACATAAGAAGACTATGTGCTTTGGTTTTTCATTTTTTCATTTTTTTATTTTATGCCCATATGAATCTTGGTCAAATCCTAGATTTGACCAGGATTTAAACAAGTTTAAAACATGAAAATGAAAAGGTAAGCCTTGATCCTTCTTAGTCACTCTAAAATGAAGCTTTTGGGATGTTCATGAAATTTCCATGTTTGAAACCCAAAACGACTTCTCTTCATGCTAGACTTCATAAGATCGACAGGGGGTAGATACATGATTTGTCTAGTTTGGATATATCTAGACCTTGTTTATCAACTTAAATGCTTACGATATGACACAAGAAGACTATGTGCTTTTGTTTTTCATTTTTCTGATTTTTTTAATTTTGTGCCCATTTGTATCTTGGTCAAATCCTAGGTTTGACAATGATTTAAACAAGTTTAAAATATGAAAATGCAAAGGTAAGCATGGATCCTTCTTAGTCACTCTAAAATGAAGCTTTTGGGAGGTTTTTGAATTTCCATGTTTGAAACCCAAAACCACTTCTCTTCATGCTTGACTTCATAAGACAAAGTTTAGGGGTTAGGGGTATAGATACATGATTTGTCTGGTTTCAATATGTATAGACCTTGTTTATCAACTTGAATGCTTACTATATGACATAAGAAAACTATGTGCATTGGTTTTTCATTTTTCTGATTTTTTTAAAATTTGATGCCCATTTGAATCTTGGTCAAATACTAGGATTGACCAAGATTTAAACAAGTTTAAAACATGAAAATGAAAAGGGAAGCATGTATCCTTCTTAGTCACTCTAAAATGAAGTTTTTGGGAGGTTTTTGAAATTTCCATGTTTGAAACCCAAAACCACTTCTCTTCATGCTTGACTTCATAAGACATAGTTTAGGGGTTAGAGGGTAGATACATGATTTGTATGGTTTGAATATGTCTAGACCTTGTTTATCAACTGTAATGCTTACTATATGACATAACAAGACTATGTGCTTTGGTTTTTCATTTTTCTGTTTTTTTTTGAATTTTCTGCCCATTTGAATCTTGGTCAAATCCTAGGTTTGACCAAGATTTAGACAAGTTTAACACATGAAAACGAATAAGTAAGCTTGATAATCCCATTTGTTGACTCATTTAACTAGTTAATCCCATTTGTTGACTCTCTGTTGACCATCCACTTGAGGTAAAATTGAGTACGGAGTATATTGCACTAGGCAGTATTAGTACTCAAGCGGAAAACTGAGCACACAAAAAATGCTAAATTTGCAGGGTTAGACTCGAGTACGCGTGTTGCGGTGCAGAAGTGGAAGACGTGCAATTGTTGACGCGTAGAAGCGGGTCGCGGTGCAGAAGTCGAAGACGTGCAATCGTGGACGCGTGTCGCGTTGCAGAAGCCCAAGACATGCAGACGATCAATGGTGGACGCTTAGGACGCGGGTTGCATTAACCAGCCCTCGCCTTTATAGACACCTCCTCGCACTCTCTCTGTCACTCACACTAGCTCATGCAACGCCTCCTCTCACGTCCCATCATCTTCTCCAAAGCAAAAAACCCTCTCCCTCTCTGCCGGCGAGATGTGCAAGGAGAATGTGAATCCCATCGTCAATGACGCCGTCGGCTCCAAGCGCGACGCCTCCCTCTTCGACGCCGTCCCCTCAACGGCCGTCGCCGCCGCCGGTGGCGGTCGGATCCCGCCGGGATGGGACCCCTATGAGGAGGTGCCGTACATCTCGCCTCCGAACCCCTACGACACCTGCATGGACGACCCATGGAACGAGGTAACTATGGTTTGCTCCCTTTTTTGTTCCCCATTCCTCTTTGAACCCTATTTTTGCTGGTTCCCTAGTAACTATTAGTGCCGATCTGTAGATGGATGAGTATTGGGTTAATATTTGCGCTGATTTTATTCCATTTTGCTTTGATCCCTTCTTGATTTTGTTTAAGATTTGGAGTTCGGCCGTTCGGTTAATTTATGCAAGTAATAATGGGATCTCAATCAGTTAATTTATGGGATCTCAGTCAGTTATTTTATGCACGAATCAAAAGATATCTACCGTTTAATTTTGCAAATATTCTAGAATCTGTTCAAATTCAGATCTGGAATCTGTTTCTTTGCCTATGATGAATCGTTGGGCACAAATTTTTATAGGGTGGGTTCAACGAACCATTGTTGTGTACAAATCTGTTGTGCATGAGCTTTGGTTCACTTAATCCATCCCTGTAGACATATAATCGTGTCCACTCTAACTGAGGCTGGCTCTGTTTTTCCTTACTTTGTTATCATGCACGTTAGTCATCGTTGCAACTCATTCACTAATAGTTCCCGTTTGATATGGATCAGCTGTTTGGCAGCGACGTCGGCAGCGACGACGAGCACCATGACATCAAGACTCGCCAGGTGCTGCGGAGGCTGCAGGTCAGCCAGTACCTGTCCTACTTCGCCAAGGGTGTCTACAGGTGCCCCTTATGCACTAGGAGGCTCGGCGGCACTGACTTCAACTGCCTCCTCACGCATGCCGAGAACATCGGCAACACCAACCCCAAGGTCGGCGCGTCGGTGAACCCCCACTCCTTCCGCGCCAAGCACATGGCGCTCGGCATGCACCTCCGCAGCATCCAGCGGGTGGATATCTCCGCCGGACGCATGCCTCCGCTCAAGCCCAAGGCTCCCAAGGGGAGCAACAAGTGGAGGCAGAGGCATATGGGGTAGGCGGAGTCCTGGACGTGTGCTGCTGCTGCAAAGCAGCTTCTATTTTGTTGTTAGCTAGGGATCCCTTGTTGTTATGTTGTTAGTATGATGGTGTTGTGAAGAACCTCGAACCTGTTACTATGTTGGCTGCTTATCTAGGGAGGGATCCCTATTATCTATCCCTATTCTACTATATTTTGTTGGCCCTACTTTGTTTTCTCGATTTACTATGACTGTGAATTTGTCGTACGGAGTACATTACCCTGGAGATTTGCTTCTAGATTTAACTACATACATATGGACCAGAGGGAGTACTAGATTTGCTGCCATATTGGGCAAACAACGAGGGCCAAAAGGCACAAATAATTGAAGAAAGACAGAAATGCAAGCTTCTCTAGATTTGATACTAATTTGGTTAAAAAAGTCAAAGAGACAGAGGGGGAAAAGGTGCTCTTAAAAATGCCAATTCGCGCCGAGAGAGACAGAACCCAGCTCCTGCTCACGTACAACCAAACGCGGTCTCGTCCTGTCCCACGCGGTCCCTTTCTACTAGCCCCACACGTCAGCACGGAACGGTCAACTAAACGGGAATCCTCCCGTCTAAGCTCCTTCTGCGGGTTACAAATAAGGGCTTGGGGAAAACTGAGGAAAAACATAAGGCAATCTTATTGACTAATATAGCTGCTTAATTAATAAAAGGATTAGCTACAACGTGGTCAGTTTGCCCATTTATTAAGGTATAAGACTGGCAGGAGAGAAAGTAATCGCTAGTTTCCTCATTTTGCCCCTGCATGCTCGCACGATTAAAGCACCTTTCGCACGCGCTGGACTCCTCGTTTCCTTAAACCTGCTTGTTTCTCGAGATAGACCAACAGTTTTTCAGGATCGTGGGTTAATGTGGCCCTCATGCTCCTGGTCCTGTTTAAAGTTCAGAGCGAGGGAGTAAATTAAACATGGCATCTCGTGCATGAAGCTTGACAGATCGATCAGGTTGGCTAGAATAGCAATACAATGCTGCTCATTAGGCAAATGCATGCCATGTACGATAGTATACATCCAGTAAAGAAGTCTATACTGACATAAAAAAAGACTACACTGGGGATGAGAGTCAATTGAGGCATCTACAATACAGAAAATATTGCTCGTAGCTAATTTTGGCTAAGAGGGTTTTACTCACATTACACGTGTCACTTTCCTTGTCTGCAAAACAAGTTCCAATAAAGGAAAAGGAAAGAAGAGGACATTGTGGGCGAGATTGAACACCTTTTTTTATGTGTTAAGCTGAGGCCTTGTTTAGCTGAGGATTTCGACTTAGGCCTAACAGCTCAACACACCCACAAATAAATCTCATTACGCGCACCACCGTCAGCAAAAATAACAAAATTAGCACGCAAGATTAAGAACAAAGTGAATTTAAGTAACTTGGTTAGCTTTTCAAGCAATATATTCAGAGAAAGAGCACACATGTTCGGCTCGAAATAATTGTAAGAGAAGAACAATAAATCTAAGGCACCCCACTTCATTGGCAGAAGGGCGCGACAACGCATGGATTCATACCTTGAGTCGAGGCTGGCTCGTAGAAGGGCGGCTGCGCCTCGAGGATGCCGGCGACGTCTCCACCTCGGTCTCAAATGTGACTTCTTCTCGGCAGGCGGTGCGCCGCGCCATGTAGAAGATCTATCAAGAGAAGAGAGCCCGATGACGCTATCGACGCCTCAACCTTGATATCACCGTCCTGTTGCTCCGCACCGAGATGCGCCACGTGCAAGATTTAGCGGATGCGCCAATTTTAGAGATATGGCATGATCGTTGTAACAAATTTCAACGTGATGATGATTTGATCCTGCACTCGGCCTTCAACATAATTAAGTACTAGTACAGTCTCACAATTTTTTTATCATTATACTTTGCGAGATTTAGCGGATGCGCCAAATTCAGAGATAGATCATGATCATGGTAACACAATATTCAATGTAATGATGATTTGATGTTGCACTCGACCTTGAACATAAGTACTAGTATAGTCTCACAATTTTGTATCATTATACTTTGCAAGTTTTAGCGGATGCGCCCATTTTCAGAGGTAGATCATGATCATGGTAACAAATTTTCAACGTGATGATGATTTGATGTTGCAGTGACCTTGAACAGAAGTACTACTACTGTCTCACAATTTCTTTATCATTATACTTTGCAAGATTTAGCGGATGCGCCAAATTTAGAGATAGATCATGATCATGGTAACAAATTTTCAACATGATGATGATTTGATGTTGCACTCGGGCTTGAACAGAAGTACCGTCTCACAAATTCTTTATCATTATACTTTGCAAGATATAGCGGATGCGCCAATTTCAGAGATAGATCATGATCATGGTAACAAATTTTCAACGTGATGATGATTTGCTATTGCACTCGGCCTAGAAGAGAAGTACTAGTACGGTCTCACAATTCTTTTTATCATTATACTTTGCAAGATCTAGCGGATACGCTAATTTCAGAGATAGATCATGATCATGGTAGTGACCGGTATTTAATGTGATGATGATTTGATTTTGCACTCGGCCTTGAACAGAGGTACTAGTACGGTGTCACAATTTTTTATCATTATACTTGGACCTTAGCCAAATTCAAAATCTCATAGCGGCAAAACTTCCCGCCCACAAAATACAAAAATTTCACACGCTTCCAAATTCCCATTCTACCCCTGTGGAGATGGCAGCAAAGTCGGTTGGTGGGGGGGTCTGCCCGTCATTTTTTGGATCACCACCTCCCTAGCCCGGAAACCCTCCCAAAAAAATTCATTTCCCTCAGACCACCCACCGGAACTTCCCAAGTCCCTCTCTCCCACCTCCACGACCACCGCACCGGAACATCCCCGCCGGACTTCCCTGGCCTACCCGAGCCCTCGCGATCCTCGTCATCCGGCTGCCTGCCGGAGCCGCTTTATCGACGCCGTCATCAACCGGACCGGATCATCCCCGCCGAACCTTGAAACCATATGCTCATCCAGCAGTCTACCGCAGTCGCTTCAGCTGCGGTATCGTCCACCCCAGCGGAGCCGCTTCGCCGGATCCGTCTTCCACCGCATCGGATCTTTCTCACCGACACCGCTGTGCATGAACCGGATCTGCTTCACCGCCGCCGTGCATGATCTAAACTCTTCTACTGTCGCTTTTCTATTGCTTGCCTGCAAGTTCTTGTTTAATCTTGGGGGAACCTGTTTGTGCTAACGACGCGCCGTTACGTTTTTGCAGATGAGATGAGTAACCATGAAGTGTAATGGCCGTCTCTCCAACCCCAAGTAGCACATGTAGCGTACTTCATCACCGGATCTATCAACCCCAGGAAGATCTGCTGTGACTCCCACAGAGTGCTTCTCCTAATGTAAGTCCCTTGTTTTAGCGCCATGTTCTGGGTTCAGATGCTTGTTTGTCTGAAGCTCTTTTAGTTCATTCCTAGCTATGACCGTAACACCTTGCTATTTTCTAGTTCATTGCTAACTTTAAGCGATTGAACATTTTGGTTTCCATTCCCTGCTCTGTAGATGTAGCCATCATAACTTCTATCTTGCTCAGTCGTTGTTACAAAAATTATAGGTATTATAGTAACATCCTGCTATTTTTTAGTTCATGGCCAATTTTAAGTAATTGCACATGTTGGTTCGCATTCCCTGCTCTATAGCTTTTGGCATCGTAACTTCTATATTTGGTTGTCTGTAACATCCCAACTTTTGCAACCTTGTTTAGTTGTCTAGGGTGCACAAATCAGGGGGAACAAAAACTTTTTACGTTTTGTTTGTGTTGTCATGTGTTTGATTGAAGTGTTGTCTGACTTTGTTTGATGAGTGATGTTTGATGAATAATGTTATGTGAAGCACCTCAACCTACACCTTCTTGTCTCGAGAGAACACTCATACTATGGCCACTCTTGTATCACCTTAATCCCCTCTCTTCAAAAACATTTAAACATTATGCCTAACAAAAACCTCTTTTGTTTTGTTTTATGACTCAAGCTTTTTGTTTCAAAAGGTATTGCCAAAAACCTTTTATTTTAAAAGTGGCTATGGTCACCTGAGAGCATAGTATCATAAAAAGGGTTTCTAAAATTATTTTGTTTTCACATCAAGTATGTTCCAAATGTCTTACCCTTACTTTGTGTAACTTCAAAATTTTATAAAAGCTTTTTTATGCAGTTTGGTTGTCTAAAATAAAATGAAATGATCCATATTTCTTTTTACTAAAATCATGGATCATTCAAATCTTTCTAAAACCCTCTCCCATATTCACAAACATTCAAAGGAAATAGCTTATTTAGTTTAAATCAAGTAAAGGCCATAGCCACCCAAAAACTAAATTTAAGACTATTTGATCTGTGATCAAATATCCATGGCATTGTAGTTGCCATTAATACATCTCCCAGATCCATCATTTAACATCACTACTCCGTCTGGTCATGATATTGGTAGATGATCATTTGGCCAACAAATGATTGATCGCCGTTTGCATCTCTATCTCTCCTAGATCATCCAACTTGGCCAAACCATCTTATGTCTTGATGGCCTTCTCTATATCATCTTGTCTAGCTTCCACTCTTAGAACCTTCGCATCAATAAAACTAAAACAAAACATTAACTATGAAGATCAGTACTTTTCCTTATGACAATGTTCCAAATTTTCACATTTGGATTTTCCCTCCAATTTTCTAAATCCTATCCTTCTATATATATTTTCTTCTTCTTCTTCTTCTTCTTCTTCTTCTTCTCAACCAAACTATTTCTAGTTTAACTAAACCTTTACAAAATTATTTCTCAAATAAATTTGGGAATGTGACCAATATGTTTACCATATCTTTTCCCACACATAGTTAATTTGTACAAATTTATTTTATTTTCCTTGTTTACAAAATGCATGGAAAGGTAAACCAAGTCTTTTCTTGCACTTTTCCTTATCTAATAAAATTGAGGAAATTCGAGCATGCTATCCTATGCATTTGGAACATAGCATTTCCAAAATATTTGGTGTTTATTTTGAAAACTTTCAAAAGCCAGGACACACATCTTTTCAGCCAAGGTTTCTTTAATAAGAACCTTGGTGTACAAAACTCTTTCCAAACAATCCAAGCATGGCAAGGCTATCCCCTGCATGGTCACCACTTTCTCAGATCCTTTGATCAACCGTGTATTTGGAAATTTATAACAAACTCAGATAATTTTTTTTTGATCAACAAATGGTACATCTCTATTTCCATCTCTTTATTATATTAATTCTTAAAACCCTCAACTAAGGCATCACCCTACCTTCTCTAGTACACTCTCCACGTCCTGGACAACCTTAGGATCTGCTACAGTGCCCGGGTTGGCTGCTTCCTGTTGGAAAGAAGGAGATGGAGAACCGAAGCAAATATTGCCATGGATGTGATGCAACCTCTCTCTCCCTCACTTCACGCCAAGCAAACGAACAGCATGCACCCTGCCCTCCTGCACAACCTACGACCCTACCTTGCTTCCTCCTAGTTAGCCCTGAACCCTCTCCCTCCCTCACATATTTTGCTTGGAAACCGACGGGATGGACACATCTCTCTCCCACTCCCCTCTTTTTTTTCCCTCTGCTCCAAAGAAGATAACCTGTGGGCGTCGTCAAACCTGCACACCACCGTACGCCCCCATGACATCCTCTTGTTCGAAACCGTGCACCACCATCGTCCCGCACAAGCCAGCGCGCCTCAGTCCGTGGTGACCACGTCACCAAGTGCACGACGCGACTCCGCATCCCATGCCCTCCCCCGGCCGGTTTAGACCACGCAAGACGGAGGAGAACCTCCCCAGCATCCCTACCATGCCAGCCTAGCCTGTGCCTCTTCCTCTGAACGCCACACTGTGCGCCGCCCTTGGCCCCGTTTTTCGTCGAGCACCTGGCAAGCTGACGCGACGGCTCGACCACCATAGCTCCCACGCAGGTCCAGACATTAGGTCCCGTCCAAAACCGTGTCACGCGAGCGCAGACGCTCCTCCACCGCCTCCTTCGTCCAATGGCGAGGCCGTGCGCCCATGCACCGGCCGCCCAGCTCTCCATCCTCGCCATGGTTCATGACCACCGTGCACCGTATCTCTGCCTCCTTTTAACTCGATCCCAGCGGCCCAGCGCCTCGCTATCCCTCTTCTCTCCACACTTCCACCCCTCACTCCCCTGCATCGCTTAGAAGAGCACAAGCCAGAGCGAATCCCTGCTCGATCTTTTCCATCCTCGCCGACGGAGAAGAACTCGTTGGCCCGTCGTCGTCCTGCTGCTCGTCTCCGACGAGGCCGTCGACCTTTCCCCAACCTCTCTCTGTGTCTCACCGTCTTATACATCTATAGCTCATATAAACGTGACCCGTTTCTTGTCCAGGAGCCGCGAGAACGTCGACGACGTCGACGTGCCGTCCGCAGCGTTCGTCGCACCAGGAAGCTCCGTCAGCTCGGAGACCCAGCCAGTACACTGGAAGGCACCACCGCAACACCTTTCACGTCGCTCTCCGTCGTCCTCGAGCCCCCCGTGAGCCTCCATCCTTCCTCCGTTCTATGCAGTACGGCGGCGCTGCTAATTCCACGTCGGCACCGACGCTCAGGAGCTCCGCCAACTCGTCCAGGTAGCTGAGCCGAGCAGCTGACCAGCCCCTGCATCATCCCCGACGTCACGCCTGCATTCGCGAGCTCTGCTACGTCGCCACCATCTCCACGCCTCCCCGCTGGTGAGCACCGACCCACCTCTGCACTCGCTCCGTCGCTAGGACACGGCCGCCCGGGCGTACGTTCATCCCCGTACGAGCCATCCTAGATCTCCGCGGCCTCACCTTGTCGTCGTCTCCGTAGGCACAGACCCACACCGGTGATCCCCGTCCTCCTCCGTCGAGCGACACAGCCGCGCCGCTGTGTTTGCGTCGCCCCGACGGGATCCGTCCCGAGCTGTCATGTTCGCAGCGGAGATCGCATGCATGCGTGCATGGCTCCACCGCGCGCATGGGCTGCCGTCTGGCTAGCAGCGCCCACTCGAGGCCTCCGATCCGGGCCGACCCAGCGACCTGCTGGCCGGATCCGTTGATTCGGCCCGTTCCTTGTTCTTCTCTTTTTCTGTGGAAAATAAACTCCCTGTTAGATCTGCTTTAGATTTAAATCCACCAAATATTCTTGGTAAATCTAAATTGAGTGATTCAAATTCCTGATTGTTTACAAACAAAATCCTGACCTTAAAAAAATGCATGCACGTGGTTTACCTCTATATTTTTGTGCTGATATTTACTTTGCTAAAGTGATGCAGTGGTAGTATTTAATTTATTTTGGTGGATGTGTTAATCTTTTTGGTGTGAAACAAATTTTGTTGTAAAGTACTCCTCAGTAGCTTTATTTTGACATAGGATAGACATGCAGGAGTTTCCTGGATTTTGCGTTGTTTAGAATTTAAAATCTGACCAGTGGGGACTTATGTGATTTTTAGTTTGAAAAACAAAATTGTTTTTGCACCAAAACTAAGTTCCACTGTTAGACATCATATTAGTCTATACCCTGGTAAGAGGAAATATTTTTGTGACCTATATTTATTTTCTGGGAAATTTATAACCAAAACAGTGTGCCTTTTCAGTATAAATATTGTGGAAATTATTTTATAGCTCATAAAAATGCCAAACCAACTTTGGTAGATCACATTTTTCAGTACCTATGCAGTGATATGTTTGTTACTGGTTGTATATGCTCTGATGACTGTTTGCCTTGAATATGGTTGGCTCTAGTTTCTGCCTTGTCAAAATGTTTAAAAATATTTAATAAGCTTATTTTTGAAAACTTCCAGTGCATGTGAGTTCCACATGTTAATCGCTTCCAGTAGATATGCTTCATGTATTTTTTTGATCAACAGAAAGATTTAGGTCATTTATTTAGTTCCTAAGCCCTTTCTGGTTTTATAAAAATCATATCTTTTGTTTTAAAAACACAAATTTAGTGAATCCAATTTCTGTAGCATTACAAGGTCAAACTCTACTCTCTGTGATTTTACCAAATTTTTGTGTGTTTTTTTTATAGAGTGGTTTGTTAATGTGGTGTTGTTGCTTATTTTACCCATAGGGAAATTGTGTTGCTTATGTTTAAAATGCTTTTTAATGAGCCTTGGCACCAGACCCCTACTGGTGGAGCCACCTTTAATTGTGTAGATTATGTTTTGTTGTTAGGCAGAGCTATTTTCAGCAAAATAACCATTTCGCCCTAGGTGTTATTATTTGATGTGTTTAGTGTCTCTATTTTAGTGGTTTGCTGTTCTGTGTTGTTGTGTGGTTTGATGATATGCCTAGGGATTGATTGCCTTCTCTTTTATTTTGCGACGTTAGAATGCGAGTACTATTGGAGAAGAAGGAGAGGATCTTGGTGAGGATTTCGAAGAGGAAGGAAGAGCAGATGATTCGTGGAGAAGAAGTCCAGGGACAAATAGCCACTCCAGGCAAGCCACCTCTTGATGCATCTCTGATCCTATATATCTTACTCTTGCATTCTTGCAGGTTTTATAAAGTGCATGTCTTTATATTTTCATTCGGTGGTTAGTGCCACCCGGAGTTTTATAAATCCACCCTTAGGGTGCAACCCTCGTTGGTACCTACTGAACACATCTCTATTAGTGATATGGTGCTCATCACCTTGTCATCCTTGTCGCCATTTTTCGAAGAAGAATTGGACTATAGGTTGGGAGCCCTGGAAAAATGGTTACAAAAATGTTTTCCCGAAAAGAAGTTTTTCGAAAACCTTGGAATGGGGTATCCCTGCTCAAGTGTGAGTCTATCAAATGAAAAATGTTTATGAAAAGGAGATTTGCTGGAGGCAAGTGGAGAAAACAAAATGTTTTCGAAAACTTTAGCGCCTAAGTACTCACCCGGACTGAAAGACAGTGCAACCACATTACCCTAAAGTGGGCACGGGGCGTAGCGTAGTAGTTTGTCTCGCCTTAGTTTGAGTCCTGCAAATGTAAGGGGTAGTCCGAACATGGACACCTATCGACCGTGGCCTTCCCGACAAACTGGGAACGCCTTTCCATTGCGTATCGATGGCAGGGGTACAACCTATGAGCTCCCATTGAATAATGCCCCGTAGTTGGTCGCGGCATTCCGGAGGATCGAGCTGGTCGGGGAATTTGCTACTCCTAGGTAAACGACCCCTCGGACTCTGGTGTTGGGAGGTACAACTCTAGGCGGCATGTCTTAGGCTAAGGCGAGCAGGCGAAAAACTGCGATCGGGTATTTGTCGTGGCATATGCTGTTATGCAGGGATGATGCCCACACGATAAGTATCCAGATCTTGTGGGGAAAGTGTACAACCTCTGCAGAGTGAAAACTATTCGAATAGCCGTGTCCACGGTTATGGACGGTTGGAAAGGCTGCTGCTTAGCACTAAAGAGTTTTGGTTTACAAAAGTGTTTTCTCAAATATTGTTTTGGGAAAGTGATGCTAGTGGGACTGGTGGGAAATGTACCTGTGAGGTACGGTGGAAAGCTGAAATGTTGTGTTGGCCATATGAGATGGCCGGAAAGGAATTTGGGTCACCCTTACCTATTAGTCTGCAAATCAAATGATTTACAGAAGTTTTCAACAAAGATCTAGATGTCATACTCTTGAGAGGAACCACCTCTCGCTCCTTGTCGCCCTAGTATAGTGCCTATCCCTTGCTACTGCCATACTGCATATCCTTTATTTCTCTCTAAGGTGGTTTGCGAGTACAATTCATAATGTACTCATGGCTTTGTCCCTGGCTATTTACTTGGCCAGACTTGGTGGAATCCGACAGATGAAGAAGGAGTCGACGACGTCTATGCGAGCTAGGAACGTTCTCCCAGTCAGTTGCCTGTAGGGTTATGGCATGACTTGGGCCATGCGAACGCTTTCGTCTGAAGTATTTCCGCTGTGTGATTGTTGATCTCCTGCCATTGCGGCTCATATGTAAGTATTGGTCATGTGACCTGTTGTAATCTTTTTATTCGGTAATGTAATGGATGATGTATTTGATACCAGTTCGGTTATGCTTTCACGACACACTGATCATGGGATCGTGAATGTGTATGCATAACGGGTGTTTCGGACAGCTAGTCCGGGGCCCCACAGAGCTGGTATCAGAGCCATCCTGACTGTAAAAGACCTTAGTTAGCATGGACGCTAGATAGGACAATACTACTTTGGTAAAACTATTTACAAAACTTATTTTCCTAAGTAACTAGAAGCTTAGCTTCTATCTTCTTTTCCTTTCAAAAACTTCTCATTCGTACCTCGCTCTCTGATTTCGAAAGATTTCGAAAATTACTGATTCTACTATCTCATCCTCTTCCAAATCAACATATTGGACGATGTCCCCAACTCAGACTCGGAGACTCGAAGTCGAAGATGGATCAACCTTTCAGGAAGTCTCAAGTATCTCCGACTGCAACTATTGAAGATGGACGTGGACTTAGCAGTACGCGTATAGGGATAATAAGAGCATGTCTTTGGTTGTCACCAAAGTGTGTCAAGGAGTTGACCTTGTTCCTCTTTGGACTTGCACTTTTGCAGTCGTCAAGGATCAAGTCCTTAGTTCTTGACTAGTAATTTTTAGGCCCGTCACAAGAAGCTATCATCCATGGAGCTCTTCAACAACTAGCCCTCCGAACTGAGACCAGAAGATCCTATGCAGTTTCCACCCCCGACTCAACATCGACGGCTCAACATCAGGTCTACTCACCACCAACTGCTACAAGAATCCCTGTTGAAGTCAATGTCAACAAAATGGAGACGTATGCATCTCTGACCAACCTAAGCCTATAGGATGGATAGGACAAACTCAATTGCTTTGATTGAGCTACCCCTGCGTACTAGGTATCCTTGGGTACTTGAAATACCTCGTGTGGTTTTAATGATTGATTTGTGGTGTTGTGAATTTGCTACTTGAGTGCTTGTGATTGCTTGTTGTGTGTATGCTTGCTCTAGCCTCTCGGCCTGGAAAAAAAAACCTTTTTTTGTTGTGTGGTAACCCTGTCTAGGAAACCCCCCTAAGATGTTTTTCTTTGCATTCGCTCGAAGTTCTGGGAGAAATACTAACTGTTAGTTTGAAAGGCTAATGAAGAACCCTAACTCTAACTTAGGTAACAGTTAGATCGAACCCTGTTTTCCTGGAGTCCCCAACTTAGTGCGCCATTCAATTGAAGACACCCTGCGACACGAAGGAAACAGAAGCCAGTGCCTTCAAGATCGACTGCAACTGCACGCGAAGATGAAGCCATACAAACTTTGTCTAACCATAGAGCATAATCGCGCTAATCCAGAGGTTACTCACCTTCTAACAAGCTAAGTGAGCTGTAGAACAGAAGCCAAGTTACTCTGCAAGGTCCATCTGGTCCTCATCAAGTGAAGCCTTTGAAGACAATTCAAGACTCAAGAATTGGTGTACTTTAATAAGCACCAACCCTAAAGCTAAACACTGTTTTCGACGACTGTTGCTGCTTTATGTGAAGACCCACCAGGAGTTCCGCTGACTTACTAACTTAACGAGCGCCTTACGGATTAGTAAACGTCGTGCGCGCCTCTTGAAGCTGAGGACTGCACTTCGCCCCTGAAGATTCTTCAACTCAAGACGGGAGAACGGTGACTCTTTCAAAAGCGCCCGACAGGACCCCATGGCAGAAGCTCTGAATTTTCCTGAACCCCCGTTGAACAATCTTAAGGGTGGAAGACGAGTGTCTTCCACTAAATGGTTAAGCTGACCCTAAAACTTTCAACCTTTCTAAAGTACCGTTTCGATGCTCCAACTCTCTAAGAAACGTGGACCCCTTTAGTATTGTTAGGAAGCTGCAAATCTAACATCTGCATGGAGAATTCAACCTCTTCACGAAGCTTGTCCTCGGCGGAAATCTACCGTGTCTCAGAAGCTGAAGCTATGAACCTTTCGACAACGACATGTCTACCGGAAGGTGAAGTCTAACTTCAGTCAACCTATAAAACCTCCCTAGTCCTACGCTTAGCAATCTCGGGACGAGATTATTTTAAGGGTGGAAGGTCTGTAACATCCCAACTTTTGCAACCTTGTTTAGTTGTCCAGGGTGCACAAATCAGGGGGAACAAAAACTTTTTACGTTTTGTTTGTGTTGTCATGTGTTTGATTGAAGTGTTGTCTGACTTTGTTTGATGAGTGATGTTTGATGAATAATGTTATGTGAAGCACCTCAACCTACACCTTCTTGTCTCGAGAGAACACTCATACTATGGCCACTCTTGTATCACCTTAATCCCCTCTCTTCAAAAACATTTAAACATTATGTCTAACAAAAACCTCTTTTGTTTTGTTTTATGACTCAAGCTTTTTGTTTCAAAAGGTATTGCCAAAAACCTTTTATTTTAAAACTGGCTATGGTCACCTGAGAGCATAGTATCATAAAAAGGGTTTCTAAAATTATTTTGTTTTCACATCAAGTATGTTCCAAATGTCTTACCCTTACTTTGTGTAACTTCAAAATTTTATAAAAGCTTTTTTATGCAGTTTGGTTGTCTAAAATAAAATGAAATGATCCATATTTCTTTTTACTAAAATCATGGATCATTCAAATCTTTCTAAAACCCTCTCCCATATTCACAAACATTCAAAGGAAATAGCTTATTTAGTTTAAATCAAGTAAAGGCCATAGCCACCCAAAAACTAAATTTAAGACTATTTGATCTGTGATCAAATATCCATGGCATTGTAGTTGCCATTAATACATCTCCCAGATCCATCATTTAACATCACTACTCCGTCTGGTCATGATATTGGTAGATGATCATTTGGCCAACAAATGATTGATCGCCGTTTGCATCTCTATCTCTCCTAGATCATCCAACTTGGCCAAACCATCTTATGTCTTGATGGCCTTCTCTATATCATCTTGTCTAGCTTCCACTCTTAGAACCTTCGCATCAATAAAACTAAAACAAAACATTAACTATGAAGATCAGTACTTTTCCTTATGACAATGTTCCAAATTTTCACATTTGGATTTTCCCTCCAATTTTCTAAATCCTATCCTTCTATATATATTTTCTTCTTCTTCTTCTTCTTCTTCTTCTCAACCAAACTATTTCTAGTTTAACTAAACCTTTACAAAATTATTTCTCAAATAAATTTGGGAATGTGACCAATATGTTTACCATATCTTTTCCCACACATAGTTAATTTGTACAAAATTATTTTATTTTCCTTGTTTACAAAATGCATGGAAAGGTAAACCAAGTCTTTTCTTGCACTTTTCCTTATCTAATAAAATTGAGGAAATTCGAGCATGCTATCCTATGCATTTGGAACATAGCATTTCCAAAATATTTGGTGTTTATTTTGAAAACTTTCAAAAGCCAGGACACACATCTTTTCAGCCAAGGTTTCTTTAATAAGAACCTTGGTGTACAAAAATCTTTCCAAACAATCCAAGCATGGCAAGGCTATCCCCTGCATGGTCACCACTTTCTCAGATCCTTTGATCAACCGTGTATTTGGAAATTTATAACAAACTCAGATAATTTTTTTTTTTGATCAACAAATGGTACATCTCTATTTCCATCTCTTTATTATATTAATTCTTAAAACCCTCAACTAAGGCATCACCCTACCTTCTCTAGTACACTCTCCACTTCCTGGACAACCTTAGGATCTGCTACAGTGCCCGGGTTGGCTGCTTCCTGTTGGAAAGAAGGAGATGGAGAACCGAAGCAAATATTGCCATGGATGTGATGCAACCTCTCTCTCCCTCACTTCACGCCAAACAAACGAACAGCATGCACCCTGCCCTCCTGCACAACCTACGACCCTACCTTGCTTCCTCCTAGTTAGCCCTGAACCCTCTCCCTCCCTCACATATTTTGCTTGGAAACCGACGGGATGGACACATCTCTCTCCCACTCCCCTCTTTTTTTTTCCCTCTGCTCCAAAGAAGATAACCTGTGGGCGTCGTCAAACCTGCACACCACCGTACGCCCCCATGACATCCTCTTGTTCGAAACCGTGCACCACCGTCGTCCCGCACAAGCCAGCGCGCCTCAGTCCGTGGTGACCACGTCACCAAGTGCACGACGCGACTCCGCATCCCATGCCCTCCCCCGGCCGGTTTAGACCACGCAAGACGGAGGAGAACCTCCCCAGCATCCCTACCATGCCAGCCTAGCCTGTGCCTCTTCCTCTGAACGCCACACTGTGCGCCGCCCTTGGCCCCGTTTTTCGTCGAGCACCTGGCAAGCTGACGCGACGGCTCGACCACCATAGCTCCCACGCAGGTCCAGACATCAGGTCCCGTCCAAAACCGTGTCACGCGAGCGCAGACGCTCCTCCACCGCCTCCTTCGTCCAATGGCGAGGCCGTGCGCCCATGCACCGGCCGCCCAGCTCTCCATCCTCGCCATGGTTTATGACCACCGTGCACCGTATCTCTGCCTCCTTTTAACTCGATCCCAGCGGCCCAGCGCCTCGCTATCCCTCTTCTCTCCACACTTCCACCCCTCACTCCCCTGCATCGCTTAGAAGAGCACAAGCCAGAGCGAATCCCTGCTCGATCTTTTCCATCCTCGCCGACGGAGAAGAACTCGTTGGCCCGTCGTCGTCCTGCTGCTCGTCTCCGACGAGGCCGTCGACCTTTCCCCAACCTCTCTCTGTGTCTCACCGTCTTATACATCTATAGCTCATATAAACGCGACCCGTTTCTTGTCCAGGAGCCGCGAGAACGTCGACGACGTCGACGTGCCGTCCGCAGCGTTCGTCGCACCAGGAAGCTCCGTCAGCTCGGAGACCCAGCCAGTACACTGGAAGGCACCACCGCAACACCTTTCACGTCGCTCTCCGTCGTCCTCGAGCCCCCCGTGAGCCTCCATCCTTCCTCCGTTCTATGCAGTACGGCGGCGCTGCTAATTCCACGTCGCCACCGACGCTCAGGAGCTCCGCCAACTCGTCCAGGTAGCCGAGCCGAGCAGCTGACCAGCCCCTGCATCATCCCCGACGTCACGCCTGCATTCGCGAGCTCTGCTACGTCGCCACCATCTCCACGCCTCCCCGCTGGTGAGCACCGACCCACCTCTGCACTCGCTCCGTCGCTAGGACACGGCCGCCCGGGCGTACGTTCATCCCCGTACGAGCTGTTAGCTCTTAATCTTGATTGTATCTGCATTTGTATTTTCGTTTGCATGTAATCTATCTAGCTAGTGAGCTGCCGGCCGCTGGAGCTTCAGCTGAGTGCGGAAATGGCGAGATGCCGAGCTGCCGTGCGATGCGGTCGGCAAGGTGTGATGCAATGGTGCTGTGCGATGCAGCGAGGTCGTGTGAATCGACTTGATGCGTGAAGGTGTTGAGCTGATGGCCTGAATGACCGTACGGTTATCTTTAGAGTGATTCTAGGAGGAAGACATGGTCATAGTTAGTTAGCTAGCTTGGTGCGTGTGTGCATGTATTGAACGAGTCATGTGTTGACCAGGTACGTCTAAGGTAGTGGCCGGTGTAGTGCTGTATGTTAGTGCCGAGTGTGGCTAGTGGGCAGCGTGAGTCCAGCCTCTGCCTATTTAACTCAATGTAAGTATCGTATTTGGAGGATGAGAAAAGTGGAGAAAATGTAGTCTTTGTGGTGCCAAGGAGAGAGCCACACAGGCAAAGTCTATGGTCTTCTTCTTCCTTGTGTGTGCGTTTGCGTGGTGTTTTTCCAAGTGTGTGTTCTTGAGAGAGATGGTGAGAATTAGAGGTAGAAGAGAGGTTGAAGAAGAAGGGGAGCTGCGTGTGGCAGCCCCTTACATTTGGTATCAGAGCAAGAAGATCCTGGAGGCCTATAGCGTCGACGGCAGCACGGACTCCATGTGAGATGGAGGCCGGCGACGCAAGGAGGAGGCTGGTCGGCGGCGCGATGTCGTTGGCAGCTAGTTGTGGCGCGAAGCTGTTAGGAGGTGGAGACGGCGTGGTGATGGGCGTCACGGAGGCGTCATCCACGTCAAGAGGTGGCTGCAGCGTACGGCAAGATGGCATGGTGACCGGCGCTGCGATGGCGGCGTCCATGACAGCGTTGTATGCGGCATGGCTGCGGGTGATCCGCACACTGATGATTGAAAATCAAGATTAGGGGGTGATTGTTAGCTCTTAATCTTGATTGTATTTTCGTTTGCATGTAATCTATCTAGCTAGTGAGCTGCCGGCCGCTGGAGCTTCAGCTGAGCGCGGAAATGGCGACACTAGTGGAAAACAGGGCTTCCGTGGGAGCCTTTTGTCGCGGGCCCGCCTGCACCCGCGACAAATGGCCTGGCCACGTCGCCCCGAAACCATGTGGAGCGGGCAGGGCCTTTTGTCGCGCCCTTTTGTCGCGGGCCGTATTACGACCCGCGACAAAAGGGGTCTGAGGGCTGGCGCCTCCTGTCGGCACCCCTTTTGTCGCGGGTCGTAATACGGCCCGCGACAAAAGGGCCATGCCTATATATATAGAAGCAGCCAGCCACCCCCCACCTCATTTTTTCCTTGGTGGTGAAGGTGGAGGTGTATGCTAGCTCATTTTTTCTACATGTGCACAAGAGGTGTTTGATGGAATGCTTGTGAGAGGGATGCCACTTGGTTTTATTTGATAAGATTTCTCCTCTTTTTGATCCTAAAAGGTTAGCAACTATTTTCTCGACTATATATATATATGCATAGTCCGTACAATACTAATTTTAGCAAGGTGATTGCATCTGATACATATATAATTGTACTTATGATGCAGATGAGTTATCCATGGATGTACGGTAACCGATGTGCTCCCGCTTTCAGAGAGGGCGTGAATTCTTTCCTGCTTGTGGCCGAGGCCAACAAGTCGAAGCAAGGTTTTATGTGCTGTCCATGTCTAAAATGTAAGAACGAGAATGATTACTCTTGCTCAAGAGACATTAAGAGCCACCTGCTTCGGTTTGGATTCATGTCCAGCTATAATGTTTGGACCAAGCACGGAGAAGAAGGGGTTATGATGGAAGACGGCGATGAGGAAGAAGATAATGATGACCAGTACCGATCTATGTTCTCTGAATGCTTTGATACCGCAATGGACGACAATGAAGAAGAAGGAGGTGAAGAACAGGCATCAGATGATCCTGTTGATGATGATCTTCGTCGGGCCATTTCTGATGCAAGAAGAGACTGTGGCACGGATAAGGAGAGGTTGCAGTGCGACAAGATGTTAGAGGACCACCACAAATTGTTGTACCCAGGTTGTGAAGATGGGCATAGAAAGCTGGGTAGCATATTGGAATTGCTGAAATGGAAGGCAGAGGTCGGTGTGACTGACTCGGGATTTGAGAAATTGATGATAATATTAAAGAAGCTGTTTCCAAGAAATAATGAATTGCCCGTCAGTACATATGAAGCAAAGAAGCTTGTCTGCCCTCTAGGATTAGATGTGCAGAAGATACATGCATGCATTAATGACTGTATCCTCTACCACGGTGAGAAGTACGAGAATTTGAATAAATGTCCGATATGTGGTGCATTGCGGTATAAGATCAGAAAAGATGACCCTGGTGATGTTGAGGGCGAGCCACCCAGGAAGAGGGTTCCTGCGAAGGTGATGTGGTATGGTCCAATAATACCACGGTTGAAACGTTTGTTCAGAAACAAAGAGCATGCCAAGTTGTTGCGATGGCACATGGAAGAACGTAAGAAAGACGCGATGTTGAGGCACCCCGCTGATGGTCGGCATTGGAGAAACATCGGGAGAGAGTTCCCGGATTTTGCAGGTAAGGCAAGGAACTTATACTTTGGTCTAAGTACAGATGGCATGAATCCTTTTGGGGAGCAGAGCTGCAGTCACAACACCTGGCCCGTGACTCTATGTATCTACAACCTTCCTCCTTGGTTGTGCATGAAGCGGAAGTTCATTATGATGCCAGTGCTTATCCAAGGCCCAAAGCAACCGGGCAACGACATTGATGTGTACCTAAGGCCATTAGTCGATGAACTTTTGGAGTTGTGGGCCAAACCAGGTGTACGTGTGTGGGATGAGCACACGGAGCAAGAATTTGACCTACGAGCGTTGCTATTCGTAACCATCAATGATTGGCCTGCTCTCAGTAACATTTCAGGACAGACGAACAAAGGATACAATGCATGCACACACTGTTTAGATGAGACTGAAAGTAAATATTTGGGAAAAAGCAGAAAAGTTGTGTACCCGTTCAATCGTCGTTTCCTTCCGCGCAAGCATCCCTTAAGGAAAAAAGGCAAGCATTTCGATGGCGAGGCAGACCGCCGTCCGAAGCCTGTCCCCCGTAGTGGTGCTGATATATTTGACATGGTCAAGGATTTAAATGTTATCTTTGGAAAGGGTCCAGGCAGTCGACCTGTTCCGAAAGACGATGACGGACACGCGCCCATGTGGAAGAAGAAATCTATTTTTTGGGAGCTAGAATATTGGAAAGTCCTGGAAGTCCGCTCTGCAATCGACGTGATGCACCTGACCAAGAATCTTTGTGTGAATATTCTAGGTTTTCTGGGCGTGTATGGAAAGACAAAAGATACACCAGAAGCACGGGAGGACCAGGAACTTCATAAAGGACGAAACGGCAATCATCCAGGGCAGTTTGTAGGGCCTGCCAGCTACGCTCTTACCAAACAAGAGAAGGAGATCTTTTTTGAAGCCCTATTCAGTATCAAGGTTCCGTCTGGTTTCTCGTCGAATATAAAGGGGATAGTAAATATAAAGGAGAAAAAATTCCAGAACCTGAAGTCCCATGAGCATCACGTGCTTATGACACAATTGCTTCCGATTGCATTGAGGGGACTTCTACCGAGAAAATGTTCGACTAGCCATTGTGAAGATATGTGCATTCCTCAACGCAATTTCTCGAAGGTAATGGATCCGAAACTTTGTCAGGATTACAGGAAGATGTGGTCCAATGTCTTGTCAGCTTCGAGTTGTTGTTCCCACCATCCTTCTTCAATATTATGACGCACCTCCTCGTTCACCTAGTTGAAGAGATTAGAATTCTCGGTCCTGTATTTCTAAACAATATGTTCCCCTTCGAGAGGTTCATGGGAGTCTTAAAGAAATATGTTCATAACCGAGCTAGGCCGGAAGGAAGTATCTCAAAGGGCTACGGAACTGAGGAGGTCATTGAGTTTTGTGTTGACTTTCTTCCTGACCTTAAGCCGATTGGTGTTCCTGAATCTCGGTATGAGGGGAGGCTGACTGGAAAAGGCACACTAGGAAGGAAAGCAACGATGTGGAGGGACAAGATTTCTTTCAATCAAGCACACTACACAGTTCTATACAATTCCAGCTTGGTGGCTCCGTACATCGAGAAACATAAGAATGTTTTACGAGAAATAAACCCGAGCTAGCCCGAGTCCTTGATTACACGTCAACACATGAATACCTTCGGCAGTTGGTTGCAAAGACATCTCATTAATGACCCATCTGTTGTGGAGCAGCTGTACTTGTTGGCCAGGTTACCATCTTCAAACATATGTACATTCCAAGGGTACGAGATAAATGGGAATACATTTTACACGATCGACCAAGATAAAAAGAGCACCAACCAAAACAGCGGTGTCCGCTTCGATGCAAAAGACGAGAATGGGCAGACCACCACATATTATGGATACATAGAGGAGATATGGGAACTTGACTATGGTCCCACTTTTAAGGTCCCTTTGTTTCGGTGCAAATGGGTGAAGCTCAGCGCTATACATATTGACGATAAGTACGGTATGATAACAGTGGATCCCAACAATCTTGCGTACCTGGACGAGCCTTTTGTCCTAGCCAGCGAGGTGGCTCAAGTTTTCTACGTGAAGGACATGTCTAGCAAATCAAGAAAAAGAAATCAACAAAAGAATACATCAACCGAGGAGCCAAAGTGCCACATAGTTCTTTCGGGGAAAAGAAACATCGTGGGAGTGGATGACAAGACAGACATGTCAGAAGATTATAATAAGTTTAAAGAAATTCCGCCCTTCACGGTGAAAATTGACCCAAGCATCTTGCTAAATGATGAAGATTCTCCATGGCTACGGCGTAGAAGATCACAACACTAGATGGCGATGTAATAATGTATTCTTCATATATAGTTCCCAAGACAATCTCTACATTTATGTAATAATGAGAACCCTTTCCCCAACACTGTTAGAGGAGACGAAGTCTTTCACGGGCTTGCATGGAAATTTTATAGGAACGGCACCGCTTCTACTTTGTCTTATTCCTTCGACAGGCCGTCGTGCGCTACATGCTTTATCTCATCGAGCAGTGCATCCACCCACGCGTCCTTATCCTGCCGACACCTTTAGTCGCGGTTGCAGCCACCAACCGTGACAAAAGGTTACCGACACCTTTAGTCGCGGTTTGAGCCTCCACCCGGGATGAAAGTTTCGCGCGCCACTTCGTTCCCGCCTATTTTCTTCCCGCATTCCCGCCATTTTTCCACTATATATATGTAGGCTTGGACTCATATCTGCAAACCTCATCACTCTCTCCCATGGCTTCCATCGTATGTCTAACACCCCGGGAGGCGGAGGCGCTTTGCGCCTCGAACTACCCCTGCCCGCCCGGCTACCGCGTCCCGACCGGCTGGTTGCTGAGCGTCGGAGGCGTACCGGTCCCTCCTATCCCTCTTGGTGTGCCACGCGAGATGGCCATCACGAACCACTACTATTTCGAGCTCACGCCTGAGCAGCGGAGGAATCCCCAGTGGCATCCCGACTACAGCCCGACTTGGGACAGCTTCTTCATCAATCGGCGTGAGAGGGCGGTTGCCAGGTACGAGGAGGACGGCCCGCCTCCTTCGAACTTCAACGAGGCCGGCCGTCGGATGTGGTGGCGCGGCCGGACTCTCCAAAGCATCCTGGCCTATCGTGGCCCCAGCCTGCGCTACCCTCAATCCCAGCCCACGCGTGCTCACCCGCCGAGGTTGGACAACCGCGACCCCGATGCTAGCGACGATGACGTCGGCAACTATGATGACTACAGTGGCGAGTATTATAGGGCTAGGCACGACTATGATTGAATGGCTCCAACATTCGAATCTGGCCATGTATCTTAATTTTCAGTTGAGCTCTGTACTTTAATTTCAGTTCAGTCGTAATAAATTTCGTGTCAACCACTTTATTGAACAAACAACCGTCAACGACTTTATAAACTAAATTTAAACTAATAGAACCGACAACGACTTTATTGAAATTACAATAAAATAGATAAATTACTAGTCACGTGGCGAGGCACGTGGAAGCGGCGGGGCGAGGCACGTGGAAGCGGCGGCGACACGTGGCGAGGCACGTGTAAGCCACAGCTACACACGTCGCACGCCGGCAGCGACGGGGCGAGGCGCGTGGAAGAGGCGGCGACACGTGGCGAGGTGAAACCTTACTCGGTGTCACTCCGCATATCATTAGGGGTGAAACATACACGACTATGTTCATTGTGAGATGCAACTAGTTATATGGATGTCATATTCATGTTCATTGTATTTTTCTGACAAATTTTCATATATAACACTTTTCTATTTGATTTACTATTTAAAAGTTATTGAAATAAGAAAAAAAAAAACAGAAAAAAAGAAAAAAGAAAAAAAAAACAGAGCTGATCCTTGTCCAACGGCTCCAGGCCGTTGGATTAAAAGGGCCTGAGCCGTTGGATGCGGAGCGCACGGATCGGCCAAAAGGGCCTTTTGTCGCGGGTGGTGGCTCAACCCGCGACAAAAGACCCCCCCTTTTGTCGCGGGTTGAGCCACCACCCGCGACAAAAGACCCCGATATATAACCTCCGCGCGTCGCGGGCAAGCGAGAACCCGCGACGACCAGGAGGCCAACCCTAGTTTTTGCGCCGCCAGGCTGCCGGATGCGCCGCCGCCGCCGCCGACGCCCGCAGCCGCCGTTCGCGCGCTCCTCCGCCGACGCTCCGTCGCCGCCGACGCCTGCGCGCTCCTCCGCTGACGCTCTCCATCGCCGCGCGCCTCCTCTGCCCGCGCGCCTCGGCTGCAGCGCCGCCGCCAACGCCTCGGCCGGGCCGCCTCCTCGGCCGCCGCCGCCTAGGCGCCGCCGCGCCTCGGCACCGCTGCAAAGGTAGCGCGCCGCCGGCCGGCACCCCCGCTGCCTCTGCCGAGCTGGAGCTCGTATTTTTTTTGTTTTTTTGTATATTTTTTTTGTATAGTTTTTTTGTATAGTTAATTAGTTTATGTTAGTAATTAGTATGGTTAGTATAGTTTAATTAGTATAGTTAGTATAGTTAGTATAGTTTTAGTTAGTATAGTTTTTAGGTTTAGTTAGTATATATAGTTTTAGGTTTTGTTAGTATAGTTTTAGGTTTTAGTTTTTATTTCATTTGTTTTATGTAATTAGTAGTTAGTTTAATAGTTAGTTAGTTAGTATATGTATTTAGTTTAGTTTTTTAGTATATGTATTTAGTTAGTGTATTTAGTTATAGTTAGTTTAAAATTAATCGCCCTCGACTCCCTCTCGCCAACACCCCCGACGCCGACACCGGCCCTCTCCTCTCCCTCTCGCGCAATCGCTCCCTCTCCCTCTCGCGATCACTCGACGCTGCAACTCCCCTCTCTCTCCCTCTCCTCTACCTCTCGCAAACACCCCCGACGCTGACACCGGCCCTCTCCTCTCCCTCTCGCGCAATCGCCCTCGTCCCGTGCTCCCTCTCCCTCTCGCGATCACTCGATGCCGCAACTCCCCTCTCTCTCCCTCTCCTCTACCTCTCGCGAACATCCGAGCCTCTCGCAAACACGCGTCGCCGACACCCTCTCCCTCTCGAAAAAAGCGTCGCCGACACCCTCTCCCTCTAGCAAAAAAGCGTCGCCGACACCCTCTCCCTCTCGCAAACACGCGTCGCCGACACCCTCTCCCTCTCGCAAACACGTGTCGCCGATTAGGGTTAGGGTTTGGTTTGTGTTTGATTAGGGTTAGGGTTTGGTTTGTGTTTGATTAGGGTTAGGGTTAGAACATGTACTTATCGATTTAATTCTTTTGCAGAAACAATGGATCCATTCGAACGGGACTTGGAACAGGAAGACATGTTCGCGGACATAATCCGCGATGGTACAGAAGCCGACCGAGAAGCCCGCGGCTCCGGTCATGGAGAAGCCGACGGCTCCGGTGACGGAGAAGCCGATGGCTCCGGTGACGGAGAAGCCGACGGCTCCGGTCATGACGAGGTATTAATGGAATTCTATATGTACATATGTATTGAGGCATTAGTATAGAGGCATTAATGCAATTCTATATGTATTCTCTTAGGCCTCCGAAGATAAGATAGAGAAACGAGGCCCGGCAAAGAAGTTGACCAAAAAAGACCACTTCACAATTGAAGCTATATCACCGGAAGGCCAACCGGTGGTACCCGCGAATGTCGGAGTGACATTCAAAAATCAGTGCGGAGTTGTGGTTAGAGATCGTATCCCGATCACTGTCAGAGAATGGAACAAGACCAAGAATGTGACCGAAAATCAGGTTGCCGATAGGTACAAAGACACACTTTTCAGCGACCTCATGGCACATTTCACTTTGCCAGATTTGGGATCGGAGTCTGAGAATGCTAAGCAGCGGGCGCTAGTGAAGAAATGGGCTCTTAAGAAGATGGGGGAACTTTTCCGGGCGTATAAGAACCGGTTATGGAAAAATTATAAGAAAGACAAGAAGCCTCCAATATTCGAGAACTACCTAGCGAAGCAGGAGCATAACTGGGAAGAATTTGTGAGGTACAAAGAATCAGAGGAGGCTGTGAACCTGTCAACGAAAAACAAGAAGAATGCAAGCGAAAAGAAATATCACCATCATACGGGGCGAGGGGGCTACGGAGTAGCCATGCCTAAGTGGGATGCACAAGAGGCTGAGATGGAGCTGAACGGGATCACTCCAGAACCCACGCGAGAAGGATGGGACACTAGGGCTCGAAATTGGTTCCTCGCGCATGGCTGTGAGTATGACATGAAGACAGGGAACATTGTTGAAAGTGACACCAGGGTTAGGGTACCCAGGAAAAAATGGATTGAAGTGACGACAGATATAAAGGCGGGAAAACTAAAGTTTGCTCCCGATAGAGAGAAAGACTGCGACGCTTGTCCTCGGTAATCCTGAGAAGGGAGGACGAACAAGAGGCTTCGGCCCTAGTGTTCCATGGTCGCTTGGGTTTCCGGCCGACGCGGAGACTTATAGAAGCCGAGCGAGAGCTAAACAACGCCAGCTGGAGGTGCAGAATGACCGGATGGCCGAGTTCCAACGCCGACTTGACCAGCAGCAGCGGGAGCTTCAGCAGCAGCAGCGGGAGATAAATGAACTAAAAGGATAGCGCCCGCCAGATAATACCGCTGACATATCTCAGCAACGAGACAGCAGCGTGGCCGACTCGGAGGCCCCTACTACACGGATGATGATAGATGCCGGTCCTGGCGACCCCTTGGATGGAATCAAGGAGCAAACACCTTGTGATCTCCATGAGGTGTTCAGGAAGGTTTCTGTTAAGGTGGCGGTCGGCTATGTCTTACCGGCATTTGGACCTGAAGGTGAGCCGGCAACATGGCATGGCAATCCGATTCCAGCTGGCTATGCTCGTGTCGGGGTGGATTCAGTTGTCTCGTCGTGGGAGACATTGGAGCTCGATATCCCTGGAGGTGATGGGGGGCTTACACTCAGAGAGGTGCTGGGAGAAATCATTCTCTGGGAAAAGAAGAACATCAGGCTGCCAGGCTGGGTAGCACCTAGTACCAGTCGTCCCAGCAGGTCACCATCACCTCCTCCAGGTGATCGCAGGCCACCATCACCTCCTCCTACTGATCACATGTCGCCACCATCACCCCGTGGGTACGACGTCGACCACGACATCGGTAGTCCATCTCCATCTCCAGCGCCGCCGCCTCCGCCCACTAAGACTCGGAATGCACCCAGACGGAAGCGTTTCAAGAGTCCTGTCCGCAAGATGTCGCCCCTCCCAAAAGTACCAAAGGTTCCTCCCCCCCGTCCTTACGATCGTACCCCGGAGGAAAATGATGCCATTGTTAAGAAATACAACTATGATCATTTCCATAAGCCAAAACCTCCTGCGCCAGAGCCATACACAGAGAAGCAAATAGCATATGCTACTAGTTTTCTGAACACACCATCGCAGTATGAGTTACACGAGAAGAAGGATGACTATACACGCACTCTTGCGAAGGTAATTGATGACAAGAGCGAGAATGAAAAGGCTAAGAAGAACAAGGATGACAAGGGTAAGAAGAAGGATATTGCTACCACGAGCAAATCATCAGCTAGAAGTGCAGCCGAGAAGAAGTCAAGTTCAACAACTGCACCCCTCAAGGCCAAGCAAACGACAAAAGGAAAAAAGAGAAAGGAAGTTCCCCTCCTCGGAGATCAGCCCAAACAATCGATCCCATCACTCAAAGTGTTTAATATTCCCAAGTTGTACCACAATCAGGGTGGTTTCGATATGGAAGAAGCTGCAAAGCTAGCGGCTGCCTGTGACGTTACCGTCGAGGATTTGATGTATGCAGCAGATGTTGCACTACCCACTGCTGATATAGCTCCTAAATTTGTCTACGGGGCCGACTTGGTCAGCACAGAGCAGCTGCATAAACTGCCAACACATATGCGGAATTTGCATCAGTGGTACCTTGATGCATGCAAGGAGAACATAATGTACATCGTGGCGACTATACCATGGGAATATTACTACCGAAAGGAGGAGATCCATATTGAGATGACTGAACTCTGGCAGTTATTCAATTTAGAAGCCCTCGACAAGTCTCTCATGAGTTGCTATTGCTTGTAAGTTTTTAACTACATATAAGTTCATTTTCATTCAGTTCATGTTCGTTCTCATTGCATATACTCATTATATCTTATGTGTTCTCTATTATGCAGACTGAAGATCAGTGAATGCAAAAGTAATAATATTATCAATATTGGGTTTATGGACCCAGATAAAATACATGTTGAAACGGTAAAGCATAACCGCGAAGATACGGGGGGAAACCTACTAAGGTTTTTGGGGGAGCAATATTTCTGTGATTCAATATTGTTTCCTTACAACTACGAGTGAGAGTCTTAATGATCTTTTATGCACATCCAATTTTTCTTACTCGATGTTAAGTGTAATTCCTGACGTATATAACATGTGCAGCTTCCATTGGATTCTACTAGACATTCAACCCGATAAGGGAATAGTTGAAGTAAGAGACCCACTGAGTAGAGGCGTGGACGGGTTCAGCGACTTGCAGAAGTTGCTCCAAGTGTAATTTCCTTCATCGCCGCGCTATATCTTTCGTGAAATATCAAGTAATTATCCACTCATTCAATCATTCTTTTACCTGGCAGGGCTTGGACAGCTTTCAAGAACCGTCATAAGCAGAGTACCTGGGTAGAGAAGCTAACATTTACTCCTGTAGCGTGCCCTCAGCAGCCACAAGGGACGAATCTATGTGGATACTACGTTTGCGAGTCCATTCGCATGTTAACCACTGAGAGGCAGAACAACAATAAATTCAACGTAAGCAATAACACTCACAAACTTTATTTATTATCGTCAATATTTCGTTATCAAGATTGATATAGTCATACTCATCTCATTTTCGTATATAGGTCGACTACATGCGGGACATACTCCAACCAAAGGAACACCTACTAGGAATTGCCGAGGAACTGGCGGGACTTTTGGTTAGAGAAGTACTAAACAACAAAGGCTTGTTTAGTCCAAATAGATGCTCTACCTCCAAATAGACGGTCGTTAGTACCGCTTGTCGATCGTGAGCTAAATGTATATATATATGTAAGGGGAATCTACATGTAAGGGGAATCGACTTTTGCTTCCAACATTTGGTTGATCGATCTATATATATATAATGAATGAACGTGTACCACTGATCTAGTAGCGTACAAATATATCCAACTTTTATTTTCGAATGGCGGGGGGTGGCGGGGGGGGGGGGGGGTGCCACACCTCTCAAACCCTAAAGCAGCAGCGTTGTGCGCTTGCCACGTAGAGGGCCTTTTGTCGCGGGTGGTAATACCGCCCGCGACAAAAGGGCCTATCCCCCGCGCGACCCGCGGCTGCCACGTGGTGGACCTTATGTCGCGGGTTGTAAGACCTTTTGTCGCGCCTCCGTTGTCGCGGCTGTCCGCCCGCGACAAAAGGGTCGTACGACCCGCGACATTAGGCCTATTTTCCACTAGTGCGAGATGCCGAGCTGCCGTGCGATGCGGTCGGCAAGGTGTGATGCAATGGTGCTGTGCGATGCAGCGAGGTCGTGTGAATCGACTTGATGCGTGAAGGTGTTGAGCTGATGGCCTGAATGACCGTACGGTTATCTTTAGAGTGATTCTAGGAGGAAGACATGGTCATAGTTAGTTAGCTAGCTTGGTGCGTGTGTGCATGTATTGAACGAGTCATGTGTTGACCAGGTACGTCTAAGGTAGTGGCCGGTGTAGTGCTGTATGTTAGTGCCGAGTGTGGCTAGTGGTCAGCGTGAGTCCAGCCTCTGCCTATTTAACTCAATGTAAGTACCGTATTTGGAGGATGAGAAAAGTGGAGAAAATGTAGTCTTTGTGGTGCCAAGGAGAGAGCCACACAGGCAAAGTCTATGGTCTTCTTCTTCCTTGTGTGTGCGTTTGCGTGGTGTTTTTCCAAGTGTGTGTTCTTGAGAGAGATGGTGAGAATTAGAGGTAGAAGAGAGGTTGAAGAAGAAGGGGAGCTGCGTGTGGCAGCCCCTTACACGAGCCATCCTAGATCTCCGCGGCCTCACCTTGTCATCGTCTCCGTAGGCACAGACCCACACCGGTGATCCCCGTCCTCATCCGTCGAGCGACACAGCCGCGCCGTTGCGTCGCCCCGACGGGATCCGTCCCGAGCTGTCATGTTCGCAGCGGAGATCGCATGCATGCGTGCATGGCTCCACCGCGCGCATGGGCTGCCGTCTGGCTAGCAGCGCCTACTCGAGGCCTCCGATCCGGGCCGACCCAGCGACCTGCTGGCCGGATCCGTTGATTCGGCCCGTTCCTTGTTCTTCTCTTTTTCTGTGGAAAATAAACTCCCTGTTAGATCTGCTTTAGATTTAAATCCACCAAATATTCTTGGTAAATCTAAATTGAGTGATTCAAATTCCTGATTGTTTACAAACAAAATCCTGACCTTAAAAAAATTCATGCATGTGGTTTACCTCTATATTTTTGTGCTGATATTTACTTTGCTAAAGTGATGCAGTGGTAGTATTTAATTTATTTTGGTGGATGTGTTAATCTTTTTGGTGTGAAACAAATTTTGTTGTAAAGTACTCCTCAGTAGCTTTATTTCGACATAGGATAGACATGCAGGAGTTTCCTGGATTTTGCGTTGTTTAGAATTTAAAATCTGACCAGCGGGGACTTATGTGATTTTTAGTTTGAAAAACAAAATTGTTTTTGCACCAAAACTAAGTTCCACTGTTAGACATCATATTAGTCTATACCCTGGTAAGAGGAAATATTTTTGTGACCTATATTTATTTTCTGGGAAATTTATAACCAAAACAGTGTGCCTTTTCAGTATAAATATTGTGGAAATTATTTTATAGCTCATAAAAATGCCAAACCAACTTTGGTAGATCACATTTTTCAGTACCTATGCGGTGATATGTTTGTTACTGGTTGTATATGCTCTGATGACTGTTTGCCTTGAATATGGTTGGCTCTAGTTTCTGCCTTGTCAAAATGTTTAAAAATATCTAATAAGCTTATTTTTGAAAACTTCCAGTGCATGTGAGTTCCACATGTTAATCGCTTCCAGTAGATATGCTTCATGTATTTTTGTGATCAACAGAAAGATTTAGGTCATTTATTTAGTTCCTAAGCCCTTTCTGGTTTTATAAAAATCATATCTTTTGTTTTAAAAACACAAATTTAGTGAATCCAATTTCTGTAGCATTACAAGGTCAAACTCTACTCTCTGTGATTTTACCAAATTTTTGTGTGTTTTTTTTATAGAGTGGTTTGTTAATGTGGTGTTGTTGCTTATTTTACCCATAGGGAAACACTACAAGAAAAGTTGCCATGGCCGACGAAGTTGAAGTCGCGCCATGGTTGCTGGTGTACCATGGCCGACGATTTTGGGTCCCTCCGTGGTGCATGTCAAAACTTTTTTTTTCTCGTTTTTGAGGCCACCTAGCCCGACGAAAGCGGCCAAAACGTCGCGTATGGTGGCCCGGGACGTGGTGCATCTCAAAATCTCGGGTTCGCCGGCCGAGTCAACGCAAATCCGCACCGCCGAGGGATGTAGGGCCCAGATGGCAGCCTCTCTGGCATTGTTTTTTTTCTCGATCGCGCCATCTCGTTCAACGTTCTCCGATCGAGCCGTTTACGATGCAGGATCATGGGTCCCGCATGTCATCCTCTATGAACCAAAATTCTTTCTATTCTTGGATTTTTTGACCCCCGATTTACGGCTACTTCCTTTTTCTTTTGATCCCTTGCCGCCTTGGAAACGTTGAGACCGCTGCTGCTAAATGGGACCCGCATGTCATCCTCTATGTGCAATCAACTTTCTTTTCTTGGAGTTTTTTTTGGCACCTCATATTTGGTCACTTGCCTTTTTTTCCGATCCTGCCGCCTCTCAAACGGTGATACCGCTCTTTGCTAAATGGGACCCGCATGTCATCCTCTATGTACTATAAAACTTTCTTTTCTTGGATTTTTTTGGCACCTCATATTTGGTCACTTGCCTTTTTCTTTCGATCCCCTGCCGCCTCTCAAACGGTGATACCGCTGCTGCTAAATGGGACCCGCATGTCATCCTCTATGTACTATAAAACTTTCTTTTCTTGGATTTTTTTTTTGGCACCTCATATTTGGTCACTTGCCTTTTTCTTTCGATCCCCTGCCGCCTCTCAAACGGTGATACCGCTGCTGCTAAATGGGACCCGCATGTCATCCTCTATGGACTATAAAACTTTCTTTTCTTGAATTATTTTTGGCTCCTGATATTTGGTCACTTGCCTTTTTCTTTCGATCCCCTACCGCCTCTCAAACAGTGAGACCGCTGCAGCTAAATGGGACCCGCATGTCATCCTCTATGAGCAATCAACTTTCTTTTCTTGGAGTTTTTTTTGGCACCTCATATTTGGGCACTTGCCTTTTTCTTTCGATCTCATGCCACGTTTGAAACGTTGAGGAACCTGCAGGCTCATGGGACCCGCATGTCATCCTCTATGTACTATAAAAGTTCATTTTCTTGGTTTTTTTCACCCTCTGATTTTTGGCAATTTCTTTTTTCTTTTGAACCCCTGCCGCCTCTCAAACGGTGATACCGCTGCTGCTAAATGGGACCCGCATGTCATCCTCTATGTACTATAAAACTTTCTTTTCATGAATTATTTTTGGCTCCTCATATTTGGTCACTTGCCTTTTTCTTTCGATCTCATGCCACGTTTGAAACGTTGAGGAACCTGCTGGCTCATGGGACCCGCATGTCATCCTCTATGTGCTATAAAAGTTTATTTTCTTTATTTTTTTTCACCCTCTGATTTTTGGCTATTTCTTTTTTCTTTTGATCCCCTGCCGCCTTGGAAACGTTGGGTAAGCTGCTGACTCATGGGACCCGCATGTCATCCTCTATGTACAATCAACTTTCTTTTTCTTTTGATCTCAAGCCGCATTTGAAACGTTGAGACCGCTGCTGCTAAATGGGACCCGCATGTCATCCTCTACGTACAATAAAGTTTCTTTTCTTGGATTATCTTTGGCTCCTGATATTTTGTCACTTGCCTTTTTCTTTTGATCTCATGCCGCCTTTGAAACGTTGAGTAAGCTGCTGGCTCATGGGTCCCGCATGTCATCCTCTACGAACAATAAAAGTTTCCTTTCTTGGAGTTATTTTTTACCCCTAATTTCTGGCTATTTGCCTTTTTCTTTTGATCTCCTGCCCCCTCTGAAACGATGAGGACGTTGTTGGCAGGTCGGTCCCACATGTCATCCTCTATGAACAATAAAAGTTTCCTTTGATGGATTTATTTTGAACCCCTAATTAATTTCTGGATATTTCCCCTGCCGCCTTGGAATCGTTGAGGATGTTGCTGCCTCATGGGTCCCGCATGTCATCCTCTCAGAACGGTAAATGTTTATTTTCTTGGATTTTGTTGACCAAACGATTTTTGGCTTATTTAAACAATCAATCAACTTCAGCGTTTAAAACGTTTAGGACGCAGCTGGCTCACGGGTGCCACATGTCATCCTCTATGAACAATAAACGGCGAGGATCTGTCGCCTCATGGGTCCCGCATGTCATCCTCTCGAAACGAAAATGTTTCTTTTCTTGGATTTTTTACCAACAGATTTTTTGTTTATTTTTTCTTTCCATCCCCTACCGCCTTTAAAACGTTGACGACGCTGTTGGCTCATGGGTCCCCGATGTCAGCCTCCCCGTACAAGAAACATATGATATCTTGATTATTTTGCAGACAATAAACAATGTATTGCGCTATGAACTATTACAAACGGATAATTAAATATTTATTTTTACATAAACAAACTTATATGTTGAATCTCCTTGTTTTTTTGTCTTTGCGAAGCATAGGACTTTCCTGTTTTTTTAGAAAATTCTGAACTTTCCTGTTTTGGAGTGGGCTGAAATTGTACGAGTCAAAAGGCCAAGCAGGATAGTTCGAAAGCCCAGATGTCCAGATGCAGCCCAATTGAAATCTTTCTTCTTGGATTTTTTTCACCCCCTGATTTCTGGCTACTTCATTTTTCTTTTGGTTCTGTGCCGCCTTGGAAACGTTGAGACCGCTGCTGCAAAATGGGACCCGCATGTCATCCTCTACGTACAATAAAATTTCTTTTCTTGGATTATTTTTGGCTCCTGATATTTGGTCACTTGCCTTTTTCTTTCGATCCCGCGCAGCCTCTCAAACGGTGATACCGCTGCTGCTAATTGGGACCCGCATGTCATCCTCTATGTACAATCAAGTTTCTTTTCTTGAATTATTTTTGGCTCCTGATATTTGGTCACTTGCCTTTTTCTTTCGATCTCATGCCACGTTTGAAACGTTGAGGAACCTGGTGCTAAATGGGACCCGCATGTCATCCTCTATGTACTATAAAAGTTTGTTTTCTTGGATTATTTTTGGCTCCTGATATTTGGTCACTTGCGTTTTTTTCTTTCGATCTCATGCCACGTTTGAAACTTTGAGGAACCTGCTGGCTCATGAGACCCGCATGTCATCCTCTATGTGCTATAAAAGTTTATTTTCTATGGTTTTTTTTCACTCTCTGATTTTTGTCTATTTCCTTTTTTCTTTTGATGCCCTGCCGCCTTGGAAATGTTGAGTAAGCTGCTTACACATGGGACCCGCATGTCATCCTCTATTTACAATCAAGTTTCTTTTCTTGAATTATTTTTGGCTCCTGATATTTCGTCACTTGCCTTTTTCTTTCGATATCATGCCACGTTTGAAACGTTGAGGAACCTGCTGGCTCATGGGACCCGCATGTCATCCTCTATGTGCTATAAAAGTTTGTTTTCTTGGATTTTTTTTCACCCTCTGATTTTTGGCTATTTGCCTTTTACTTTTGATCCCCTGGCCCCTTTGAAACGTTGAGTAAGCTGCTGGCACATGGGACCCGCATGTCAACCTCTATGTCCATCAACTTTCTTTTCTTGGATTTTTTTTGACCCCCTAATTTCTAGCTACTTTCGTTTTCTTTTGATCTCAAGCCGCATTTCAAACATTGAGACCGCTGCTGCAAAATGGGACCCGCATGTCATCCTCTATGTACAATAAATCTTGGATTATTTTTGGCACCTCATATTTGGTCACTTGCGTTTTTTTCTTTCGATCTCATGCCGCCTTTGAAACGTTGAGTAAGCTGCTGGCTCATGGGTCCCCCATGTCATCCTCTACGAACAATAAAAGTTTCCTTTCTTGGAGTTATTTTTGACCCCTAATTTCTGGCTATTTGCATTTTTCTTTTGATCCCCTGCCCCCTTTGAAACGATGAGGACGCTGTTGGCAGGTCGGAGCCCACATGTCATCCTCTATGAACAATAAAAGTTTCTTTTGGTGGATTTATTTTTTACCCCTAATTAATTTCTGGCTATTTCCTTTTTTTTCTTTTGATCCCCTGCCGCCTTGGAAACGTTAGGATGCTGCTGCTTCATGGGTCCCGCATGTCATCCTCTCAGAACAATAAATGTTTTATTTTCTTGGATTTTTTTACCAACTGATTTTTAGTTTTTTATTTTATTTTCGATCGCCTGCCGCCTTTGAAACGTTGACGACGCTGCTGGCTCATGGGTCCCCGATGTCAGCCTCCCCGTACAAGAAACATGTGATATCTTGATTATTTTCCAGACAATAAACAGTGTATTTCGCTCTGAGCTATTGCAAACGGATAAATTAAATCTTCATTTTTACATAAACAAACTTATATGTTGAGTGTCCTTGTTTTTTGTTTTTGCGAAGCATAGGACTTTCCTATTTTTTTTTTTGAGAAAAAACCGAACTTTCCTGTTTTGGAGTGGGTTGAAATTGTACGAGTCAAAAGGCCCAGCAGGATAGTTCGAAGGCCCAGATGTCCAGATGCAGCCCAATTGAAATCTTTCTTTTCTTGGATTTTTTTCACCCGATTTACGGCTACTTCATTTTTCTTTTGGTCCTGTGCAAAATGGGTCCCACATGTTATCCTCTATGTACAGTAAATTTCTTTTCTTGGATTATTTTCGGGTCCTGATATTTGGTCACCTGCCTTTTTCTTTCGATCTCATGCCGCCTTTGAAACGTTGAGGAAGCTGCTGGCGCTTGGGTCCCGCATGTCATCCTCTATGAACAATAAAAGTTTCCTTTCTTGGAGTTATTTTTGACCCCTAATTTCTGGCTACTTCCTTTTTCTTTTGATCCCCTGCCGCCTTTGAAACGTTGAAAACTTTCTTTTCTTTGATTATTTTTGGCACCCCATATTTGGTCACTTGCCTTTTTCTTTCGATCCCCTGCCACCTCTCAAACGGTGATACAGCTGCTGCAAAATGGGACCCGCATGTCATCCTCTATGTACTACAAAACTTTCTTTTCTTGGATTTTTTTTGGCTCCTGATATTTGGTCACTTGCCTTTTTCTTTCGATCGCCTGCCGCCTTTGAAACGTTGACGACGCTGCTGGCTCATGGGTCCCGCATGTCATCCTCTATGAACAATAAAAGTTTCCATTGTTGGAGTTATTTTTTACCCCTAATTTCTGGCTACTTCCTTTTTCTTTTGATCCCCTGCCGCCTTTGAACGTTGAAGAATCTGCTCGCTAATGGGTCCCACATGTCAGCCTCTATGGACGATAAACCTTTCTTTTCTTGGAGTTATTTTGACCCCTAATTTCTGGCTATTTTGCCTTTTTTTTGGATCCCGTGCTGCCTTGGAAACGTTGAGGATGCTGCTGCCACATGGGTCCCGCATGTCATCCTCTCAGAACGATAAATGTTTCTTTTCTTCGATTTTTTTACCAACTGATTTTTGATTTATTTTTCTTTCGATCCTGCCGCCTTTAAAACTTTGACGACGCCTTCTTGGCTCATGGGTCCCGATGTCAGCCTCTCCCGTACAAGAAACATGTGATATCTTGATTATTTTGAGACAATAAAAAGTGTATTTCTCTACGAGCTATTGCAAACGGATAAATTAAATCTTTATTTTTACATAAACGAACTAATATGAATCTCCTTGTTTTTGTTTTGTTTTTGCGAAGCATAGGACTTTCTTGTTTTGGAGTGGGCTGAAATTGTACGAGTCAAAAGACGTCCAAAGAGTTAGAAGGCCCGAGATGGCCGGGCAGCCCCAATTGATATCTTCCTTATCTTGGATTATTTTTTTATCAAAAGGCCCAGCAGGGATACATCCTTTTTCTTTTGGTCCTGTGCGGCCTTGGAAACGTTGAGGACGCTGCTGCCTCATGGGACCCGCATGTCATCCTCTATGAACTATGAACTCTAAAAGTTTCTTTTTTCTTGGATTTTTTCACCCTCTGATTTTTGGCTATTTCCTTTTTCTTTTGTTCCCCTGCCGCCTTGGGACCCGTATGTCATCCTCTATGTACAAAAACTTTCTTTTCTTGGAGTTTTATTCCCCCTAATTTCGGGCTACTTTCGTTTTCTTTTGATCTCAAGCCGCATTTGAAACGTTGAGACCGCTGCTGCAAAATGGGACCCACATGTCATCCTCTATGTAAAATAAAAGTTTCTTTTCTTGGATTATTTTTCACGCTCTGATTTTTGGCTATTTCCTTTTTCTTTCGATCCCCTGCTGCTTGGAAACGTTGAGGATGCTGCTGCCTCATGGGTCCCACATGTCATCCACTATGAACAATAAAAGTTTCTTTTCTTCGATTTTTTTCACCCTCTGCTTTTTGGCTATTTCCTTTTCATTTGATCCCCTGCCGCCTTGGAAACGTTGAGGATGCTGCAGCGTCATGGGACCCGCATGTCATACTCTATGTACAATAAAAGTTTCTTTTCTAGGTTTTTGGCTCCTGATATTTGGTCACTTGCCTTTTTCTTTCAATCTCATGCCGACTCTCAAAGGTACAATAAAAGTTTCTTTTCTTGGATTATTTTTGGCTCCTGATATTTGGTCACTTGCCTTTTTCTTTCGATCTCATGCCATCTTTGAACCGTTCAGACCGCTGCTACAACATGGGACCCTATGTCATCCTCTATGTACAATGAAAGTTTCTTTTCATGGATTATTTTTTGCTCCTGATATTTGGTCACTTTCCTTTTTCTTTCGATCTCATTCCGCCTCGGCCCTCTGAAACGTCGAGTAAGTTGTTGGCTCATGGGACCCGCATGTCATCCTCTATGTACAATAAAGTTTTTTTCTTGGATTTTTTACCCCCTAATTTTTGGTCACTTGCCTTTTTCTTTCGATCCTGTGCCGCCTTTGAAATTGTGGACGCTGCTGGCTCATGGGTCCCACATGCCAGCCTCTATGAACAATAATACTCCCTCCGGTTCATATTAATTGACTCTAATATGGATGTATCTAGACACATTTTAGTGCTAGATACATCCATATTGGAGTCAATTAATATGAATCGGAGGGAGTATTTCTTTTCTTGGATTTTTTTTTACCCCTGATTTCTGGCTATTTGCCTTTTTCTTTGGATCCCCGACCGCCTTTGAAACGATGAGGACGCTGCTGGCGCATAGCCCCCACATGTCAGCCTCTAAGAACAATAAACATTTCTTTTCTTGGATTTATTGTTGACCCCTAATTAATGGCTACTTCGCTTTTTTTTCGATCCCCAGCCGCCTTAGAAACGTTGAGGACGCTGCTGGCTCATGGGTCCCATATGACAGCCTCTATGAAAAGTAAAACATTTACTTTCTTGGATTTATTTTTGACACCTAATTAATGACTACTTGGTTCTTTTCTTTTGATCCCGTGACGCCTTTGAAACGTTGAGGGCCCTGCTGGCTCATGGGTCCAACATGTCAGCCTCTATGAACAATAAGAGTTTCTATTGTTGCATTTATTTTTGACCCCTAATTTCTGACTATTTTCCTTTTTTCCATTGCCTGCCACCTTAGAAACGTTGAGGACGCTGCTGGCTGGGTCCCACATGTCAGCCTCTTTGTACGATAAAAGTTTCCTTTGCTGGATTTATTTTTGACCCCTAATTTCTGGCTATTTGCCTTTTTCTTTCGAACTCCACCGCCTTTGAAACGTTGATGACGCTGCTGCAACCGGGTACAATATGTCAGCCTCTTTGTGCGATAAACCTTTCCTTTCTTGGATTTTTTGGACACCTGATTTCGAGCTACTTGCCTTTTTCTTTCGATCTCCTGCCCCCTTTGAGAAACGTCGAGAACGATGCTGGTTCGTGGGTCCCACATGTCATCCTCTCTGAATGATAAATGTTGAGGCCGCGGCTTCAAGATACGTCCCACATGTCAGCCTGACTGTTGAATAAACGTTTCCTTTCTCGAATTTATATTTGACCCTGATTTACGGCTACTTTGTCGTTTCTTTCGATCCCCTGCATGTCTGCTACTCCACCGAAAAAGCAGACCGGCATGTATTCATCACAATCTTGGTAGCTAATTTAGGAAAAATGTGTTCATCACGGGATTCAAACAAAGATCTTCATCTCTGCTAAATTTTGATTTCACCAAAAACCGAACAGCGTGTGTTCATGACTTTAAGTTCACAAACACTATGGTTTCTCTATAAAATAAGGTCACCATCCGTTCCTTTATTGAAGGCATTTGCGAAAAGTGTCTTTGGCTAATGGGCACCGGTGCTCTATTTGTTTTAAAAAATCAAATATCATACATATTTGTTTCAAAAAAATCTGAAAATGAATGTAGACATAATAAATAAAGTAACCTACAAGCGTGTAAAATTTTAATATGATATTCTTTATATTGTAGACTACACAAAAAAGACAAAATCTGTTGAAATTTGGAGATTTGAAATATGCATACCCAGATCCACACGTTTGTTACTTTTGTGTAGCCCAGAATTTTTTGTATTTGAAACTAAAATTTTGCACGTTTATGGGACAATTCATTAGCTACTCCATGATTTTTTTTCTAATTTTTTGAACAAATAAATATATTTTTTATTTTTTCTAAAATAGCAGGAGCACTGGTGCCCAAGAGCACCAAATCTCTTAATAGGCATTTGCGCCTAATAGCGTGAGCTTAGCTAATTTTTGAAGAAAAAAAAGATGTCCATTGTGGTATTCAGGACAAAGATCTTCATGTCTGCTCTTTCGCACCAAACAACAAACCAGCATGTATTCATCACAATACGGGTAGCTAATTTGTGAAAAATATGTTCAGCACGGGATTCAAACAAAGATCTTCATCTCTGCAAAATTTTGATTTCAGCAAAAACCGAACAGCGAATGTTCATGAGGTTAAGTTCACGAACACTATGTTTTCTCTATAAAATAAGGTCACCATCTGTCTCTTATTTCTCAAGGAAAAACAGGTGGAAGTGTTGGGACGAACCACATGGGTGCTTCGGCTCTATGTTCAATCTTCTCTTTTTTGTACTGCAATCTTGAGCCTATGGCAGGACCTCCATTGACGTGCATTCTGCACCAATTTGGCCTTGGACGTATCCATGTATCACGGGCGCGATTGTGGGTAGCAAAGACACAGTCAGGTTTGAACAATTGGAAATCTGGTTCTGCAGCCTCTGCGTCGATTGGCGGGGGTAGCATGAAAATTGGGTGATTGAGTCCAAGAAATAAAGAATGCCCCTTCAAATTGTTCAATCTTTCCCACCTTGCCTCTTCTACAAGGTCCAAGGTATGGGCAGATCTCAAGAAAATGTAGCACCGTACCAAAGGATAAGCCATCAGCTTGTTACCCATATGTAATATTGAAGGACCGAGGATGGGCCGATAACCTTTAACCTGAATCCACGCGAGATCAGATTCACCAGTAATGGACTCTGCTCTCATTGGTGCCAGGAACCAAGTGCGCTGGTCAGAAAATCCAAGAAATACATCTTCATCTTCATAATTATGATTATCACCATCATCATCTAATTCTTCATCATCTAATTCTTCATCATCGAATTCGTCTTCTTCTAATTCTTCTTCTTCTAATTCTTCTTCATCAGCATCATTATCTTCATCGGCACCTCCATCGCCTTGAGCCACATTTGCTTCATCATCTTCCATGACAGCATCTCCCTCGATTTGAGCGAAAATTGCAGCCACTTCTGCTTCTTCATCTTCAATGACAGGGGCGTCAATGAGACGCGGGGCTGCATGTGTCCCTGCAATGCACAAAGATCAACCACAATGCAGCAAGTAGGAACGACACTGAAAATTATCTCTTCTCTTCTATCTTCTATTTTCTACTACTATAAGGCACCAGTTTTTAACAAGACATGTAGCAGCAATTCCAACTGTTGGTGTCCAAAATCTAACGGTTGGGATTAGAGGTATTCGCGTGAAAAAAATACCACACCAGTGTCCACTGTTTCTAGAACCGTCATGTTTCCATTGTGAAGAAAAATCAGAGCAGTCTCACACCGATATCACACGTCCCACTTGATAGTGATTAAGAAAGGTTCCAAATTTTTGTTCATATTTATAAACTGTATGCTCACACTTATTTTGATGGTATAACCAAATTATTAGTTGTATTGAAAGTTTGAACAACATTTAGAACGCAACTTTTATACATCAGTATTGCGAATCGTAATTGGTCCATCATGTGCAGCATGCCATTTACTAGTTAAGACATAAAACAAAGACTCACCACAGGTATATGGTTCCCAAACCAGAACATCTCCATACGGATATGTAACTGCGTATACACGATGTAGGTGTGAACTTGTACCATATCCAGGAATGCCCATGGCATCGACATAGCTGTTTCTATCAAAGAATTCAGGGTTTCTCAGCATATTCCACTCCTTTTCTAGGGGCGCTTGTAGGATAGCGATCAATTCGTCAAATACAACGATTACCTCGTAATGCCATGGCCCTGCTAGATCATCTTTGTACGGCCTCTTGACGATCCGTACTTTGAGCAGTTCCAAACTTTTATCTATTTTGTATTTGAACAGGAATGGTGGGCTGCCATGCCACCATTCACTAGTAGGGCCCAAAGAAATTCCTGCATCTTGCAGAGATGGAAGAGGTATAATAGTATCTGATATGTATATGTTGCGGATCGTCAAGTGCCCGTCCTGCTGGACAAATGCCACCCAGTCGCCGTTACAACCCACCCAGTGCATGGGTCCATGTCCATCCAGTTCCTCCTTGGTATGGATAAATGCTGGAACTGTCGGCTTGTCTAATGCGTGAATGCCCTGCAAATAGGATTTGTTTCAAAATTGTCTATGCATGCAAGGTATTCGACAGAATGAAGAGCGGATTGTGCAGAACTGAAGCACAGATGTAATGGATAAATAAAGCAATTCCGAAGAGTACATGTGCATAGTGAAGGCAGCAAACCTTACAGTACTCCCAAATCAGGTGATGATGTTGAGTCTAAATTCATGCATGATGTTTGGCAATAAGAAAAGTTGATTGAAAAAACACAAGATGAAACGAGATGAGTAAATAAATAAATACTCTTACAGTATTGTCGCGGTCGTCTGGCCATGTCTCGGGGTCGCAGTGGAGTAGGCTCGGTAAACCGAACGGAACCTTATGCGCTCCGCGGATGGCATGCCGCATGCCGATCATGCCTCGAGCGAGGCGACCAGTGCTGAGGATATCCGCCCGCTCGGCTATGTTCTCCACCAGTGGGTAGTGGAGGTTGCCCCACCCCATGGACTGGTGGTAGCACTCAGGAATCTCCTCAACCTTACGCTCGCTTCATTGGAGTCGGTAATCTAATGCAAGGGAGAGAGGGGTGAACGGGAGAAAGAGACAGAAGAGGGTTTTTTTTTGGAGAAGATGCAGTAGTAGTACTACGATACTAGGAGGTGGAGATGCGGGGCATGTTTCCGGGGGAGAGGAACCACTATTTCCCTTTAAAAAAATAACAGCACTTGCGCATTAGAACTTGGGGCGGGGATATAGCGGTAAGAGGTATTGACCAACTTTCCCTCACCTTGACCCCACGTGGTTGTGAACCCGAGATAATTCTTTTTGATGAACCCGATATACTTATTATAGTACTAAAATAGTACAAGTATATACCTTGTACTCCTATATACTAACATTACTATTTTAAGGACTTTTGTTCCATGAGCAACAACTTCCCCCACTCCGCTCATCCGAAATCCTAGCCCCTCCAACTTCAAGGACCAATCAACATAGCTATGGCCTTCTAATTTGGCTCAAGTCGCCGCACACATAGTCCTCCCGCCGACAAGGAATAGGAGCATCAGCCCTTTCGTCGCTTGTTATTATACATAATCATATACAATACCATATATATTTCAAATTTCCATATCAAAAAATAGTTCAAATCTGAATTTTAACATCTCAAGCTAAACCCTCGCTTGCTCTTAAACATAAGCATACCATAGTTCTACTTTTGTCTTCACCGAACAACAGAACACAATGTGTTCATCACAACATAGCCAACCGGAGTACCTAGTAATGTAACTAGAGAAGTGAACCTATAGTTGATCAAGCCTTCAACTTTAACACAATAATACCCCCACATTATGTGTTGAGGAGCCACACCAATATATTTGAGAGTACCATCATGTAGACCACAAATGCATCAATGAAGAGAGGGGTATACTTATAGACCACCTCTTTACAAAACAGTTGTAATTAGTAGACCACAATTGCCTCGTTCATTAGCTATGAAATTACATACTATCAGTAGCTACAATGGCTGCAGGCCCTGTTTCAGAATTAAACATCACACTTGTTCCAATCCGGGGCGTTGGCGAAGTTTGGGATGAACCAAAGCGGTGTCTTTACCAGGTACCTATCTTTTTTTGTTTTGCATGTTTTCTCCAAGGCGTTGGTTTGGAAACCAACGGCGCAATCTTCACGATTCAGATTTGAATCGGCATATTTCAGGCATTGCGAATTGCGAAGCCATGCTTCATTCGGCAAGGTGTACACACAATTTCTTCTCGTCAGACATCCTGGGACAACATCTGCACCGCCTAATGGCAGCATAATCGGATAGTTCACTCCAAGGAAAAGAGAATATTCTCCAAGGTCATCAATCTTTTCCCATGGAATACCTTCATTTAACTTACTAGTGTCCTTCATGAACACCAGGCAACCAAACCCAGAAGCATAGTTGCCAACAGTGCGACCATGATGAACACGACGATCAGAAGCAGTATGGAAAACTTTACAGGAATATTCCCTTTCATCAGCAATGCCCAGTGTATGGATCAGAAGAAGTCTAGAACCATCTATAGATCTTGCTAACCACCACATGCCATAATCGACCTCGTGATCATGGCCAAGAGCATCATCAAGTGCACACCGCCATTCAAACACAATGGGCGGTGGCTCTACGATCAGCGGAGGACCTGCTTGAAAACGAAATTACTGTTAAGAAGGGTATGTTTGGTTTGCACAAATCTGAAAACGTAAGAATTGGGAAAACGAATTAGGATTCAGATGGGATGATATAATGGCATTTCCATTCAATAATACAGCATATTGGTGTATTTGAGTACATCACATGGGAAACCAAAGGATTCATTTCAAGAAGTTCAAGTAGAGGTCAAAATCCAACATAATTCAATCTGAGAATAAAACTCCTAATTATACAATCCTCAAATTTTTCTATGTTAATCATCTCGAATAAAAAGTCTAAATACCAATGAAATTTCATCCGAAGCAAATATGCCCCAAGCCTCCAAGTCAGATCAGTCAGGTTCGAAAATTAATAAGTTTGTGCATTAAAATTATCTTTACAGCCATCAATAATGAAGCTCATCATACACTACGTCCGGAGGAAAATTACCAGCTTGCTGAGGATTCCATGCGTGAACAGTGCCAGTATGAGTTGTGGCAAACACAAGCCCATTGTGGAGAATTGCATCGCTGTAATTGTAAAAGATGTGGGACTTGGGCTCTGTAAGAACTGTCCATCCGTAATCTTCGCCGCAAAGGAGGGCAACTACGATGTCAAAAACAGTAACAAGAGAGAAATTTTTGTACCCCCAGCATTTGTGGGAACTTGGCAAATATATATCTTGTGAAATATAATAGCACGAAGGTTGTGGTGGTATATATTTGGAATGTGGGTGGTTTCAAACGGCACAGGGAGAGGAATTTCACGGCGAGTGTAGACGTTGACAAGTTTCCATTTGCAAGCAGGAAAGCCAGTGTCAACCATGGCAACCTAATCTCCATTGGCACCTACCCACTGCTTACCCGCACCGTCTGGCATCACAGCGTCGGAGGAGAACCTGTCCAGTGGCGTCAGCTTGCAATCCCGTGCTACCTTCGTCGGGTGAGAATGAAGAACACATGGCAGGCCAAACGGGAGAGAAAAAGATAGAGTTGCACTATCATTTGCAGAGTCGAAAAATAGTTTGGACGAACCGACGAGGCTCGCGGCGGTGATGACGTCGCATCTTGTTACGAGTTCTTCAAGGGGACCTTCGGAAAAGACCTTCTGAAACAGTTCAGAGTCATCATTTTCCTTGTTCAATGCCGCCATCGCAGGGCAGGGGGTGGGTCTATGAGGTTTGGGTTCAACTGATTGGAGTTTAATTTGGGTTCGATGGCGGCAGGTGGCGGGGAAGATGAAGAACGAAGGCTCTCAAACTGGGCGGTGGAATTGATTCTAAAGCTGCATGGCGGCGGCACTGGCGCGTGCTATGGAAGGTGGTCGATTGGTGCGGGCGGGGGCGGAGGTAGACGATGGAGGTGAACCGAAATAGGGCAGGTGGGGGCGGGGCGCTTGACTTCGCTCCTCTACACTCTACAGCATCTCCTCCTGTTTCTTGGAAAGTGTATAGACCCATAATAAAAAGTCACTGTTCCCTCTGAAAAGGTGAAGAACAAGTCACTGGTCTAACGTGCAAATTTGGACATCCCAAGCTATGTGTTGTCATGTCAATTCAATGTCCATGGCAATATTTTGAATTTTGCGTGACCAAAAGAAGTACGCCTTGGCCTTTCACAATCGGGGTTTCTTTAGAGCAAGAACAATAGAAGAGCCAACAGCTGGCAAAAGTACCACGTAGGCGGGCTATAAGCGCCCACTATTGTCCTACTTCCTCTTGGCGTGATACTCCCTCCGTCCACAAATAAGTGGACGTGCGGGATTTTCAAGGTAAATTAGTAAAAGGAAAGAAAAAAAAATGTATTGGAGCACTCGTATCTTAAGAAACACATGTACTCAACCACGGTTGTAGATTTTCTCGGCGCAAGACTTTTCCCCAGCAGTTGTGGCTTTCAGTTATTCGTGGGTGTGGGGAGGAGCTCCGCCGCATCGGTAGAAAGCAAAGAGGGACGGCGGCTCTCGATCGTGCGGTGTACTCGTAAATCACGTGCGACCCATGCCCTAATAATTCACAATGCATTGATGAGGGCTATCACTTCATCATCCAATAAAATGTACTTAGTAACTATGGTAATAATATTGTCTTCTCGCAAAAAAAATGGTAAAAATATTGTCTCTTAAGCCATGTACTAGTACAGTGCAAGATGCTTTAGAGAAATAAACCTATATTTTATTGCTACTCCGTAATACACATGGTTATTTATTCTAGGCAAATGCCTACCGAAAGATGTAGGAATAGGGAAATGTAGGATTGCAATGTCATGTCCACTCCAATCCTATAGGAATTCATAGAATCCAAACTTTGTTTGATTCCACCATAGGAAAAGTAAAGCATTCTTAAAAAGAGGCATGAGTAGATGTTTAATTTTCTATGGAATCTGTGCAAAGAAATCCTTAGGAAAAATTCCTATCGGAAACAATCCTACAAATCAAACAGCCAAGGATTCAATTGTACCAATTTCCTATGCAAATCCTTGGTGTTCACCCAATCCTCTCGAATACTCATCCAAAAAATGCACTAATACTTTGATGGGGAGTTTTTGTATTCTAGGCAAGAATAGAGGGTTTGCGGGGATCACTTGAGAAGTGTATTAACCAAAGAAGGCATAAGTAATACACCAACACACACTAACATGCCCTTAATGGATGTATCTCCATAAACTCCCTCTGTTCTTTATTACTACTACTAGTTTATGTACTTCTTAACTAATATGGGATAATCATGAAATATATTTTCTAACATTCAGCCAAAATATAGTGTTTCGACTTTTTAAAATACTGAAAAACTAGTAATTAAAAATATTTGAGCTATCAAATCTAGGAAGTTTGAAAATATTTTGTATTCCATCTGAAAGTTGTGTTACTTGGTGTAAGATTCACACAAAAATGATGAAAATATCAAACCTTCAAAAAAATTGTAGTAATTCAAACGTTATGTGCGTTTCATAATTTTGCAAAATCAATTCTATTTGCAATTAAAACTATAGTAGTTGGTGGTCCCCGATCATCTGATTTGCTCTTAAACAGCTCAATCCTAAATTTGAACCTCCTGCAGCAGAACACGATAGTTGGTGGTTTGTGCGGAAAAAATTACTGATTTAAAAAAGTGTTTTACGCAACGAAGGCAGCAATAAGGGGTAGTTTGTGCAATTTCCTCGTGTAAACAACATGTAGCGTCGAAGTAATAGTACTAGGAGTACAGAAATCTTGTGTAATTTCTAGTTCTACATATTACTAGTGTCCACTGTTTGAGAGTTGATGGTGAATGGGTCTAATTTTCAATCGAATGAGAATTAGCAAATTGATTTTTATGACAAAAGCATACAAAGGGAGTAAAACAACATACCCGCATTCGCCGCTGCTACCAGCATGCGATGCCTCCACGAGTGCATTGACGGCTGCTGCAAATCCTCGGAAGGCATCTAGGTTTTGCAGATCGTCGATTGCCGCTGTCCGGCTAAGCTTAACCAGCATAGCTGCCGCCAAGATATCTCGGATTTGGACCACAGGCAGAAGCTGATTGGGGTCGAAGGATTGCCTGATTCGGAATTTGAAGTACCAAGCCCTCGGCTCCGATGATGGAAGTTTGGAACTCGGCCCGGCCAGAACCTCCCAAATCTGTGTGTGGCATTGGATGCCCATCGGCATCCCCAATGCTGCCGACGCCGTGATGTGGTCGGTCGCACTTTGGTCCCCACTAAAGGCTGGGGCTGCAGCACGTCGCCGCCGCCCCCGACGTCCCCACGACGGCAACGCCATGGACCGAGGCGCTGAGTTTGTTGGCGAACCCGAAGCCCTGGATGGCAAGTGCTTCTTCACAATGGAAGCATCCTCACCGGCGAGGTTCGCCCCGGCGCATGCCTATGCTCCGACCAGCCCACTTTGCCGCCGCTTGCTGGGCTGCCGCCGATACCCAGGCCACCGCCGCTTCATGGGACCCCCTCCCTCCTCTCCCTCTCCTAGATCAAAGGGCGCCGGAGTCTAGCCACAGCAAGACACGGAGCCGCCTGCTTCATCGCACACCAATGGCACAGAGACATTTGCGAGCTTTTAGCGCACACCCCTCCGAGGCTGAGTCGTGGAGCCTGGGTGCACGGGGCTATGGCTGGAGGAGTCGCCATGGGACGAGGGGTGTCGAGTGCTCGGGTAAGTACGGGAAAGGCGAAGTTTTGCATAACCTTATATGATCACATCAATGCTTCTCAAGGAGCCAAATATTGTATGAGAAACCGGAAAAGTTTGAACGTTTGAAAACTTTGCCGGCATAATGCATCCTTCCAATGCACGCCTACTAAGGTAGAAAGCCAACTCAATTGCTACTTTGTTGGCAAAATGTACCATGGCTCAATCTTAGGTCACACACCCATGAAGCCAAGTTAACACATCTATCAATTGGTATATTTTGGTCATATTAAAAAATTTACTTGAAACTTGTTGGTCATGCCATTCTACTACTCGCCTAACACTTTTTCTACGCGGGAAGGAGGGGGGTATGATGCTACCCTGAATTTTTATGCCCATTTGTATCTTGGTCAAATCCTAGGTTTGACCAAAATTTAAAACATGAAAATGAAAAATTAAGCCTGGATCCACTACAAGAAAAGTTGCCAAACTTTTCTTGTAGTGATCCTTCTTAATTAGTAACTTCAAAATGAAGCTTTTGGAAGGTTTTTGAAATTTCCATGTCTGAAACCCAAAACACCTCTTCACGATTGACTTCATAAGACAAATCGAGTTTAGGGTTAGCGGTAGATACATGATTTTTCTAGTTTGAATATGTCTAGACCTGGCTTATCAACTTGAATGCTTAGTATATGACATAAGAAGATGTACTATGTGCATTGGTTTTTCATTTATTTGATTTGTTTTGAATTTTTATGCCGAATCAAATTTTGGTCAAATCATAGGTTTAACCAAGATTTAAACAAGTTTAAAACATTAAAATGAAAAATTAAGCATGGATCCTTCTTAGTCACTCCAAAATGAAGCTTTTGGGAGGCTTTTGAAATGTCTATGTTTGAAACCCAAAACCACTTCTCTTCATGCTTGACTTCATAAGACAGATGAGTTTAGGGTTAGGGGTAGATACATGATTTTTCTGGTTTGAATAGGTCTAGACCTTGTTATCAAGTTGAATGGCTTACTATGTGACATAAGAAGACTATGTGCTTTGGTTTTTCATTTTTGATTTTTTGATTGTTTTTATGCCCATTTGAATCTTGGTCAAATCATAGGTTTGAACAAGAATTTAAACAAGTTTAAAACATGAAAATGAAAAGGTAAGCATGGATCCTTCTTAGTCAGTCCGAAATGAAGCTTTTGGGCGGTTTTCGAAATTTCCATGTTTGAAAACCCAAACCACTTCTCTTCATGCTTGACTTCATAAGACAAATTTAGGGTTAGGGGTATAGATACATGATTTTTCTTGTTTGATATGTCTAGATATTGTTTATCAACACTTGAATGCTTACAATATATGTGACGCAAGAAGACTATGTGTTATGGTTTTTCATTTTTGGGGGTTTTTTCGAATTTTTTATGCGCACTTGAATCTTGGTCAAATCCTAGCTAGCTAGGTTTGACCAAGCTTTAAACAAGTTTAAAACATGAAAATGAAAAAGTAAGCATGTATCCTTCTTAGTCACTCCAAAATTAAGCTTTTCGGAGGTTTTTGAAATTTCCATCTTGTAAACCCAAAACCACGTATCTTCATGTTTGACTTCAAAAGACAGAGTTTAGGGTTAGGGGGTAGATACATGATTCTTCTTTTAATATGTTTAGATCTTGTTTTATCAACTTGAATGTTGACTGTATGACATAAGAAGACTATGTTTTTGAATTTTTTATGAATCTTGGTCAAATCCAAGGGTTGACCAAGATTTAAACAAGTTTAAAACATGAAAATGAAAATGTTTCAAGCTCACCTTTGGTTCGATCTTTCAGTAACCAGGCGCATATATATATGGATGCAAATTGAGATAATTAATTCATGAAACATTGGAAATGTCCATCGTGTGTCATGTTTCCCCCTCACATGAAAATTGGATTGGTGGCAGACAAGTAAAAGCACATTTATGTGCGACAACCCAAAATGCACATATTTTGCTGAGTTTTCATGCATGCATTAAAAGTTGTGAATATATAGATAAAATGCATGTGGGTCATGATTGAAAAGTTTGACATGTATATGTTTCTTGTGTAGTAGTACTATAGTAGGTACGCAAACTCCCGACCATCTTCTTTGTCAAGAGAAGACGCGCACCGGGATGCGTAGTGGAAGTCGTCTCTGGATCCTACATTTGTCCCTCTCACGGAAAAGAAAAAGAAAAAAACATCTCTCTCATTCTCGGCCTCGCTCGACTCGCTCGCTCGCAGCCTCCCACCTCCTAGCATGTGACAAACGCTGCACAACAGATCAACATCACCGGAAAAAGATATACACCATAAATAATAAGAGGGGCCCCGTGACTGCTATCCCTTCTTCTCCTTCCGTGTGATCCCTCTTCCTCCGAGTTTCCTTTGGACGGGCAAACACACATGTGCTGCATAGTAATAATAAAAAAGTAAAAAATCGACCTATGAATCTATGATTAAATAGGTAAAATTCTGGGTTTTATCAAGGTTTAAACAAGTTTAAAACATGAAAATGAATAGGTAAGCATGGATCCTTCTTAGTCACTCTAAAATGAAGCTTTCGCGAGGTTTTTGAAATTTCCATGTTTGAAACCCAAAACCACTTCTCTTCATGCTTGACTTCGTAAGACAGAGTTTAGGGTTAGGGGTAGATACATGCTTTTTCTGGTTTGAATATGTCTAGACCTTGTTTATCAACTTGAATGCTTACTATATGACATAAGAAGGCTATGTTCTTTGGTTTTTCATTTTTTCTGTTTTTTTCTGATTTTTTATGCCCATTTAAATCTTGGTCAAATCCTAGGTTTGACCAAGATTTAAACAAGTTTAAAACATGAAAATGAAAAGGTATGCCTGGATCCTTCTTAGTCACTGTAAAATGAAGCTTTTGGGAGGTTTGTGAAATTTCCATGTTTGAAACCCAAAAGCACTTCTCTTCATGCTTGACTTCATAAGACAGAGTTTAGGGTTAGGGGGGTATAGATACATGATTTGTCTGGTTTGAATATGTCCAAATCTTATTTATCAACTTTTGAATGCATGCTACTCTCTCAAAGAAAAACTTTTGAATGCTTACTATATGACATAAGAAGACTATATGCTTTTAAAATTCAAACATATGGTGAGCATTCTTATGTCATATAGTAAGCATTCAAGTTGATAAACAAGCAAGGTTTGGACATATTCAAACCAGACAAATCATGTATCTACCCCCTAACCCCTAATTAAATTGTCTTATGAAGTCTAGCATGAAGAGAAGTGGTTTTGGGTTTCAAACATGGAAATTTCAAAAACCTCCCAAAAACTTCATTTTAGAGTGACTAAGAAGGATATACAAGCTTCCCTTTTCATTTTCATGTTTTAAACTTGTTTTAATCTTGGTCAAACCTCTAGGATTTGACCAAAAGATTCAAATGGGCATGGAAATTCATAAAAAATCAAAAGAATGAAAAACCAAAGGACATAACATTATTATGTCATATATATATAGTAAGCATTCAAGTTGATAAACAAGGTTTAGACATATTCAAACCAGAAAATAATGTATATATCTACCCCTAACCCTAAATTCTGTCTTATGAAGTCAAGCATGCATGAAGAGAAGTGGTTTTTGGTTTCAAACATGGAAATTTCGAAAACCCTCCCAAGATCGAGCTACATTTTGGAGTGACTAAGAAGGATATATCGATGCTTAATTTTTCATATTCATGATTTAAACTTGTTTAAACCATGTTCAAACCTAGGATTTGACCAAGATTCAAATGGGCATAAAATTTTAAAAAAATCAAAAAATAGAAAAACAAGGCACATAGTATTCTTATGTCATATAGTAAGCATTCAATTAAGTTGATAAACTAGGTCTAGACATATTCAAACCAGGAAAATCATGCATCTACCCCCTAACCCTAGCTAAACTCTGTCTTATGAAGTCAAGCATGCATGAAGAGAAGTGGTTTTTGGTTTCAAACGTTTAAGCCAAAAGCCCCTTTTCAAATATTTCAAACTTATTCAAATTTGGTTCAAATATGAAAGACATACAAGTTATAGCACACATAGTGCATACATTTTCACACATACTGCACTAGATGCTAACCCTATAGTTTGAGGCCATTTGGGTGACCTAGGTCGAAAAAATTCTTGGATTAGAATCGTGTTGTTCGAACCCCGTAGTTGGATTTTTTTGAACCCTTGATCTGTAGAACTGGGCAAAACCCTAGTTTAACCTATTTAATTACAGATTCGTATATCGATTTTTCTACGAGTACTACCTTTTTATTACTCCACTATGCAGCACATGGGTGTTTGCCCGTCGAGTGAAACTCGGAGGAAGAGGGATCACTCGGAAGGAGAGAAGAAGGGAGAGCATTATGGTGTCTCCCCTTTTTCGGGTGATGATGTTGACTTTTGTGCAGGGTTTGTCAGTGAGCAGGAGGTGTGAGCGAGCGAGCGAGTCGAGCGAGGCCGAGAATGAGAGAGATTTGTTTTTTTTTGTGAGAGGGACAACGGAAGGATCCAGAAGGACCCACAGACTTCCAATACGCATCCTGATGCGTCTTCTCTTGACAAAGAAGATGGCTGGGAGTTTGCGTACCTATTGCACGTGACTTGTGCTCACTGAAGTGTGGAACCTCAAGCGTGGGCACCACACGTAAGTGACAGACCTGTTGGTGTAAAAACTCAGTTGATTATAATAGTGCATTAGAACAAAGTTTCCTATGGATTCAAGGGTAGGAAATCCAAGTTAACTCATTTACATGACATTATTATTTCCATGAAGCAAAGTTAACACATCTATCGATTGGTACATTTTTGAGTGACTAAGAAGGATCCAGGCTTACTTATTCGTTTTCACGTGTTAAACTTGTCTAAATCTTGGTCAAACCTAGGATTTGACCAAGATTCAAATGGGCAGAAAAATAAAATAAAAAACAGAAAAATGAAAAACCAAATCACATAGTCATCTTATGTCATATAGTAAGCATTAAAGTTGATAAACAAGGTCTAGAAATATCAAACCATACAAATCATGTATCTACCCCCTAACCCCTAAACTATGTCTTATAAATTAAGTCAAGCATGAAGAGATGTGATTTTGGGTTTCAAACATGGAAATTTCAAAAACCTCCCAAAAACTACATTTTAGAGTGACTAAGAAGGATACATGCTTCCCTTTTCATATTCATGTTTTAAGCTTGTTTAAATTATCTCGGTCAAACCTAGGATTTGACAAAGATTCAAATGGGCATCAAAATTGAAAAAAATCAGGAAAAAGAAAAACCAAAGCAAATAGGTTTCTTATGTCATATAGTAAGCCAATTAAGTTGATAAACAAGGTCTAGACATATTCAAACTAGACAAATCATGTATCTATACCCCCTAACTCCTGAACTCTGTCTTATGAAGTCAAGCATATGAAGAGAAGTGGTTTTGGGTTTCAAACATGGAAATTTGAAAAACCTCCCAAAAACTTCATTTTAGAGTGACAAAGAAGGATACATGCTTCCCTTTTCATATTCATGTTTTAAGCTTGTTTAAATTATCTCGGTCAAACCTAGGATTTGACAAAGATTCAAATGGGCATCAAAATTGAAAAAAATCAGGAAAAAGAAAAACCAAAGCAAATAGTTTTCTTATGTCATATAGTAAGCCAATTAAGTTGATAAACAAGGTCTAGACATATTCAAACTAGACAAATCATGTATCTATACCCCCTAACCCCTAAACTCCGTCTTATGAAGTCAAGCATATGAAGAGAAGTGGTTTTGCTCCCAAAAGCTTCATTTTAGAGTGACTAATTAAGAAGGATCCATGCTTACCTTTGCATTTTCATATTTTAATCTTGTTTAAATCATTATCAAGCCTAGGATTTGATCAAGATACAAATGGGTGGGCACAAAATTCAAAAAAATCAGAATAATGAAAAACAAAAGCACGTATAGTACGTCTTCTTATGTCATATCGTATGCATTCAAGTTAAACGAGGTCTAGGTATATCCAAACCAGACAAATCATGTATCTACCCCGTGTTGATCTTATGAAGTCTAGCATGAAGGAGAAGTCGTTTTGGGTTTCAAACATGGAAATTTCAAGAACATCCCAAAAGCTTCATTTTAGAGTGACTAAGAAGGATACATGCTTCCCTTTTCATTTTCATGTTTTAAACTTGTTTAAATCTTGGTCAAACCTAGGATTTGACCAAGATTCAAATATATGAGCATAAAATTCAAAAAAAAAACAAAAAATGAAAACCAAGGCACGTATACTTATTATGTAATATAGTAAGCAAACAATTAAGTTGATAAACAAGGTCTATAAATATTAAAACCAGGAAAATCATGTATCTACACCCCTAACGTACCCTAGCTAAACTCTGTCTTATGAAGTCAAGCATGCATGAAGAGAAGTGGTTTTTGGTTACAAACGTATAAGCAAAAAGGTAAGCTTGGATCCTCCTTATAAACTTTAAAATGAAGCTTTTGGGAGGTTTGTGAAATTTCCATGGTTGAAACCCAAAACCACTTAAGACAGAGTTTATGGTTAGGTGTAGATACATGATTTTTCTTGTTTGAATATGTCTAGACCTTGTTTATCAACTTGAATTTTTACTATATGATATAAGAAGGCTATATATATGTGCTTTGGTTTTTCATTTTTTGATTTCTTTCGAATTTTTTATGCCTATTTAAATCTTGGTCAAATCCTAGGTTTAAACAAGTTTAAAACATGAAAATGAAACGGTAAGCATGAATCCTTCCTTACTCACTCTAAAATGAAGGTACTTGAAAATTTTATGTTTGAAACCCAAAACCCCAGTTCTCTTCATATGTTTGACTTCATAAGACAGAGTTTAGGGTTAGGGGTAGATATGATACATGATATTTCTGCTTTGAATATGTCTAGACCTTGTTTATCAACTTGAATGCTTACTATATGACATAAGAAGGCTATATATGTGCTTTGGTTTTTCATTTTTTTTGAATTTTTCTGAATTTTTACTCCCATTTGAATCTTGGTCAAATCCTAGGTTTGACCAAGGTTAAAACAAGTTTAAAACATGGCAATGAAAAGGTAAGCATGGATCAGTCTTAGTCTCTCTAAAATGAAGCTTTTGGGAGGTTTTTGAAGTTTCCATGTTTGAAACCCAAAATCACTTCTCTTCATATGCTTGGCTTCATAAGACAAAGATTAGGGTTTAGGGGTAGATATATACATGTTTTGGGAGGTTTTTGAAATTTCCATGTTTGAAACCCAAATCCACTTCTCCTTCATCCTTGACGTCTTCATAAGACAGAAGTATAGGGTTATATATATATGCATGGGTAGATACATGCTTTTTTCTGGTTTGAATATGTATAGAACTTGTTTAAAATTATCAACTTAATTGAATGCTTACTATATATATGACATAAGAAGGCTATATATGTGCTTTGTTTTTTCATTTTTTCATTTTTTCCTGATTTTTTATGCCCATTTGAATCTTGGTCAAATCCTAGGTTTGATCAAGATTTAAACAAGCAGTTTAAAAAATGAAAATGAAAAGGTAAGCCTGGATCCTTCTTAATTAGTCACTGTAAAATGAAGCTTTTGGGAGGTTTGTGAAATTTCCATGTTTGAAACCCAAAAGCACTTCTCTTCATGCTTGACTTCATAAGACAGAGTTTAGGGTTAGGGGGTGTAGATACATGATTTGTCTGGTTTGAATATGTACAAATCTTATTTATCAACTTTTGAATGCATGCATGCTACTCTCTCAAAGAAAAACTTTTGAATGCTTACTATATGACATAAGAAGACTATATGCTTTTAAAATTCAAACATATGGTAAGCATTCTTATGTCATATAGTAAGCATTAAAGTTGATAAATAAGCAAGGTTTGGACATATTCAAACCAGACAAATCATGTATCTACCCCCTAACCCCTAATTAAATTGTCTTATGAAGTCTAGCATGAAGAGAAGTGGTTTTGGGTTTCAAACATGGAAATTTCAAAAACCTCCCAAAAACTTCATTTTAGAGTGACTAAGAAGGATATACAAGCTTCCCTTTTCATTTTCATGTTTTAAACTTGTTTCAATCTTGGTCAAACCTCTAGGATTTGACCAAAAGATTCAAATGGGCATGGAAATTCATAAAAAATCAAAAGAATGAAAAAACAAAGGACAAAACATTCTTATGTCATATATATATAGTAAGCATTCAAGTTGATAAACAAGGCCTAGACATATTCAAACCAGAAAATCATGTATATATCTACCCCTAACCCTAAACTCTGTCTTATGAAGTCAAGCATGCATGAAGAGAAGTGGTTTTGGTTTCAAACATGGAAATTTCGAAAAACCCTCCCAAGAGCTACATTTTGGAGTGAGTAAGAAGGATATATAGATGCTTAATTTTTCATATTCATGATTTAAACTTGTTTAAACCATGTTCAAACCTAGGATTTGACCAAGATTCAAATGGGCATAAAATTTTTAAAAAATCAAAAAATAAAAAAACAAGGCACATAGTATTCTTATGTCATATAGTAAGCATTCAATTAAGTTGATAAACAAGGTCTAGACATATTCAAACCAGGAAAATCATGCATCTACCCCCTAACCCTAGCTAAACTCTGTCTTATGAAGTCAAGCATGCATGAAGAGAAGTGGTTTTTGGTTTCAAACGTTTAAGCCAAAAGCCCCTTTTCAAATATTTCAAACTTATTCAAATTTGGTTCAAATATGAAAGACATACAAGTTATAGCACACATAGTGCATACATTTTCACACATACTGCACTAGATGCTAACCCTATAGTTTGAGGCCATTTGGGTGACCTAGGTCGAAAAAATTCTTGGATTAGAATCGTGTTGTTCGAACCCCGTAGTTGGATTTTTTGAACCCTTGATCTGTAGAACTGGGCAAAACCCTAGTTTAACCTATTTAATTACAGATTCGTATATCGATTTTTCTACGAGTACTACCTTTTTATTACTCCACTATACGGCACATGGGTGTTTGCCGTCGAGTGAAACTCGGAGGAAGAGGGATCACTCGGAAGGAGAGAAGAAGGGAGAGCATTATGGTGTCTCCCCTTTTCGGGTGATGATGTTGACTTTTGTGCGGGGTTTGTCGGTGAGCGGGAGGTGCGGCGAGCGAGCGAGCGAGTCGAGCGAGGCCGAGAATGAGAGAGATTTGTTTTTTGTGAGAGGGACAACGGAAGGATCCGGAAGGACCCATGAGACTTCCAATACGCATCCTGATGCGTCTTCTCTTGACAAAGAAGATGGCTGGGAGTTTGCGTACCTATTGCACGTGACTTGTGCTCACTGAAGTGTGGGACCTCAAGCGTGGGCACCACACGTAAGTGACAGACCTGTTGGTGTAAAAACTCGATTGATTATAATAGTGCATTAGAACAAAGTTTCCTATGGATTCAAGGGTAGGAAATCCAAGTTAACTCATTTACGTGTTAAACTTGTCTAAATCTTGGTCAAACCTAGGATTTGACCAAGATTCAAATGGGCAGATAAAAAAAAATGAGAAAAATGAAAAATCAAATCACATAGTCTTCTTATGTCATATAGTAAGCATTAAAGTTGATAAACAAGGTCTAGACATATTAAACCAGACAAATCATGTATCTATACCCCTAACCCCTAAACTCTGTCTTATGAAGTCAAGCATGTGAAGAGAAGTGGTTTTGGGTTTCAAACATGGAAATTTCAAAAACCTCCCAAAAACTACATTTTAGAGTGACTAAGAAGGATACATGCTCCCCTTTTCATATTCATGTTTTAAGCTTGTTTAAATTATCTTGGTCAAACCTAGGATTTGACAAGATTCAAATGGGCATCAAAATTGAAAAAAAATGTCAGAAAAAAGAAAACCAAAGCAAATAGTTTTCTTATGTGATATAGTATGCATTAAAGTTGATAAACAAGGTCTAGGCATATTCAAACTAGACAAATCATGTATCTATACCCCCTAACCCCTGAACTCTGTCTTATGAAGTCAAGCATATGAAGAGAAGTGGTTTTGGGTTTCAAACATGGAAATTTGAAAAACCTCCCAAAAACTTCATTTTAGAGTGACAAAGAAGGATACATGCTTCCCTTTTCATATTCATGTTTTAAGCTTGTTTAAATTATCTCGGTCAAACCTAGGATTTGACAAGATTCAAATGGGCATCAAAATTGAAAAAAATCAGGAAAAAGAAAAACCAAATCAAATAGTTTTCTTATGTCATATAGTAAGCCAATTAAGTTGATAAACAAGGTCTAGACATATTCAAACTAGACAAATCATGTATCTATACACCCTAACCCCTAAACTCCGTCTTATGAAGTCAAGCATATGAAGAGAAGTGGTTTTGCTCCCAAAAGCTTCATTTTAGAGTGACTAAGAAGGATCCATGCTTACCTTTGCATTTTCATATTTTAATCTTGTTTAAATCATTATCAAGCCTAGGATTTGACCAAGATACAAATGGGTGGGCACAAAATTCAAAAAAATCAGAATAATGAAAAACAAAAGCACGTAGTCTTCTTATGTCATATCGTATGCATTCAAGTTAAACGAGGTCTAGGTATATCCAAACCAGACAAATCATGTATCTACCCCTGTTGATCTTATGAAGTCTAGCATGAAGAGAAGTCGTTTTGGGTTTCAAACATGGAAATTTCAAGAACATCCCAAAAGCTTCATTTTAGAGTGACTAAGAAGGATACATGCTTCCCTTTTCATTTTCATGTTTTAAACTTGTTTAAATCTTGGTCAAACCTAAGATTTGACCAAGATTCAAATATATGAGCATAAAATTCAAAAAAAACAAAAAAAATGAAAACCAAGGCACGTAGTCTTCTTATGTCATATAGTAAGCAATCAATTAAGTTGATAAACAAGGTCTAGACATATTCAAACCAGGAAATCATGTATCTACCACCTAACCCTAGCTAAACTCTGTCTTATGAAGTCAAGCATGCATGAAGAGAAGTGGTTTTTGGTTTCAAACGTTTAATCCAAAAGGTAAGCATGGATCCTCCTTAGTCACCTGTAAAATGAAGCTTTTGGGAGGTTTGTGAAATTTCCATGTTTGAAACCCAAAACCACTTAAGACGAGTTTATGGTTAGGTGTAGATACATGATTTTTCTTGTTTGAATATGTCTAGACCTTGTTTATCAACTTGAATTTTTTACTATATGATATAAGAAGGCTATATATATGTGCTTTGGTTTTTCATTTTTTGATTTCTTTCGATTTTTTATGCCTATTTAAATCTTGGTCAAATCCTAGGTTCAAACAAGTTTAAAACATGAAAATGAAACGGTAAGCATGAATCCTTCCTTACTCACTCTAAAATGAAGGTACTTGAAAATTTTATGTTTGAAACCCAAAACCCCAGTTCTCTTCATATGTTTGACTTCATAAGACAGAGTTTAGGGTTAGGGGTAGATATGATACATGATATTTCTGCTTTGAATATGTCTAGACCTTGTTTATCAACTTGAATGATTACTATATGACATAAGAAGGCTATATATGTGCTTTGGTTTTTCATTTTTTTTGAATTTTTCTGAATTTTTACTCCCATTTGAATCTTGGTCAAATCCTAGGTTTGACCAAGGTTAAAACAAGTTTAAAACATGGCAATGAAAAGGTAAGCATGGATCCTTCTTAGTCACTCTAAAATGAAGCTTTTGGGAGGTTTTTGAAATTTCCATGTTTGAAACCCAAAATCACTTCTCTTCATGCTTGACTTCATAAGGCAGAGTTTAGGGTTAGGGGGTAGATACATGATTTGTTTGGTTTGAATATGTCTAGACCTTGTTTATCAACTTGAATGCTTACTATATGACATCAAAAGACTATGTTCTTTGGTTTTTTTCCCTTTTTTTTGAATTGTTATACCCATTTGAATCTTGGTCAAATCCTAGGTTTGACCAAGATTTAAACAAGTTAAGAAATTGAAAATGAAAAAGGTAAGCCTGGATCCTTCTTAGTCACTGTAGAATGAAGCTTTTGGGAGGTTTGTGAAATTTCCATGTTTGAAACCCAAAACCAGTTCTCTTCATATGTTTGACTTCATAAGACAGAGTTTTTATCAACTCCAGTGCTTACTATATGACATAAGAAGGCTATATATGTGCTTTGGTTTTTCATTTTTTGATTTTTTCTAAATTTTTATGCCCATTTAAATCTTGGTCAAATCCTAGGTTTGACCAAGGTTTAAACAAGTTTAAAACATGAAAAGAAAAGGTAAGAATGGATCCTTCTTAGTCATTCTAAAATGAATGAAGCTTTTGGGATGTTCTCACAAATCGATCTAGTCTAGTACATGACTTTGATAAATTTTAATTAAGAAGCAGCAACTTAACAATAATTACCCAAAATCTAATAGCTGGTTCGACAACAACCTGGACGTTACGCTAAAATGAACTGTGAAAACAACGAACAGCACTTTTCTAGTACTGTACTCGGTACTCCGTACTTGCTCCAGATAATCCCCATTGCTTCACTACTACAGTAGTACTGTACTACCCTGGCTCGCATTCATTGTTTCCCCTGACTATTCAGAGCTTTGGACGTCCATCAGAGTTGTACTCCAGTAGTACAGTACTGCTAGCTCGATTAATGGCGTGCTATAAAATTCTATACTAGCCGACAGATGTCCATTCCTCGGGTTGCGCGCCAGAGCCTTCGAAGAGAAGGTAGCCGCTCTGTCCCGTTGATTTACGGTGGACGGACAGGATACTCCGGACCGCTCTCGATTCATTTGCTTCTGCTCCCGCGTCCTGACCCTTCGCGGACTGAGATCCAGTGACTTCACTAAGAGAAGTCACCATGCGACTTTACACACGTGAGCCATTCGATCAAGATCCAACGCTCGCGGTTGATCCAAATTTCGAACTTAAACTAAACTAATATTTTAAATGGACTGGAACTTTCCGAGAATATGTCTTAATGTAAAGTTTTTCTGTTTTTTTCTGAGCTACATAAATTTTAATTTCAAATTTTAGATCGACCATGTTCGTTGGATCTTAACCTGATGGCTCGTATAGGTAAAGTTCATCGTAACTTCTGTTGGGTACAGTCACTGGATCTCAGTTCGCAAGGGAGCCCCCTCTCGGCCGTTGATTTAGGATGGGCGGACCAGGTTGCTCGAAGCGAGGGCAGTAGACGGTTGTCTAGTTTTAATAGGGGGGAGTACTTCTTCCATCCCCTTCTTGCTTCACTTCCAGTCTCCTTCCACTTCCAGCGATGCCTCCGAAGTCAAGGCCACCATCTCGCTTGAAGAAGCACCATCTAGTGTTGACCAAGGACGCGGAGAGTTCCCGCCGGCGGTCTATCCAGATGCTGGCCGCGAGAAAGGGCCCGCCGTAAAACGAAGGCCCTGCTTCGCGCTCGTCTCGGAACGGCGTCAGTCGTGCGGTCGAAGATTCCTGGTTGGTTTCCATCGCCATGTTTCTTGATTCTTCCTGGCCCGGAGGTCCCAACTCTTTATTCCGTATTAATCCTTTTTATACATATCTCAGTGCCCCACGACGCACCCTGACATCTTCTCGTGACAACTTCAACCCCTGTCTCCTGCGCTTAGAGGTTACCACTGATTGGACATTTTCGTCTTCCTCTCGTCACTTTGTTTCGGTACTGATGATATTGCCATGCAGGAAGCATCGGCGTGTTTCAGAGATGAGCTTAAAACTCTCGTGGAACTCGCCTCCAACTTTCGCGATGATGTCGATACTTTGAAGGACAAGGTCACCGGCCGGGGCAAGCTGCATGATGTGAGCGTTCCATCAAGTGAGGAAACGAACTCTGTCATCAAGAAGCTCAAGGGCGAGAATTTGATGCTTAAGATCGAGTGCGGCTTTCTTCGCGAAGAAAACGTCGAGCTATCAAACAGGTGCGTTCAAGCTCTCAACGGGAACCTCAACACCCAACATGATGCGGTGAAGAAGATGATGGATGACAGCATCTTGAAGAAAAACAATATGGTGGAGGACACGCGCGGGATGGCCGATCCAATCCAGGCACCGCAGAAGGAAGTCGATGCGCTCCGAGTCCAGCCACCTTTGCGTAGGTCGCCGAGGCGCCCTCGCGCAGGTCACTGAGGAGCACACGTCACCGAGTAGGCTGGGGGATAAGGAATTCCAACGAGAGAAGCGGAATCACCACCTGTACGTCCTGATGGAGGGCCACTCCGCCAAGTAGGCTGGGGGAGAGAAACACTGCCTCTCATTGTTCTTTAGCTAGTCCTCCGATCCATATTACTTGATGTTAAAATGGATGTATCTACAACTGAAATATGTCTAGATACATATATTTTAGTATCACAAAGTAAGTATCAACGTTTATATTGCCCAAGTCTTATTATCCATCCCTAAGGTGGGTCGCTTTTGTAACTACTGATTGCAGATTCGACTCTTCTGCAGACCGAAAGATTTTTAGAGTGACTAAGAATGATTCATGCTTAGCTTTCCATTTTCATGTATTAAACTTGTTTAAATCTTGCTCAAACCTAGGATTTGACCAAGATTCAAATGGGTTTAACAATTAAAAAATCAGAAAAATGAAAAACCAAAGCACATAGTATTCTTATGTCATATAGTAAGCATTCAAGTTGATAAACAAGGTCTAGACATATTCAAACCACACAAAACATGTATCTACCCCCTAACCCCAAACTCTGTCTTATGAAGTTAAGTATGAGGAGAAGTGATTTTGGGTTTCAAACATGGAAATTTCACAAACCTCCCAAAAGCTTCATTTTAGAGTGACTAAGAAGGATCAATGCTTACCTTTTCATTGCCATGTTTTAAACTTGTTTTAACCTTGGTCAAACCTAGGATTTGACCAAGATTCAAACGGGCGTAAAAATTCAAAAAAAAATAAAAAAAAATGAAAAACCAAAGCACATATATAGCCTTCTTATGTCATATAGTAAGCATTCAAGTTGATAAACAAGGTCTAGACATATTCAAACCAGAAATATCATGTATCATATCTACCCCTAACCCTAAACTCTCTCTTATGAAGTCAAACATATGAAGAGAACTGGGGTTTTGTGTTTCAAACATAAAAATTTCAAGTACCTTCATTTTAGAGTGACTAAGAAAGGATTCATGCTTACCTTTTCATTGTCATGTTTTAAACTTGATTAAACCTTGGTCAAACCTAGGATTTGTCTAATATTTAAATGGGCTTAAAAATGAAAAAAAAATGGAAAACCAAAGCACATATATAGCCTTCTTATGTCATAAGCATTCAAGTTGATAAACAAGGTCTAGACATATTCAAACAAGAAAAATCATGTATCTACACCTAACCAAAAACTCTGTCTTAAGTGGTTTTGGGTTTCAAACATGGAAATTTCAAGAACATCCCAAAAGCTTCATTTTAGACTGACTAAGAAGGATACACACTTCCCATTTCATTTTCATGTTTTAAACTTGTTTAAATCTTGGTCAAACCTAGGATTTGACCAAGATTCAAATAAGTAAAAACATGAAAATGAAAAGGTAAGCATCGATCCTTATTAGTCGCTCTAAAATGAAGCTTTTGGGAGGTTTTTGAAATTTTCATGTTTGAAACCCAAAACCACTTCTCTTCATGCATGCTTGACTTCATAAGACATAGTTTAGGGTTCGGGGTAGATACATGATTTTTCTGGTTTGAACATGTCTAGACCTTGTTTATCAATTTGAATGCTTACTATATGACATAAGAAGGCTATGTGCTTTGGTTTTTCATTCTTACGATTTTTTTCTTAATTTTTATGCCCATTCGAATCTTGGTCAAATCCCAGGTTTGACCAAGATTTAAACAAGTTTAAAACATGACAATGAAAATGTAATCAATTCTGGATCCTTCATAATTAATAAGTTAGTCTAATTAAAATGAAGCTTTTGGGAGGTTTTTGAAATTTTCGTGTTTGAAACCAAAAACCACTTCTCTTCATGCTTGACTTCATAAGATAGAGTTTAGGGTTAGGGGTAGATACATGATTTGTATTATTTGAATTGTCTAGACCTTATTTATCATCTTTTAAATGCTTACTATATATATGACATAAGAAGACTATGTGCTTTAGTTTTTCATTTTTCTGATTTTTTTAATTTTATGCCCATTTGAATCCTGGTCAAATCCTAGGTTTGACAATGATTTAAACAAGTTTAAAATATGAAAATGAAAAGATAAGCATGGATCCTTCTTAGTCACTCTAAAATAAAGCTTTTGGGTGGTTTTTGAAATTTCCATGTTTGAAACCCAAAAGCACTTCTCTTCATGCTTGACTACATAAGACAGAGTTTAGGGTTAGGGGTAGACACATGATTTTTCTTGTTTGAATATGTCTAGACCTTGTTTATCAACTTTAATGCTTACTATATGACATAAGAAAACTACGTGCTTTGTTTTTTCATTTTTCTGATTTTTTTTGGAATTTTGATGCACATTTGAATCTTGGTAAAATCCTAGGTTTGACCAAGATTTAAACAAGTATATAACATGAAAATGAAAAGGGAAGCATGTATCCTTCTTAGTCACTCTAAAATGAAGCTTTTGAGTGGTTTTTGAAATTTCCATGTTTGAAACCCAAAACCATGCACTTCTCTTCATGCTTGACTTCATAAGATAGAGTTTAGGGGTTTGTGGATAGATACATGATTTGTCTAGTTTGAATAAGTCTAGACCTTGTTTATCAACTTTAATGCTTACTATATGACATAAGAAGACTATGTGCTTTGGTTTTTCATTTTTCTATTTTATGCCCATTTGAATCTTGGTCAAATCCTAGATTTAACCAGGATTTAAACAAGTTTAAAACATGAAAATGAAAAGGTAAGCCTTGATCCTTCTTAGTCACACTAAAATGAAGCTTTTGGGATGTTCTTGAAATTTCCATGTTTGAACCCAAAACGACTTCTCTTCATGCTAGACTTCATAAGACAGAGTTTAGGGGTTAGCGGGTAGATACATGATTTGTCTAGTTTGAATAAGACTAGACCTTGTTTATCAACTTTAATGCTTACTATATGACATAAGAAGACTATGTGCTTTGGTTTTTCATTTTTCTATATTTTTATTTTATGCCCATTTGAATCTTGGTCAAACCTATATTTGACCAGGATTTAAACAAGTTTAAAACATGAAAATGAAAAGCTAAGCCTTGATCCTTCTTAGTCACACTAAAATGAAGCTTTTGGGATGTTCTTGAAATTTCCATGTTTGAAACCCAAAACGACTTCTCTTCATGCTAGACTTCATAAGACAGAGTTTAAGGTTTAGGGGTATAGATACATGATTTGTCTGGTTTAAATATGTATAGACCTTGTTTATCAACTTGAATGCTTACTATATGGCATAAGAAAACTATGTGCTTTGGTTTTTCATTTTTCTGATTTTTTTAAATTTTGATGCCCATTTGAATCTTGGTCAAATCCTAGGTTTGACCAAGATTTAAACAAGTTTAAAACATGAAAATGAAAAGGGAAGCATGTATCATTCTTAGTCACTCTAAAATGAAGTTTTTGGGAGGTTTTTGAAATTTCCATGTTTGAAACCCAAAACCACTTCTCTTCATGCTTGACTTCATAAGACAAAGTTTAGGGGTTAGGGGGTAGATACATGATTTGTATGGTTTGAATATGTCTAGACCTTGTTTATCACCTTTGATGCTTACTATATGACATAAGAAGACTATGTGCTTTGGTTTTTCATTTTTCTGTTTTTTTTTTAAATTTTCTGCCCATTTGAATCTTGGTCAAATCCTAGGTTTGACCAAGATTTAAACAAGTTTAAAACATGAAAATGAAAAGGGAAGCATGTATCATTCTTAGTCACTCTAAAATGAAGTTTTTGGGATGTTTTTGAAATTTCCATGTTTGAAACCCAAAACAACTTCTCTTCATGCTTGACTTCATAAGACAGAGTTTAGGGGTTAGGGGGCAGATACATGATTTGTATGGTTTGAATATGTCTAGACCTTGTTTATCACCTTTAATGCCTACTATATGACATAAGAAGACTATGTGCTTTGGTTTTTCATTTTTCTGTTTTTTTTTAATTTTCTGCCCATTTGAATCTTGGTCAAATCCTAGGTTTGACCAATATTTAGACAAGTTTAACACGTGAAAACGAACTGATAATCCCATTTGTTGACTCATTTAACTAGTTAATCCCATTTGTTGACTCTCTGTTGACCAGGCACTTGAGGTAAAACTGAGTATATTGCACTAGCCAGTATTAGTACTCAATGGGAAAACTGAGCACACAAAAAATGCTACAGTATAAGACTCGAGAGTATATCTAAATTTCCAGGGTTAGACTCGAGTACGCGTGTTGCGGTGCAGAAGTGGAAGACGTGCAATTGTTGACGGGTACTGACGCGAGTCGCGGTGCAGAAGTCAAAGACGTGCAATCGTGGACGCGTGTCGCGTTGCAGAAGCCCAAGACGTGCAGACGTTAAATGGTGGACGCGTAGGACGCGGGTCACATTAACCACCCCTCGCCTTTATAGACGCCTCCTCGCACTCTCTCTGTCTCTCTCACTAGCTGATGCAACGCCTCCTCTCACGTCCCATCATCATCTTCTCCAAAGAGAAAAACCCTCTCCCTCTCTGCCGGCGAGATGATGTGCAAGGAGAATGCGAATCCCATCGTCCATGACGCCGTCGGCTCCAAGCGCGACGCCTCCCTCTTCGATGCCGTCCCCTCAATGGCCGTCGCCGCCGCCGGTGGTGGTCGGATCCCGCCGGGATGGGACCCCTATGAGGAGGTGCCGTACATCCCGCCTCCGAACCCCTACGACACCTGCATGGACGACCCATGGAACGAGGTAACTATGGTTTGCTCCCTTTTTTTGTTCCCCATTCCTCTTTGAACCCTATTTTTGCTGGTTCCCTAGTAACTATTAGTGCCGATCTGTAGATGGATGAGTATTGGGTTAATATTTGCGCCGATTTTATTCCATTTTGCTTTGACCCCTTCTTGATTTCGTCGAAGATTTGGAGTTCGGCCGTTCGGTTAATTTATGCAAGTAATAATGAGATCTCAATCAGTTAATTTATGCAAGTAATCATGGGATCTCAATCAGTTATTTTATGCACGAGTCAAAAGATATAAACCGTTTAATTTTGCAAATAATCTGGAATCTGTTCAAATTCAGATCTGGAATCTGTTTCTTTGCCTATGATGAATCGTTGGGCACAAATTTTTACAGAGTGGGTTCAGCGAACCATTGCTGTGTACAAATCTGTTGTGCATGAGCTTTGGTTCGCTAACACCATCCCTGTAGACATATAATCGTCTCCACTCTAAGCGAGGCTGGCTCTGTTTTCCTTACTTTGTTATCATGCACGTTAGACATCGTTGCAACTCCTTCACTCAAGTTCCGAGTTTGATATGGATCGGGTGTACGGCAGCGACGTCGGCAGCGGCGACGAGGACCATCACACCAAGACTCGCCAGTGCTGCGGAGGCTGCGGGTCGGCCGATACGTCTCCTACCTCGACGTCGCCAAGGGTGTCTACAGGTGCCCCTTCTGCACTAGGAGACTCGGCGGCACTGACTTCAACTGCCTCCTCACGCATGCCGAGAACGTCGGCAACATCTTCCCCAAGGTCGGCGCGTCGGTGAACCCCTACTCCTTCCGCGCCAAGCACAAGGCGCTCGGCATGCACCTCCGCAGCGTCCAGCGGGTGGAGATCTCCGCCGGGCGCATGCCTCCACTCAAGCCCAAGGCTCCCGAGGGGAGCACCACGTGGAGGCCGTGGCGGTTGGGGTAGGCGGAGGCCTGGACGTGTGCTGCTGCTGCAAAGCAGCTTCTATTTTGTTGTTAGCTAGGGATCCCTTGTTGTTATGTTGTTAGTATGATGGTGTTGTGAAGAACCTCGAACCTGTTACTATGTTGGCTGCTGTGTATGTGGCTTATTATCTAGGGAGGGATCCCTATTCTACTATATTTTGTTGGCCCTACTATGTTTTCTAGATTTACTATGACTGTGAATTTGGCGTACATTACCCTGGAGATTTGCTTCTAGATTTAACTACATACATATGGACCAGAGGGAGTACTAGATTTGCTGCCATATTGGGCAAACAACGAGGGCCAAAAGGCACAAATAATTGAAGAAAGACAGAAATGCAAGCTTCTCTAGATTTGATACTAATTTGGTTAATAAAGACAAAGAGACGAGAGGGGAAAAGGTGCTCTTAAAAATGCCAATTCGCGAGAGAGACAGAACCCAGCTCCTGCTCACGTACAACCAAACGCGGTCTCGTCCTGTCCCACGCGGTCCCTTTCTACTAGCCCCACACGTCAGCACGGAACGGTCAACTAAACTGGAATCCTCCCGTCTGAGCTCCTTCTGCGGGTTACAAATAAGGGCTTGGCGAAAATTGAGGAAAAACATAAGGCAATCTTATTGACTAATATAGCTGCTTATAATTAATAAAAGGATTAGCTACAACGTGCTTAGTTTGCCCATTTATTAAGGTATAAGACTGGCAGGAGAGAAAGTAATCGCTAGTTTCCTCATTTTGCCCCTGCATGCTCGCACGATTAAAGCTCCTTCCGCACGCGCTGGACTCCTCGTTTCCTTAAACCTCCTCGTTTCTCGGGATAGACCAACAGTTTTTCAGGATCTTGGTTTTTTTTTTTGACAATCAATACCACATATATTCATAGCAACAAATAGTACATGGTAGAGATACATGAACTGACTCCAACGATTACAAAATAAAGTCTAAAAGATAGTAACAAATCTTCGAGGTCTTCAATTTTTTCTTCTTCCAGAACACAATCTTGTACTTTTCCGAAGGCAGCCAAAAATAGATAACTAACCATAGACCTGTAGATACCGATGAAAGTTCTCCCATGATTTTTTGAGCCGCAATGCCAAAGCTGCGTGCACGCACGCAACCATTAAAGCAGTCATACAACATCGGCAAGAGTACCAACACCAGTATATCAGGGAATAATAACCGACTAGCTTTGTCATCGTCGATGGAGAGCCGAGAGTACGAATCACCATTGTCGAGGACGTAGCAGCCGGGACAAAAACTGCGAGGATAATCCTCCCCACGGCAACAAAGACAAAAGATCCAAAATCGATCTGGCGAAGCAAGATCCAAAGGCCCATACCTAGAAAATTGTGATCATTCAAGACCACCATTGACGCCGGGAAGAAGATCTCGTCGCCGAACGAAAGGCCGAAGATCACTTATTGCAGACGATGCCATCTCCATTGAGGGGAAACCAACAAGAAGGCGGCTACCAAAATCCTAACATAATCTAATATAATCTAATGAAAACAATACTTTTATTTGAAACTCCACGCATAGATCGGGTTCCCCACTCCTCCTGACGCCGGCGAAGCCAACCGGAGGAGGGGGAACCAATCTATGGAGGAGGAAGAACTGGAGGCGGCTAGGGTTGAGGCGGCGGCTTCAGGATCTTGGGTTAATGTGGCCAGGTTTCGACTTTCGACTAGTGGAAACGGGAAAGCAGGTGCAAATTAGGGAGATAACTGAACCACAACCACCCGCGCCTTAAGCATCGAGTAATATCGGGAAAAAATGTGCCTTTTGTCTATGATTACGATTTGACAAGGGCTCCCATCAGTATGGGGTGAACAAGCCCTCCCATCAGTATATCAGAGGAATTTGACAAGGGCTACATGACGACTAGATACATCACTAAAAAAGGTGATGCATGTCTCCTTCACCAAAACAGCTGAAACAAGTACATGAATGCAAGTACACCACCATAATAATACTACTACATTAACACAAGTACGAGTAATAAAGTAAGAGTACTACTCCCTCTAATCTAATTTAAACCAAAATAAAACTTAAACTTCATCCTAAATTTGAACTAGTGCCTCGTCCTCGTTCTTCGCTCATTTTCTGATCCAAGACGGCGCAGAGTGCCAGAGTGCATGGCACGGAACTCTTCATCGGTGGCATGCCATGGGCATGTCACCGGATGCATATTTTTTTCGCAATGTTTTAAATTTGAATTTAGGCCGCATGTCACACGGTGACATGCAAAAGGTGCATGTCACCTGGTGGTGGTAGGCAACTACCCTCATTTACGGCGGCGTAGGCGACTGGACGCCGCGTGGTGATACGTCTCCAACGTATCGATAATTTCTTATGTTCCATGCCACATTGTTGATGTTATCTACATGTTTTATGCACACTTTATGTCATATTCGTGCATTTTCTGGAACTAACCTATTAACAAGATGCCGAAGTGCCAGTTCCTGTTTTCTGCTGTTTTTGGTTTCAGAAATCCTAGTAACGAAATATTCTCGGAATTGGACGAAATCAACACCCAGGTTCCTATTTTTCCCGGAACCATCCAGAACACCCGAGAGCAGCCAGAGGGGAGCCCTGGGGGCCCCACACCACACCCTGGCGCGGCCAGAGGGGGGGCCGCGCCGCCCTATGGTGTGGGCCCCCCAGAAGCCCTCCTGCGCCGCCTCTTCGCCTATATAAAGCCTCCGTCGCGAAAACCCTGATGCGTTCGACGAAAACCACAGAAACCTTCCAGAGCCGCCGCCATCGCGACGCCAAGATCTGGGGGACAGGAGTCTCTGTTCCGGCACCCTGCCGGGACGGGGAAGTGCCCCCGGAAGGCTTCTCCATCGACACCGCTGCCATCTCCACCGCCATCTTCATCACCGCTGCTACTCCCATGAGGAGGGAGTAGTTCTCCATCGAGGCTCGGGGCTGTACCGGTAGCTATGTGGTTAATCTCTCTCCATGTACTTCAATACAATGATCTCATGAGCTGCTTTACATGATTGAGATTCATATGAGTTTTGTATCACAATTCATCTATGTGCTACTCTAGTGATGTTATTAAAGTAGTTCTATTCCTCCTGCACGTGTGTAAAGGTGACTAGTGTGTGCACCGTGTGGTTCTTGTCGTAGGCTATGATCATGATCTCTTGTAGATTGTGGAGTTAATTATCACTATGATGGTATTGATGTGATCTATTTGGTTATATTGATCTATCTTACACTAAAGGTTACTTAAATATGAACGAATTGTGGAGCTTGTTAACTCCGGCATTGAGGGTTCGTGTAATCCTACGCAATGTGTTCATCATCCAACAAAAGTGTAGAGTATGCATTTATCTATTCTGTTATGTGATCAATGTTGAGAGTGTCCACTAGTGAAAGTGTAATCCCTAGGCCTTGCTCCTAAATAATGCTATCTCTGCTTGTTTCTTGTTTCTTTGCGTTACTATTGCTGCAATACTACCACCATCAACTACACGCCAGCAAGCTATTTTACGCACCGTTGCTCTTGCTCATATATATTCATACCACCTGTATTTCACTATCTCTTCGCCGAACTAGTGCACCTATTAGGTGTGTTGGGGACACAAGAGACTTCTTGCTTTGTGGTTGCAGGGTTGCATGAGAGGGATATCTTTGACCTCTTCCTCCCTGAGTTCGATAAACCTTGGGTATCCACTTAAGGGAAAACTTGCTGCTGTTCTACAAACCTCTGCTCTTGGAGGCCCAACACTGTCTACAGGAAAGGAGGGGGAACGTAGACATCAAGCACTTTTCTGGCGCCGTTGCCGGGGAGGAAAGGTAAAAGGCACTCATACTCCGGTTCCAGGTAAAGTACTTTTCTGGTGCCATTGTGTTTGTGCTCGAAGCTATTTCCTTTAGATCCTGCAATTGCAACTTTTTGTTTCTTGTTTACACTAGTTAGGCATAATGGAAAACATCTGTGAGCTCTTTGTACTATTTCCTGAGTCAAGACATGAATGGTTTAATGCGAAAATTAAAAAACCCATGGAACATGTTAGCATGAATACTTTGAACACCGTTGTTGCTAATGATATGGAAAATTCTAAGCTTGGGGAAGCTGGTTTTGATGAGCTTGATCTTTTTAGTCCCCCAAGCATTGAGGAGAAAATTTTCTTTGATGATACTTTGCCTCCTATTTATGATGATTATAATGATAGTAGCCTTTTGGTTCCACATACTATGGAGAGTGAATTTGATTATGATTACAATATGCCTCCTATATTTGATGATAGCTACTTTGTTGAATTTGCTCCCACTATTACTAATAAAATTGATTATGCTTATGTGGGTAGTAATAATTTTATGCATGAGACTCATGATAAGAATGCTTTATGTGATAGTTATATTGTTGAGTTTGTTCATGTTGCTACTGAAAGTTATTATGAGAGAGGAAAATATGGTTGTAGAAATTTTCATGTTACTAAAATGCCTCTCTATGTGCTGAAATTTTTCAAGCTATACTTGTTTTATCTTCCTATGCTTGTTACTTTGCTCTTCATGGACTTGTTTATTTACAAGATTCCTTTGCATAGGAAGCATGTTAGACTTAAATGTGTTTTGAATTTGCCTCTTGATGCTCTCTTTTGCTTCAAATATTATTTCTTGCGAGTGCGTCATTAAAACTGCTGAGCCCATCTTAATGGCTAAAAAGAAAGAACTTCTTGGGAGATAACCCATGTGTTATTTTGCTACAGTAATTTGTTTTATATTTGTGTCTTGGAAGTTGTTTACTACTGTAACAACCTCTCCTTATCTTAGTTTTGTGTTTTGTTGTGCCAAGTAAAGCCGTTGATAGAAAAGTAAGTACTAGATTTGGATTACTGCACAGTTCCAGATTTCTTTGCTGTCACGAATCTGGGTCCACCTCCCTGTAGGTAGCTCAGAAAATTAAGCCAATTTACGTGCATGATCCTCAGATATGTACGCAACTTTCATTCAATTTGAGCATTTTCATTTGAGCAAGTCTGGTGCCATTTTAAAATTCGTCAATACGAACTGTTCTGTTTTGACAGATTCTGCCTTTTATTTCGCATTGCCTCTTTTGCTATGTTGGGTGAATTTCTTTGATCCACTAATGTCCAGTAGCATTATGCAATGTCCAGAAGTGTTAAGAATGATTGTGTCACCTCTGAATATGTTAATTTTTATTGTGCACTAACCCTCTAATGAGTTGTTTCGAGTTTGGTGTGGAGGAAGTTTTCAAGGGTCAAGAGAGGAGGATGATATACTATGATCAAGAAGAGTGAAAGCTCTAAGCTTGGGGATGCCCCGGTGGTTCACCCCTGCATATTCTAAGAAGACTCAAGCGTCTAAGCTTGGGGATGCCCAAGGCATCCCCTTCTTCATCGACAACATTATCAGGTTTCTCCCCTGAAACTATATTTTTATTCCGTCACATCTTATGCACTTTACTTGGAGCGTCTGTATGTTTCTTGTTTTTGTTTTTGTTTGAATAAATGCTTGTGTGGGAGAGAGACACGCTCCGCTGGTTCGTATGAACACTTGTGTTCTTAGCTTTTAATATTCATGGCGAAGTTTCTCCTTCATTAAATTGTTATATGGTTGGAATTGGAAAATGATACATGTAGTAATTGCTATAAATGTTTTGGGTAATGTGATACTTGGCAATTGTTGTGCTCATGATTAAGCTCTTGCATCATATGCTTTGCACCCATTAATGAAGAAATACATAGAGCATGCTAAAATTTGGTTTGCATATTTGGTTTCTCTAAGGTCTAGATAATTTCTAGTATTGAGTTTGAACAACAAGGAAGACGGTGTAGAGTCTTATAATGTTTTCAATATGTCTTTTATGTGAGTTTTGCTGCACCGGTTCATCCTTGTGTTTGTTTCAAATAAGCCTTGCTAGCCTAAACCTTGTATCGAGAGGGAATACTTCTCATGCATCCAAAATACTTGAGCCAACCACTATGCCATTTGTGTCCACCATACCTACCTACTACATGGTATTTTCCGCCATTCCAAAGTAAATTGCTTGAGTGCTACCTTTAAAATTCCATCATTCACCTTTGCAATATATAGCTCATGGGACAAATAGCTTAAAAACTATTGTGGTATTGAATATGTAATTATGCACTTTATCTCTTATTAAGTTGCTTGTTGTGCGATAACCATGTTTACTGGGGACGCCATCAACCACTCTTTGTTGAATATCATGTGAGTTGCTATGCATGTTCGTCTTGTCTGAAGTAAGAGCGATCTACCACCTTATGGTTAAGCATGCATATGTTAGAGAAGAACATTGGGCCGCTAACTAAAGCCATGATCCATGGTGGAAGTTTCAGTTTTGGACATATATCCTCAATCTCAAATGAGAAAATTATTAATTGTTGTTATATGCTTATGCATAAAAGAGGAGTCCATTATCTGTTGTCTATGTTGTCCCGGTATGGATGTCTAAGTTGAAGAATAATCAATAGCGAGAAATCCAATGCGAGATTTCTCCTTAGACCTTTGTACAGGCGGCATAGAGGTACCCCTTTGTGACACTTGGTAAAAACAATGCATTGTGATGATCCGGTAGTCCAAGCTAATTAGGACAAGGTGCGGGCACTATTAGTATACTATGCATGAGGCTTGCAACTTGTAAGATATAATTTACATGATACATATGCTTTATTACTACCGTTGACAAAATTGTTTCATGTTTTCAAAATCAAAGCTCTAGCACAAATATAGCAATCGATGCTTTTCCTCTATGAGGACCATTCTTTTACTTTCAATGTTGAGTCAGTTCACCTATTTCTCTCCACCTCAAGAAGCAAACACTTGTGTGAACTGTGCATTGATTCCTACATATTTGCATATTGCACTTGTTATATTACTCTATGTTGACAATTATCCATGAGGTATACATGTTATAAGTTGAAAGCAACTGCTGAAACTTAATCTTCTTTTGTGTTGCTTCAATGCCTTTACTTTGAATTATTGCTTTATGAGTTAACTCTTATGCAAGACTTATTGGTGCTTGTCTTGAAGTGCTATTCATGAAAATCTTTGCTTTATGATTCAGTTGTTTACTCATGTCATTACCATTGTTTTGATCGCTGCATTCACTACATATGCTTTACAAATAGTATGATCAAGTTTATGATGGCATGTCACTCCAGAAATTATCTGTGTTATCGTTTTACCTGCTCGGGACGAGCAGAACTAAGCTTGGGGATGCTGATACGTCTCCAACGTATCGATAATTTCTTATGTTCCATGCCACATTGTTGATGTTATCTACATGTTTTATGCACACTTTATGTCATATTCGTGCATTTTCTGGAACTAACCTATTAACAAGATGCCGAAGTGCCAGTTCCTGTTTTCTGCTGTTTTTGGTTTCAGAAATCCTAGTAACGAAATATTCTCGGAATCGGACGAAATCAACGCCCAGGTTCCTATTTTTCCCGGAACCATCCAGAACACCCGAGAGCAGCCGAGGAGGAGCCACTGGGGCCCCACACCACACCCTGGCGCGGCCAGAGGGGGGGCCGCGCCGCCCTATGGTGTGGGCCCCCCAGAAGCCCTCCTGCGCCGCCTCTTCACCTATATAAAGCCTCCGTCGCGAAAACCCTGATGCGTTCGACGAAAACCACAGAAACCTTCCAGAGCCGCCGCCATCGCGACGCCAAGATCTGGGGGACAGGAGTCTCTGTTCCGGCACCCTGCCGGGACGGGGAAGTGCCCCCGGAAGGCTTCTCCATCGACACCGCTGCCATCTCCACCGCCATCTTCATCACCGCTGCTACTCCCATGAGGAGGGAGTAGTTCTCCATCGAGGCTCGGGGCTGTACCGGTAGCTATGTGGTTAATCTCTCTCCATGTACTTCAATACAATGATCTCATGAGCTGCTTTACATGATTGAGATTCATATGAGTTTTGTATCACAATTCATCTATGTGCTACTCTAGTGATGTTATTAAAGTAGTTCTATTCCTCCTGCACGTGTGTAAAGGTGACTAGTGTGTGCACCGTGTGGTTCTTGTCGTAGGCTATGATCATGATCTCTTGTAGATTGTGGAGTTAATTATCACTATGATGGTATTGATGTGATCTATTTGGTTATATTGATCTATCTTACACTAAAGGTTACTTAAATATGAACGAATTGTGGAGCTTGTTAACTCCGGCATTGAGGGTTCGTGTAATCCTACGCAATGTGTTCATCATCCAACAAAAGTGTAGAGTATGCATTTATCTATTCTGTTATGTGATCAATGTTGAGAGTGTCCACTAGTGAAAGTGTAATCCCTAGGCCTTGCTCCTAAATACTGCTATCGCTGCTTGTTTACTGTTTTACTGCGTTACTATTGCTGCAATACTACCACCATCAACTACACGCCAGCAAGCTATTTTCTGGCACCGTTGCTACTGCTCATATATATTCATACCACCTGTATTTCACTATCTCTTCGCCGAACTAGTGCACCTATTAGGTGTGTTGGGGACACAAGAGACTTCTTGCTTTGTGGTTGCAGGGTTGCATGAGAGGGATATCTTTGACCTCTTCCTCCCTGAGTTCGATAAACCTTGGGTATCCACTTAAGGGAAAACTTGCTGCTGTTCTACAAACCTCTGCTCTTGGAGGCCCAACACTGTCTACAGGAAAGGAGGGGGAACGTAGACATCACGTGGCCAGCCGCTGCCTCGTGGCCGCCTCGGTTTCCACGCGGGAGACCATTAAACGCCGACGACCAACATTCCCGCGTCACGGTTAGCGACTATGACTATAAGGGCAAAACGCTAAACTCTCTCGTTCCATTCACTTTCTTCCTCTCTCCACCTAACAAACATTTGTTCGTCGCTCTCTCCTCCAGCAATGTCTTCAAAATTCAGGTCGTCGGCGGTCAAGTACGCGGAGAAAAAACGCCGGCTCGAAATTTCGAGAGACGCTTCCAGAAACCAAGTGGGCTCGCTGTCGCCGCCGCCGCCGCCGAAACGCATCCGTGCTGTGCTCACCGGGTTTGTTTCCTTCGCCATGTACTTTCGTTTCTTTCGTCGCTCTCTCCTCCAGCAATTAATGTGTTCAAACTTCAGGTCGCCGGCGGTCAAGTACGCGCATAAAAAACGCCGTCTCGAAATTTCGAGAGACGGTTCCAGAAACCAAGTGGGCTCGCCGTCGCCGCCGCTGCCGCCGTCGCCGAAACGCGTCCGTGCTGTGCTCACCGGGTTAGTTTCCTTCGCCATGTACTTTCGTTTCTTCTTGCCCGGGCTCAAGCTCTTTAAGAGTCTCTATGGTTATACATCTTAAAGGGTTGGAAGTTCCAACGACGCCCGTACTGCACCAACTTCCACGACCAAGGAATCATCGTCGTCCGATGATTTCAACCCGGCCCTACCCCGGCGAAATGAGGTAGCACCAAGCACTGTGTAGTTATCTTCTTCTTCTTCTTCTTCCTTTGCGCTTACTTGCTACCGATGATTTCGCCCTGAAGGAAGCGGCGCCGACTATCGACACCACTGTCGCCATCTTGATGGAAAAAAACGAGGAGCTCAGCTTAGAGTGTGATCGCCTCCGAGACGATTTGGCTGCCAAGAAGAAGAATTCGAAAACTCTTGTGGAGCTCATTTGCAGCCTTCGCAATGAGCGCGATATGTTGAAGAACGAGCTGATTAAGCAGAAAGAGAGGAACATTGCATCAGCGGAGAAAGCCAGCAGCATACTCAAGACTGTGTGCCTCGAAAGAGACAAGTCTGATATAGAGTACAAAATCCTTCTTCTGGATAAAGTACAGCTCGAAAAGTTGAACCTTGAATATGCTGACATCGCCATCCTTGCCCTTCTCGAGAGGCAGAAGGCACAAGATAAGTTGATGCACCTGATATTGGAGAGCTGCAGTGAAAGAGAAGAGACATTGAAAGAAGTGAGCTGTTTGGTGGGATACATGAGTGACGTCGGGCGAACTTCGCAGAATCCGCCCCGGCTGAGCTCAAATTCCAGCGGAACCAGCTTTCAGCAATGCATGTTATGCGCACCTACAACTTCTACTCATTGATTAGAGGTCGCACGACATGGCATTTTCCCTCGAAATAGTAGTACTGTACTAATAGTTGTACTACTTAATATGTACCTTTTTGTAAAATAATTTCTTACATGTATTAGAAACTACCCCTCTCGTTTCTGGATGCACCCGGGACATTGTCATCCGGCCCTCTTCAGGACAAACCCCCTCGGGAAGGACGGTATATTTTGCACATTTCGCTACTAGTACTTCTAATTCCACCGCTTATTTTTCTAATCCGTTAAATCGTTAATTGGATGACCAACTGATGGAAGCTGCGATAGATTAGACCAACAAGTGGTGAATTGTGCAAAAGATATGTCCGTGTTTTATGCAAAAGAGTGATATGGGGATCTGGTGGAATCTTGAATTTCCTCTTCAGTGGTAGGCATGCTTCACTTATATAGCTGGAGTACATTGCGGACCTGGTGCATTTCGTCAGTACCGATCAGCTATTTTTGCTTATCCGGGAAGAAAAGGTAGTACTAGCCTTTTTAGTGAGATGTCTTTTCAGTGCTACGGAGTTGTCTGTTCACTGCTTGCTTTGTCTGTCGGTGACTTTGCCAAGCTGACTTTGCCATGACTTTGGGTGACTGATATGTGGACCACAGTTGTAAGTGACTCAAAGTCACTGACTTTGGGGACTCCTGAATGCTTCGTATATTTCTGACGGTTTCTGAATTATGTACTCCGTACAACTTTTGTAATATTGGTCAAACTAGTTTTGACCAGGGTTTGTGTAGGGTGGTTTTTTTTTGGTTGGTCCAAATGGTGTTGTGTGGTCCAAATGTGATGTATCATCACACCACCATGTGCCCCCCTCCCCCCACCCCACCCCTAGGTTTTGGTAATGCCATTCTGATACATGCTTCTTAGAAGGAGTACATTTTTTCCGTTAGGGCATGACAATTTTGAAAAATTCAAAAAAAATGGGAAGACAAAATGGTAACATCATTTTCCATGTGATGATGCACCCCTGTGCCAAATTTTGGTTCATTTTAAGAATGTAAGGTGACAAATTACTCGAGGAAGCTAGTTGGAGTAGACGGGCATGATCGGATTGGCATAGGGGATTTATTTTTTGAAGGATGTTATTTTTCATAGACAATATCTGACACAAAAAATAAAATGTTAATGTCTCATATTATTCTGAATGATTTTGAATTACTTATGACGTTTGGATGTATTGGTATACATGAGTCCCACATGAAGTTAAATGGTCCCAAAAAAAAGTTTCGTACACGTCTCCCAGAAAGTGGAAAGTCGAGTACATGCATGACTTCACGAGTCCACTACTGGATACAAAGAGTCAGAGGCTATAACATAATCGGCCTCATCATCTCTCGCGAGCTCGTCCTCTCCACTCCCCCAACTTGCCTCCCCCACACTGTGAAAACCCCCATCCACTCACCGCACCTCTGAGGCATCGACTTTCCCGTTTCCAACCGCAGCAGCATGAAGATAGGTATTGCATACGAGGCGGAGCAATAGGCGACCGCCCACGCAGAGGATGCCTCTACGGTAGTGGCCGTCGCGGTGGGTGAGGCTTCACCGGGCACCCAGGCCGCTCGTCTCCTCTGCTTGTCGGATTCTTCGACCTCGGTCGAAATGGGCGTCCTGGCCGTCACGACGGGTGAGGCTTCACCGGGCACCCATGCCGCTCGTCTCCTCTGCTTGTCTGGTTCTTCGACCTCGGTCGAAATGGGCGTCCTGGCCGTCGAGCAGAAGGTGGATACCAATGTTGTTTATCCCGCCGAAGATGTGCACGGCGTTGCAGGCCACCACGGCGAGGTCTTCCTAGGCCCGATGCTGGACGCGAACCTCGACCCCTTCGACGATTTCGGCCCAAACGTTCAGTTCCAGGAGGATGTTGAGGGTGATGACGAGGAGGTACTTCTCTTTTACCGAAACTGTCCCAACCCTCTTTGTGTCATATTGCTGTTCACATGGTTTGCACGAGCCTGGTTCTTGATTGATTTGATATCCTACCTTGTTCTTGTAGATGTAATTGATTCTACGATTCGTAAGATCAGATTCTAGTTTAATTTCGACTAATCTGCCATGTAGTCATATAATCAATTTATGTGTTCATACTTAGTGGACTTGCAATTGTTGTGGCTTATGTTCATGGTTGTTCATCGGGTTTCTCATGATTTATTACGATTTCTTCTGCCATTTACTTGTTCTACACATTTAATTTTAGGGTTTCTAAGGTTTGATTATGTTAGTGGAGTATTTATTCGATCTGTCATAAAAAACCTGATTATGTAGTACTTAATAATTCATAGGAGTATTCTGATGACATGGACAACAACAAGGTGCAGGGACCGGAAAAGCCGCTATGTTCTCAAGCGGTGAAGGGTGGTGAAATTCGTTTACGCATGCGCGGGGAGCTATTTTGCCCATTATGTGGCAAATTTCTCTAGAAGGACATCCACAGCCTGATCCAACATGCGATGGGTGTAGGCCTAAGTACATAGGGGGAAACACCGCCCTGCAACCAAGGCCAAGCACGCATCATATGGCCTCTTCCTCCAGAATTACGTCTTGCCTAGCTTGCTCCACATCAACGCCCCTGCTGCTGGCCCTCATGCTCCTGGTCATGTTTAAAGTTCATATGTGTAATCTTAATCCCTTTGGAAGTTCAGCATTAAACTCTACTAGTACAACCGTGGTGGTCTTGTGATGTAGTACTCTTTTGATGCATTTGTGATGTAGTAGTACTTTTTTTGAAATGATATAGTACTATCTAAGAAAAGTACTCCCTCCGATTCACATTCATTTCACATCAAGAAATATGGATCAGAGCGAGGGAGTAAATTAAACATGGCATCTCGTGCATGAAGCTTGACATATCGATCAGGTTGGCTAGAACAGCAATACAATGCTGCTCATTAGGCAAATGCATGCCATGTACGATAGTATACATCCAGTAAAGAAGTCTATACTGACATAAAAAAACTACTTTGGGGATGAGAGTCAATTGGGGCATCTACAATATAGAAAATCTTGCTCGTAGATGATTTTGGCTAATAGGGTTTTACTCACATTACACGTGCCACTTTCCTTGTCTGCAAAACAAGTTCCAATAAAGGGAGAGGAAAGAAGAGGGTATTGTGGGCGAGATTGAACACCTTTTTTATGTGTTAAGCTGAGGCCTCGTTTAGATGAGGATTTCGACTTATGCCTAATAGCTCAACACACCCACAAATAATTCTGCTTGCGCGCACCACCGTTCATTAAAATAACAATATTAGCTCGCAAGATTAAGAACGAAGTGAATTTAAGTAACTTGGTAAGCTTTTCAAGAAATATATTCAGAGAAAGAGCACACATGTTCGGCTCAAAATAATCATAAGAGAAGAACAATAAATCTAAGGCACCACATGGATTCATACCTTGAGTCGACGCTGGCTCGTAGAAGGGCGGCCGCGCCTCGAGGATGCCGGGGACGTCTCCACCTCGGTCTCACATGTGACTGCTTATCGGCGGGTGGTGTGCCGTGCCATGTAGAAGATCTATCAAGAGAGGAGAGCCCGATGACGCTACCGACGCCTCAACCTTGATAGCACCGACCTGTTGCTCCGCACCGAGATGCGCCACGTGCAAGATTTAGCGGATGCATCAATTTTAGAGATATGTCATGATCATTGTAACAAATTTCAACGTGATGATGATTTGATCTTGTACTCGGCCTTGAACATAAGAACTAGTACAATCTCACATTTTTTTATCATTATCCTTTGCGAGATTTAGCGGATGCGCCAAATTCAGAGAAATATCATGATCATGGTAACACAATTTTCAATGTAATGATGATTTGATGTTGCACTCGACCTTGAACATAAGTACTAGTACGGTCTCACAAATTTGTATCATTATACTTTGCAAGTTTTAGTGGATGTGCCCATTTTCAGAGGTAGATCACGATCATGGTAAGTTGGTAACAAATTTTCAACGTGATGATGATTTGATTTTGCACTCGGCCTTGAACAGAGGTACTAGTACGGTCTCACAATTTTTTATCATTATACTTGGACGGTGGCCAAATTCAAAATCTCATAGCGGCAAAACTTCCCGCCCGCAAAATACAAAAATTTCACACGCTTCCAAATTCCCATTCTACCCCTGTGGAGATGGCAGCAAAGTCGGTTGGTGGGGGTCTGCCGTCATTTTTTGGATCACCACCTCCCTAGCCCGGAAACCCTCCCAAAAAAATACATTTCCTTCAGACCACCCACCGGAACTTCCCAAGTCCCTCTCTCCCACCTCCACGACCACCGCAGGAACATCCCCGCCAGGACTTCCCTGGCCTACCCGAGCCCTCGCGATCCTCGTCATCCAGCTGCCTGCCGGAGCCGCTTCATCGACGCCGTCATCAACCGGACCGGAACATCCCCGCCGAACCTCGAAACCATATGCTCATCCGGCAGTCTACCGCGATCGCTTCAGCTGCGGTATCGTCCACCCACCGGAGCCGCTTCGCCGGATCCGTCGTCCACCGCATCGTATCTTGCTCACCGACACCGCTGTGCATGAACCGGATCTGCTTCACCGGCGCCTTGCATGATCTAAACTCTTCTACTGTCGCTTTTCTATTGCTTGCCTACAAGTTCTTGTTTAATCTTGGGGGAACCTGTTTGTGCTAACGATGCGCCGTTACGTTTTTGCAGATGAGATGAGTAATCATGAAGTGTAATGGCCGTCTCTCCAACCCCAAGTAGCACATGTAGCGTACTTCATCACCGGATCTATCAACCCCAGGAAGATCTGCTGTGACTCCCACAGAGTGCTTCTCCTAATGTAAGTCCCTTGTTTTAGCGCCATGTTAAGGTTCGGATGCTTGTTTGTCCGAAGCTCTTTTAGTTCATTCCTAGCTATGACCGTAACACGTTGCTATTTTCTACTTCATTGCTAACTTTAAGCGATTGAACATTTTGGTTTGCATTCCTGCTCTGTAGATGTAGCCATCATAACTTCTATCTTGCTCGATCGTTGTTACAAAAATTATAGGTATTATAGTAACATCCTGCTATTATTTAGTTCATGGCCAATTTTAAGTAATTGCACATGTTGGTTCGCATTCCCTGCTCTATAGCTTTTGGCATCGTAACTTCTATATTTGGTTTACATTCCCTGCTCTGTAGATCTAGCCATCATAACTTTATCTTGCTCAGTCGTTGTTACAAAAATTATGGCCTGCTACTATGTTGTTTGTGCCAATTTTTTACTCCATGAACATGTTGGCTTGCATTCCCTGTACTACAGGTGATTCCATTGTTTTGTATCTAGTTCATTGTAAGCTAACAAAGTAAGGACTTAGTTTGGCATGCTATCACTCTGCTATCTAGCCTGTAGTACAAATAAACTTGTCATACTACTAGATAATAATTTTGCGTGCCATCTTGTTCTTCAAAAGCTGCATTATTGACTTGTTTCTCTGACTTGGCATGACGCTCAAATATGGAAAGCTGAACATATTGGTTTGCATTCCCTCTTATACAAGTTCACAGGTGATCCCACTATATTCTGTATCTGGTCCATCCTAAGCTCCAGCATTAACTATCCTCTATGTGTTGCTCATTACAAGTTTATATCCCGAAACATCTTGATTTGCATCCCCTTCACTATAAGTTCAGGAGTATTATTTAGTTCACGGCCAAAATGAAGTAATTGCACTTGGCACATGTTGGTTCACATTCCCTCCTCTTTAGCTTTTGCCATCGTAACTTCTATTTTTGGTTTACATTCCCTGCTCTGTAGATGTAGCCATCATAACTTCATCTTGCTCAGTCGTTGTTACAAAATTTATAGCCTTCTACTATGTTGTTCATGCCAATTTTGTACTCCCTGAACATGTTAGTTTGCATGGGACTCGGCATAGTAAGTCTATTTGTTTCATTCTAACATGCTCTGTTATATTGGCTGTTGGTATGCGGCATGCACTCTTTGTTTGCTTATTGTGCGCATTACAATGATCTTGTTATAACGACGAAATGATGAGTTCAAAATTCTTTGGCAAACAATATTGCAGTGTCTTTGCATTTCCATTGTTGCTGTCTTAACTTGTAATGTCTTTGTTCCAGATATAGGTGCTGCATGGACAACTTAAAAGATTGCCGGATCGCTTCATTGTATTGCTAGGTTTAATTACCATTCAATTTCTCTGGGTTCTGTAATATTTTTTCAAAGCCTTGCACTGATGTAATATTTAGTTAGTTTTTATAGTTCTTTCGCGCATTTTTCTTTGGTGCTTGTGGTAAGTGAGGCTATCCGAAGAAATCAATCTTGCGTAAATATTCTCAGTATCTAAATCACGAATTCCTATCCCTTAGACGACCCAATTAAGCGAAATCACATACGTGCCGGCCCGCAAAATCCTAAAGCGCCTTTTACGCCGGCATATAAACAGCAACTAAACGGGCTGGCCCACTTACTTATTGGGCCAGCCCACTTGATTTACTGTGGACCCCACACTTTTATTGGGCCGGCCCACTTGCTTTAAGGTGGACCCCACCCACTACTGGGCCAGCCCACTAACTAGTTGGGCCAGCCCAATTGCTTTTGTGGTGGTCCCCACATACTAAACGGGCCGGCCCTTTAAGACGAAAGTGGGACCCACCTGTGTTTTCGGCCCGGCCCACTAGCGTGGTGGGCCGGCCCACTTGCTATATGGTGGACCCCACATACTAAATGGGCCGGACCCTTAACAGGAAAGTGGGACCCACCTGTGTTTTGGCCCAGCCCACTAGCATGTTGGGCCGGCCCACTTGCTATACGGTGGACCCCGCATACTAAATGGGCCGGCCCTTTAACAGGAAAGTGGGACCCACCAGTGTTTTGGCCCGGCCCACTATCTTCTTGGGCCGGCCCACTTGCTATATGGTGGACCCCACATACTAAATGGGCCAGCCCTTTAACAGGAAAGTGGGACCCACCTGTGTTTTTGGCCCGGCCCACTATCTTGTTGGGCCGGCCCACTTGCTATATGGTGGACCCCACATACTAAATGGTGGCCCTTTAACAGAAAGTGGGACCCACCGGTGCTTTTGGCCCGCCCTTGGCTTGTTGGGCCAGCCCATTTGATCAAATGTGGACCCCACGTACTAAATGGGCCGGCCCGATAGCAGGAAAGTGGGACCCACATGCTAATTGGGCCGGCCCAATAACTTCTTGGGCCGGCCCAGTTGCCTTAATGTGGACCCCACTTTGTAAATGGGCCGGCCCGATACCAGGAAAGTGGGTCCCACATGTCTTGTGGGCGGCCCTTTTGCACTGTTGACCGGTCAAACGAGTGCATTCGGCCGGCCCACATGCTTAGTGGGCCGGCCCATTAAAGTTTTGACCGATCAACTTTAGAGGTTAGGCCCGGCCCACGTAACTAATGGACCAGCCAGCTATATAGTTGACCAGGTCAAACTAAGTCGGTGGCCCGGCCCGTAAACTTAATGGGCCGGCCCGCTTAAGACGTGGCAGGCCTCGTGTGGGCCTACCATCTACCACGGGGGTTCGGCCGGTTAACGCCGGTGCTTGCCCGATTAACGGCGTCTACCACGTGTCAGTTTGCATGACGTCAGCAGTCAACGGGCTCCCGGAAACACTTGGGCAACGGTCCGATTTTCCGTGGCGGAAGGGCGCCCAAGCGCGACGGACCGAAAAAATCGTCGTAGGACTTTGCCTGACGCAGTTTCCACAACAGAACCCATATCGTCGGGTTAGGCCCATAGGCGACGAAAAATACCCCTTAGCGGACGATTTTGAGACGTTGTCTATCAGAACTTTTCTTGTAGTGAAATTGTGTTGCTTATGTTTAAAATGCTTTTTAATGAGCCTTGGCACCAGACCCCTACTGGTGGTTTCCAAAGGTCATTAGCCACCTTTAATTGTGTAGATTATGTTTTGTTGTTAGGCAGAGCCGTTTTCAGCAAAATAACCATTTCGCCCTAGGTGTTATTATTTGATGTGTTTAGTGTCTCTATTTTAGTGGTTTGTTGTTCTGTGTTGTTGTGTGGTTTGATGATATGCCTAGGGATTGATTGCCTTCTCTTTTATTTTGCGACGTTAGAATGCGAGTACTATTGGAGAAGAAGGAGAGGATCTTGGTGAGGATTTCGAAGAGGAAGGAAGAGCAGATGATTCGTGGAGAAGAAGTCCAGGGACAAATAGCCACTCCAGGCAAGCCACCTCTTGATGCATCTCTGATCCTATATATCTTACTCTTGCATTCTTGCAGGTTTTATAAAGTGCATGTCTTTATATTTTCATTCGGTGGTTAGTGCCACCCGGAGTTTTATAAATCCACCCTTAGGGTGCAACCCTCGTTGGTACCTACTGAACACATCTCTATTAGTGATATGGTGCTCATCACCTTGTCATCCTTGTCGCCATTTTTCGAAGAAGAATTGGACTATAGGTTGGGAGCCCTGGAAAAATGGTTACAAAAATGTTTTCCCGAAAAGAAGTTTTTCGAAAACCTTGGAATGGGGTATCCCTGCTCAAGTGTGAGTCTATCAAATGAAAAATGTTTATGAAAAGGAGATTTGCTGGAGGCAAGTGGAGAAAAGAAAATGTTTTCGAAAACTTTAGCGCCTAAGTACTCACCCGGACTGAAAGACAGTGCAACCACATTACCCCAAAGTGGGCACGGGGCGTACCGTAGTAGTTTGTCTCGCCTTAGTTTGAGTCCTGCAAATGTAAGGGGTAGTCCGAACATGGACACCTATCAACCGTGGCCTTCCCGACAAACTGGGAACGCCTTTCCATTGCGTATCGATGGCAGGGGTACAACCTATGAGCTCCCATTGAATAATGCCCCGTAGTTGGTCGCGGCATTCCGGAGGATCGAGCTGGTCGGGGAATTTGCTACTCCCAGGTAAACGACCCCTCGGACTCTGGTGTTGGGAGGTACAACTCTAGGCGGCATGTCTTAGGCTAAGGCGAGCAGGCGAAAAACTGCGATCGGGTATTTGTCGTGGCATATGCTGTTATGCAGGGATGATGCCCACACGATAAGTATCCGGATCTTGTGGGGAAAGTGTACAACCTCTGCAGAGTGAAAACTATTCGAATAGCCGTGTCCGCGGTTATGGACGATTGGAAAGGCTGCTGCTTAGCACTAAAGAGTTTTGGTTTACAAAAGTGTTTTCTCAAATATTGTTTTGGGAAAGTGATGCTAGTGGGACTGGTGGGAAATGTACCTGGGAGGTACGGTGGAAAGCTGAAATGTTGTGTTGGCCATATGAGATGGCCGGAAAGGAATTTGGGTCACCCTTACCTATTAGTCTGCAAATCAAATGATTTACAGAAGTTTTCAACAAAGATCTAGATGTCATACTCTTGAGAGGAACCACCTCTCGCTCCTTGTCGCCCTAGTATAGTGCCTATCCCTTGCTACTGCCATACTGCATATCCTTTATTTCTCTCTAAGGTGGTTTGCGAGTACAATTCATAATGTACTCATGGCTTTGTCCCTGGCTATTTACTTGGCCAGACTTGGTGGAATCCGACAGATGAAGAAAGAGTCGACGACGTCTATGCGAGCTAGGAACGTTCTCCCAGTCAGTTGCCTGTAGGGTTATGGCATGACTTGGGCCATGCGAACGCTTTCGTCTGAAGTATTTCCGCTGTGTGATTGTTGATCTCCTGCCATTGCGGCTCATATGTAAGTATTGGTCATGTGACCTGTTGTAATCTTTTTATTCGGTAATGTAATGGATGATGTATTTGATATCAGTTCGGTTATGCTTTCACGACACACTGATCATGGGATCGTGAATGTGTATGCATAACGGGTGTTTCGGACAGCTAGTCCGGGGCCCCACATTTACATTCCCTGCTCTGTAGATCTAGCCATCATAACTTTATCTTGCTCAGTCGTTGTTACAAAAATTATGGCCTGCTACTATGTTGTTTGTGCCAATTTTTTACTCCATGAACATGTTGGCTTGCATTCCCTGTACTACAGGTGATGCCATTGTTTTGTATCTAGTTCATTGTAAGCTAACAAAGTAAGGACTTAGTTTGGCATGCTATCACTCTGCTATCTAGCCTGTAGTACAAATAAACTTGTCATACTACTAGATAATAATTTTGCGTGCCATCTTGTTCTTCAAAAGCTGCATTATTGACTTGTTTCTCTGACTTGGCATGACGCTCACATATGGAAAGCTGAACATATTGGTTTGCATTCCCTCTTATATAATTTCACAGGTGATCCCACTATATTCTGTATCTGGTCCATCCTAAGCTCCAGCATTAACTATCCTCTATGTGTTGCTCATTACAAGTTTATATCCCGAAACATCTTGATTTGCATCCCCTTCACTATAAGTTCAGGAGTATTATTCAGTTCACAGCCAAAATGAAGTAATTGCACTTGGCACATGTTGGTTCACATTCCCTCCTCTTTAGCTTTTGCCATCGTAACTTCTATTTTTGGTTTACATTCCCTGCTCTGTAGATGTAGCCATCATAACTTCATCTTGCTCAGTCGTTGTTACAAAATTTATAGCCTGCTACTATGTTGTTCATGCCAATTTTGTACTCCCTGAACATGTTGGTTTGCATGGGACTCGACGGTAGTAAGTCTATTTGTTTCATTCTAACATGCTCTATTATATTGGCTGTTGGTATGCGGCATGCACTCTTTGTTTGCTTATTGTGCGCATTACAATGATCTTGTTATAACGACGAAATGATGAGTTCCAAATTCTTTGGCAAACAATATTGTAGTGTCTTTGCCTTTCCATTGTTGCTGTCTTAACTTGTAATGTCTTTGTTCCAGATATAGGTGCTGCATGGACAACTTAAAAGATTGCCGGATCGCTTCATTGTATTGCTAGGTTTAATTACCATTCAATTTCTCTGGGTTCTGTAATATTTTTTCAAAGCCTTGCAGCTGATGTAATATTTAGTTAGTTTTTACAGTTCTTTCGCGCATTTTTTCTTTGGTGCTTGTGGTAAGTGAGGCTATCCGACAGAAATCAATGCTGCGTAAATATTCTCAGTATCTAAATCACGAATTCCCATCCCTTAAACGGCCCAATTAAGCGAAATCACATATGTGTCGGCCCGCAAATTCCTAAAGCGCCTATTATGCCGGCATATAAACAACAACTAAACGGGCTGGCCCACTTACTTATTGGGCCAACCCACTTGATTTACGGTGGACCCCACACTCCAATTGGGCTGGCCCACTTGCTTTAATGTGGACCCCACCCACTACTGAGCCGGCCCACTAAGTAGTTGGGCCAGCCCAATTGCTTTTGTGGTGGACCCCACGTACTAAATGGGCCGGCCCTTTAAGAGGAAAGTGGGACCCACCTGTGTTTTCGGCCCGGCCCACTATCTTGTTGGGCCGGCCCACTTGCTATATGGTGGACCCCACATACTAAATGGGCCGGCCCTTTAACAGGAAAGTGGGACCCACCTGTGCTTTTGGCCCAGCCCACTATCTTGTTGGGCCGGCCCACTTGCTATATGGTGGACCCCACATACTAAATGGGCCGGCCCGTTAAGAGGAAAGTGGGACCCGCCTGTGTTCTAGGCCCGGCCCACTAGCGTGTTGGGCCGGCCCACTTGCTATATGGTGGACCCCACATACTAAATGGGCCGGCCCTTTAACAGGAAAGTGGGACCCACCTGTGCTTTTGGCCCGGCCCACTATCTTGTTGGGCCGGCCCACTTGCTATATGGTGGACCCCACGTACTAAATGGGCCGGCCCTTTAACTGGACGGTGGGACCCACCTGTGTTTTTGGCCCGGCCCACTATCTTGTTGGGCCGGCCCACTTGCTATATGGTGGACCCCACATACTAAATGGGTTGGCCCTTTAACAGGAAAGTGGGACCCACCTATGCTTTTGGCCCGGCCCACTGGCTTGTTGGGCTAGCCCATTTGATCTAATGTGGACCCCACGTACTAAATGGGCTGGCCCGATAGCAGGAAAGTGGGACCCACGTGCTAATTGGGCCGGCCCAATACCTTCTTGGGCCGGCCCACTTGCTTTAAGGTGGACCCCACTTGGTAAATGGGCTGGCCCGATAATAGGAAAGTGGGTCCCACATGTCTTGTGGGCCGGCCCTTTTGCCTGTTGACCGGTCAAACGAGTGCATTCGGCCCGGCCCACATGCTTAGTGGGCCGGCCCATTAATGTTTTGACCAGTCAACCTTAGAGGTTAGGCCCGGCCCACGTGACTAATGGACCAGCCCAGCTATATAGTTGACCGGTCAAACTATGTCAGCTGGCCTGGCCCGCAAACTTAATGGGCCGGCCCGCTTAAGACATGGCAGGCCTCGTGTGGGCCTACCATTTACCACGGGGTTTCGACCAGGTTAACGCGTGCGCCGATTAACGGCGTACGCCACGTGTCGGTTGCATGACGTCGGCGATCAACGGGCTCCCGGAAACACTTGGGCAACGGTCCGATTTTCCGTGGCGGAAGGGCGCCCAAGCGCGACGGACCGAAAAAATCGTCGTAGGACTTTGCCTGACGCAGTTTCCACAATAGAACCCATATCGTCGGGTTAGGCCCATAGGCGACGAAAAATACCCCTTAGCGGACGATTTTGAGACGTTGTCTATCAGAACTTTTCTTGTAGTGAAAGGGAATCGATATCGTATGTAAATGGTTTATTCGATCACTAAGTCATCATTGAATATGTGGGAGTCATTATGGATCTCCAGATCCCGCTATTGGTTATTGGTCGGAGAGAGGTCTCAACCATGTTTGCATAGTTCGCGAACCGTAGGGTGACACACTTAAGGTTTGATGTCATTTAAGTAGATATGGAATATGGAATGGAGTTTGAAGTTTTGTTCGGAGTCTCGGATGGGATCCAGGATATCACGAGGAGTTCCGGAATGGTCCGAAGAATAAGATTCATGTATAGGAAGTCATTTTCCAAGTTTGAAAATGATCCGGTGCATTTATGGAAGGTTCTAGAAAAGTCCGAAAGAAATCACCATGGAAGGGAGGGACTCCACCTAGCATGGCCGGCCAACCCTAAGGGGGAGGATTCCCAGGTGGACTCCACCTTGGTGGCCGGCCAACCCCTCCCCAAGGAAAGGTGGGAGTCCCACCTTGAGTAGGACTCCCATCTTGAGTAGGTTTCGTCCTTATGGCAAGTTTTGTGTTGGGGTCTTATTCGAAGACTTGGACTACAACTCTTGGGGGTTTCCACCTATAAATAGAGGAGCAAGGGGAGGGGGCCGGCTACACAAAAGCCCTCTTGGCCGCAGCCCCCAAGTGGCCGGCGCCCAAGCCCCCCTCTCCCCAAAACCCTAGCGCCCCTCCTCCACATAATACTCCCGCAGCGCATAGGCGAAGCCCTGCCGGAGTTCTCCACCACCACCGCCACCACGCCGTCGTGCTGCCGGGATTCCGAGGAGGATCTAGTACTTCCGCTGCCCGCTGGAACGGGGAGGAGGACGTTGTCTTCATCAACACCGAACGTGTGACCGAGTACGGAGGTGCTGCCCGATTGTAGCACCGTCAAGATCTTCTACACGCTTTTGAAAGCGGCAAGTGATCATCTTCTGCAACAACGAGATCTAATCTCGTAGACTTTGGAAATCTTCAAGGGTTAGTCTCGTGATCCCCTCGTTGCTACCGTCTACTAGATTGCATCTTGGCTTGGTTTTTCGTTCTTGCGGTAGGAAATTTTTTGTTTTCTATGCTACGAATCCCATCAGTGGTATCAGAGCCGTGTCTATGCATAGATTGGTTGCACGAGTAGAACACAATTGTTTTGTGGGCGTTGATGCTTTGTTGTCTTTAGTTCGTGTACTTTGCATCTTTGTGGCATAGTGGGATGAAGCGGCTCGGGCTAACTTTACATGACCGCGTTCATGAGATTTGCTCCACGCTCGACATGCAACTTGTATTGCATAATTGACTTTGCGGGTGTCTGTCTCTCCCACTATAGTAAAGATCCAATTTACTCTTTCTATTGACAACACTAGTATCACCGTTGTGGTTCATGTTCGTAGGTAGATTGGATCTTACTCGAAAACCCTAAACCACGTAAAATATGCAAACCAAATTAGAGATGTCTAACTTGTTTTTGCAGGGTTTGGTGATGTGATATGGCCATGATGTGATGATGAATATGTATGAGATGATCATTATTGTATTGTGGCAACCGGCAGGAGCCATATGGTTGTCTTTAAATTTCATGTTGAGTATTATTTCAAAGAAGTTGTAATAGTTGCTACATGGGAAAACAATCATGAAGACGGCGCCATTGACCTTGACGCCACGCCGACGATGATGGAGATCATGCCCGTTGATGATGGAGATCATGTCCATGCTTTGGAGATGAAGATCAAAGGCGCAAAGACAAAGGGGCCATATCATATCACATATGAATTGCATGTGATGGTAATCCTTTTATGCATCTTATTTTGCTTAGATCGCGACGGTAGCATTATAAGATGATCCTTCTCACTAAATATCAAGATAATAAAGTGTTCATCCTTAGTATGCACCGTTGCTAAGACTTGTCGTTTTGAAGCATCACGTGATGATCGGGTGTGATAGATTCTACATGTGCATACAACGGGTGCAAGTCAGATTTGCACACGCGGATACTAAGGTTGCCTTGACGAGCCTAGCATGTACAGACATGGTCTCGGAACACGGGATACCGAAAGGTAGAGCATGAGTCATATGATTGATATGATGAACACTTTGAGTGTTCGCCAATGAAGTTACATCTTGTCTCGTGATGATCGGACTTGGTGTAGTGGATTTGGTTCGTGTGATCACTAAGACAATGCGAGTGATATTGTTTTGAGTGGGAGTTCACTTAGTTTTTAATTTTGTTGTATTAAAATTTGAACTCAATTTGTCATAAACTTAGTCTAAACTATTGCAAATATATGTTGTAGATCATGGCGTCCCCATCAATCAATTTTAACCAGTTCCTAGAGAAAGAAAAGCTTAAAAGCAATGGTAGCAACTTCACCGACTGGTTCCATCATGTGAGGATCTTCCTCAATGGCGGAAATCTGCAATCTATGCTTGATGCACCGCTAGGTTTCCCACCACCCCCTGCAGTATCCGAGGAAGAAAAGAATGTTTACGAGACTCGGGTGATTCGGTACTCTCAAGTTCAGTGTGACATCCTATGCAGCCTAGAGGCGGAGCTCCAAAAGCGTTTTGAGCACCATGACCCTTATGAGCTGGTCAATGAGCTGAAAACGATATTTCAGACTCATGTGGCCGTGGAAAGTTATGAGGCTTCGAAGCACTTCTTTGGCTGTATGATGGAAGAGGGCAGCTCCGTTAGTGAGCACGTGCTCGCTATGTCCGGGCATGCGAAGAAACTCAGTGACTTGGGGATAGTGATTCCTAACCAGCTGGGTATTCATCGTGTCCTCCAATCAGTGCCACCAAGTTACAAGAACTTCGCGATGAACTATAACATGCAGAACATGAACAAGGAGTTACCTGAACTCTTCTCCATGATAAAGTCTGTTGAGATTGAGATACAGAAAGAACATCAAGTGTTGATGGTCAACACAAGACCACCAATTTCAAGAAGCAAGGCAAACCTAAGAAGGGCGACATCAAGAAGGGCGGCAAGAAAGCTGCTGCGCCTCCTGAGAAGCCTAAGGGTGGCCCTAAACCTGATACTGAGTGCTATTACTGCAATGGGAAGGGGCACTGGAAGCGTAATTGCCCCAAGTATTTGGCTGATCTGAAGAGCGGCCTTGTCAAGAAGAAGAAAGGTATATCTGATATACATGTTATAGATGTCTATCTTACTGGTTCTCGTACTAGTGCCTGGGTATTTGATACTGGTTCGGTTGCTCACATTTGTAACTCGAAACAGGAACTACGGAATAAACGAAGACTGGCGAGGGACGAAGTGACGATGCGTGTTGGAAATGGATCCAAGGTCGATGTGATCGCTGTCGGCACGTTCCCTCTACATCTACCTTCGGGATTAGTTTTAAACCTCAACAATTGTTATTTTTGTGCCTGCGTTGAGCATGAACATTATATCTGGATCTTGTTTAATGCAAGACGGTTATTCATTTAAGTCTGTGAATAATGGTTGTTCTACTTTTATGAATAATATCTTTTATGGTCATGCGCCTGAGACGAATGGTTTATTCTTGTTAAATCTCGATAGTAGTGATACACATGTTCATAACATTGATGCTAAGCGAATCTATCTATTATTATATATTAAAAGTAAATTATGGGGTCACCAGAAATTAGAGAATTTACTAGAAAATCCCACAAAAATCAGAAACATCGGACCATCCATCCTATTAACTAAAAACCCACAACCATTAGATTAGATTTTGATGAAATTACCCACCTTTGCCATTAACAATTAACAATTGAGATTTATCTTTTACTTCTCCTAAAACAGTGCGTTCCCTAAAAAGAAGCCTGCAGCCTCTTTTGGACGTAATGCGCGACCTAGCGATCTAGGTCATGTGTCGGCGCCGCCGGCAACAAAATCAGCTAGCTCTAAGAGAGATGATTCATGGTTGAATCTCCGGCCTGCAATCCAGCGCTAGAAAAAACTTTGCCAAGGGACCACTTCACGGAGGGACGTCGACGATCGGTGGAGATGCTGACCCCATGATCTATTTGCAGGTATATCTCCATGGACAATTCGTTCACAGGTTTCTCAATTCCCAACATGCAGCGCATGGGATTATTAATTATATTAGAAGATGGATTATGCTAAGGCAAGCACACGTTCCCGTCAGATCAACACTCAAGATCGCCTAACGGAAATCACATGGAAGTGCAAATCTGACAGGATCTGCATGAGCTAATCAATTTGTCCCTGGTGCATACAACTCTTCAAAGTTAGACTCCTGACACAGCTAGCTATCTGGATATACAATTGATCTTGGTGCTGTTATGATGCAGGTCGAGAGGCGAGTCTAGAGCATCGCGGGCAGCCGGCAGCAGGGAATCTTCGTGCCTGCATGTCTGTCTCTCGGCGTCGGCGACCTACACAGGCAAAAGGCAAATCGAGGAGAATGGGTTCCCCGTTCCCGTTGCGGCGGAGGCAGCCCGGTCTTTGAAGCATGGGCAGAACTAGCTTCTGAACATAAGCGAGCTTCTGCCAGCTTAATCTTCTAATACGCTACAGATTTCCAAAGGATTCTTGCAGACAGAGTCCGGGCGGCTGCCCCGGGTGGCCAGGTGCTGGCTCCGCCACTTCGTTGTTGAGGACCTGATCAGGCGTGTCTACTTGGGATAGTATTCTAGGTTATTCAAATTTCTGGAGATTACGTGCAGATGATTTTCCATAGCTTTGTAGTGAAATAACTTTTTTACTTTATGTTAATGACAAGTTGGAGCAGTGCAACAAAAATGTTTGGCAACTGCAGGTTTTTAGTAACCAAAGGGACACAATCACTCTACCCATGATTTTCTTTGATGCAAGAGTTCAATGAAGATAGATCTGAAATAAGTGTCAGATCGAAAAAATGTCAGCATAACAGAATAGCTGGCGTTGTAAGAGCTTTTTTGTGTGTGGTTTATTCTTTTTAGCATCAAAGAATAACTTCCCTTATCATATTCAAATTGCAGGAGCTCATATGGAACGACAGCCATGTATGTACCGGTTAGTACTTAACATGACAAACTGAATTTACACACAACAGATTCATGTGGTTGCTACATGAACATATGGATTTTTCTAAAAGAAGGAAATTTTCCCGATACAACTCATCTTGATATTACCCTGATCATTGAGAACAGCCAGGTATGAATATGTTGCACTGTCCCGCTTTCATTTTCTAATTTAGTTGTACCACCCCTTTCGTTTCGATTTATCCAACTTCTATACACTTCATTAGAGTATTTTTCGTACGTGCATATTGTTAGATGTTAGAGAAATCAATCGATCCCAGCTTCTTTGCTTTATACTAAAAAAATCACAGCCTCGAGATTTAACTTAAATTAGGAGGCACCACACATCAACCTCAAGCAGTGTTTCTTTCTCGGTTGTGAAAAAATACCAGTGGGCAACAGTATTACTATATCGGCTTTCGGAAATATGGCAATACCAGTCATAATACCGCATCAGGTTGTTCAAACAGATTTATAAATTCCTCCAAAATTTATCGAAATTCCATAAATATGAGCAAATTATTTAAACAACTGCAGATTTTGTCTTGTAGTAGTTTTCTTGGTTGTAATCATAATAACCGGTTTTTGGCGAGATATCGGAAATACAAGAATAGAAAAAAAATCTGACCTCAAGTGATACACACAAGTCTATGTATTGTATACTAAAATGTAATATACAATGCAATACAGGAAGATGGGCTTGAAATCTCACCCAAAAAAATCCGTCCATTTGTTTTTTCCTCAATGTTTCTATGCATCCTCCTCTGGCTGCCATGCTGCTACGCAGCAGCGTGGTGACCTCAAGTGAATCTTCAGCGGCTGGCATGCACACAAAAGGCAAGGACAGAGCTATCACCGATGCATGCGAACGGTAATTGAAGATGGAATCCCTTAGCGTGATCACAAATGCGTTATGAAGTCAGTACATACAAGATAGAACCAGAATCTCTGTTATTGGCTCTGTTTACTAATATCAGTTTTTAAGAATAGTTTGCATTTTTGCGCATATATAAATCACCCCATAAGTTACATGCATAAATTGATCCAGTTATTATTGAGGAACTTATAGATACAATGCTGTCGTTACGGAAATCGAGCAGGGTTAAAACAATTCAGTATATATGGGCAAATTTGTGTTGTGTACAAGATATTATCTCCAAGGAAATTATACATGTTTGTGTATTTCATTCTTTACATGTATCCACATAGTTTTCACAGGAGCTAAAGCCGATGGGACATCATTCTATCCAAATCAACTGACACTCACGAATTCATGGTGAATATTACATGTGCAGATTATATTATGGTGAAAGCTCCATGGAAACCAAGTCGCTAGAGAACTCTTCCTCCATCACTATGTGTTGTGATGTGCTTCTAATAGTTTCCCCCCACCATGTGCAACAGATTTTCTGATTCTATGATAAACTATGAAATTTATTTTAAACGTGATATGTTTTTGTGTGGAGGGTTAGCTAACTCCTATCAACTACATGCTATTATTGCCTGTCATCTTTTCTGGTATCATACTTTATATTTCATTATTACATAATAAATAACATTTCTTAGAATAATCATGTTTTTAAATTGTTTTAATTATTCCATTATCAATCTTCATCTTAAAAAATATTTTATCTTTTCTTATTTGAACTATATTCAGTTTAAAGTGATACCCAAAAGTATATATTCATCATACATTGTTGGTTGCATGCTGTGAACCAAAAAAAAAATCAAAGTAAGTAGCTAAAAACACACTATATAACATGCTTGGCTTCCTTTGATTGTATCAAGTAGTTATAGTATTATTTAATATTTGCGATGATACCGGTTGTGGATAATAGTCCGATTAATTTTTAACCAGGCCTATACTTCTCTATTGATATTTTTTTTTGCAGTTTTCATCATTTCTGTAATGTAGAACTATGGCAGGGAAAGGTAGAACAAACTCAAGAAGGGAGATGGATGTGTAAAAATGAAAAAAATGGCATATCGTGCATTATACATGTATATCTATTATTCTTCAGATAACAACACATGATGAGTGAGTACGTTATCAGTTGAGGTTTGGGTATGTGAAGCATCTGCGTTTTAATCTTATAAATGAATAACTATATCAGTTCCTATTTTTTAGTCTAAGTAGACATAGTCAAGTAGGTAAGCTAAAACACAGATGTGGTCAATGGTTTTATATGGATATTTTTATTAGGATAGCTTAATAGTCCATTTAGAGGAAGAAAATGAAAATATTAAGAACGTACTAACATCAAAATGTTAATCTTAATGGGCCATGACCCTTAAACATACTACAGTATGCACGGTTCCACATATGTGTTCGAGACTAACATCTCTTGGAGGCATTAATTGAAAACTTGACGTGCAATGTCTCGGATAAAAATAATGTCCATTGATTAAAGGAGTAAACTAGCAGTGGTTGTTTCAATATATCTACAAATACACATGTTACATCACGTTTTTTGCCCCCCCCCCCACCCCACCCCCCCCCCCCACCCCACCCCCCATTAGACATGAGCCACATGAGGTCTATTTTGTGTGTTGGAACTTTAATGCTACGTGTCCATTCAGTTGCCTCTATTATAAATTGTCATAAGAAAATAATGGAACTTCCAAGTAGACCATTATATATTTGCAACTAAAATACAACACCATATTATTCTTAGGTCACTCTAATTTCCTGTTCACTATCGACGATGATCAAAACTTCGTATGAACTCACTTAAATAGAAAATATAATTAATAATTTCTTTCTATATTTACAACATAAATAATATTTCATCAATTTTCGAGAAAAATGGGACTAATCTTAACCAATCTTATAGGTCATTTGTTACTGCATTAAAACTCATTCAATTTATAGGTCCTAAGAATAATTTCAATAAACTAAAGTGACAATAAAATGTGCAATTCAAAAGTTGCCCGCGCATGTGCGTGGGCCACTGTGCTAGTTAAATTGAATGATAATTCTACTTATATGTGGCACTGTCGTCTTGGTCATATTGGAGTGAAACGGATGAAGAAACTTCATTCCGATGGACTACTTGAATCACTTGACTTTGAGTCACTTGATAGATGCGAAGCATGTCTAATGGGAAAAATGACTAAGACTCCATTCTATGGTATAATGGAGCGAGCTACAGACTTATTGGAAATCATAAATACCGATGTGTGCGGACCAATGAGTGTAGCCTCGCACGGTGGTTATCGTTATGTTCTAACCTTCACAGATGATCTGAGTAGATATGGGTATATCTATTTCATGAAACATAAATACGAAACTTTCGAGAAGTTTAAGGAATTCCAAAGTGAAGTAGAAAATCAACGTAACAAGAAGATTAAGTTTCTGTGTTCTGATCGCGGAGGCGAATATCTGAGTTATGAGTTTGGCATGCATTTAAAGAAATGCGGAATACTTTCACAGTTGACACCGCCGGGAACACCACATCGTAATGGTGTGTCCGAACGTCGTAATCGAACTCTCTTAGATATGGTTTGTTCTATGATGTCTCTTACTGATTTGCCGTTATCGTTTTGGGGTTATGCATTAGAGACAGCTGCATTCACTTTAAATAGGGCACCATCTAAATCCGTTGAAACGACACCGTATGAATTATGGTTTAATAAGAAACCTAAGCTGCCGTTCCTTAAAGTTTGGGGTTGCGAAGCCTATGTAAAAAAGTTACAACCGGACAAGCTAGAACCCAAAGCGGAGAAATGCGTCTTCATAGGATACCCTAAGGAAACTATTGGGTATACTTTCTATCACAGATCCGAAGGCAAAATCTTTGTTGCTAAGAACGGAACCTTTCTTGAGAAGGAGTTTCTCACTAAAGAAGTGACTGGAAGAAAAGTAGAACTCGACGAGGTTGTTGAACCTTCTCTCGAAGATCAGAGTAGCGCAGTTCTGGAAGATGTTCCTGTGCAGCCTGCACCGATTAGAGAGGAAGCTAATGATAATGATCATGAAACTTCGAACGAAGTAGCTACTGAACCTCGCAGATCGACAAGGGAGCGTACCACTCCTGATTGGTATGATCCTTGTCTAAATGTCATGATTGTGGACAACAATGATGAAGACCCTGCAACGTATGAAGAAGCGATGATGAGCCCAGATTCCAACAAATGGCAAGAAGCCATGAAATCCGAAATGGGATCCATGTATGATAACAAAGTGTGGACTTTGGTAGACTTACCTGATAGCCGCAAGGCTGTCGAGAATAAATAGATCTTCAAGAGAAAAACAGATGCTGATGGTAATTTTACTGTCTATAAAGCTCGACTTGTCGCAAAGGGTTTCCGACAAATTCAAGGTGTTGACTACGATGAGACTTTCTCACCTGTAGCGAAGCTAAAGTCTGTGAGGATTTTGTTAGCAATAGATGCATTTTTCGATTATGAGATTTGGCAGATGGATGTCAAAACGGCGTTCCTTAATGGTGACATTGAGGAAGAGTTGTATATGGTACAACCCAAAGGTTTTGTCGATTCTAAAAATGCTGACAAGGTATGCAAACTTCAGCGTTCCATTTATGGACTCAAGCAAGCATCCAGAAGTTGGAACCGACGCTTTGATAAGGTGATCAAAGACTTCGGGTTTATACAGTGTCATGGAGAGGCCTGTATTTACAAGAAAGTGAGTGGGAGCTCTGTAGCGTTCCTGATATTATATGTAGATGACATATTATTGATTGGGAATGATATAGAACTATTAAGCAGTGTAAAAGGCTATTTGAATAAGTTTTTTTTCAATGAAAGACCTTGGTGAAGCAGCGTACATTTTAGGCATCAAGATTTATAGAGATAGATCAAGACGCCTAATAGGGCTTTCACGGAGTACATACATGGACAAGATTCTAAAGAAGTTTAGAATGAATGAAAGTAAGAAAGGATTCTTATCGATGTTGCCATGTAAGGTCTTGAGTAAGACTCAAGGTCCGGCTACGGCAGAAGAAAGAGAGAGGATGAACAAGATCCCCTATGCCTCGGCAGTAGGCTCTATCATGTATGCCATGCTGTGTACTAGACCGGATATAGCACATGCTGTTAGTTTGACTAGCAGATATCAAAGTGATCCAGGAATGGAACACTGTACAACGGTCAAGAATATCCTAAAGTACTTGAAAAGGACTAAGGATATGTTTCTTTGTTATGGTGGTGACCAAGAGCTCGTTGTAATCAGTTACACCGATGCAAGTTGGAACACTGATCCCGATGACTCTAAGTCTCAGTCTGGGTACATGTTTATATTGAATGGTGCTGCAGTAAGCTAGTGCAGCTCGAAGCAGTGCACGGTGGCGACGTCTTCAACAGAATCGGAATACATACCGGCTTCGGAGGCTTCATCGGAAGCGGTATGGATGAAGAGGTTCATTGTTGAGCTTGGTGTGGTTCCTAGTGCATTGGACCCACTAGTCATCTATTGTGACAACATGGGTACCATCGCCAATGCACAAGAACCAAGGTCACACAAGAAGCTGAAGCATATCAAGCTGTGCTTTCATTCGATTCATGAGTACATCGAAGATGGAGAAGTAAAGATTTGCAAAGTACACACTGATCTGAATGTGGCAGATCCGTTGACTAAAGCTCTCCCTAGGTCAAAGCATGACCAAAACCAGAATGCCATGGGTGTTAGGTACCTTACAATGTAATCTAGATTATTGACTCTAGTGCAAGTGGGAGACTGTTGGAGATATGCCCAAGAGGCAATAATAAAGTGGTTATTATATATCTTTGTGTTTATGATAAATGTTTACATACCATGCTATAATTGTATTAACCGAAACATTGATACATGTGTGTTATGTGAACAACAAGGAGTCCCTAGTAAGCCTCTTGTATAACTAGCTTGTTGATTAATAGATGATCATCGTTTCATGATCATGAACATTGGATGTTATTAATAACAAGGTTATGTCATTGATGAATGATGTAATGGACACACCCAATTAAGCGTAGCATAAGATCACGTCATTAAGTTCATTTGCTATAAGCTTTCGATACATAGTTACCTAGTCCTTCGACCATGAGATCATGTAAATCACTTATGCCGGAAGGGTACTTTGATTACATCAAACGCCACTGCGTAAATGGGTGGTTATAAAGGTGGGATTAAGTATTCGGAAAGTATGAGTTGAGGCATATGGATCAGGAGTGGGATATTGTCCATCCCGATGACGGAAAGATATACTCTGGGCCCTCTCGGTGGAATGTCGTCTAATTAGCTTGCAACCATATGAATGGTTCATAAGAGACCACATACCACGGTACGAGTAAAGAGTACTTGTCAGGAGACGAGGTTGAACGAGGTATAGAGATACCGATGATCAAACCTCGGACAAGTAAAATATCGCGTGACAAAGGGAATCAGTATCATATGTAAATTGTTCATTCGATCACTAAGTCATCGTTGAATATGTGGGAGCCATTATGGATCTCCAGATCCCGCTATTGGTTATTGGTCGGAGAGAGGTCTCAACCATGTCTGCATAGTTCGCGAACCGTAGGGTGACACACTTAAGGTTTGATGTCGTTTAAGTAGATATGGAATATGAAATGGAGTTCGAAGTTTTGTTCGGAGTCTCGGATGGGATCCAGGACATCACAAGGAGTTCCGGAATGGTCCGGAGAATAAGATTCATGTATAGGAAGTCATTTTCCAATTTTGAAAATGATCCGGTGCATTTATGGAAGGTTCTAGAAAATTCCGAAAGAAATCACCATGGAAGGGAGGGACTTCACCTAGCATGGCCGGCCAACCCTAAGGGGGAGGAGTCCCAGGTGGACTCCACCTTGGTGGCCGGCCAACCCCTCCCCAAGGAAAGGTGGGAGTCCCACCTTGAGTAGGATTCCCATCTTGAGTAGGTTTCGTCCTTATGGCAAGTTTTGTGTTGGGGTCTTATTCGAAGACTTGGACTACAACTCTTGGGGGTTTCCACCTATAAATAGAGGAGCAAGGGGAGGGGACCGGCTACACCAAAGCCCTCTTGGCCGCAGCCCCCAAGTGGCCGGCGCTCAAGCCCCCCTCTCCCCAAAACCCTAGCGCCCCTCCTCCACATAATACTCCCGCAGCGCATAGGCGAAGCACTGCCGGAGTTCTCCACCACCACCGCCACCACGCCGTCATGCTGCCGGGATTCCGAGGAGGATCTACTACTTCCGCTGCCCGCTGGAACGGGGAGGAGGACGTCATCTTCATCAACACCGAACGTGTGACCGAGTACGGAGGTGCTGCCCGATTGTGGCACCGTCAAGATCTTCTACGCGCTTTTGAAAGCGTCAAGTGATCATGTTCTGCAACAACGAGATCTAATCTCGTAGGCTTTGGAAATCTTCAAGGGTTTGTCTCGTGATCCCCTCGTTGCTACCGTCTACTAGATTGCATCTTGGCTTGGTTTTTCGTTCTTGCGGTAGGAATTTTTTTGTTTTCTATGCTATGAATCCCATCAGGAAATTGCTAGGAACTGCGAGTACCCAACGAAGGTTGAAGAGTTCATGGATTTTCAGGCGAGGAAGGCGGACTCCCAAACGGCTACATGTTATGACAATGTTGACTGGGTTTACCAAGTGAATGAGCCGGGAGGCACCACACAAGGTGGTGTCCAACACGGAGGCCGGGCTTTCCCTGTGTCCCTAAAGACATGTGAATGCACATGTAGGAGGCCATCTTTGCTTCATTTGGCTTGCTCCCACTTGCTAACAGCGGCACGCACTAGACGTCTCGACTACAATAACCCGCTCACCGTTCAGGAGTCCGAGTTCTCCATCCAAGCCACAAAGAGGACATGGGCTCCAAGGTTTTCTCCCTACTTGGACCAATCACAATGGCCGGAGTATCATGGAGTGCAAGTTTGGCCAGATCCGGAATGGAAGGTTGTGAAACATGGAAGAAGAAAGACAAAGAGGTATCACGGAGATATGGATAGATGGGGTCATTTGGGAAACAAGTTATTCCAAGAGGCTCGCGAGTCAACTAACTGTGGATCATGCAATAGTAAGGGGCACAATAAAAGGAAATGTACATCCGACAAAAAATCAAAGGGCAATGATGCTAGCACAAGCCAAGCATCAAGTAGCCAACAAGCTTCAAATCAACCTCCAAGCCAACAAACTCCAAGCCAACAAGCTCCAAGCCAACAAACCCCACGGCAACAGAATCCAAGCCAACAAGCTCCAAGCCAACAAACCCCACGGCAACAAGCTCCAAGGCAACAAGCCCCACGTCAACAACCTCCAACGCAACAAGCTTCAAGGCAACAAACTCCAAGCCAACAAGGTCCAAGCCAACAAGCTCCAAGCCAACAAGCTCCAAGGCAACAAGCCGCAAGGCATCAACCACAATGGCGACAAGCTCCAAGGCAACCAAGGATTCATGTATGGCTTAGTAGAGGTCGCCATGGTGGACGTCGGGGTACTAGTATGCTAGGATATCTAGCGGGGCCTTATCCGTATGTGTCTCCAAGTTACTAATTGCATTGTACTATCTATTTTCATATTCCGTGACTAACTTTGGTTTTCTCAATTTTGTTTTCAGGTATGGCAACTCAACCCACCAAGGGGAAGGGGGCGTGGGAGGGCAATGAGAAGGAGGAGTCGGTTTGGGAGGAGGCGGTGAGGACGGTGCGGAAGAGGGAGAAGGAAGAACTTGAGAGGAAGAGACAGGAGGAGATAGCTAAGAAGAAGGCGGAATATGACCGTATGCAAAGGGAGAATCAAGAATACCTATGGCGCAAGAAGAAGAGGAATAAGAAGCTCCAGGCCGAACGGGACCGTCTATGGAGGGAAAAATTCCAGAGGAACTAGCAACTTGCTCAACTAGCGAGGGAGAGGGCAAATAGGATGCACCTAGAGGAGGTGGCTAAGGAGGCGGAGCGCATAAAGGAGGGAAGAGCTCAAGCGGAAGCTTCAAAGACGGAGGAGCGCCACCATTTCTTCGACTCCGTGGTTCAGTTGGCTCGTGACATAAGGGACAAGGAAGAACCGGCGGAAGAATCTAAGAAGAAGAAGGCGAGGGGGGAGGGAGCCTTTGCCACGCAGTGATGTCCCTTTGGCTATGTTCTTGTTGTCAAACCTTTATGTTATCAAAACCATGATGTTGTGTGAAACTTGATCTTCTCGAACCTTCATGTCGTTGAACCTTATTGTAATTGGAACCTTGATGTCGTCGAACATAATTTTTTATTTGAACCACTATGCTGTGTCGTACATGTTCTGTGCAATGTTGTATTCAAAACTGTTGGAATATGGTAGATTTTTTTCATGGTTTTAACACAAGTCAATGTGTGGCGCCCGCGACACTGGCGCTACACTGCACAGTGTGGCGCCCATGGCACCGGCGCCACACATGTCAACTTATATCAACTTATACGTCGAAAACATCCAGGGGCTCCGGACGATTAGTCCTTAGCCGTTTTGGCGAGCCTCTTTGTGTGGCGCCCGTGCCTTCGGCGCCACATGGTGAAGTGTGGCGCCCACGGCTTCGGCGCCACACAAACAGGTCGCCAAAACGGCTAAGTCCTTAGAAAAATGTTTTACAGTATGTTTTGTGCAAACATAACAAGATGTGTGGCGCCCTTGCCACGGGCGCCACACTTTCAAAATGTGGCGCCGGCGAGAGCGGCACCACACATCGTGCCACGTCGGATTAGAGCACACCTCAGCGTCGAGGACGCTACGTCGGATCGGAGAGTGGCGCCGGCCACACTGGCGCCACTCTGTGAGGTGTGGCGCCCATGAGAGGGGCGCCACACAAAAGGGTTAGATGAGTGAAATAGTTTGCCAGAAGGGTCAGTCTGTGCCATAGTTTCAACAAAGGGTAGGTTAGTACAACTGGTTTCTTGAAGGAGACAGGCAGAAAACTCCCAACCCTCCCTTCTCCCAACCCTAGCCTACTGCACCCCTCCTCCCAACCCTCCCGCCGCCGCCGGCAGCGCCGCCGGGGCAAAGATCTCGGGGCGTGGCGGCGGCGGCCTCCCCTCGTGGCGCGTCAGGAACGGCGGCCAATGGAGCCTCTCACGCGGCGGCCCTTCCGTCTCCCGGGGCGGCGGCGGCCCTCCCGGGGTCGATCCAGCTGCGGGCTGCGGCCTCCCTGCCTCCCATCGGCGGCATGCCGGCGGTGGTGGCTGGTGGAGGCGGACGCCTTTCCCTCCGCCTCTCGCCGGTGAGGGGTGATGATCTTGGGCTTCTCCCGCATTACGAGGACGCCCGGGGCAGCAGCCTTGGGTTCGACGGTGGAGGTGTGATACGTCTCCGACGTATCGATAATTTCTTATGTTCCATGCCACATTATTGATGTTATCTACATGTTTTATGCACACTTTATGTCATATTCGTGCATTTTCTGGAACTAACCTATTAACAAGATGCCGAAGTGCCGATTCTTTGTTTCTGCTGTTTTTGGTTTCAGAAATCCTAGTAACGAAATATTCTCGGAATTGGACGAAATCAACGCCCAGGGTCCTATTTTGCCACGAAGCTTCCAGAAGACCGAAGAGGAGACGAAGTGGGGCCACGAGGTGGCGACACCATAGGGCGGCGCGGCCCAAGCCCTGGCCGCGCCGACCTAGGGTGTGGGCCCCTCGTGCCGCCTCTTGACCTGCCCTTCCGCCTACTTAAAGCCTCCGTCGCGAAACCCCCAGTACCGAGAGCCACGATACGGAAAACCTTACTGAGACGCCGCCACCGCCAATCCCATCTCGGGGGATTCAGGAGATCGCCTCCGGCACCCTGCCGGAGAGGGGATTCATCTCCCGGAGGACTCTACGCCGCCATGGTCGCCTCCGGAGTGATGTGTGAGTAGTCTACCCCTGGACTATGGGTCCATAGCAGTAGCTAGATGGTTGTCTTCTCCCCATTGTGCTTCATTGTCGGGTCTTGTGAGCTGCCTAACATGATCAAGATCATCTATCTGTAATTCTATATGTTGCGTTTGTTGGGATCCGATGAATAGAGAATACTTGTTATGTTGATTATCAAAGTTATGTCTATGTGTTGTTTATGATCTTGCATGCTCTCCGTTACTAGTAGATGCTCTGGCCAAGTAGATGCTTGTAACTCCAAGAGGGAGTATTTATGCTCGATAGTGGGTTCATGTCTCCGTGAATGCGGGAAGTGGCCAATCTCTAAGATTATGGATGTCTTGTTGCCACTAGGGATAAAACATTGGTGCTATGTTCGAGGACGTAGTTACTAATTACATTACGCGCAATACTTAATGCAATTGTCATTGTTAGCAACTTAATACTGGAGGGGGTTCGGATGATAACTTTGAAGGTGGACTTTTTAGGCATAGATGCATCTTTGGATAGCGGTCTATGTACTTTGTCGTAATGCCCAATTAAATCTCACAATACTCATCATAATATGTATGTGCATGGTCATGCCCTCTTTATTTGTCAATTGCCCAACTGTAATTTGTTCACCCAACATGCTGTTTATCTTATGGGAGAGACACCTCTAGTGAACTGTGGACCCCGGTCCAATTCTCTATACTGAAATACAATCTACTGCAATACTTGTTCTACTGTTTTCTGCAAACAATCATCATCCACACTATACATCTAATCCTTTGTTACAGCAAGCCGGTGAGATTGACAACCTCGCTGTTTCGTTGGGGCAAAGTACTTGGTTTGTGTTGTGCAGGTTCCACGTTGGCGCCGGAATCCCTGGTGTTGCGCCGCACTACATCTCGCCGCCATCAACCTTCAACGTGCTTCTTGGCTCCTACTGGTTCGATAAACCTTGGTTTCATACTGAGGGAAAACTTGCCGCTGTACGCATCACACCTTCCTCTTGGGGTTCCCAATGGACGCGTGCTGTACGCGTATCAAGGTGACCCTCTTCTTCGCCGGAGAGGATCGGCCTGCGGTTGGTGGTGCTGGATCTATTGATCTACCATCGCGTTCCAGCGGCGAGATGGAGGGGCTTGGAAGCCGGCGATGGTGTCGCCGGTGGAGGGTTGGAGTGGCCAGCCCAGGGTGGTCGCCGACGTGGGGGTCCAACCTGAATAAAGGCGGTGGTCATAGGGCCTCTCTTGCGTGAAGAGGAGGACCTACTGGAGGCCTGGACTCGTGATCTAGCCGGAGTGTTGAGTTCCGGAAGGCTCCGCCAGCGAATGTAACAGTGCTTTTGCCTGGAGTTTGCTGGATCGGTGGTATTCGGTCGTGCGCACCCATACTTTTATTCCGACCGATTGGTTCTGGAGGGAGCAGTGCTAAGCTCTTTTTCTGTGTTGACATCAAGTGACTATGGATCCATGATGAAAGTCGGAAGAAGAGAATTTCATGAAGACCGGAGGGGAGGACTAGCTAAGGGAGGTTCAAGTCTCCGCGTTGTTGAGGGACTTGCTTGGTGTTTCGGGCTTCACAGCAGCGGTATGAAAGTGGGAGCGACAACACAAGTGAAGTTCAGAGTCCTACCTTTCAGGGTGAAAACCCAAGGTCTGGCCTTAACTGGTTGTGCCTGGCAATGACCTTGTTGGAGGCATTGTTTTGAGAGCGAGGATTATCTTCAGGGTGAAAACCTAAGATCTTTGATCAGGCGACGACGGTGTTAGAGCACTGTTCCCTTCTTGGAGACGTCGTTTTTTGGAGAGTCTGTTTTTCAGGTGTTGTCTTGGCGGTGGATTTTTTCGATAAAGGATGCTTTATTACTTTTGGGAAAGCAATTACATCCAGCCTCTGCATAACCAGGATGCACACAGCCGTTCAAAAAGTCTGTAACCAAAAAAATAAAAAGATATAAAAAACTAGGCGAAATACATATCGGAACGATGAATCATAAATCGCCTATGGTGTGGGTGGTGCTGCAATCCGTAGACTATGCTGCCACCCATGTAGGGAAAAAGGATCCCTCGCCGTAGCCTCCAACCGTGTACAGACCTCCGTAAATAGGTCTCGGTTCTCCATCCGCTGAAGAGGTAACCACAAACGGAGAATACCTGTACATCTGTAGATGACCTGCAACAAAGAACAATTTTTATCGTTAAAAATCTTGTCATTTCTACTTAGCCAGAGTGCCCAGATAACTGCTAGCGCCCCCACCCTAAGAAGCAACTTAAACCTTGAATCGATACCGTGGAGCCAATTGCCAAAGACATTGGCTACACTAGTCGGGGGATACAGGGTAGATGCGACTTGGATGACTGACCAAATAGATCTCGCAAAATGGCACTGGAAAAAAGGTGTTTAATAGTTTCGTCTTATTGACAAAAAACACACCTAGCACTTCCATGCCAATTCCGCTTGACAAGATTATCTTTGGTAAGAATAACTCCGCGACGAAGATACCATCCGAATTTTTTTATTTTTAATGGTATTTTCATCTTCCAGATTTTCTTATTATTATCAACCGGTATATCAGAATGAAGAATCGCATTGTATAAAGATTTGACTGAGAAAGTTCCATCTACATAAAGATTCCATCTAAATTCATCCGGTTCAGTTGATAATTGAATATATCCCAACCGTTGAATTAAATCATTCCATGCCAAAAGCCTTTGTCCAAGTAAAACCCGTCTGAACGTCACATTCGGAGGTGAGGTAGCCATTACTGTGGCAATGGTATCACCTTTGCGACGAACAATACTATACAAGGCAGGATACTGCTCTCTCAAGGAAGCATTGTCTAACCAAACATCTTCACAGAAGCGTATCTGTTCTCCATTCTTAATAGAGAAAGTACCATGGCGAAAGAAAACATTCTTAGTCGCCATGAGACCAACCCAGAAGTGGGAATCCCCAGGTTTCCAAACCACTTGGGATAGCGCCTTCGAGCCAATATACTTTCTACGAAGAATAGTTTGCTAAATCCCATCCTCAGTAAGAAGCTTAAAAAGCCATTTACCTAGCAGAGCTGATTTCTTGACCTCTAGGTCATGAACTCCCAGTCCACCTTGATCTTTGGGACTACAGACTACACTCCATTTAACCAGTCGATATTTCTTTTTCTCGCTGTCCCCTTGCCAAAAGAATCTAGATCGATAATAATCGAGTTTATGCAGAATTCCTTTTGGCAGCAGGAAGAATGATAACATATACAGTACCATATTTATCAGTACTGAATTAATGAGAACCAATCTCCCTCCGAGGGACATCAATTTACCCTTCCAACTACTAAGGCGTTTTTGTAATCTTTCTTCCACAATTTTCCATTCAGCAATTGTAAGTCTCCGATAATGAATCGGAATACCCAAATAGCGAATAGGAAATTGGCCTTGCCCACAACCAAACAACTCTGTATATAGAGTCATATCGTTTTGGGCATCACCGAAACAGAACAATTCACTTTTATGGAAATTGATTTTCAATCCCGACAACTGCTCAAAAGCCGCCAAAATTAATTTGAGGTTACGAGCTTTTTCGAGATCATGATCCATAAAAAGAATTATATCGTCGGCATATTGAAGGATAGATAAACCCCCATCAACCAAATGTGGGATCACACCTTCAATCTGGCCATCAGACTTAGCCCGCTCTATGAGTATTGCCAACATATCCGCTACGATGTTAAACAACATCGGTGATAACGGATCCCCTTGGCGTAACCCTTTTCGTGTTTGGAAATAGTGGCCGGTGTCATCATTAACCCGGATAGCCACACTACCTCCATACACAAAATCGTATATTAGAGCGCGCCACTCTGGAGAAAAACCTTTCATCCTAAGTGTCTGCTGTAGAAAAGACCACTTGACCTTGTCATACGCCTTTTCGAAATCTAATTTTAAAATAACCCCATTTAATTTCTTAGAATGCATCTCATGTACCGTCTCGTGCAACACTGCCACTCCATCAAGGATATTCCTTCCTTGCATAAAAGCGGTTTGTGATGGTTGAACGACATGATCCGCAACCGTATTAAGTCTAATGGTGGCCACTTTCGTGAAAATCTTGAAACTGACGTTTAATAGGCAGATAGGTCTATATTGCTGAATCCTTTCTGCCTCATTAACCTTCGGTAACAAAATTACTTCACCAAAATTTAGACGAAATAATTCTAGTTGTCCTGTGTGAAGATCACTGAACAAATCTAGAAGGTCCGATTTAATAGTATCCCAAAAAGTTTGATAAAACTCCGCTGGAAAACCATCTGGACCCGGTGCTTTATTACATTCCATTTGGAAGATCGCCTTCTGAACCTCATCCTCAGAATAAGGTGCGTTTAGTAGGACATTTTCTTCCATAGAAACTTGGGGTATGTCATCCGTTAAGTCCTCGTTAAGAGAAAAAGAGCTTTCCTCAGGAGGACCGAACAGGTCTTTATAATAATTAGTAATGTAAGATTTGAGTTGCTCGTGGCCTTCAATCTCCCCTTCATCTTGGATAAGAGAGTGAATACGCTTTTTCCGATATCTGCCATTGGCTAATCCATGAAAATATCGCGTATTCGAATCACCTTCCAAAATGAATTGGGCTTTGGATGTTTGATACCATTTGAGTTCCTCTTCGCGAAGAAGACTCGCCATTTGTGCATTGGATTGATTCTTAAGATCAATCTCTTGCGTGGACAGCGGTCTCACTTCCGCTATGGCCTCAAGATCATCAATCTCTTTAGACAAGCGAGCCTTCTCTTTTTTCAGAATACCAGACATATGAGCAGCCCAACCAGAGAGATGTTTGCGCATAGCACGCATCTTATTATTCCATCTCAATATTGGAGAGCCACCTCTAACTGGTCTTTCCCAAAACGTCTTAACCATCTCATGAAAACCCTCACGATGTAACCAGCCAAGTTCAAATTTGAACGGCCGCTTACAAACAGATCGAGGATTCCCAGTGGTTAACAGGATAGGAGCATGGTCAGACAGTTTTTCAATACATTCTAGTGCGCGGACGGACACCATAGGATATTTGTGTTCCCATTCGGTATCCATCAACACGCGATCTAGTTTCTCGTATGTGGGTTCAGGTAAACTGTTGGCCCAAGTAAACTGTCGACCGGACATGAAAACCTCTCTTAAGTCTAAGCTATCAATGACAGCATTAAACAAGAATGGCCAATGTCCATCGAAAATGCCTTTGCTTTTCTCATGAGGGAATCTCAGCAAATTAAAATCCCCTCCGATTAAAATCGGGTGCGGATTATCTTTTGCAAGATTTACCAACTCACGTAAAAAGTCAGCCTTAAAGGCATCTTGGGCAGCACCATACACAGCGACCAGACTCCAGATGAAACCATCTGCTTTGTTCTGAATATCGAGTTTAATATGATAAACGGTCGAGGAAACTCTGTGAGAATTTTCGCCTACCCGTCTCAGATATAGCAATAAAATCTAAATCATAATCTCTACAACCATCGGCAATGTGAGAATGTTTAGCCAAGTCACCAAGACCTCTGCTATTCCGAAACATGCCATTCATCGAGAAACTATTTTAGATTTAGTATTTTTGCCATATCTACGAGACTTCTTACCAGCGGACGATCGAGAACCACGAGCAGAAGCATCTAGATCATAAACTGAACTGAGCTCTGAGTGTTCTAAATCGACCTCTGTAACACTCCCAACTATAGCCGAGAGAAGGTGACCATCTAGGATGTCATCATCTTCATCATCGTCTACAATAGAAGTGGCAGGCTCAGTGGATCCATTTGAAGCAACCGTTAAACGGTCAAGCTCCATTTGTCTCAACACATTAGCCTAAGCTACAATTTGTCTTGGCGGTGGATGTACTGCTGTTTTTAGGCCCGCGATACTGTAGCGGGACTTTTGTTTCTTAGTTTTCTTTTCGTTTTTTTGGCTGTGTGCATCCGTAGTACCATTAGGGTGGTGCGTTGTTGCAGAGGCTGGGTGTAATTGGTATCCTTTAATATTAATATATTCCCTTTATTGAAAAAAAACAAAGGGTTATTTTTGTGTAAATCGCCGGGGTGGCGGGGGTGGTCTCTGTTGGAAAGAATTGCACTACCGGCTAGACGCAGATGGGCTGGTTACAGACTCATCGTCTTGTGCCCGGTGCTTGTTGTGGTTTTCTCCAGGGAAGACCGTCTCCACGCCTTGCCATTGGATATGAGCTTTTGCACAGAAGTGCAGCAATCATCCGACTTGGAAGCAAGCCGGCCTATGGCCGCAGACGTAGCGTGCTTGTTTTGTTGCAGAGCTTTAGCCATGAGTATGTCAACTTGGGATAGGGCCATTGGTGTTCTGTCCCTAGCCATAGCCATGATTTCTCTGGCTAGGATCGTCGCGAGAGCTCTCGAGGCTAACGGTCTTTTTTTCTACCTTCCTCTCGGGAAGGACCTACTCATCTCAATAATGCGTCTTCTCAGTTGGGTGTCACATGTGTTTCTACTTCGTTCCTCCTTGAAGCTTGATTGAACAACTCGATGTTATGGAAATCCTGAAACATGGTTCAGAGGGGAGTGCTCCGGTGTCCCCCCCTCTCCAAACTTTGGTTGGTATGAATGGCCAGGATTAACTGATACCCCTTCGTAGGCTAAGATAAAAAAAAATCCAGATAACCCCCAGATGTTTTTATGTTTTGGACACAACATCCCCTCAAATTATAACTGACATACTTAGCTTCTCAACTTTCCAAAACTTGATGTAATTCATCCCTGACTTTGATTAGCAGTTTTGAACAGCGAAATTTTCTAACGTGACCAAGCGAGGTGTTCCAGGTAACGTCATGAAGCTTCTCTAACGCATCATCCATGGTAGCAAGTCCACGAGGACCCTAGGAAAGAAGGCCTGCCTCGATGCAGCCACCAATGGCGGCCGATTGCGTAGCTCCAAACCTCAAGCGGTAGTTCCCATATCCTCATCTGCCATTCCCATGGCACTCCTCGGCTGTTTCCCATGGCGTCAACGCCACTGCTCCAGCTACCATCTTGAGCATGACTACACATCGACCAATTTGGAACACGATTACACAGCGACACTGCAAATAGCTTCAATAGCAGTGCGACAGAAGCCTAGTTGCACGGGCATGCTGCCGCCGGCCCACTCTTAGAGCATCTCCTATCGCGTCCCCAAACTGTTCCCCAAACGGTGCCTCTGCTCCAACACCGCGTCGTCGCCTGCCCTCCCCTGCTGCGCCGCCTGGAGGGAAGCTCGACGGCGTGACGAAGCTGCGCCTCTTAGCAGGCACGGGCGTCGTCCTGGAGCTTCTTCTCCGACTCGAAGGACTCGACGAGCGCTTGTTGCTGATCCACCGCCTCGTCCGGGTGCGGCCCATCATCGTCGGATCACTCGAAGTCGTCGTCGTCCTCATGCTCCGCCTCCTCCTCCGCCACCTCATCCTCGTCCTCCTCCTCCATTTGCGCCTCCAGTTGCGCCGCCAACGCGTCGGGCTCCGCCGTCAACACATCCGCCCGCGCCCCACAGCCGCCTCCGTTGTCGCTGGCGCCGCCTCCCGCTGATGACGCTCCTTCGCCGCCTGCTGCTGCTGACGCTCCATCGCCTCCCGCCGCCACTGCTCGATTGCGTCGCGTTGTTGACGGTACTGCACATCTTCTCCATGCGCTGGCGCCGCCGCTCCGCACACCACCGCTCGGCCAGCTCATCCGTCTGGCGCCGCCGCGCCTCTTCCGCTATGGCAGCGTCGAACGTCGTAATGGTGTCTGCCAGCGCCGCCTCCTCCCACACCGCGTTCTCCTTAACTACGGGGTATCCCCTGCTGACGCTGCCGCCTCCTCACGCTGTTGACGCTCCCGCTGCTCGATTGCCTCCCGCCGATGCCGCCGCTCTGCACGCCAAAGCTCCGCCTGACGCCGCCGCGACTCTTCCTCTGCGGTAGCGTCGATGCCGAACTGCGAATCCGGTAGTGGAGGTGGTGGTGGAGGAGACGGCGGTGGAGGGAACTGGCCGGCGCCGGGGCAGTTCATCATTGCGCAGTGATGTTCGAGCAATGAGGGATGTGCTTGTGGCGGAGAAAGGGGTGCCGGCGGCTGTGGTGGCTGCCATTGAGCCGGGGGGGCCTTTTATATACGCCGGTGTCGGAAAGAAAGCGCGGGAAGAGGCCAGAAGCGCCGGGAAGAAATGCGCAGGAACGCGTGGTGGCGTGCGAACGCCGGCGACATGTGGAAGCTGCGCAACACCGACGAGACGTCTCGTCTGCCCCTCCATCGCCATTAAGGCAAAGCTGTGACGCTTCGGTCGTGTGTCACTGCGCGCCAATAACTTCCGTCGCGAGGTAGAGGATGGTTAGGTCCAAACTTGAATGTGCCGCTGACGCGTTGGTCCCGCCACGCCTCGCCTCGCTTTTTGTTGTGCCCGGAGCGTCCCCTGTGGGGCAGGGACGGGCTCGGGGCGCCGGACACCGTATCGGGGCGCGCCGGACAAAAAACGGCTTTAAGGGACGCGGCTGAAAACATTTTTTTGTCCGACGCGCCCCAAATCCCTTTGGGGATGGTTTTAGGAACGCAACTATAGATGCTCTTAAGTCTTTGGCGTGGGCACAGCAAGCACCACACCAGTAGCAATGAGCGGCAATGCATGGGTGCATGGCGAGGGCGGCAGCTAGTCTGCAGTGCAAGGCAGCCGCGGCCGTGACAAAGGCGTGCACTTCTCTAGTGACAGAAGGTTGCCAATCGTGAACATATACCTTCAGCTGGACGAAGACGCTATTGCTTAAGTGCAAGGTTAAGTATGACCGTTTTAATTTGAGGGGTGGTGTGTATAAAACATGAAACATCTGGGGTTATTTAGACTTTTTCGCTAACTTACCCATTCAACTTAGGGGGGGACACCGGAGCACTCCCCTGGTTCAGATTGCTTCACCCAATTGTTGTACAGTACAGCCTGTACTTGCACGGGCTTCGTGCATTCCTAGCCAACCAATGCCATCAGAACGGCATTTATCTTCAGATGATGCATGAGTGGAGAGAAAGATAGACAGAAGAAATGTGCATCATAGGCAACAAAGAACAGTTTAATATTCTACAACAAGAAATATGTCTGTATCCATCTTCTGAATCCTACAGTTTTGTAACTTTGCATGTCTTGGTTGGTGTACGGTCTTGCAGGTGGATGAGCATCAGCTAACTTTGAAGCAAAGGAGGAAAACCAGTTCGGGATATACACACATGGACTGTACTACCGCTGCGCACTAGCATATGTCGCAAATTGGCAACCAAACTACAAATATATACAATCACAAATTCACAAGGTTTTATCTTCGGATGAGCGCAGTCGGTCGGTCACTCATCCTTGCTGCGGCAGCAGCAGAAGCACTGGAGGCAGCGCTCGCAGGCCTCGTGGCAGCAGAAGCAACAGCACAGCATGAAGAAGCTGCAGCAACCAAATGGAGAAAAGCAAAATATGACGCAAACACATCTATATTATAGACACAGTATATATTTTCTGCAGCTGCAGCTACACAGGACAGTTGGGGTAACTGAAACCGACGGTACTGCAAGCAGACACCAAGAACAAATGGAGAGCAGGATCATCAGGCATGCGCGTGTGTTCATGCAATTTACTGACCAGGCATAGAGGAAGCCCTTCTCCTCGTGGCGCTTCTTGACACGGTCCATGGCCGACAGTCTCCTGTCATCGCCCTGCGACTGATCGTCGGCAGTTGCCTTCGCCGGGGCGGAGGTAAATTGGAAGTTGGAATCTAGAGATGAGAACATGAAGAAAAGTGTGGGATGGAGGGAGAAGAGGGCGGGGGTGGGAGTGGCAGCTTGTTCTTGCTTCTGTTTTGTCATGGTAGCTCTCTGGTTAGGCCAGAGTTCACCTAGTGACCCCCTCTACTTCGTATCCAGAGTGTTTTATCCAGTAGATATCTACCGAATGCATTATTGTATCTTTGTTTTTGACTTTCCTTTTGTTTGGCTGATACACGCGATTAATTCGCATCGTAATCATACTGCTACCCGGCAGCCAATCCTAAGCTAGGGATGCGGGTACGGAGGAAGATTCCTCAAGTGTCACTGTGAGAGTGATATGTTGTTGGTTTGTGTCTCTAGCCTTTGAATTTTTTTGTGCTAGTTCGTGTAAGGTGGAGAAAGGAAACAGCCTCTCGTTAAGACGTCGTTTTAATTTAGTACATGATTGGTTTCAGACACAGAGATCCTTCATGATTTGTTCTGGACTCGGGGATCTTCAGGATTCGAAAGGACATGAACATCATTTGCAGGTTACAGCTGCACGGAAGGGGCCTGGAGCTGTCCAGAAAAAATTAACAGGTGAAGGGATGCGATCCAAATTCAACCCGCGAAAGTGATTTGGGCTCTCAAGTGGCTGTTAAATGCAGGGTTGATTGAGGAGACTGCCCATGGTATATCATCATTTCTATCAGATTGAAGCGCATGGTAAACAGATCAGAGTACCTAAATTTGCCGGATATGTGATCTGGCCGTACCAACAAGTGTGTTTACAGGGAGAAAAATTATGGGACCTCCTCTACAATTCGATCAGCGTTGACCAATTCCAATGAGCGATGCGTGCCACTGCCTGATTTTCTCATACGTATTTGTCCTTCCGGTCAGCATTTGACAATTCTACGGTTACGATGCGATCCACCTCTTCGTCTGTTTCTCCTCGCATCGTCCAACTTCGGCGGCGCGGCCGAATCCACGCACAGCACCGCCGGCTGTCGCCCAGCACCTGGAACAAGATCCGGTTCACGACCACGACGACAAGCCGATGCAAGGATGCGCCAGGCCGCCAGCCAACATGTCGACATGTCAGTTCATAGGCCCATGCTGACAACAACGAAAGAAAAATCAGATGCAAACTCACAGACTTAGTCATCCAAGTTCTTGAGTTTCATTCTTGTTAAGGATTTTCTTCAGCTTTTGCAGTACTTGGCTAACCATGCTTGTACAAATATGTACTACATTAATTCAGAGAAGCAACACGGACAGGAAAGCGTCGAAGAGTCGTCGGCGTCTCTGGCTGGCTCGATCCTGCGCGTGCCCGGCTGAATACAGATGTCAGAAGTATCAGAAAACCGCCGCTGAGAGGAGAGGAGATTCCTTGTGTACATACTTGATTCATACTTTTATTTTGATGTTTGGTTTTGGAGGGAGAGACGCGAAGCTCTGTTCTGTGTTGCCAGCAGATGACATTCTATTTCATGGTATATCAGAGACGGATAATTTTTTGGAGGCCGGATTGGAGGAGTAGCAACGGAGGATCGAGTCGTGGTGTTGTTAAAGGATTTGCTTGGTATTCTGGATCTCGTAACAATAGTATGCAAGTGGAGGCATCAACACATTTGAAGTTCTTACCTTTAGGGTGAAAATCGAAGGTCTGACCTTAATTGGTTGTGTCTGGCAATGATTTTGTTTTTTTTTTTTTTTTTTTTGCGAGGTTAAACTCCAGATCTATTATCAAACTCGGTAATACAACACACCCCCAAATAAACCGGAAATTACAATCAGGTCCCTGGAGCTGCCTTCATCTTCCACCTCCGACGCGGAGCAAGGACGCGCCGCTGCTTCGCCGCTGCCACTCCCTCCTGGAGCCAGCAAAGTCGATAACTCCAGCGAACTCCACGCAGACGGGAAGTCGTCACTCTCGGTCTCTCCGTACCAGCACGACGGAGAGGAAGAACAAAGGGGTACCAGCAATGATTTTGTTGAAAGCATTGTTTTGAGAGCGGTGACTATCTCCAGGGTAAAAATCTAAGATCTTTTAATCGGACGACGACGACGCTTGTACGATGTTCCTTTCTTGGAGGCGTCGCTTGTGGAGAGCATAGATTTCAGCTGATATCTCCTTTTTCTTAGTTTTCTTTTTCTTTTTTGGCTATGTGCATCCGTACTACCATTAGGGTACAACGTTGTTACATAAGCTGGGTGTATTTGGTATCTATCGATATTAATGTATTCCTTTTATCAACTGGTCTGCAATGTTCGCGGGTAATCGTGGCGGGCACCGGCGCCAGCCACATCATCAATCCCGTCTCCCTGTGCTTCGCAACATGGAATGGTTCTATTGGTGAGAGACAACGCTCTACGTGTTATTTCAACACGCAGTCATGCACCACTTTAATTTATATGCTTCCGATATTGATCACGACTGTCGCCTGGTGCACATGCAGATGGATATGGATATGTGCATCTATTGATGCAGAGGTCGGGCAAGGCTCCTATATTTAAAAAAACATGCAGATGGATGCGGAGCTGAGGGTGTTGTTGCCGTGAGTGCCGGTCCGCAAGAGGTCAAGTTCGTAAGGCCATGCCAGGAGGTGCAGCCTGGCAAATGGGTGGTGGTGGATGTGTCCGTCGATGGAATTCTTGGCGTGCCACCAACATACATAGCCAGCAGGCTCCGTCCGAGTGGATGCCTTATTGAGAAGAGGAAGACTAGCTCCTGCAAGTTATATACCCTATCACTATAGCTTGATACTTCAGCATGTGGGGGTGAGATAGAGATAGTGGGGGCGGCACGGGAGAGAGCCAAAGAGGTGAGGGGATGAAGGAATAAAGCCTCATCCGCAGGCGGGGTGGGCCCGAGCGGGAATGTGTGCCATCATTTCAATTGTTGGACTCACCGCTTTGACTAGCTATAGTCCATCCACGATCAACACACGAAACTAAGGGCCCGTTTGTTAGCCTGGACCGATTTCGTGCACCACTGCGCCATGGAGAAGAACCCCCTGCGCGTTCAGACGGGTCACGGGCCAGAAACTGCTGTCGTTTGGTCGCATGCGCAGAGTTTTTTTTGGCCCCATGGAGATTTGGGCTCTAGCTATTTGGTAGGTTGGTTTTACGGCCAAGTAGCAGCCCAGAACGGCAATGGTGTTGTTTGGTTGCAACCCAAAATCAGCTTCTGGTTACCTCTTCCTTTCAGTGGCGAGGTTACCAGTGATCAATAGTGCACAAGCAAGCACACAATGCAAGATTAGACTTGAAATATCAAAGACGATACAAAATAGGTTCAGACACGACCATAGTTCACGACACGACATGACACTTGTTCAGACACCATAGTTCAGACACGACCATAGACCATAGTTCAGACACGACACCATTGGACATTAGAGATAGAATACCAGAATCGACACAATACCATCAGAGCTTCAGACTTCTTCTTCGAAGACGACACAACTGGTGGCATCGCCATGGTCCGGGCACTTGCTCATCACCTTAGTGAAGGTGAGGTCGAAGATGACCACACTGTACTCAAAAGTAGACACCTTCTTGAAGGTGAAGAACTGGCCTATCTTGAGCTGATGGGCGATGGTGAAGGAAGCCCACCCCTGGTCGATGAATGCGTCGTCGCCTTCTTTCCCTGTAGTCATCCTCCAGCTTCAGCTAGTGTTTTTGCGGATGATGCTCTTCGAAGGGATGGGTCCAAACCACTTGATGAAGTTGACATGGATTGGGAGGTGCCCGAAGGTATGCTTGAAGATGATCCGGAGGAAGTGGTCCGGCCCTACGTCGTCGTGGAAGTGGCCAATGTTAGCCTTCCTTCCTCAATGCTTCTTGGACGGTCCCTCGCCGGAACCTCCGCGGGTGCCCTAAGCTAGATCTTCTCGGTCTGCACCAACAACACATGCCATTAGAGGTGGCGGCTCGCAAGTATAGATAAACAATGACATGAAAAACATTAGCAAGGACTCATACATTGGGTCACGCAGCAGCTCAAGGGGTTGTTGAATGGATCGTAGCGAACAAGAGGGGGGGGGGGGTGAATGGTTGCTACGTCAAGTTTTAGTCTTTTTCAATTTTAGTGCAACGGAAGATAAAGGTGATTGCTTTAGTGGTGTTGGTGATCCTACAATGATCCTAGAACAAGTACAACAAGTAAAGAAACAATCACAAGATAGTAAGAGTAAGGAGCGGGACAACCGGAGGGCGCGGAGACGAGGCGAGGTTTGTTTCCCGCAGTTCCTCCCACAAAAGGGAGTACGTCTGCGTTGAGGAGGTGCTAGTCTCACACAAGAGAATAGACGGCCACACCACGAAGGAAGGCCTCACCTTCTTCCTCGAGAGAGCTCCACAAAGGTGCTCCCCCTTCTCCACTAAGGCACCAGTCGAGGCGGTGATTCCTTCACAAGGTTGGGGCGAGCTCCACACCACAAGGAGGCTCCCAACAATCCATGGAGCTAGTACAACACCAAGCTAGCCTCCATGGATGCACTTTCTCCAAAGTCCCACTATAGGAACCCTAACACCAAGATCCACTAAGGAGTAGCAAGTATTGGTGAAATCTCTCTTGGTAGAACTATAGATCGAGGTCTCCTCCACCACTCCTCAAAATTTGAGCAAGATTGGTTGGATGGTTGAGGAGATCCACAAGGATTAAGCTCAGCAACAATGGAGGAGAGTGAGAGGGAAGAGATAAAAACGAATTGGGGAAGAAGGAGCTCTTAAATAGGCTCCTCCAAATCCAACCGTTATGTCCAGTTTTTGCCTAAGCGGTACTACCGCTTCTGGAAAGCGGTACTACCGCTCTGAGCTCGAATTCCCCAGATCTGGTCTACGTGGACGCAGAGCGGTACTACCGCTACAGGTACCGCTTGAGGTACCGCAATGGGGTACCAACCTTACTGGATCCAAAGCGGTACCGGAGCGGTACCAGAGCGGTACTGCCGTAACTAGTTACGGTACCTGGGCGGTACCATGGGCGGTACTACCGCTCGTGAGCGGTACTACCGCTCTAGGTACCGCAGAGGTACCGTAACTCGTACTGAGGGACAAATCCAGCGCAGAACTCAGAGCGGTACCGTGAGGCGGTACCTATAGGGGTAGCGGTACTACCGCTACAGGTACCTGTAGTACCGACCTGGCTAAAATTGGTTTTTTCCCTTTTTCTCTCCAGCCATGTCACCTCGCGGAACACACACAAAACCAGAAAACCTACAGCTACCTATAACTACGCTTCAGTCCTCCGATCTTGACGTGTCCAGCGAGGTTACCGTGCACTTGCAAATCTAGCAATGATACTCAAGGCACACGGTGAGATAACTCAAGTGTTGTCCTCAAACACACAAAACACGGGGTTTAGACTTTGCTCTTTCAATCTCCCCCTTTTTGGTGTTTTATGACAACACAAGACTTTTCAAAGGCATATGATATTATGATGAGATCCTTAGATTTGCAAAATCTAGACGGAGCTCCCCCTAAACGTGTGCATACTTTGAATATGTATTTGAATACAAATACACACGTCTTAGAGCCATAACTCCCCCTAGATTTTACAAACCAAGCACATATGTAACAAGGATACAAGATCATGTTCAAATAACATATGCGCAATATGGAGGTAACATAAGATCATGTAGGAAGATTTGGGTGAAGTTATCATACCATAGCCTTGAGAATACCCAAACTCACCATAAGATACCTCCATAGAGTTGTTGATGTAGCCATAAGACAAGATAAGCAACTAGGATCACAAGGCTACAAACAACAAAGGTCCCCACCCACATAGGAACTTCTCCCCCTTTGGCATCGGAACACCAAAAAGGAGAGTAGAGAAATTAGAAGGATGGAGAACCAAGAACACACAACCAAGCTTGCAAAACAAACGAAAGAGAAAACAAGCGAGATTGAAACGCTCCAACAATCATAAAGAAAAAGAAAGAAAAGAAGAAGGACAAAAAAAAAGGTCACAACGAAACACAAAGAACCGAAAGACTCCTCAAGGAGGATGTTGGTGGCCGAAGCCACCGTGTAAGAGTGTAATAGTGTGAGGTCGCGTAGATGTATCTAGGACTCACGGACTACAACTCAACATGAAGCTCATAAGTCACTCAATTGACAAATAGCATATGTTTTGGATTTCTTTATGCATTATGGGGGGAGGGATAGCTCAATATATTTAAACCGCACTCCCCCTATGTTCATGCGTGCCTTTCATCTAGATATATAGTTTGAGAGTGGTATGTGTGCACGACGGTCAAGCAAAGTTCGACGGATCAATGATATTTAGCTCATGCCTCAACTCAATGAAACGCTTCTCGTCCAAGGGCTTTGTGAAGATGTCCGCCAATTGCTCCTTGGTGCCAATGAAGGATAGAACAATGTCTCCACGTGCAATGTGATCTCGAATGAAGTGGTTCCTTATCTCAATATGCTTCATCTTCCCATGAAGAACCGGGTTGTAGGCGATCTTGATGGCGCTCTCATTGTCGCACAATAGAGGGACCTTGCTATACTCGAGTCCGTAGTCTCGCAAGGTTTGCCTCATCCATAAGATTTGCGCACAACTACTTGCCGCGGCAACATATTCGGCTTCCGCGGTGGAGACGGAGACACAATTTTGCTTCTTCGAGGACCAACACACCAAAGATCTTCCAAGAAAGTGACACGCTCTGGATGTAGACTTCCTATCAACCTTGTCTCCCGCCCAATCGGAGTCGGTGAAGCCCACCAAATCAAAGTCCGTGTCCCTTGGGTACCATAGTCCGAAGTGTGGGGTATCAACTAAATATCGAAAGATCCTCTTGACCGCCACAACGTGGCTTTCCTTCGGACTTGCTTGAAACCGTGCACACATACCAACGCTTAACATTATATCCGGGCGAGAGGCACAAAGGTAAAGAAGCGAACCTATCATCGAACGGTAGAGCTTGGGATCCACCACTTTGCCGGCCTCGTCAAGGGATAGTTGACACTTGAGATGCATTGGAGTTCCAATTCCCTTGGCGCCCTTCATGTCGAAGCGGTTGAGCATGTCTTGGAGATATTTCGCTTGATTGATGAAGATGCCATGCTCCATTTGCTTGATCTCAAACCCGAGGAAGTATTTGAGTTCACCCATCATTGACATCTCAAACTTATTTGTCATTAACATAGCAAACTCATCATTGAATTTTGTGTTAGTCGAGCCAAATATGATGTCATCTACATAGAGTTGGCATATGAAAAGCTCCCCATTGACTTTCTTAGTAAAAAGAGTGGGATCAATTTTCCCCACTTCGAAACCACGGTCTTCAAGCAGCTCCTTTAGATGCTCATACCAAGCTCTAGGAGCTTGTTTGAGTCCATATAGGGCCTTTTTGAGCTTGAAGACATGGTCCGGGAAATGGGGATCCTCGAAACCCGGGGGTTGCTTCACATACACCTCCTCATGTAGAGGACCATTAAGAAAAGCACTCTTAACATCCATTTGTTGCAACTTGAAGCCATGATGAGAGGCAAAGGCCAAAAGGATACGGATGGACTCGAGCCTTGCAACGGGTGCAAAGGCTTCACCAAAGTCCACGCCTTCGACTTGAGAATAGCCTTGTGCCACCAATCTTGCTTTGTTGCGGATGACCATGCCATGTTCATCTTGCTTGTTCTTGAAGATCCATTTTGTGCCGATAACATTGCGGTAATGATCGGGTCGTTTCATGAGAGTCACACGTCATTCCTCTTGAAGTTGTTGAGTTCCTCTTGCATCGCATTCAACCAATCCGGATCTTTAAGAGCTTCATCAACTTTGAGTGGTTCCGCCATAGAGACAAAGGCGTGGTGCTCACAAAAGCTTGCTAGTTGTCTTCGGGTAGTTACTTTGCCCTTTAGATCACCGATGATGTTACTCAAAGAATGGGACTTGAGGCGCAAGTGTCTTGCAATAGGATCTTCACGGTGAGTGACGGCTAAAGGAGTAGATTCATGTTGGTCCTCTTGGCTTTCTTCACGGTTTAGGTCCTCGCCTTGACCTTCATTGTTGTTGAAGTGGGCATCATCATCATGAGATCCGGATGACTCGGGGGTACTAGGAATGGTATTGTCCATATAAATCATCCCCGAACCATTCGGAGAAGAACTTGAAGCTTGGCCTTGGTCACTTGATGTCGGTTGTTGTTGTAGATGAGCTTGTGGTGAGTGTTGTTCTTGAGCTTGTGGTAGATGTTCTTCTTGAGCTTGTGGTAGATGTTGTTCTTGAGCTTGTTGAAGAGAGCTCGTAATTGATTGTTGTTGTAGATGTTGAGGTTGAACTTGAGGTTGTGGTAGAGGTTGGCTTGCATATGTAAGATCAATGGAAGAAGCTTGGCCTTGTGGTGTAGATGGCTCCACTTGGGTGGATCTTGGTCCTTCCCCGGTACTCATAGAAGGTAGCTCTTGGGGTCGGCGAATGCCAACACCCATCCTTCCTATGGCCTCCAGGGGAATTGCATCTCCTTTCTCACAAGAAGCACTTCGCTCCTCCAAAGATCTATCATCTTCATCGAATGTCACGTCACAAGATTCTACAACCCGCCCATTTGACTTGTTGAAGACTCTATAAGCGTGAGAATCCGTAGCATAGCCAACGAAAATTCCTTCTTGAGCTCTTGAATCAAACTTGGATAGACGGGTGTCTTTGACAAGTACATAGCACTTGCATCCGAAGACCTTGAAGTATGACACATTGGGCTTGTTTCCGGTAAGAATCTCATATGGTGTCTTCTCTAGGCCTTTGCGGAAGTAGAGACGATTAATAGCATGGAATGCGGTAGAGATAGCTTCCGCCCAAAAATTGTAGTTGGACTTGTATTCCATCATCATGGTTCGAGCGGCTTCGATCAAGGTTCGATTCTTCCTTTCGGCGACCCCATTTTGTTGGGGAGTATATGGCGTGGAGTATTGGTGTTGGATTCCTTCTTCGCCGAGGAAGTCATCCAAAGTATAGTTCTTGAACTCCGTTCCATTGTCGCTCCTTATTGCGAGGATCTTGTTGTCGTACTTGCGTTGAACTTGATTGGCAAACTCCATCATGGTCCGTTGAGTCTCACTCTTGTACCTGAAGAAGAATACCCAACAATAGCGTGAATAGTCATCGACAATGATGAGGCAATATTTCTTTCCTCCAAGACTTTCATGAGACGGTGGACCAAAGAGATCAACATGTAAGAGCTCCAAGCATCTTGTGGTAGAGATGATAGTCTTGGCCTTGTGAGGAGCTCCATGCATTTTTCCTTGTACGCAAGCCCTACAAACACGGTTCTTGCAAAAAGAGACATCTTCTTTTAGTACGAGAATGTGGCCACCCTTATGAAGACTTTGCAAAGTCCTCATGTTGACATGGGCTAGTCGGCGATGCCATAACCAACCCTTGTCACCTTTGGCGAATAGGCAAAGAGCGGAGGATGTTGTCTTTCCAGAGAAGTCAACAACATACAATCCGTTCTCTACATATCCAACAAAAGCTACATGGAGTGTCTTGCTCCACAAGAGGACCACCATATGTTCATCAAAGAAAGTACGTAGACCCATGCGAGCAATTTGATGAACGGAGAGTAAGTTGTAACCAAGGGTCTCGACAAGGAGGACATTCACAAGTGAGATGTCGGGTGTTACCACCACCTTGCCAAGACCCAATACCTTAGAGCACGTGTTGTCGCCATATGATACGGTAGAGTGAGAAGGCTCGAGGTCAACAACAATATTCTTGCTTCCGGTCATATGACTTGTGGCTCCACTATCAACCACCCATTTAGCACCACCGGAAGCATAGTCCTACAAGGAATCAAGTCTTGGATTTAGGTACCCATTTTTCAATGGGTCCTAGCATGTTAGTAACAAGGGGTTTGGGAACCCAAATAGTCCAATCAACATTGTCCTTTTGAGGACCAATAAAGCGAGCACGAACATGTCCATAGTAATCAATAAAAAGAACATGAGAAGGGTTGTTAGAGCCGGCGGAACCCGTCGAGGCGGAGTTGGGTACTCCATCCCTTCTTGAGCTAGCATTGCTCTCTTCAAGGTTGATCCCCATGTTCTCCTTATTCTTCTTCTTCTTGGTCCTCTTATCCCTCTTCCTCTTTGGCTTGGTAGTCACTCCTCCTTCATTGCAAGAGCCCTCTTTGGCTTCAATGACTCCTTCCAAGTACTTGGCTTGAACTTGGAGTCTATCAACTTTGGCCTTCAAACGGTTGACTTCATCTTCATGCTTCGGGTGAGGATGGCAAATATCAAACACTTGTACTTCCTTTGCCTTGTTCACCCGGAAGTGTTCCATCAAAGCTTCTTCTTGGAGAGCGTTCATCTTCATGAGCATGCGGTTGTCACTCTCCATCTTGGCTACGTTTCCCTCATGAGTGCAACACACACGGTCCTTGCTCAAAGGAAAGTGATCCTTCAAAGCTTCCTCTTGCATGGTATTGACCTCCATGAGCTTGGCTTCCCTCCTCTTCAAGGTGGCTATTTCCTCCTCATGATCACAACAAGTGGCCTTCTCCTTGCTCATACGGAGACATTCCTTCAAAGACTCTTCTTGCATGCTACTCAAACTCGATAGCTTGGCCTTGGTGGTCTCAAGAGCGGCAATTTCTTCTTCATGGTTGCAACATGAGGTCTTCTCCTTACACAAGCGGTAATATTCATCCAAGGCTTCTTCTTGAAGAGCATTGACTTCCAAGAGAAGAGCATTGTGCTTTCTCAAAGAAGCAACTTGATCAACAAGCTCGTCATGGCAAGAGTTGGGGTCTTCATCATCTTTCTCTTTGTTAGCTTCCTCGAGAGAGAGCACCTTCTTTTTGAGCTCACCCATTGATGTCTACGCCCCCTCCTTTTCCTGTAGACAGTGTTGGGCCTCCAAGAGCAGAGGTTTGTAGAACAGCAGCAAGTTTCCCTTAAGTGGATCACCCAAGGTTTATCGAACTCAGGGAGGAAGAGGTCAAAGATATCCCTCTCATGCAACCCTGCAACCACAAAGCAAGAAGTCTCTTGTGTCCCCAACACACCTAATAGGTGCACTAGTTCGGCGAAGAGATAGTGAAATACAGGTGGTATGAATATATATGAGCAGTGGCAACGGCACCAGAAAAGTGCTTTGCCCAGACAGATAAACAAGCAGTAATGCGCAAGCAGTAGTAACGCAGTAAAACAGTAAACAAGCAGCGATAGCAGTATTTAGGAACAAGGCCTAGGGATCAGACTTTCACTAGTGGACACTCTCAACATTGATCACATAACAGAATAGATAAATGCTTACTCTACATTCTTGTTGGATGATGAACACCATTGCGTAGGATTACACGAACCCTCAATGCCGGAGTTAACAAGCTCCACAATTCAATGTTCATATTTAAATAACCTTAGAGTGCACGACAGATCAACACAACTAAACCAAGTACTAACATAGCATGCACACTGTCACCTTCACACTATGTAGGAGGAATAGATCACATCAATACCATCATAGCAATAGTTAACTTCATAATCTACAAGAGATCATAATCATAGCCTACGCCAAGTACTAACACGGATGCACACACTGTCACCATTACACCGTGCAGGAGGAATAAAACTACTTTAATAACATCACTAGAGTAGCACATAGATAAATTGTGATACCAAACACATTGCAATCATAAAGAGATATAAATAAGCACTTCACTATGCCATTCATAACAGTGAATAAGTATTCTATGAAATATAGCCTAAGAGACCCACACGGTGCACACACTGTCACCTTTACACACGTGGGACAAGGAGTCTCCGGAGATCACATAAGTAAAATTCACTTGACTAGCATAATGACATCTAGATTACAAGCATCATCATATGAATCTCAATCATGTAAGGCAGCTCATGAGATTATTGTATTGAAGTACATAGGAGAGAGATTAACCACATAGCTACCGGTACAGCCCCGAGCCTCGATGGAGAACTACTCCCTCCTCATGGGAGACAGCAGCGTTGATGAAGATGGTGGTGGTGTTGATGGAGAAGCCTTCCGGGGGCACTTCCCCGTCCCGGCGGCGTGCCGGAACAGAGACTCCTGTCCCCCAGATCTTGGCTTCGCGATGGCGGCGGCTCTGGAAGGTTTCTCGTACCGTGGCTTTTCCGTATCGAGGTTTTAGGTCCAGGGGCTTTATATAGGCGAAGAGGCGGCGTCAGAAGGTCGAAGGGGCGCCGACACTATAGGGGGGCACGGCCCCCCTTGGCCGCGCCGGCCTAGGGTTTGGTGGGCCTGTGCCCCCTCTCTGGCGGTTCTCGTGTGTTCTGGATGCTTCCGGGCAAAATAGGAACCTGGGCGTTGATTTCGTCCAATTCCGAGAATATTTCTTTACTAGGATTTCTGAAACCAAAAACAGCAGAAAACAGCAACTGGCACTTTGGCATCTTGTTAATAGGTTAGTTCCAGAAAATGCACGAATATGACATAAAGTGTGCATAAAACATGTAGATATCCTCAATAATGTGGCATGGAACATAAGAAATTATCGATACGTCGGAGACGTATCACCCATCAAACCAAGAGTGTGATCTTGGTCTTTGGTGAGTTGGGAGTCAATAGCCTTGTTGGTGTCTTCGAGGACAATCACACTAGCTTCAAGAGACATGTGCAAATTCAATTCATCTTCAAGCTCCTCTTTGAGTGAGGCAATCTCATTTGCCGCTTCCCTTTCCAACCTTTCCTTCTCCTCTATGAGGTCTTGTGCCGCACCAAGTTGGCTCAAGAGAGCTCCAACATGAGTCTTGGTATCCCCTTGCATGTTAGTGAGAAAAGTATCCAAACCCATAATCTCACGTTTAACGGTGAGACTAGTGGCATCATCAATATATAGAGCATTAGTCAAGGATGATGGTTTGGAGGGGGATTTTACCTCCGAGGATGCCTTTGCCATAAGGCAACGAGCATTGTTGGTGGAGAGGTTCTCATTTGGAGAGTCGAAGAGGGAGATAGAGGGAGTGGTAATGGCGATGGCGGCCACTCCCTCTCCTTCCTTGTTGGAGCACTTGTCCCCACGTTCTTCATCCTCATCGGAGGAGTATTCTTCTCGAATGATGAAGGCTCTAGGCTTCTTGGTGAAGGAGACCTTGTCGTCATCGGACTTGGGGCAGAACTTGGAGAATCCTTTTGAGAGTGACTTGAACTTTTCCTTGCGGATAAGTCTTCCACCATGATCTTCTCTTCTCTCAAACATACAATCCGCGACAAAATGGCTCTTGTCGCCGCAATTGTAGCAAGTTCTTCCCTTTTGCCCCTCCCTTGGGCTCTTGGAGAAACTTCTTGGAGAGTCACATGATCTTCTTGGTCTTGTGTTTCGGGACTTGTTCCCATCCCAAAATTTCTTGGCGGCTAGAGCCATGTGCTCATGATAATTGATATTGAGGTCATCCGGTCCCCACTCAATAGGATCCTCATCACTATCACTAGCCTCATGTATCTTCATCTTCAATGCAAGGTTGGGCTTGCGTGAGTTGTGGGCGCGAGCAACAAGATCCTCCGCATTCTTCTTGGAGATGTCCAAAGCGATGACTTCACTAAGAACTTCATCGGAGGTCATAGCACGGAAGGAGGCGTTTTGGCGGATGGCCGTCAACTTCACTTCCTCATAAGGGAGGAGAGCGTTGTAGAACTTGCGCTTGATCCAATGGTCATCCACGAACGTCGCTCCAAGATCTTGCATTTGTATGGCGAGAGCGATGAGGCGCCGGTACATTTCATCGGGGGTCTCTCCTTCGATCATGACGAAATTGTCGGCCATATTGTTCACTTCATCGAAACGAGAGCTTTGGATGCTCGCATTTCCGAGGAAGAGCTTGTCGAGTTTATCCCATGCTTCCTTGGCGGTCTTGAGCAAGCGGATGTGAGCGCGGTCCTTTGGCGTGACGGCCATGTGAATCATGTTGATGGCGGTGGCGTTGAGTTGGTCATCCACCACATCTCTTCTTGTCAAGTTCTTTGGATCTCGTGGTGAGTAGCCTTCCTCAATGATGCGCCAAAGCTCGGTAGACGCGCTGCGCACATGAGATTTCATCAAGAATTGCCAATTTTCAAAGTTATTTGACTCAAGTAATGGTGGTGAACCATGTGTCAAGATATGTGGCATAGGTATTGGAACGTTTATGGTGTAATCACTTGGTGGTGGCACCTCATGATAACCCCCTAGACGTTCCGTAACCGGTGTCTCATCCTTCCCCTTTGTTGAAGTGCCGGTCTCCCCAAGCCCTTCCTTTTGTGGATCTTTTGTCACTTGCGCGACAAAATCAACAAGAGGAAAGGGGGTAGCTTTTGGTGGGGGGTTCTCGACACTTGCTTGAGGATCAACACTAGGGTTTGGTTTTTGAGCAACCAACTCCATCATCATCGCCTTCATTTGGTTAACGATGGATGACTCCAATATCTTGAGGTCACCCAACGTAGCCGTTGTGGTATCGACGGAAGATGATGGAGCGGGTGGCACAAGGGAAGGTGACCCATTCGCCACGCCCGCATCTTGTTCGGCCATTTCTTAGGCGGTAAAGCCCGAGCAAGAAAACCTTGCTCTGATACCAATTGAATGGATCGTAGCGAACAAGAGGGGGGGGTGAATGGTTGCTACGTCAAGTTTTAGTCTTTTTCAATTTTAGTGCAACGGAAGATAAAGGTGATTGCTTTAGTGGTGTTGGTGATCCTACAATGATCCTAGAACAAGTGCAACAAGTAAAGAAACAATCACAAGATAGTAATAGTAAGGAGCGGGACAACCGGAGGGCGCGGAGACGAGGCGAGGTTTGTTTCCCGCAGTTCCTCCCACAAAAGGGAGTACGTCTGCGTTGAGGAGGTGCTAGTCTCACACAAGCGACTAGACGGCCACACCACGAAGGAAGGCCTCACCTTCTTCCTCGAGAGAGCTCCACAAAGGTGCTCCCCCTTCTCCACTAAGGCACCGGTCGAGGCGGTGATTCCTTCACAAGGTTGGGGCGAGCTCCACACCACAAGGAGGATCCCAACAATCCATGGAGCTAGTGTTGGAGATATGCCCAAGAGGCAATAATAAAATGGTTATTATAATATATCTTTGTGTTTATGATAATGTTTACATACCATGCTATAATTGTATTAACCGAAACATTGATACATGTGTGTTATGTGAACAACAAGGAGTCCCTAGTAAGCCTCTTAACTAGCTTGTTGATTAATAGATGATTAGTTTCATAATCATGAACATTGGATGTTATTAATAACAAGGTTATATCATTATATGAATGATGTAATGGACACACCCAATTAAGCGTAGCATAAGATCACGTCATTAAGTTATTTGCTATAAGCTTTCGATACATAGTTAACTAGTCCTTATGACCATGAGATCATGTAAATCACTTATACTGGAAAGGTACTTTGATTACATCAAACGCCACTGCGTAAATGGGTGGTTATAAAGGTGGTATTAAGTATCCGGAAAGTATGAGTTGAGGCATATGGATCAACAGTGGGATTTGTCCATCCCGATGACGGATAGATATACTCTGGGCCCTCTCGGTGGAATGTCGTGTAATGTCTTGCAAGCATATGAATAAGTTCATAAGAGACCACATACCACGGTACGAGTAAAGAGTACTTGTCTGGAGACGAGGTTGAACAAGGTATAGAGTGATACAGATGATCAAACCTCGGACAAGTAAAATATCGTGTGACAAAGGGAATTGGTTGTGAATGGTTCATTCGATCACTAAAGTCATCGTTGAATATGTGGGAGCCTTTATGGATCTCCAGATCCCGCTATTGGTTATTGGTCGGAGAGAAGTCTCAACCATGTCTACATAGTTGGCGAACCGTAGGGTGACACACTTAAGGTTTGATGTCGTTTAAGTAGATATGGAATATGGAATGGAGTTCGAAGTTTTGTTCGGAGTCTCGGATGGGATCCAGGACATCACGAGGAGTTCTGGAATGGTCCGGAGAATAAGATTAATATATAGGAAGTCATTTTCTAGGTTTGAAAATGATCCGGTATTTTTCCAGGAAGGTTCTAGAAGAGTCCGGAAGAAATCGGCACGGAAGGTGGAGTCCCAGAGGAACTCCACCCACCTTGGCCGGCCAGCCTAAGGGAGGAGGAGTCCCAAGTGGACTCCCCACCATGGTGGCCGGCCACCCCACCAAGGAAAGGGGGGAGTCCCACTCCCCCTAGGTTTGGTCACATGGAAGGTTTTTGTTGGGGTCTTATTCGGACACTTTGACCTAAACCTTGGTGCTTCCACCTATATAAAGAGGGGAGGAGAGGGGCTGGCCGGCCACACCAAGCCCTCCTAGGCCGCAGCCCCCAAGTGGCCGGCGCCCTAGACCCTCTCTCCCAAACCCTAGCGCCCCTCCTCCACCATATCTCCCGCATATGCTTAGCGAAGCTCCGCCGGAGATCTCCACCACCACCGCCACCACGCCGTCGTGCTGCCGGGATTCCGAGGAGGATCTACTACTTCCACTGCCCGCTGGAACGGGGAGAAGGACGTCGTCATCAACACCGAACGTGTGACCGAGTACGGAGGTGCTGCCCGATTGTGGCACCGTCAAGATCTTCTACGCGCTTTTGAAAGCGGCAAGTGATCGTCTACCGGAGCAACGAGAGCCTCCTCTTGTAGGCTTTGGAAATCTTCAAGGGTTAGTCTCGTTCATCCCCTCGTTGCTCCCATCTTCTAGATTGCATCTTGGCTTGGATTGCGTTCTCGCGGTAGGAAATTTTTTGTTTTCTATGCAACGAATCCCTACAGTGGTATCAGAGCCGTGTCTATGCTTAGATGGTTGCACGAGTAGAACACAATTGTTTTGTGGGCATTGATGCTAATGTTGTCTTTAGTTCGAGTACTTTGCATCTTTGTGGCATGGTGGGATGAAGCGGCTCGGGCTAACTTTACATGACCGCGTTCATGAGACTTGCTCCACGTTCGACATGCAACTTGTATTGCATAAGTGGCTTTGCGGGTGTCTGTCTCTCCCACCATAGTGAAGATTCAATTTACTCTTTCTATTGACAACACTAGTATCACCATTGTGGTTCATGTTCGTAGGTAGATTAGATCTTACTTGAAAACCCTAAACCACGTAAAATATGCAAACCAAATTAGAGACGTCTAACTTGTTTTTGCAGGGTTTGGTGATGTGATATGGCCATAATGTGATGATGAATATGTATGAGATGATCATTATTGTATTGTGGCAACCGGCAGGAGCCTTATGGTTGTCTTTAAATTTCATGTTAAGTAGTATTTCAAAGTAGTTGTAATAGTTGCTACATGAGGTGAACAACCATGAAGATGGCGCCATGGACCTTGACGCTACGCCGACGATGATGGAGATCATGCCCGTTGATGATGGAGATCATGTCCGTGCTTTGGAGATGAAGATCGAAGGCGCAAAGACTAAAGGGCCATATCATATCACATATATGAATTGCATGTGATGTTAATCCTTTATGCATCTTATTTTGCTTAGAACGCGACGGTAGCATTATAAGATGATCCCTCACATTAATATCAAGATAATAAAGTGTTCTCCCCTCGTATGCACCGTTGATATAGTTCGTCGTTTCGAAGCATCTCGTGATGATCGGATGTGATAGACTCAACGTTCACATACAACGGGTGTAAGCCATGTTGCACACGGGGAATACTTGGGTTTGCTTGACGAGCCTAGCATGTACAGACATGGCCTCGGGACAACGGAAACCGAAAGGTTGAACACGAGTCATATGGATGATATGATCAACATGTTGATGTTCACCATTGAAGCTACATCATCTCACGTGATGATCGGTTTTGATGTAGTGGATTTGGATCATGTACCACTTAACAACTATGAGGGATGTTGTATTAAGTGGGAGTTCATTAGTAATTAGATTAAAACATGAACTAATTATCATGAACATAGTCTGAGTAGTATTTTGAATTAATTTTGTAGTATTGGCATCCGTTTTCTACCATGCGCTAGTCTTGTTATTGAGATAGAAATACTGTTAAAATCTAACAATAAACTTTACGGACTGGTACCGTATTGTTAAAGAATCAAGAAATGATTAAGTCATATTGCAAACTTTTAGTAAACCTCACATTGTTGATTCAGAGAGTTATGGTTTCAATTAGTACCTAAAGTTATCTTGTCTCCGTGAAACTTGAAGTTCAAATCTGTTTGAAAAATAAGGAGCTGAAAATTTAGTTTTCAGAAATAATCAAGGTATGAGATATATATGATATCTAAGACCTTATTGCAAGATGATAGAATATAATTTGGTGAGACTACATAAACTCATAAGTTTTATGGGAATGTAGGAAGGTTGAAGACGCAAGGCATCCAAATCCTCCAACTATTGGGGCACTAACGATATTCGCATATCCATGAAGTGATCGTCCTTAGTATGCACCGTTGCTAAGACTCGTCATTTTGAAGCATCCGTGATGATCGGGTGTTATAGATTCTACGTGTGCATACAACGGGTGCAAGCCAGATTTGCACATGCGAATACTGAGGTTAAACTTTACGAGCCTAGCATGTACAGACATGGTCTCGAAAAAGTCGTCATGATATGATGGATAAAATGATGAGTGAAATTGTTCATCATATTACAAAGTTACTAATAGTGAAATCTGAAACACTTGTCATATGATGATCAACTTCAAAGTAAGAACCTCAAGGTTATTGGTATTTGACCAACAAACCTAGAAGTTATTGAAGGTGAAGTATTTTCTGAATAATGAGGAAAGCTAAAAGAGAAACTACAAAAGATATTTTGGCAGAAAGAAAAGAGAAGACTAGAAAGTCTAGCTCAGGTGTATATACATGATATACATGTTATGGTTGTATTCCTAGTTTGGTCACACAATGAAATTCTTGGGTATAAGTACCATATTGGTTGGTATGAAGTGTCATACAAAACAACGCAATACAAGAATACAATGGCCTAAGTGACTGACAAGGAATATGATAGAAATGCACGTCTGGAACAAAAAATAAAGTGTTATTATGTTCGTCGTTGGCATTCTATCTAGCCCTTAGAATTTATAATAAAGAACTTAATAATTGTTATTTTGCTCTGGTCAAATGAAAACAATGAGTTGTTCAAATTATGACATTACTCCATGTATGATGGATAAGTTATTATAAATCTTAATGGTGAAACACACATACATAAACACTGACGCTAAAATGCCATAAGGCAAATGATTTGAATTCCACTTGTTTGTGGAACCGCCATTTAGGTCATGTTAGAGAGGAACGCATGAAGGAACTCCATGCAAATGGATTTTTGGAGTCATTTGATTTTTGAATCATTTGGCGCTTGCAAATCTTTTCTAAAGAGAATGACTAAAATACCGTTCATAGGCCAAAAGTTGAACGGACAACTAACTTAGTGGAAACATACATGATGATGTAAGAGGTTCACTGGGCATAGTTGTGTGCGGGAGATTCTTCTACTTCATGAAAAATTCCAACAATGAATTGAGTATATATGTGGATATATTCGATAAGGAAGAAGTTTGAAACATTTGAATAGATTCAAATAAATTTCAGCATGAAGTGGAAATCATCGTAATAGAAAAGTCAAATATCTATGATTGGATCATGGGGGAAATATTTGAATTACGAGTTTTAGCGAACATCTAAGAGAGTTATGAAATTGTTCTACAACTCACGTTTCTTGGAGTATCATAATGATGATGGAGTATCCGAGAGATGTATCCAAACCTTGTTGGATCAATGATGAGATAAAATATTGATGCCATTATATTTTTGTGGATTATGCTTTAGAGACTACCGCTTTTACACTGAATAGAGCATCATCATGATCCGTTCAAATGACACCATACGAGTTATGGCATGGGTATGAACCATAATAGTCCTTTCTTAAATTTTGGAATGCATCGCATAAAGTAAATAAGTTTACAACCAAAATCGGATGAATGTCTTTGTTGGTTATCCCACAGAATTGATTGGGAATTCTTTCCACTATGGAGACAAAGACAAAAGTGTTTGTCAATGTTTCTTACTTATTTCCAAGAAATTGTTTTTAGCGAAGTATTTGAGTGGGAGGACAATAGAACTTGATAAGGTTTATGAACCTGAGCATAATGATCAGAGTAGCGCAGCATCGGAATTGGTTCCGGAAGCGGCCACGATGATCATGGCTCCCATGTCTACAAAATGTTATAGTCATGGAGATCGAAGTACTTATTGAACCTTGTAGGTATGGTTTACTTTGTGATCAAATATATGATTTGTGAACAAAGGATTGTTTTTGAACAATGATAAACCAACTACATACAAAGAAGTTATGATGGGCCCTGACTCTGTTAGAATGGCTATACGCCATGAAATCCAAGATAGATGAATACTTTTTGAAAGTAAATGGATCTATAAAATTGATGTACTTGGATGGAATATCCTTGAATAAGCTCGACTTGTCGAAAAGTTGTTTACGACAAAGTTCAAAGAGTTGACTACGATAAGATTAGATCTTCCGTAGCAATGCTTATAGTCTATGTGGATTATTCTAGTAATCGCTACATATTTCTTTCATGAGATATGATAGTAGGATGGCAAAATACATTACTTAACAGAAGTGTGTATTAAAGATGTATACAAGATACAACCAACTATTTTGCTAGTCCGTGGAATACTAGATAGGTATACGAACTTCAATTGGATGAAGTGAGTATCGCGGAGTTGGAATCTTCACCGGATGAAATAGTCAAAGAGTTTTGGATTTCATCAGAAACGATGAAGATGCTTGCATTTGCAAGAAATTAAGTGGGAGCGCTGAGACATATTTATAATACTTTATGTAGATGACATATAGTTGGTTATAAATAATGTAATTATATACTTGATTATAAAAGGTTTCATTGAGAATTAACTTCAATGAAAGAATATGGACTGAAACATATTTAGTGTCAAGATCTATGAAGATAGATTGAAACACATAATAAGTTTAAGTCAAAGCACATAGAAAGGATATTGAAGTAGTTCAATATAGAAATATTAAGAAAATGTTCTTGTCATGTGAAGTTTTAACAAGACTTGAGTGTATCTGACACTCAATGAGTAAAAACACATGAGTGATTTAGATCACAATTAATATGTACACAATCACATGTCCTGTGCTCTAAAATGTTAGGAGCATATACCAGAATGATTCATGTGATGATCATTGGACAAACAGTAAGAATATCCCTATGTACTTTAGAAGAACCAAGGATATATAAATAGTTTTGTATGGAGAAATGACAAACAAATCGCTGTAATGTGTTGCACCGATATTGGTTTTGTCACATATAAAAATAAAATTTCAATCTCAAATTAGGCTAAGTGTTGTTTAAAAGGTAGCACAATACTAGATTTAGAAGAGTTCTAAATATTGTGACGGATTCTACAAAAGAAGGCAGAGTATGTCATTGTTTTGACAATGATTGAGGATGTTAAGTCAAGAAGTTCTTTGAGAACTTGGTGTAGTTCCGATAGTGTCAGAACTTTGAAGCTATATTGTGTATGACAATATTAGTGACATATTTCAGCATCATGGAATTAAGGTTCCACCAGAAGACCGAACATATACAATAAATGCCAACTCATTTGGAAAATGATTGATGCGTGAAGACGCAAATGAATTGCAAAATACATACGTTTCTGAGCATGTCAGATACGTTAACTAAAACCTCTCCCGTGAGCAAAACATGATAAAGCACCGGAAGGCCAAGGTGTTATATCTTTACAAATGTAAACTAGATTATTGACTCTAGTGCAAGTGGGAGACTGTTGGAGATATGACCAAGAGGCAATAATAAAATGGTTATTATAATATATCTTTGTGTTTATGATAATGTTTACATACCATGCTATAATTGTATTAACCGAAACATTGATACATGTGTGTTATGTGAACAACAAGGAGTCCCTAGTAAGCCTCTTAACTAGCTTGTTGATTAATAGATGATTAGTTTCATAATCATGAACATTGGATGTTATTAATAACAAGGTTATATCATTATATGAATGATGTAATGGACACACCCAATTAAGCGTAGCATAAGATCACGTCATTAAGTTATTTGCTATAAGCTTTCGATACATAGTTACCTAGTCCTTATGACCATGAGATCATGTAAATCACTTATACTGGAAAGGTACTTTGATTACATCAAACGCCACTGCGTAAATGGGTGGTTATAAAAGTGGGATTAAGTATCCGGAAAGTATGAGTTGAGGCATATGGATCAACAGTGGGATTTGTCCATCCCGATGACGGATAGATATACTCTGGGCCCTCTCGGTGGAATGTCGTCTAATGTCTTGCAAGCATATGAATAAGTTCATAAGAGACCACATACCACGGTACGAGTAAAGAGTACTTGTCTGGAGACGAGGTTGAACAAGGTATAGAGTGATACAGATGATCAAACCTCGGACAAGTAAAATATCGTGTGACAAAGGGAATTGGTTGTGAATGGTTCATTCGATCACTAAAGTCATCGTTGAATATGTGGGAGCCTTTATGGATCTCCAGATCCCGCTATTGGTTATTGGTCGGAGAGAAGTCTCAACCATGTCTACATAGTTGGCGAACCGTAGGGTGACACACTTAAGGTTTGATGTCGTTTAAGTAGATATGGAATATGGAATGGAGTTCGAAGTTTTGTTCGGAGTCTCGGATGGGATCCAGGACATCACGAGGAGTTCTGGAATGGTCCGGAGAGTAAGATTCATATATAGGAAGTCATTTTCTAGCTTTGAAAATGATCCGGTATTTTTCCAGGAAGGTTCTAGAAGGTTCTAGAAGAGTCCGGAAGAAATCGGCATGGAAGGTGGAGTCCCAGAGGAACTCCACCCACCTTGGCCGGCCAGCCTAAGGGAGGAGGAGTCCCAAGTGGACTCCCCACCATGGTGGCCGGCCACCCCACCAAGGAAAGGGGTTAGTCCCACTCCCCCTAGGTTTGGTCACATGGAAGGTTTTTGTTGGGGTCTTATTCGGACACTTTGAACTAAACCTTGGGGCTTCCACCTATATAAAGAGGGGAGGAGAGGGGCTGGCCGGCCACACCAAGCCCTCCTAGGCCGCAACCCCCAAGTGGCCGGCGCCCTAGACCCTCTCTCCCAAACCCTAGCGCCCCTCCTCCACCATATCTCCGGCATATGCTTAGCGAAGCTCCGCCGGAGATCTCCACCACCACCGCCACCACGCCGTCGTGCTGCCGGGATTCCGAGGAGGATCTACTACTTCCGCTGCCCGCTGGAACGGGGAGAAGGACGTCGTCATCAACACCGAACGTGTGACCGAGTACGGAGGTGCTGCCCGATTGTGGCACCGTCAAGATCTTCTACGCGCTTTTGAAAGCGGCAAGTGATCATCTACCGCAGCAACGAGAGCCTCCTCTTGTAGGCTTTGGAAATCTTCAAGGGTTAGTCTCGCTCATCCCCACGTTGCTCCCATCTTCTAGATTGCATCTTGGCTTGGATTGCGTTCTCGCGGTAGGAAATTTTTTGTTTTCTATGCAACGAATCCCTACAGCTAGTACAACACCAAGCTAGCCTCCATGGATGCACTTTCTCCAAAGTCCCACTATAGGAACCCTAACACCAAGATCCACTAAGGAGTAGCAAGTATTGGTGAAATCTCTCTTGGTAGAACTATAGATCGAGGTCTCCTCCACCACTCCTCAAAATTTGAGCAAGATTGGTTGGATGGTTGAGGAGATCCTCAAGGATTAAGCTCAGCAACAATGGAGGAGAGAGAGAGGGAAGAGATAAAAACGAATTGGGGAAGAAGGAGCCCTTAACTAGGCTCCTCCAAATCCAACCGTTATGTCCAGTTTTTGCCTAAGCGGTACTACCGCTTCTGGAAAGCGGTACTACCGCTCTGAGCTCGAATTCCCCAGATCTGGTCCACGTGGACGCAGAGCGGTACTACCGCTATAGGTATCGCTTGAGGTACCGCAATGGGGTCCCAACCTTACTGGATCCAAAGCGGTACCGGAGCGGTACCAGAGCGGTACTGCCGTAACTAGTTACGGTACCATGGGCGGTACTACCGCTCGTGAGCGGTACTACCGCTCCAGGTACCGCAGAGGTACCGTAACTCGTACTGAGGGACAAATCCAGCGCAGAACTCAGAGCGGTACCGTGAGGCGGTACCTATAGGGGTAGCGGTACTACCGCTACAGGTACCGGTAGTACCGGCCTGGCTAAAACTGGTTTTCTTCCCTTTTTCTCTCCAACCATGTCACCTCGCGGAACACACACAAAATCAGAAAACCTACAGCTACCTATAACTACGCTTCAGTCCTCCGATCTTGACGTGTCCAGCGAGGTCACCGTGCACTTGCAAATCTAGCAATGATACTCAAGGCACATGGTGAGATAACTCAAGTGTTGTCATCAAACACACAAACACGGGGTTTAGACTTTGCTCTTTCAGTTGTCCCCAAACTAAGTCTAGTGTGCAAGGAATGTGACACACTGATGACGTTGAGACTCCAATTGTAGAGTGTTGTGTCAGCAGAGTATTTTCCCCACAAGGGTGACTCGAGGGTTTATATCGAACTCTCGGGGAATGGCGTAAAGAGTTATCTCTCCCTCTCTTCTTCTAGCAGTCCCGCAAAATAAAATAAAGCCTTGTGTCCCCAACTCCACCGTGTGGTTGTCAAGCATAAGGTTTAGCGTAAGTAAAAATAAATAATGTAGTAACTAAAGTAAAGTAAACTAAACAACTGAAATAAACTAAGTAAAAGCGGTAAAGGTTTATTTGTTTTGGGGTTTTGAGTGCAAATAAGAAAAAATATTTTTGTATTTTCAGATTAAAACAGTGCTGCAAATAAAAAGTAAGATAAAAGTGATGGAAAAGTGTTTCTTATGATTAAAATTGGATGGGGGCTCATGGGTTCACTTGACTATTCTCTCTTTTAAGTTGTAGTGGATAATAACAATTCATCAATGAGATATGAAGAAAATAATTTTAACATGTATAAGATAAGCATCCATATGGGCATCACATCGTAACATATAGTTGACGCAACACATCTCTCTTACACTCCACAAGATAGGAATAACTTCAAGCAATCTTGTATTAAGAATTAACGACTTTGACATGATGTTTTAATATCAAATATGCTATCTTGAACAAACAAGATCATTATTTTTTTCACGTAACGAACATAGCACAAGCATTCACTTTATCCCTAACGAGATAGAAAAAGAAAGGGCAAAGCCATAATAGATCATAATTTGTTGTCACTATTAAATTACTAAAACCATGCTATTCCATCTAACACACACATCACCCTACACACGTTCTTGCATACAAGTTGGATCAGAACCAATACTTAAGAACGGGGTACATAATATGCATCTATCAATACATCTTACATAAAGTATAACAAATGGTTTGGTTTGATAAGGGGAAGGCGGCGCCGCTCAGTACGGGCGGACGGTATAGTCACCCTCGCCTGTATGGGTGCCCGCTAAAGTTCCTAGATCACCAAGATGAATTTGGCCTAAAAAGGAAATGTCTTTATTTCATTGCAATCAGCTCATAAATGTCCTCGGATCCTCCGGAAATGATGGTTTCCTGAAATACATAATTCAAAAGCAAGGTTTCGCTTGGAATGCGATATTAACATTAGTTTAAACACGAAATCTAATGAAAACCCAATGAAACTAAGAGATAAGTGGAAAATCCATAGTAAAATTATCGAAATTTTGAGCTATCAACATCCCCAAGCTTAGTTGTTACTCACCCTCGAGTGACAAAATGATAAAATAACAATAGCGAGAAATAAACTTGAGTAGAAGAGCTCACAAGTCCGAAGTGATATTAAATTCATCTTCAGAAACCTTGCAACTTCAAACATGATCATACAATATTCAAATGGTTGCACCTAATGTTGCATCCTAGCCACGTGCAGTTCATCAATCAAAATAAATTCTAAGCCCATAGAAAGTTTCATGAGTTTGACTAAGATCGCCAATACATTAGTTTGGTGCCTCTCTTTTTATTGAGAGTGAAATAGGAATTTTAAGCAATGAATGCTTTGGTCAAATTAAGGGTGCACATGTGTAAGTCAAAAGAGATTTAATCTTAGAGCAAATCATGGACCTCCACATCAAGAATCATGACTCTCCAATACTCAATACCCTCATTGTATTTCAAGAAAATCCATCTAATAGTAACGAGTCCATGCCAAGACTTTGAAGTGATCATTTGGATTCTAGTGATAGTTTCCAAGATTTTTGCAACACTCAAGGGGCTAATAGTACGCGCGAGTAGCTGGCTACCCGCACCGTCAACTCAGTAGCTCAAATTGAGATTTATACCTCGAATCATTCATAACTCAGAGGAGTTGTTAGATTCCCAAGAGTGTGCACCATAGTTTGTAGACAAGATTTTTATGCAATATCATACTTGATTCACGACATTAAAGCTTGGCATGCATCCCAGCTACTACTAGGTTTCCGTTCAATCAAACAATTCCTATCATGAGTGATATCAAATAAATTCATCGAGACATGTGGTTGAGCACTACCAAGATTAAAACCTTAAGATAAACATATGGCACCAAAGTCACCGAGAGATGCTTTTTCTTGTTATAAAAATGATTGGAATTGTATCCAATTCCGTTTGTTTTGCATATCTCATTCAATGATTGTGAAGCAAAACCAAAGTAGTGACACTAGCATGGGAATGAAATTTATATGACAACGAGCTAAGTGGGGAGCGAGACTAGAGTACTACCAAGAAAATAATGATATGATCATGAATGGAATTACAACTAGAATGAAGAGGAGAAATGATACCTCATCACGCTTGCTTGCTTTATACCCGAGTCCTCCTCCCTTCCATTCCCATCACGAGGCCACTGAAAGTAAATAACTCAAAGAAATTTCAAAGCAGATATAAAGAGAGCTTCACAGAAATGAAAACGAGGAAATTTTAACTATTTTTTGTGTTTTCAATTATAAATGCAAAACGATAAGTAAACATGCAAATAACAAGAAAATATAATAAACTAAAAGAATAAACTAAAATATGAATGCAAAGGTGGATGGTTTAAACCTCCCCAAGCTTAGGTCCTTAGCCTAACTTGGATCATTTCCCACCATCACCACCGTGTGGCGGCGGGTAGTAAGTCTGGAAGCTGGTGGTGAACTTGCTAATGCTCTGGGTGAGGGACATCACATTGGCGTTCACGTCCTGCAACGTGCTCTCCATGTCACCGACGCGACCCACCAAGGTATCGTACTCCTCCCTTGGGACGTAGTCGTATCTCGGCTGTGGCTGCATGTAGGGCTACTACGGCGGCTGCTGGTACGGCTGATATTGGTGGTCTTGACTGTAGTCATCCCACCCCTAGTTTCCCCACTACTGGTCATCATCTCCAGCTTGATCATCTTGGTGCTCCCAAGCAGCATTTCCTCCGGGGGCTTGCACTCGTCCAGCCGCCACCCTCAAAGCATTGTACTCCTCCGGTGAAAGCACCCAAGTGTTCTTTCCTGGAAGACCAAAAGCATCAGAAAAGGCAACAACTCTTGGAACAGTTCACCGTTAGCCTCAAAATAAAAATGATAGGCACGAAGTTGGTTCTCCATATACACACCCAAGAACTTGGTACTAGCCATATGGTTATCATCCAAATACTTAATTCCCATGATGAGATTGCCCGGAGGCATCGTGAGACCACAAAAATAAGCAATTTGGGTGCCTAACCACCACAACGGATATCACCTGAGTTTGCTGACCTCTGTCGGCAGAAGTGCTGGCAGCAAGGTACACCTTGTGAACCATGTTGGGGTAGAGTGCGCTTCAGATGACGCACATCTTGGGGATAGCCATGGCCCCGTATCTTCCTTGTCGAAGATGGAATTCACCAAGAATGTGGCGAAGTAGCGAATGGCAGGGTTCTGGATGGTGGCGGTCATCTTCCGCAGATAGTTCAAGTTCTTGGGTACAAAAATACGTTGACAGGCTTGTTGCACCTCCTGGACAACCTGCTCAGTAACATTGAGCCCTCCATCAGTGGAGAACCCAAAGCAACCACAAAATTCTTCAAAAGTAAGGACATGCGGTGTACCGTTCAACTGAAAACTCACAGTGGTGTCTTGCCCTAGGATGGCGAGGTCGTCGTGGAAGCTCGAGTGTGGCACGCTTGTACGTGTCACAACTGAGTGATGAGAAGACCTCCAGACCGGCGTTGCTCACCAACAAGGTGAAGTCGCTGCTTAGGCCTTGGCGGGAGAGAAAATCGTCGTTGACCCACTTCGTTGTGAGTACTTTGCGGGCGGATAACCGCTTGCACTCCTTGTTGAAGTCGGTCTCGGGTCCTTCCCTCTCCTGTTGGAGATATGCCCAAGAGGCAATAATAAATTGGTTATTATCTTTGTGTTTATGATAAATGTTTATATACCATGCTATAATTGTATTAACCGAAACATTGATACATGTGTGTTATGTAAACAACAAGAAGTCCCTAGTAAAGCCTCTTGTATAGCTAGCTTGTTGATTAATAGATGATCATCGTTTCATGATCATGAACATTGGATGTTATTAATAACAAGGTTATGTCATTATGTGAATGATGTAATGGACACACCCAAATAAGCGTAGCATAAGATCACGTCATTAAGTTCATTTGCTATAAGCTTTCGATACATAGTTACCTAGTCCTTTCGACCATGAGATCATGTAAATCACTTATGCTGGAAGGGTACTTTGATTACATCAAACGCCACTGCGTAAATGGGTGGTTATAAAGGTGGGATTAGGTATCCGGAAAGTATGAGTTGAGGCATATGGATCAACAGTGGGATTTGTCCATCCCGATGACGGATAGATATACTCTGGGCCCTCTCGGTGGAATGTCGTCTAATTAGTTTTCAAACATATGAATGGTTCATAAGAGACTACATACCACAATACGAGTAAAGAGCACTTGTCATGATACGAGGTTCAACGAGGTATAGAGATATCGATGATCAAACCTCGGACAAGTAAAATATCGCGCGACAAAGGGAATCGGTATCGTATGTAAATGGTTCATTCGATCACTAAGTCATCGTTGAATATGTGGGAGCCATTATGGATCTCCAGATCCCGCTATTGGTTATTGGTCGGAGAGAAGTCTCAACCATGTCTGCATAGTTCGCGAACCGTAGGGTGACACACTTAAGGTTTGATGTCGTTTGAGTAGATACTAGCAAAAATACCCGTGCGTTGCACCGGGAAAACGTAATAAGAAAATTGTCGGACCAGAAGATATGCCGATATTGCCTTTTAAGACGTGTACTCTTACATTATTAGTAGCATGTCAATTGCCTCCAGATTTATCTCCAAAGCAGAATCACTTTAGATTTATTTAGAATGCAATCAAATTTACAGAATAATATCTAACAATGCCACAACAATTCCAAGTTATTTTCTTGCCATATAATGGCACATTTATTTTTTTTCCTCTGGAACATCTGCTTCCTTTATTGAACTGCAATTGTAATTTCCTATTTTTCGGAGTTTTGAGTTCCTTGTTAGCATGTTGTGCCCAATATGTAACATGGCCAACATCCGTGCATCTACGGCTACTTAATACTTTTTTCTTGGTTGATTGATTGTTGGAAATTAGCTAGAGTTCCAGATTGGATGCCTATGGTGATCACATATTATACCAGTTGTTTTAGGATTCAATCAATTAAGTGACATGAGGTAGGATTCACCTGGTGTACAGCAGCAAAGAATAGCAGAGGCTACGATACGCCAATCAAAGGCAGCGCATATCACTATGGACTGTTACTTTTCATCGAAGCGGCGCGGGGCTGCGCTATTGAGGACACGGCACCTAGTTCTGGGTTGTGGCCTGCATGTGTTTCATTCATGTGATGGCGAGCTCCCCCGGCAGGAGGTACGATCTCAGCATTGTCCAAGTTTAACGGCAAGCTCGCTGGCAGGGGTGCAGCCTCTACTTCGGACGAAAACATGGAGCTAAGACCGGAGGAGATATCCAGTGGTGCTGAGCATGGCGACAGATTGGAGGCTGAACCGCTGGAAGATGCAATTGGACCAAGCCACCGGCGACGTGGCCTCCTTGAGCAGTCAATAGTGCGGACGGGTAGACGCATGCCATAGTCTTCAATGGTGCAAATACGCATGGAACGGTTCTGCATGCTAAGCTAGAGCTGATGGCCATCTAGTCGCCAATAAATCAGACCTGGCTCTCCCTTTGATCATATCGTCCCGTTTCAGGAGCCCCCGACGCAGAGCGCGCAACCAACTACGCATTGACCTGCTGATCATGTCGTCCCAGTTTAGGAGTCACCGACACAGAGAGCTTGGCCAATTACGCCTTGACCCACGCCTGACAGTCGTTCGACTCCAGCTACCGACAGCAATCGTTGTACACCGACGGCGCGACGGGCTGGTGGCGCCCATGGCGAGCCGGACATCGTCCACGTAATCGTTAGCACTCACCATGACAAGCCTCCGGCCAGCTTCTTGATCGGTCTAGCGTGGGGTTTGGGAGGTGGCAAAGCAATCAGATCTAGAGTTTTTATTTGAGGACATGATCGAACGGGTTGAAGACGGACTCCGCTTACTTCTGGTTCTGGGATCGTGTTCGAGGCAGACTCAGCTGCTCGTCTGAATTGGCGCCTACGATACGAAGTGTACCGACGGTGAAATATTAGCAATCGAGGCTAATTTACGTAGTCATCTGGACTCTGTGGCCCTAGTCGTTAGCAGACAATGTGGTCTCCGATCCAAATTCTTTTGTGGGCCGTTCCAATAGTCTTTTTTTTCTTCTGGCCACCACGCGCGAACAATCCAGATTTGATCGACCGAGTCAAATAATGAACGAACCAACTCCGACGGACGAAGGCGCATAACCAATTGGACGAAAGCGCCTTACGACGGACGAAACCACGGAAACACTTCTTTCTTTATTATTAGGTATAGATGGAATATGGAATGGAGTTCGAAGTTTTGTTCGGAGTCTCGGATGGGATCCAGGACATCACGAGGAGTTCCGGAATGGTCCGGAGAATAAGATTCATATATAGGAAGTCATATTCCAAGTTCGGAAATGATCCGGTGCATTTATGGAAGGTTCTAGAAGGTTCTAGAAAAGTTCGGAAGAAAGGCACTATGGAAGGTGGAGTCCCAGAGGGACTCCACATGCTAGGCCGGCCAAACCCTAAGGGGAGGAGTCCCAGGTGGACTCCACCAAGGGTGGCCGGCCACCCCACCTCAAGGAAAGGTGCGAGCCCCACCTTGAGTAGGACTCCCCCCTTGAGTAGGTTTCCCACTTTTGGGAGGTTTTGTTGTTGGGGTCTTATTCGAAGACTTCGACTACAACTCTTGGGGACTTCCACCTATATAATGAGGAGCCTAGGGGAGGGGGCCGGCCACACCAAGCCTCCAAGGCCGAAGCCCCCAAGTGGCCGGCGCCCCAAAACCCTAGCCTCTCCCCAAATCCTAGCCGCCTCCTCCACCACATCTCCCGCTTCGCATAGGCGAAGCCCTGCCGGAGATCTCCACCACCACCGCCACCACGCCGTCGTGCTGCCGGGATTCCGAGGAGGATCTACTACTTCCGCTGCCCGCTGGAACAGGGAGAAGGACGTCGTCTTCATCAACACCGAACGTGTGACCGAGTACGGAGATGCTGCCCGATTGTGGCACCGTCGAGATCAAGATCTTCTACGCGCTTTTGCAAGTGGCAAGTGATCGTCTACATCCACCCCGAGATCTAATCTCGTTAAGCTTTGCGAATCTTCGAGGGTTAGTCTCTTCATCTCCTCGTTGCTACCATCTACTAGATTAGATCTTGGCTTGTGTTTCGTTCTCGTGGTAGGAAATTTTTTGTTTTCTATGCTACGAATCCCATCAGTGGTATCAGAGCCGTGTCTATGCATAGATTGGTTGCACGAGTAGAACACAATTGTTTTGTGGGCGTTGATGCTTTGTTGTCTTGAGTTCGAGTACTTTGCATCTTTGTGGCATAGTGGGATGAAGCGGCTCGGGCTAACTTTACATGACCGCGTTCATGAGATTTGCTCCACGCTCGACATGCAACTTGTATTGCATAAGTGGCTTTGCGGGTGTCTGTCTCTCCTACTATAGTAAAGATCCAACTTACTCTTTCTATTGACAACACTAGTATCACCGTTGTGTTTCATGTTCATAGGTAGATTGGATCTTATGCGAAAACCCTAAACCACGTAAAATATGCAAACCAAATTAGAACCGTCTAACTTGTTTTTGCAGGGTTTGATGATGTGATATGGCCATAATGTGATGGTGAATATGTATGAGATGATCATTATTGTATTGTGGCAACCGGCAGGAGCCTTATGGTTGTCTTTAAATTTCATGTTGAGTAGTATTTCAAAGTAGTTGTAATAGTTGCTACATGGAGGACAATCATGAATACGGCGCCATTGACCTTGGTGCTATGCCGATGATGATGGAGATCATGCCCGTTGATGATGGAGATCATGTTCGTGCTTTGGAGATGAAGATCAAAGGCGCAAGGACAAAAGGGCCATATCATAGCACATATGAATTGCATGTGATGTTAATCCTTTTATGCATCTTATATTGCTTAGATCGCGACTGTAGCATTATAAGATGATCCCTCTCACTAAATATCAAGATAATAAAGTGTTCATCCTTAGTATGCACCGTTGCTAAGACTTGTCGTTTCGAAGCATCTCGTGATGATCGGGTGTGATAGATTCTACATGTGCATACAACGGGTACAAGCCAGTTTTGTACACGCGGGTACTAAGGTTGCCTTGACGAGCCTAGAATGTACAGACATGGTCTCGGAACACGGGATACCGAAAGGTAGATGAGAATGAGTCATATGATTGATATGATGAACACTTGGGTGTTCGCCATTGAAATTACATCTTGTTCGTGATGATCGGATTTGGTGTGGTGGATTTGGTTCGTGTGATCACTAAGACAATGCGAGGGATATTGTTTTGAGTGGGAGTTCACCTAGTTTTTAATTTTGTTGAATTAAAATTTGAACTCAATTTGTCATAAACTTAGTCTAAACTATTGCAAATATATGTTGTAGATCATGGCGTCCCCATCAATCAATTTTAACCAGTTCCTAGACAAAGAAAAGCTTAAAAGCAATGGTAGCAACTTCACCGACTGGTTTCGTCATGTGAGGATCTTCCTCAATGGCGGAAATCTGCAATATGTGCTTGATGCACCGCTAGGTTCCCCATCACCTCCTGCAGTGTCCGAGGAAGAAAGGAATGCTTTCGAGAATCGGACTAAAGTGTACTCTCAAGTTCAGTGTGCCATCCTATGCAGCCTAGAGGCAGAGCTCCAAAAGCGTTTTGAGCACCATGACCCCTGTGATATGATCAATGAGCTCAAAGTTATCTTTGAAGCTCATGCGGCTGTGGAGAGCTATGAGGCCTCGAAGCAGTTCTTTGGCTGCATGATGGAAGAGGGCAGCTCCGTTAGTGAGCACGTGTTCGCTATGTCCGGACACGCGAAGAAGCTCAGTGACTTGGGGATTATCATCCCCAACCAACTGGGTATTCATCGTGTTCTCCAATCACTGCCACCAAGTTACAAGAACTTCGTGATGAACTACAATATGCAGAACATGAACAAGGAGTTACCTGAACTCTTCTCCATGCTAAAATCTGCTGAGATTAAGATACAGAAAGAGCACCAAGTGTTGATGGTCAATAAGACCACCAAGTTCAAGAAGCAGGGCAAACCTAATAAAGACCTCAAGAAGGGCGGCAAGAAAGCTGCCGCTCCTCCTGAGAAGCCTAAGGGTGGCCCTAAACCTGATACTGACTGCTATTACTGCAATGGGAAGGGGCACTGGAAGCGGAATTGCCCCAAGTACTTGGCTGATCTGAAGAGCGGCCTTGTCAAGAAGAAGAAATGTATATCTGATATACATGTTATAGATGTTTATCTCACTGGTTCTCGTACTAGTGCCTGGGTATTTGATACTGGTTCGGTTGCTCACATTTGTAACTCGAAACAGGAAATACGGAATAAACGAAGCCTATCGAGGGATGAAGTGACGATGCGCGTTGGAAATGGATCCAAGGTCGATGTGATCGCTGTCGGCACGCTCCCTCTACATCTACCATCGGGATTAGTTTTAGACCTCAATAATTGTTATTTGGTGCCTGCGTTGAGCATGAACATTATATCTGGATCGTGTTTAATGCAAGACGGTTATTCATTTAAGTCTGAGAATAATGGTTGTTCTATTTTTATGAATAATATCTTTTATGGTCATGCGCCTGAGAAGAATGGTTTATTTCTATTAAGTCTCGATAGTAGTGATACACATGTTCATAACATTGATGCTAAGCGAATTAAATTGAATGATAATTCTACATATATGTGGCACTGTCGTCTTGGTCATATTGGAGTGAAACGCATGAAGAAACTCCATTCCGATGGACTACTTGAGTCACTTGACTTAGAGTCACTTGACAGATGCAAAGCATGTCTAATGGGAAAAATGACTAAGACTCCATTCTCTGGTATTATGTTGCGAGCTACAGACTTATTGGAAATCATACATACCGATGTGTGCGGACCAATGAGTGTAGCCTCGCGCGGTGGTTATCGTTATGTTCTAACCTTCACATATGATCCGAGTAGATATGGGTATATCTATTTCATGAAACATAAATCTGAGACTTTCCAGAAGTTTAAGGAATTCCAAAGTGAAGTAGAAAATCAACATAACAAGAAGATCAAGTTTCTGCGTTCTGATCGCGGAGGCGAATATCTGAGTTATGAGTTTGGCATGCATTTAAAGAAATGCGGAATACTTTCACAGTTGACACCGCCGGGAACACCACAACGCAATGGTGTGTCCGAACGTCGTAATCGAACTCTCTTACATATGGTTCGTTCTATGATGTCTCTTACTGATTTGCCATTATCGTTTTGGGGTTATGCATTAGAGACAGCTGCATTCACTTTAAATAGGGCACCATCTAAATCCGTTGCAACGACACCATATGAATTATGGTTTAATAAGAAACCTAAGCTGTCGTTCCTTAAAGTTTGGGGTTGCGAAGCCTATGTAAAAAAGTTACAACCGGACAAGCTAGAACCCAAAGCGGAGAAATGCGTCTTCATAGGATACCCTAAGGAAACTATAGGGTATACTTTCTATCACAAATCCAAAGGAAAAATCTTTGTTGCCAAGAACGAAACCTTTCTTGAAAAAAAGTTTCTCACTAAAGAAGTGACTGGAAGAAAAGTAGAACTCGACGAGGTTACTGAACCTTGTCTCGTTGATCAGAGTAGCGCAGTACCGGAAGATGTTCCTGTGCCGCCCGCATCGGTAACAGAGGAAGCTAATGATAATAATCATGAAACTTCGAACGAAGTAGCTACTGAACCTCGCAGATCGACAAGGGAACATACCACTCCAGACTGGTATGATCCTTGTCTAAATGTCATGATTGTGGACAACAATGATGAGGACCCTGCGACGTATGAAGAAGTGATGATGAGCCCAGATTCCAACAAATGGCAAGAAGCCATGAAATCCGAAATGGGATCCATGTATGATAACAAAGTGTGGACTTTGGTAGATCTACCTGATAGCCGTAAGGCTGTCGAGAATAAATGGATCTTCAAGAGAAAAACAGATGCTGATGGTAATGTTACGGTCTATAAAGCTCGACTTGTCGCAAAGGGTTTCCGACAAATTCAAGGTTTTGACTACAATGAGACTTTCTCACCTGTAGCGAAGCTAAAGTCTGTGAGGATTTTGTTAGCAATAGCTGCATTTTTCGATTATGAGATTTGGCAGATGGATGTCAAAACGGCGTTCCTTAATGGTGACATTGAGGAAGAGTTGTATATGGTACAACCCAAAGGTTTTTTCGATCTTAAAAATGCTAACATGGTATGCAAACTTCAGCGTTCCATTTATGGACTGAAGCAAGCATCCAGGAGTTGGAACCGACGCTTTGATAAGGTGATCAAAGACTTTGGGTTTATACAGTGCCATGGAGAGGCCTGTATTTACAGGAAAGTGAGTGGGAGCTCTGTAGCATTCCTGATATTATATGTAGATGACATATTATTGATTGGGAATGATATAGAACTATTAAGCAGTGTAAAAGGTTATTTGAATAAGTGTTTTTCAATGAAGGACCTTGGTGAAGCAGCGTACATTTTAGGCATTAAGATTTATAGAGATAGATCAAGACGCCTAATAGGGCTTTCACAAAGTACATACCTGGACAAGATTCTAAAGAAGTTTAGAATGGATGAAAGTAAGAAAGGATTCTTACCAATGTTGCCAGGTAAGGTCTTGAGTAAGACTCAAGGTCCGGCTACGGTAGAAGAAAGAGAGAGGATGAATCAGATCCCCTATGCCTCGGCAGTAGGCTCTATCATGTATGACATGCTGTGTACTAGACCGGATATAGCACATGCTGTTAGTTTGACTAGCAGATATCAAAGTGATCCAGGAATGGAACACTGGACAACGGTCAAGAATATCCTGAAGTAGTTGAAAAGAACTAAGGATATGTTTCCTTATTATGACGGTGACCAAGAGCTCGTTGTAACCAGTTACACCGATGCAAGTTGGAACACTGATCCTGATGACTCTAAGTCTCAGTCTGGTTATGTGTTTATATTGAATGGTGCTGCGGTAAGCTGGTGCAGCTCCAAGTAGTGCACGGTGGCGAAGTCTTCAACAGAATCAGAATACATAGCGGCTTCGGAGGCTTCATCAGAAGCGGTATGGATGAAGAGGTTCATTGTTGAGCTTGGTGTGGTTCCTAGTGCATTGGACCCACTAGTCATTTATTGTGACAACATGGGTGCCATCGCCAATGCACAAGAATCAAGGTCACACAAGAAGCTAAAGCATATCAAGTTGCGTTTTCATTCGATTCGCGAGTACATCGAAGATGGAGAGGTAAAGATTTGCAAAGTACACACTGATCTGAATGTAGTAGATCCGTTGACTAAAGCTCTCCCTAGGGCAAAGCATGACCAACACCAGAATGCCAAGGGTGTTAGGTACCTTACAATGTAATCTAGATTATTGACTCTAGTGCAAGTGGGAGACTGTTGGAGATATGCCCAAGAGGCAATAATAAATTGGTTATTATCTTTGTGTTTATGATAAATGTTTATATACCATGCTATAATTGTATTAACCGAAACATTGATACATGTGTGTTATGTAAACAACAAGAAGTCCCTAGTAAAGCCTCTTGTATAACTAGCTTGTTGATTAATAGATGATCATCGTTTCATGATCATGAACATTGGATGTTATTAATAACAAGGTTATGTCATTATGTGAATGATGTAATGGACACACCCAAATAAGCGTAGCATAAGATCACGTCATTAAGTTCATTTGCTATAAGCTTTCGATACATAGTTACCTAGTCCTTTCGACCATGAGATCATGTAAATCACTTATGCCGGAAAGGTACTTTGATTACATCAAACGCCACTGCGTAAATCAGTGGTTATAAAGGTGGGATTAGGTATCCGGAAAGTATGAGTTGAGGCATATGGATCAACAGTGGGATTTGTCTATCCCGATGACAGATAGATATACTCTGGGCCCTCTCGGTGGAATGTCGTCTAATTAGTTTGCAAACATATGAATGGTTCATAAGAGACTACATACCACAGTACGAGTAAAGAGTACTTGTCATGAGACGAGGTTGAACGAGGTATAGAGATATCGATGATCAAACATCGGACAAGTAAAATATCGCGCGACAAAGGGAATCGGTATCGTATGTAAATGGTTCATTCGATCACTAAGTCATCGTTGAATATGTGGGAGCCATTATGGATCTCCAGATCCCGCTATTGGTTATTGGTCGGAGAGAAGTCTCAACCATGTCTGCATAGTTCGCGAACCGTAGGGTGACACACTTAAGGTTTGATGTCGTTTGAGTAGATATGGAATATGGAATGGAGTTCGAAGTTTTGTTCGGAGTCTCGGATGGGATCCAGGACATCACGAGGAGTTCCGGAATGGTCCGGAGAATAAGATTCATATATAGGAAGTCATATTCCAAGTTCGGAAATGATCCGGTGCATTTGTGGAAGGTTCTAGAAGGTTCTAGAAAAGTCCAGAAGAAAGGCACTATGGAAGGGAGGGACTCCACATGCTAGGCCGGCCAAACCCTAAGGGGAGGAGTCCCAGGTGGACTCCACCAAGGGTGGCCGGCCACCCCACCTCAAGGAAAGGTGGGAGCCCCACCTTGAGTAGGACTCCCCCCTTGAGTAGGTTTCCCACTTTTGGGAGGTTTTGTTGTTGGGGTCTTATTCGAAGACTTGGACTACAACTCTTGGGGACTTCCACCTATATAATGAGGAGCCTAGGGGAGGGGGCCGGCCACACCAAGCCTCCAAGGCCGAAGCCCCCAAGTGGTCGGCGCCCCAAAACCCTAGCCTCTCCCCAAACCCTAGCCGCCTCCTCCTCCACCATATCTCCCGCAGCGCATAGGCGAAGCCCTGCCGGAGATCTCCACCACCACCGCCACCACGCCGTCGTGCTGCCGGGATTCCGAGGAGGATCTACTACTTCTGCTGCCCGCTGGAACGGGGAGAAGGACGTCGTCTTCATCAACACCGAACGTATGACCGAGTACGGAGGTGCTGCCCGATTGTGGCACCGTCGAGATCAAGATCTTCTACGCGCTTTTGCAAGCGGCAAGTGATCGTCTACATCCACCCCGAGATCTAATCTCGTTAAGCTTTGCGAATCTTTGAGGGTTAGTCTCTTCATCTCCTCGTTGCTACCGTCTACTAGATTAGATCTTGGCTTGTGTTTCGTTCTCGCGGTAGGAATTTTTTTGTTTTCTATGCTACGAATCCCATCATCTCCCTCCACGGCTTCATCCACGAGTCGGGGTGGCTTCTCGAGCCACCTGTTCCACTGGTCGAGCTCCTTCATAACATACCTCTAAGGCTCATTGTGCTGCAAAAAAATTCATAGCAAAAGTATAGGCATTAGGTTTCTATGGTATTGTACAACAATTATTGGCACAAACTTTGAATTCGAACATGTAGAATCAACAAGAAATTTTAAAAACTTTAAACTCATCCAGGTATAAAATATGAGAGATTCAACTGTTCATTGCTGCAAATAATACATGGATTCCAACTCAAATAAACGAAATCGGCGAATAATCGATGATTCTAGGGGATTAGGGTTTGAGTTTTTTAGTTTTTGAGAGAAAGAGAGAAGAGAAGGGTTGGTTTGGGGGTTTCCCAGCCAACCCCGCCGTCTTGATGAAGCCGAACACGCGGTACGGGCGGACGGTACGGGCCAAACCCGCCCGTACCAGTGGTCGCCACCGTTGGATACGTCGGTTGGGTCAGAATCACATACTTGGATCTGGTACCTGCGGACGGTACGGTCATATGCCCCTGTACGTACGATGCCCGCTAAAGTTACTGGTTCCTTAGATGAGTTTTCGAAGTTTGGAGACTGAAACCGATACAGGCATACGGTACTGGTGGATCTCCTCGGACCATTGTCTGCTGAAGTTACAACCAGTTTCGACAATTATCGCCAGGGGACGTTATTTTTTGGTACGGGCGGATTGTACGGTCGTACCCCGCCGTACCGACGTCCGTTAAAATTAATGTTTCATAATAATGTTTCCCTTCTCCTTCTAATCTCCAATTTTAGTCTTTTTCATCGAGAGTTTCTACAGAACCTCAAAACTAAGAAGAATTTATTAGCGAGAACCTAATAACTAAAAAGAAATAAACAAAACACTATAAAAACTTTTAAATTACGTTGAAATAAAAAGATGGGTTGACTCCCATCAAGCATTTTATTCAATACTCACCGTTATTTCAAGTATATTTTTGATTAGTGGAACTTCTTCTAAGTTTTCCACTATCAAATACATTTACCTGGGTTTACCAGGTGGCAAATACGTTCCTTCTTCTAGCTTCTTTGGGAAGTATTGAGTAATGTGATCATCATATATATTGAAGACTATCTTCCCGCAAGTGCAATCAACGTTTGCTCCTGCAGTACTCAAAAAGGGTCTCTCTAGTATAATAGACACTACAGGAAAAGTTGCCATAGCCGACGAAGTTGAATTCGTGCTGTGGTTGCTGATGAACCATGGCCGACGATTTTTACTCTCTCCGTGGTGCATGTCAAAACTTTTTTTTCTCGTTTTTGAGGCCACCTAGCCCGACGAAAATGTGGAAAACGTTGCGCATGGTGGCCCGGGACATGGTGCATGATGAATTCTCGGGTACGCCGGCCGATTCGACGCAAATCCGCACCGCCCAGGGATGTAGGGCCTAGATGGCAGCCTCTCTAGCATTGTTTTTTCTCGATCGCGCCATCTCGTTCAACGCTCTCCGATCGAGCCGTTTACGATGCAAGATCATGGGTCCCGCATGTTATCCTCTATGAACGAAAATTCTTTCTTTTCATGGATTTTTTTGACCCCCTGATTTCTGGCTACTTCCTTTTTCTTTTGATCCCGTTCCGCCTTGGAAACGTTGAGACCGCTGCTGCAAAATGGGACCCGCATGTCATCCTCTATGTGCAATCAAGTTTCTTTTCTTGGAGTTATTTTTGGCACCTGATATTTGGTCACTTGACTTTTTCTTTCGATACCGTGCCGCCTCTGAAACGTTGATACCGCTGCTGCTAAATGGGACCCGCATGTCATCCTCTATGTACAATAAAAGTTTCTTTTCTTGAAAAAATTTCACCCTCTGATTTTTGGCTCTTTCCTTTTTCTTTCGATCTCATGCCGCCTTTGAAACGTTGAGACCGCTGCTGCAAAATGAGACCCACATGTCATCCTCTATGTAAATCAAGTTTCTTTTCTTGGATTATTTTTGGCTCCTGATATTTGGTCACTTGCCTTTTTCTTTCGATCTCTTGCCGCCTTTGAAACGTCGAGGAACCTGCTGGCTCATGGGACCTGCATGTCATCCTCTATGTACTACTAGATGACCTGGTGCGCCCCGGCGCACATGAAAGGCAAGAAATCTGTTAAGGAGATTATTTTCTTGAGAAGTAGATACGAAGAGACAAAGAATAAATGACTATGGGCAAAAAATTTAGGTCTCCGATCCAATGAAAAAGTGAGGACCACAATACTGAAGTCCCAATAAAAAATGACAGTAAGGGAAATCCTCAGATGGAAATTTACCTAATGTTCATCGGCATTGTCCTATGACTTGTGCCCCGATGCAGAGGCAAAAGCAAGATAGTACTGTAACTATTTTAATCGGTTAAGAAGTGTTATTTCAAAAAAAAAGTACAAACGAAGAAGAAACTAAGTTGCAAGAAAAACCAGAGCATCCTTTTGCTTTGTTTTTATACAGCATTAAAACTAGAGCCTTGAACTTCTACTACGCATTGGAATCTGCCTGAAGTTCTCATTTCCCCAAACTCCGCCCGTGCTACCTGTGGCCACTGTGATGCCGGATGTATAGAATAATTAGAATAGCAGAATGCATGAATTTGGCAGGAAATAATATACAAAGGAAAGCGCTACAAAATTTTCCTCTTGAACATGCCATGAGGAAGTATTAAGCAAAACCCCAAATATGTACTCAAGTGCTTGGCTATCCAATCCTAGTGTACCAAATACTGTTGCCAAACAAGCGAAATATCAAAATATAGGCTATTCATATTGCAGCAAAGAACATCCTTTGTGTATCAAATACTTTTGCCAAATAAGCGAAATATCAAATATAGTTAACAACCAAGAGAGTTCATTGACCACCATGAAACTAAATTAGTCTCATGATCTATGGAGTACTATAAAATTGGGTGAGTTGCAGATAAAACGATGCTAACTTCTCTTTCTTTTTTCTTGGATGATTGTTCCCGAGCATGTTCTGCAGCTGTAAAGCCAAATGTACCATATTGTTGAAATGTTTCTGAGGGGTTACCTCCGAAATCCTACACAACCACCCAGGCACCAGGAACTCTAAAATCTTTGCAGTTTTTTAAAACTTGAGAATGCAAGAAACGTACCAAATCAATACATTTACCAGGGGTTTTCGAGCCTCGTGCGAACATACTCTTCAATTAACTTCCACTCTCGGCTGAACCTGAAATCAAACAAATTAACATCATTATGAGTTAACACGACTTTAACTTGTTCAGACTCAAGCACTGAGCAGAGGAGAGAAATATATGTACACTCAGCTCTCCTTGGCGGGGCGACCACAGATAATGTGTAACTTTCTTACGTTCTTTATCGGAATGCCACAGTTATTACACGCAAGAATGGGTAAGCAGGAAATGAAACATGCTTAGAATAAAAAGGTTTGGTTGATTTGGTGAAGGAAATGAATAAGAAGCATCCTCGTCTGTAACAGTCTGCCGAAGAGAAGAACAGAATTAGGGAAGCTAACACCAAATGGAACATAAAAATCCACTAAATCAAGCGAGCAGATAACTGAACATCGTCAGCCAGGGTTGTATGAACTAAACATTGGTTCTTCTCTGCCCTTATAGTTGCACCGAACTTGGCTCAAATCCTAAAGCAACACATGCATGATATGATAATTTAGTAGTAACTACCAACAGGACACGTAGCAGATCTTGGATACAATACCAGACCTCAGTGGAGATTTAGAGCCATGAGCTGAACATTCAAATCATGCAAGATCACAAGCACCACACAGATAAATAAAATCAGAATGAGGCATCGGGACTGTTAAGAGGATTTCTCCTAGAATCACCATCTCATCTGTACAATCTGGATCTTACAATACTTCATATGCTCACCACTGGCAAAAACAACCACAACTATCATAAACCCGGCGGAAATTAACAAACGATATGAAGATGAGATTTACCAGAGGTAGCACCATATGAAGCTGGCGAACTCAGTTTTCTTGTGCTCGCTGCAACCACTAAGAAAATTCAGGAAAAATAAGCAGGATTAGAGATATGGGGGCAAATAAGAGAGATAATGACAAGAACTTGCCAAATTAAATAGACATAATAATACATCTGAGGAATTTTTTATTGCCATTATCTCATGCATATGCTTTTGAATAAAATATAAACCAAAGTATTGTAAGATCCAGACCGTACAGATTGGCGTATACTCAAAGTATGAATCGGTGTATTAAAAACAAAATTGAGGATAAAAATGATCTTGATGGCCTAGAAGGGGGGTTGTGACATGAACTTGTCTCTCTTCTATGATCCTGCCACAAAATCCAAACGCATCTAAATGACACCACCAATGCATTGCATCTAAATGGCCGCGTCCCATGTAATTAGTTCTAACTTCCCCATGAATTTAAGAAATAAACCAACAAACAGAGAGATAATTCATGAATGTCTGCACTAACAAAATGTTCTATGAGCATCAAAACTTTTATCAGTAAACACCTCCAGCGCCTTATCATGTCCTCGCCGCCGTCAGCTCATCGATGTCTTGTTCACAGACGGTTGGCCTCACTGGTGGTGGGGCTCTGAGGTGGAGGTCTCGCCCTGCAACGCGCCAGCGGCGGGGACTGAACTTGGAGGAGTTACGCTGGCGGTGTGGGAGGTGCTTGAATGCAATATATTCTGGTAGCTATATAGTTTTCCTAATTTCAATCAGAACAACAAGTTGAAAAAAATATAGTGGCAGCTATTCACCAACCAAAAGGGGCTTGAAGGCGTCAAATCAGAGCAAAACAGAGGAACTGAAAGCACACGATGCAACAAACAATATACTGAAAGACAAGAAAGCTTTACCAAAAATAGGGCTGTTCTTTTACCTGCCCACGAAAACTGAGTGGCATAATCGCTAGTCAGACGAATTAACGTTGTTTTCTTACATGCGCCTATCAATGTACTTACTGAAAGTGCTTTACCAAAAAATATGGCTGTTCTTTTACCTGCCCACGAAAACTGAGTGGCATAATCGCTAGTCAGGCGAATTAACGTTGTTTTCAACTCAGAGCCTATTCAAAATTTACGGTGCTTTATAAACCCACTAAGTCATATCCATCACAAAATTCTAATCCACAACAAGTAAATGCAGCGTACAATTCATAGAAGGCCTATTTCCCACATCATCCCTTAATAATATGTTTAGTAATTGCATAGAAATAATCTACAGCCCATGGTGCGGCATCCTTTATAAACTGAATCACAGACCAACTAAAAAAATACTCTAGATTTAGTCATCCTATGAAATATGTTGACATGACCAGAGAAACAAACGAAGGAAGCTAAGCCACGCCATAACCAACCTGTAACTTAGTAAGCAAGATGTAGCTATCCAGGTCAACAAAAACACAGGTTCTGGAAGAAAATCAAGGGTTGGATTTCGTGAAAAATTCACAAGCCACTGGTCTACCTAAAAGTTTCCTCCTATTAAAAATACACTTTTTTCCCCCGAGCAGTGGCGACATTCATACTATACACACCAAAATCATGAAGAAATTTTGCAAGGAAATCTTACACTCATCCATGGAGAAAAACTAATATGTATACTACCACTCGTTCAAATTTATTTCTAGACCAGTACTATGATTCGGTTCGACAAAACACTAAATCAAAATACTGCAACAACTCTACTTAAAGATAAAATAACCAAGCGCAGGATAATTTTTCAGAAGACTGAGCTATATAAAATTTTGATGCATATTTCTTTCTCAGTTGGCATTGAAATGAGACATTCTGACATATAATCACGATGCCAACCATACATACCCGTAGGCTAACCCAACTATTCCTAATAGTCTGAAGTGGTAGAATATAGATCTATCATCGAAAACACCAATGGAAAAAATTACAAATCAATCTCTAATTCCCTAGCCCTTGGAGAGAGGAATTCTAGAAACATATCCGTAGTCACTAGTAGAAAACCTCTCATCCATCTAAGCCTTTAGTACCGGTTCCCTTACGAACCGGTACTAAAGGGGGCATTAATACCGGTTCCGTGCGTGGGACATCAATACCGGTTCGTTATGGACCTTTAATACCGGTTCGTAACACGAACCGGTATTAAAGGGTTTGGGCCCGATTTCCAGGCGGTGGTGGGGCCAGGGTTGCACCTTTAGTACCGGTTCGTGTAAGGAACCGGTACTAAAGGGTCTGTGCCCTATATGAGCGCGCGGCAGCGCCCGAGCTCCCTGCATTCTCACTTCTCCTCACATTTCCAAATATTTTGCACCTCTCACACTCCAATAATCTTTATTTTTCTCCACCATTTTAACAAGATTAACGGCATACATCTATCCAAGGGTTTGCAATATCATCCTTCCTTCCGGCGTTCCTAATTTAGCTCAGTTCTTTGGTAGTTTTAACTCGTACTATTTTTGTAGTGCAAGCAAGGTGTTCGATGAAATGACTAAGTTAGTGATTTTATTTTTTTATATGCAATTTGAGCTGAAATTATGGTATGTTTTGTAGGTTTTAATTAGTATCATCCCCGTCCTTACCGCTGTCGATCGCCAGCGTCGTCCCCTAGCCGGCACGGTACCACCTCGGTGAGCCCCTCTTCTTTTATAAAAAACAATTAGTTTTATGTGATGAACTTGAATATTAATTAAGTTGGTCACTCATATATCCATGATGTTGTGATTTTAATGATTTTTGATATACATATAAAATGCAGATGAGTCGACAATGGATGTACGGTGACCGGTGCCATCCCGAGTTCATTACTGGCATGCATTATTTTCTCAACGTGGCTGAGGCAAACAGGCGGTCGAATGGTTTCATGTATTGTCCATGTAGTTCCTGTAAGAATATGAAGGATTACTCTACCTCGAAGACCCTGTCCACCTGCTGGAGAATGGTTTCATGCCCAGCTATAATTGTTGGACCAAGCACAGAGAAAGAGGGGTTATATTGGAAGACAACGAAGAAGAAGAGGATAGTGACAACTATCCCTTATTCACTGAAGACGGTGGTAGTAGAATGGGGGAAGACGAAGCTGAAGAAGAGCTCATTTTCGATGAGCCGATTTTTGATGACCCGGATGACGATTTGGGTCGGGCCATTCTTGATGCGAAGATGAACTGCGGAAATGAAAAGGAGAGGTTGAAGTTGGAGAAAATGTTAGAGGATCACAACAAACTGTTGTACCCAAATTGCGAAAATGGTCGAGGAAAAAGCTGGGTACCACGCTGGAATTGCTGCGGTGGAAGGCAGAGAATGGTACTTCGACAAGGGATTTGAAAAGTTGCTGAAAATAATAAAGAAGATGCTTCCGGGGAGAACGTGTTGCCCTCTAGCACGTACGAAGCAAAGAAGGTTGTCTGCCCTCTAGGATTAGAGGTGCGGAAGATACATGCATGCATCAATGATCGCATCCTCTACCGCGGGGAGTACGAGAATTTGAATGCATGCCCGGTATGTAGTGCATTGAGGTATAAGATCGGGCGAGATGACCCTGGCGATGTTGAGGGTGAGTCCACCCCCGGGAAGAGGGTTCTGCGAAGGTGATGTGGTATGCTCCTATAATACCACGGTTGAAACGTTTGTTCCCGGAACAAAGAGCATGCCAAGTTGTTGCGATGGCACAAAGAGGACCGTAAGAAAGATGTGATGCTTGAGACACCCCGCTGATGGGTCGCGGTGGAGAAAAATCGACAGAGAGTTCAAGTCATTTTCAGATGACGCAAGGAACTTAAGATTTGGTCTAAGTACGAGATGGCTTTAATCCTTTCGGGAGCAGAGCTCCAGTCCATAGCACGGCCGTGACTCTATGTATCTATAACCTTCCTCTTTGGTTGTGCATGAAGCGGAAGTTCATTATGATGCCGAGTGCTCATCCAGGGGCCCGAAGCAACCGGCAACGACATTGATGTGTACACTGAGGCCATTGGTTGAAGAACTTTTAGAGTTGTGGCGTGACGAAGGTGTACCTGTGTGGGATGAGCACGAACAAAAGGAATTTAACCTACGAGCGTTGTTATTTGTAACCATCAATGATTGGCCTGCTCTTGGTAACATTTCGGGCAGTCAAACAAGGGATACAATGCATGCACACAACTTGTTTAGGTGAGACTGATAGTAATTATTTGGGAAACAAGAATGTGTACCAGGGTCATCGTCGATTTCTTCCAAAACAACATCACGTAAGAAAGAGAGGAAAGCATTTCGGAGGTGAGGCAGATAACCGAACGAAGCCTACCCGCCCTAATGGGGAAGTTATATATGATATGGTCAAGGATTTAAAAGTGATCTTTGGAAAGGGTCCCGGCGGACAATGCATTTCCGCATGATGTTGACGGACACGTACCCATGTGGAAGAAGAAGTCGATATTTTGGGAGCTACCCTACTGGAAATTCTTAGAGGTTCACTCTGCAATCGACGTGATGCACGTGACGAAAAATCTTTGCGTGAACCTGCTAAACTTCTTGGGCGTGTATGGGAAGACAAAAGATACACCGGATGCACGGCAGGACCAGCAAAGTATCCACGAAGGAAACAACCTGAATCCAGAGAAGTATCAAGGTCCTGCCAGCTATGCTCTTACCAAAGAGGAGAAGGAGATCTTTTGAAGTCTGAGTAGCATCAAGGTCCCGTCGGCTTCTCGTCGAATATAAAGGGAATAATAAACATGTCGGAGAAAAAGTTTCAAAACCTAAAGTCTCATGACTGCCACGTGATTATGACACAATTACTTCCGGTTGCATTGAGGGGGCTTCTGCCGGAAAATGTTCGAGTACCCATTGTGAAGCTATGTGCGTTCCTCAATGCAATTTCTCAGAAGGTGACCAATCCACTTACTCTACAAAATTTACAGAAAGATGTGGTCCAATGTCTAGTCAGCTTCGAGTTGGTGTTCCCACCATCCTTCTTCAATATTATGACACATCTCCTAGTTCACCTGGTCGAAGAGATTGGCGTTCTCGGTCCTGTATTTCTACACAACATGTTCCCCTTTGAGAGATTCATGGGAGTCTTAAAGAAGTACGTTCATAACCGTGCTAGGCCAGAAGGAAGCATCTCCAAGGGCTATGGAACAGAGGAGGTCATTGAGTTTTGTGTTGACTTTATTCCTGACCTTAAGCCGATCGGTGTTCCTGAATCGTGCTATGAGGGGAGACTGCGTGGAAAAGGCACGCTAGGAAAGAAATCAGCAACGTGTATGGACGGACATTCTTTCACTCAAGCACACTATACAGTTCTACATAATTCCATCTTGGTGGCTCCGTACAAAGAGGAACACAAGGAGATCTTACGCTCTAAATACCCGGAGCAACGTGAAGATTGGATTGATGGAGAACACATGAAGACTTTCGGCGGTTGGTTGCAAACACGTCTCATGAATGTCACCGATGACGAGCAGCTGTACTTGTTGGCCAAGCAACCATCTTCTACTATATCGACTTTTCAAGGGTACGAGATTAATGGGAACACATTTTACACTTTCGCCCAAGACAAAAAGAGCACCAACCAAAACAGTGGTGTCCGCTTTGATGCAGAAGATGGCAATGGGAACAAGGTCACATATTATGGGTACATAGAGGAGATATGGGAACTTGACTATGGACCTAATTTCAAGGTCCCTTTGTTCCGGTGCAAATGGTTCAACCTGAAAGATGGGGTACAGGTAGACCCGCAGTATGGAATGACTACAGTGGATTTCAAGAATCTAGGGTACGACACCGAACCATTCGTCCTAGCCAGTGAAGTGGCTCAGGTTTTTTTATGTGAAGGACATGTCTAGCAAGCCGAAAAAAAGAAAAGAAAGGCAAGAGGACACATCATACGATGAGCCAAAGCGGCACATAGTTCTTTCAGGAAAAAGAAACATCGTGGGAGTAGAGGACAAGACAGACATGTCAGAAGATTATAATAAGTTTGATGATATTCCACCCTTCAAGGTAAAAATTGACCCAAGCATCATCTTAAATAATGAAGATTGTCCATGGTTGCGTCGCAGTCAGAAGAAAGGGAAACGGCCGAAGAAAACTCAGAAGACTAGCTAGATATAGGGATCATAACTTGTGTATCTCAATATGGAAATCACTTTTGTGTAATGATGTTACTGTATGTAAGATATTAACAATGGAGATGGTTGGATTGTTTTACTAGTTAAGTAGCTTTCACGGGCTTGCAGGGAAATTTTTCCGAGGCGGAACTTCCGAATATGCCATATATAGGGCATGTGCACCAAGGGCATATTCGAGAAGTTCCGCCACGGGAGATTTCCCAACCCTTTCCCCAACATTGTTAGAGGAGATGGAGTCTTTCACGGGCTTGCAGGGAAATTTTTCCGAGGCGGAACTTCCGAAGATGCCATAGGGCGTGTGCACCAAGGGCATCTTCGACAAGTTCCGCCACGGGAGATTTCCCAACCCTTTCCCCAACATTGATAGAGGAGATGGAGTCTTTCACGGGCTTGCAGGGAAATTTTTCCGAGGCGGAACTTCCGAAGATGCCATAGGGCGTGTGCACCAAGGGCATCTTCGACAAGTTCCGCCACGGGAGATTTCCCAACCCTTTCTTCCATCCATGGTGATGAAACTCTCCATCCATGCTGGCTTGTTGAGCTGCTTGCCATGGCGTATCGATGCTCCTTTTATAGGCACGGCGCCGCTTCTACATTGTCTTCTTCCTCCGACAGGGCGTCGTGCGCTACATGCTTTATCTCATCGAGCAGGGCGTCCTTATCCTGCCGACAGCTTTAGTACCGGTTGCACCCACCAGCCGGTACTAAATGTTACCCACGCGTCCTTATCCCACCGACAGTTTTGTTACATGACAGAAAAACCACCTTTAGTACCGGTTGCACCCACCAGCCGGTACAAAATGTTACCCACGCGTCCTTATCCCACCGACAGTTTTGTTACATGACAGAAAAACCACCTTTAGTACCGGTTGCACCCACCAGCCGGTACTAAAGGTTTCCCGCCTATTTTCTTCCCGCGCTTTCCACCGCGCGGTTCCCGCCTCTGTTTCCCGCCATTTTTTCACTATATATATGTAGGCTTGGCCTCCATTTACATATCACATCTAGACTCATATCTGCAAACCTCATCATTCTCTCCCATGGCTTCCATCGTATCTCTAACCCCCCGGGAGGCGGAGGCGCTTTGCGCCTCGAACTACCCCTGCCCGCCGGGCTACCGCGTCCCGACCGGCTGGTTGCTAAGCGTCGGAGGCGTACCAGTCCCTCCAGTCCCTCTAGGTGTGGCGCGCGAGATGGCCATCACGAACCATGTCGTCGTGGTGAACGAGCAGATGCCATAGGATGGCTTAGATTGGGGCCGAATGGACGCTAGAGGATTCGGGGGAGGGTTTGCGATTAGACGGGAAGAACTTCCGGATGCTTTCCTCAAGAACACAACCAGAGGCCGGTATACAAGAAGAGAGACAAGAGGAAGAACTCTTTACTAGATCGCTAGCTTCATTGATCTCAACATGGTTACAAGTTCGATTGCCTAATCTTTCCTGTGGTCTCGCGCCTGTAAGAGGCAGTACCCCCTCTCCTTATATAGGGGAGAGGGTGGCTTACAGAACAAGAAACCCTAATGGCATCTTTGACTGGACAAACTACTTTACAAAGCTACTTTAATCACAGATGACGCCGGGGTCCTCTTTAATCAGGGCTGCTGATGTCCTCCGGCTTCTTTGAGCGTCATCCCTCTCTTTGGCACCAGGGCTCTGATTAAAGCCACTTTGCTTAGCTCATCCTTGTCTTCTTGCCCTGGGAAGAATCTTTGACCAGTCCTGCCGACAGGCCCTTCACTCCGGTATCTTCTTTACCGGGTTCTGGCATACCCCCCTGGGGATGCCGGCTTGGCTTCACTTAGCCAAACTCCTACCTCTGTTCCGGTAAGAAAGTTAAACCGGCATCTCGATGACTTAAACCATCCGGTTTGGCATGCCTTTGGCATACCGGGGGTTATCCCCCCAACATTAGTCCCCGAAGCTAGTATAGTCTGGAGGATTCTATCCTACAGACCATGCCAGGTTTTCATCTTTTTAAGATACCGGTTTAATCACTAATGCCTAGAGCTTGGTTCCGGCACCTTTACCCTTGTTCATTTTCTTCTCTTCGCAAGGCATGTTCCGGCATCTCTATTTTCCGGTATCATGTGCCTTTACTCTTTCCTCGGCTAAGTCGAGAATATTTCGGGCCCCACGCACATCGGTGACATGCGCCTTGCTGTTAGCCGCCACGCCCGATGTCAGTTGTCACTTCGCTTCGACTCCCGCGCGGTCATTAAATGCCCCGCTGCGGATCCCACTACCCACTCGGGATCCCGTGTGCGCTCCCGTGTGGCCTCCCCTTTTCTCGCGTGTACCTCTTCGCCATGTGGCGGCCCAAGGCGCGAACCGTCGCGGGCCGCGAGGCGAACCGCCGCGGCCCAGCGGTTTTCAGCCCATCTTCTCTCTCCTTTATAAGCGCAACCGCCCCTTCTTCTTCCTCTTCTTCGCATTCCTCATCCTTCGCGCACAGTGCTCCTTGCCTTTGCGCTTCCGCCGCTCTTCGTTCGCCGTCGCTCGCTCAAGCTCCGGCGCCCGGCGAACTCACGCCGTGCTTCCGCCGGACTTCGCTGCGCGGAAATCTTCAGCAGCACCTTCACCGCGCCCGCCGCATTCGCACTTTTTCGCAAGCTTCTCCGCCTCGCCGTCGACGGTGGTCGTTGGCGACCGTAGATCCTCTCCGTCGCCGGCGAAAGTCTTCCTCAGCGACCGCGCCGCTCAAGGTTGGTAGCAATCTTACTTTGCTCGCCATCTGCTTGCTTTTCAGATCTTGGGTCTACGGTGTTCTTATTTCCTCTTTTTCTTTGATTTTCTTCTTACTCGTAGATCTTCACGCGGGGTTCAAGTGTGGGATTTCTATTTTTCTGCCTACCCACCCAATGTCTGACGAGGAATCTTCCTCTGAATCTTCTTCTTCCCTTCCTGTTAAGCGCCGCAGACAATCTCCCGGCGAGTCCACGGCTTCAGATCCGATGGACACCGATTCCGGCAACCAGCAGGAATCCGGTAGCCACCAAGAGTCTGGTGGCCATCTAGAATCCGGTAGCTTTAGCCAAGCTTCCGGTAGCCAAGAAGCGAGTAGCTCTGGCCAAGCCTCTAGTAGCTCTAGCCAATCTTCCGGCGAAGAGCCTTCCCCAATCACTCGCGGAGCCTGGATGGGCTCCAATGTCACTGAATACGAAATCGATTGGTTATACCGGTCTCGAAGGATTCCGGAAGGAGTCACTTGCCGGATTCCTGGTGACGAAATCGAACCGGACCCCGAACCCGGTGAACATGTTGTTTTCCTTGCTCACTTTGAGCGTGGCTTCGGCCTTCCTGCCTCCCCTTTTTTCCGGGAGTTTTTAGATTTTTACGAACTCCAACCTCACCACCTTCCTGGCAACGCCATCTTCTACCTTTCTTGCTATGCCACCTTCATGGAGGCCTATATCGGCATTCGTCCCACTCGTGAGACGTTTGCCCGCTTCTTTTGTTTGCGGATTAATTCCGTCCAGGGCAAGGAGATCCCTAAGCCCAAGCCGCCCGTGGAGTGCGGATCTTGTATCGTTGGCTCCCGCCAAGGGAGCACTTTCCTTAAGTTTTCCGGCCTCGAGTCCTGCCGCGCCTGGCAAGGAACTTTCTTCTATGTGAAGAACAACGGCCGCGCCAATCTTATCGATCTTCCTCCATACCAAGCGGGGCCTCCTAGCAGAGTCAATTGGAGCTACAACCCAAGGACGGATCACGCTGAAACCAACCGGGTGGTGCGCTTCTTGGCCTCTTTGAAGAAGGAGACCAACATCTGCTCGGATGATATCATCCGCACCTTTATATCGCGCCGGGTGCTTCCTCTGAAGTGCCGCGTGCATAGGATGAGCGAGATGTACGGCCCCGGCGATCCTACCAAGATCACAGGCCGTCCCCTTAGCAAGAAAGATGTTGTTCGCAAGGCTAAGAAGATTTGCCAAACTGCTATGCCATTTGCCTGGGAATGGGGCCTTCTTCCCCTCAGCACTACTAACCCTCCGACTCAAGAAGTAAGAGATTACGCAATTGGGGTTGTTTTTGCCGGTAACTTTCTGCTTTTGTTAACTTTCCTTTTTTCATGTTTCAGGCCAAGGACCGCTTCCCCCTCATCCAAGCAGAGCGACGCGGGATTCCGGTGAAGCGCGCCCTTGACTCCTTCGACCCAGATCCCTACATTTTTTGGAAGGATCTGAAGATGGGCAAGACCCCGGCTGCGCGCCTTGGCCGGGACCCGCCGGAGCCAACCGGGTCCTCCGATGACCTGACCACGCTTGAGGTATTTTCTTTTCCGGTCTCTTTTACTTTTCCGCTATTGCTTTCCTGCGAATTGCCTCTTAGCCATATTCTTCTCATAGATCCACGAGCGTGTGCCGCCCCTGCGCGCCGAGGCCGGCTCTGAGTTTGTGGACAAACTCATGGCCCAGGGCCAAAAGAACAAGCAGCCGGCGTCTAATGCCGGTTCCAGCCAGGCCCCTCCCTCCAAGCGCTTCCGGACTGAGCCCGTGGGGGAGAAGGAAGTGGGCGTGTGCCGCTACGGGCGCAAGGTGATGCCAACTGCTTCCGGGTAAGTTTTTTATTTTCTTGCTTGCCTCTTTTGCCAAGTTCTTTTTCCGGTTGCTTTTCTCCAACCATCCTTCTTTCTTTCTTTCAGCCCCGCGCTCAAGCTTGGCTTAAAGCCATCGGGCTCTGAGGGTTCCGCAAGGACCTCAACCCCTCCTCCTCGCTCAAGCCCGGCACCATCTGGTGCCGGCAACACCTCTGCCTCCCTCTCGGGGGGCACAACAAATTCGGGGCGTGCGGCCCCTTCATCATCAGATCACCGCACGGAGGAGGATCTTTCCTTTCTCCAAGAGAAACAAGACACCGGCGCCAGCAACATCGGCGCCGAAGAAGAAGAAGCTGCCGGGCGGGCGGAGCCTCCGGCTCCTCCCGTCCTTGAAAAGACTACACCTTCCGCGCCGAAATCTTCCGCGCCGGAAGGCTCCAAATCGGGTGACGCGCCTAGCGCTCCCCCTTCTCCACGAACTATCCTCATGTCACCGCCAGACGGTCCTCGCGCCAAACCCTCCAGGGCCGCTCCAACTGCGCCGCCGCCCAAGACTTCCGGGGCCGCTCCTTCCGCGCCGCCGCCCAAGATTTCCAAGCTCATTAAGGGGAAGGCGACGGCCTCCAGCGCCCCTTCCGGCGGCCAGCAGCCTCTGGTGCTGCATGTCCCCAAGGCCGCCAGGGATACCGCCACGAAGGCCACCGGTCTTCTTGGCCGTATTACTGAGTTCCAACGCCAAGGCCGGGACCTGGGGCATCTCCTGCCCTACGCCCAAAAGTGGAACGCCGCGGACATGACTCCGGCGACCTGCGGTCTGGGCAAGGACAGGCTGCCGGCACCTGACCCTGTCGGGGACCGGTCTTCCGAGGAGCACTTCATGCGGCTTCGCAGCGCCGTGAAGGAGCTCGACAGCGCGTGGTACGATGCCACGAACAATCTGATGGTATGTTCTACTAACTTTTTTCAATCTTTACCGGTTTCTTTGCTTCCATCTTGCTCTATCTTTTCTTTAGTTCATGCCGGTTTCTCTCTTGTCTATCTTCCCAGTCCCCGAGTTTTGTGGTGAGAGCGCAGCTTTTAGCGCAAAACTTATTTTCTAAAACTTAGCGTGAAACCGGCACTGCCAGTCCCCGAGTTTCGGGTTAAACACCTTGTTTTTAGCACACAACTTATCTCAGAAACGCGCAAAACCGGCACTGCCCGATCCCGAGTTTCGGGTTGAGAACTTTGTTCTCGGCGCAAAACTTTATCTTAGAAATGCGCGAAACCGGCACTTTGCCGATCCGAGTTTCGGGTTAAGAACTTTGTTCTTAGCGCAAAACTTATCTTAGAAACGCGCAAAACCGGCACTGCCAGTCCCCGAGTTTCGGGTTAAGAACTTTGTTCTTAGCGCAAAACTTAACTCGTTTCTTTTTCTTGAACAGCTCACGGCTGACGCTCGGAAGGCCCTCTTTGAGGAGCTCTTATGGGAGCATCGGGAGCTCGCTGAGGCACATGATAAGTGCCAAGGTAAGTTTTTGTTCTACCGGCATCTTTGTTACCGGAAACCTTTTTTCCTCCTAACATTCGCAATTTCTGCTTAACAGTGATCCCGGAAGCTTCCATTGACGCTCTCAAGGAGCAGCTCGCCGCCGCCCAACGTATAACTTTTCTCCTTTCTCCTGTTAACTTGGTTTCCTTTTCATATTGACTAGCATAACCTTGTTAACATCTTCTTTTCCGGGTTGCAGGGGAGAAAGACCAGCTCATCCGGCAGCATCAGGAGGAGCTGAGCGCCCACAAGACCAGCTACCAGGAGCTCAAGTCTCAGCTCATTCAGCTGGGGCTTGACCACGCCAAGGCCCTCAAAGCCGCTGAAGCTGATGCAGCGGCCAAGATGGACGAGGCTCACGGAGGACGCCCGGCAACGCCACCGTTGTGCTGCGAGCTGAGCTGGAGGAGCTGGCCAAGGCCGGAAGGGTGCTGAGGAGAAGGCTGCGCGGCTGGAGGAGGAGCACAAGGAATGCAACCAGTTGATCCTGCAAACTGACACACTTGCCTACCGTGAGTCCTTTTCTTTTACATACTTTGACTACTGCATACGAGCCTTTTTTCTTCCGACCCCATTTTCTTTCCGTTATCTTTCCTTCCAGTCTCTTTTTCTTCCGGATTCTTTTCCTTCCGGCCTCTTTTTCTTTCGGATTCTTTTTCTTAGCCTTTTTCTTTCTTCGCACAGGCCTCTTTCCGGACACACAGAACTACGCTGTCAAGAAGGTTGACGCGCGCCGCAAGGACCAAGGCCAAGCGAATCTTACCGTGCCATGGACGCCCAACGACCATCTGGTCGCGCTTAACGCGCGGGTGTCTCATATGCGCGCCATAGATCGCAATCTATCTGACATTCCTGATGTAGCTACCCAGCTCTTCAGGACCCTGTGGCCTGGCGAAGAGGTGCCGGATACCTTCTCCCTCATCAGCGACCGTCTCAAGGGCGCCGGCAGGAGGATCCGCGAGTGGCAGTGCTCTGCTGCCCGTGCTGGAGCGGATTCTGCCCTCCGCGCCGCCTGTTCCTGGTACCCGGAGCTCGACCTGGATGCCCTTACCGGCGTGCGCGAAGGCGCGGAAACCAATTTGGACCCGATCCTCACCGCTAAGCGGCAGGATCGTGCGTACCACATTGCGGAGTACGCCGACATGCGCACCTTCATCCCTCCCCCTCCTGATGTCAAGGACTATCTCGACGAGGAGGAGGATGAAGCCGACGAGGAGCCTCTGGACGACGCTGGTGCCGGCGACGCTCCTCCGGAAGCCCCTGCTGCCTGATTACTTGCCTTAAAATTTACCTTGTCATGCTGTTTGGCCCTGCGTGCCTTAAGACAATGTTCTGTTAAATTCTGCCCCGGGATGCCGGGGCTTATGATGTAAAACTTTAAGTCTGCTTGTGGTTGCCGTACAACATTTTATGCCGGTAAGTTATACCGGTGTTAATTATCTTATGTTTACCTTAGCATACTTGCTTTTGGTTTTGATTTTATCCTGCACTGCAAAGATTTCCAAATTGTTTCCGCATCCAATTTGATGCACACTTGGTTCTTTTGCCTTGGCTCTGCCTGCCTTCTCTGGGCGTTCTTTGGCGTATGAGCACAAGGTTCTTTTACCAAACAAGCATTTTCTTGAACTTAGAAATAATTTTGAAATTTTGCAAAAAACCGGTTAAACCAGGGTTAGTTAAATTTTCCGGATTGTTCTTTCCTGCTCTCCCTCTCCGCAGTTCATGTGCTTATCCCCTACCGGTTTATCTTGCTTGCCATGAAGCCGGTTTGCGGACAGTAGCAGAGTCGAAGACTCCGGTAGGATTTAGCACACTACTAAACCGGAAAGAAAAAACATTCAATAAGCAACCGGTAAACTGAAAAAATAAACAAGTTACATGCAACCTTGTTGGGGTAGTCCCCGAGATTCATTCAAGGTTCCGGCATCTTTTATTCATAGCATATAAGGTACAAAAAGGAACTTCTTACACCACCACTTCAAGAGTAGAAAGGACGCAACAGAGCTACGTTCCATGGACGCTTGCTCTCCTCTCCGGACCTGTCCGCCTTTCCTTTCTTCCACTCCTGCGCATCGATCAAGTAGTACGCATCATTGTGAAGCACCTTGCTTACAATGAAGGGACCTTCCCATGGTGGCAAAAGCTTATGCCGGCCTTCAGTGCACTGCACTAGGCGAAGCACAAGATCTCCTTCCCAGAAAACTCTCGGGTTAACCTTCCGGTTATGATAGCGTCTTAAGTTTTGCTGGTAAATGGCTGTTCTTGCCAAAGCCAGCTCTCTTGCTTCTTCTAGCAAGTCCACGTCATCTTCTCTGGCCTCTTTGACCTCTTGCTCAGTATAGAGCTGTACCCTTGGTGAATCATGAATGATGTCAGTCGGTATGACCGCTTCTGCTCCATAAACCATGAAGAAAGGAGTGTATCCGGTAGACCGGTTTGGAGTTGTTCTTATACTCCACGATGCGATGGTAGCTCATCGAGCCAGCATCCCGGTGACTTTTCCACTGCATCAATGAGTCTAGGTTTGATACCGGAAAGTACCAAAGCATTCATTCTTTCCACTTGGCCATTGCCTTGTGGGTGTGCCACTGAGCACAAATCCAACCGGATGTTGTTGTCTTCACAGAACCTTTTGAACTCACCTTGAGCAAAGTTGGTTCCATTGTCAGTGATGATGCTGTGGGGGTATCCATACCGCAAAATGACATCTTTTAAGAATTTCACCGCTATGTGCCCATCACATTTTGCGATAGGTTTCACTTCTAGCCACTTGGTGAATTTACCCACCATAACCAAGATGTGAGTCATGCTGCTTCTTGCAGTTTTGAATGGGCCAACCATATCGAGGCACCAAACGGCAAACGGCCATGTTAATGGTATTGTCTTTAAACCGGACGCTGGGGTATGATTTTGCTTGGCGTACCTCTGGCAGCCGTTGCACTTTCTTACCAAATCCTCAGCATTCTCCAAAGCAGTGGGCCAATAAAACCCATGCCGGAATACTTTTGCTACTAGCGCCCTTGATGAGGCATGATGCCCACATTCTCCTTGGTGAATTTCCTCGAGCATTTCTTTCCCTTCTTCCGGTTCCACACATCTTTGAAGGACACCGGTAACGCTTCTCTTGTACACCTCACCATTGATGAATGTGTAAGCTTTGGACCTTCTTTGTATCCTCCTTGACTCATTTTCGTCAGCCGGCAAGGTGCCGTTGATTAGGAATTCCTTAATAGGTTTAACCCATGACGGTATCTCTCGAACCAAAAACACCGGTGCATCTATCTCCATGCTATCTACCAGCATCATTTCTTCCGGTATGGGTACAACAGTCCCCGAGCTTGCCGGAGCAGTCCCCGAGCTTGCCGGAACAGTCCCCGAGTTTGCCGGTTCAGTCCCCGGGTTTCCTTCATCAATATCCATGGGTACCACATGTGATTCCGGCACGAAAATTGATTCCGATTCTGGACTTGGTTTGATCGATGGTACTCTTAAGTGAGCCAAAGCTATTCCAGGAGGAATTTCTTGCCTAGATGAGCCCAGCTTGGACAAAGCATCCGCGGCTTCATTTTCTGCGCGTGGCACATGGTGAAACTCGCAGCCTTCGAAGAATCCGGCAATCTTTTGCACGTGAAACCGGTACGAGGCCATGTTGGCGTCTTTTGCATCCCAATCCCCGGAACACTGCTGTACCACAAGATCTGAATCTCCATAGCAAATGATCCGGTGCGCACCGATTTCTTTTGCGACCTTAAGCCCATGGATCAAAGCTTCATATTCAGCGACATTATTCGATGCCCTGAAATGCACTTGCAAAACATACCGGAGGTGATCCCCTTTTGGCGAGGTAAGCACCACACCAGCACCTAGACCCTCTTTGAGTTTGGATCCATCAAAGTGCATTTTCCAGTACTCTATCCTCTGATCTGGCGGTTTGTATTGCATCTCCGCCCAATCGACGAGGAAATCAGCCAAAGCCTGTGATTTTATGGCATCTCTTCTTTCATATACCGGCACGTATGGTGATATCTGGATTGCCCATTTTGCAATCCGGCCGCTGGCGTCTTTGTTGCACATGATGTCGGAGATTGGTGCTTCACTCACCACCTTCATGGGGTGCTCCTCAAAGTAATGCTTGAGTTTTGTGGCGGCCATGTACACGCCATAAGTCATTTTTTGGAAGTGAGGGTAGTTTTGTTTTGAGAGGGAGAGCACCTCGCTCAGGTAGTATACCGGCCTCTGGACGGTTTTTCCTTCCTCTTCTCTTTCAACTACAACCACTACGCTCACAACCCGGTTTGTTGCCGCTATGTATAATAGCATAGGCTCTCTCTCTAGAGGTGAAGCTAGTATAGGTGCTATGGCTAGCATTGTTTTCAGTTCCTTAAACGCTGCGTCTGCCTGAGGGGTCCAGACGAACTTGTCGGATTTTTTCATCAGAGCGTAGAGTGGCAGAGCTTTTTCTCCCAACCTGCTCACGAACCGGCTTAGCGATGCCAAGCTTCCGGTAAACTTTTGCACATCTTTCAGTTCTCGAGGGACGGTCATTCTTTCTATCGCCCGGATTTTTACCGGATTGACCTCTATACCCCGGCTTGACACCAGGAAACCGAGCAACTTGCCGGCAGGGACACCAAAGGTGCATTTTGCCGGATTAAGTTTCATCCGGAACCTTCTTAGGTTGTCGAATGTTTGTCGGATGTCATCGATTAAGGTGTTCTTTACCTTAGTTTTTATCACAATGTCGTCCACATAGACTTGCACATTCTTTCCGATTTGATCAAACAAGCATTTTTGCATGCAGCGCTGGTACGTTGCACCAGCGTTGCGCAAACTAAAAGGCATAGTAACATAGCAATAAGCCCCGTGCGGGGTAATGAACGCAGTTTTTATTTGATCTTCCTTTTTCAAGGGAATCTGATGGAAACCGGAATACGCATCCAGGAAGGACAACAATTCACACCCAGCAGTTGAATCAATCACTTGATCGATTCGTGGTAGAGGAAAAGGGTCTCTTGGGCAGGCCTTGTTTAGGTTGGTGTAGTCGATGCACATGCGCCACACCTTCGGAGCTTTTGCCTCCAGGTTCTCATCTTTCTTCTTTTCAACCATTACTGGATTGGCCAGCCACTCTGTGTGTGTGACCTCCACAATGAATCCGGCAACAAGCAGTTTGGTTACCTCTTCTCCTATGATTTTCCTTCTATCTTCAGCGAACCGGCGCAAGGGCTGTCGCACCGGCTTAGCATCTTTTCGGACGTTTAGAGAGTGCTCAGCCAGCTCCCTCGGAACACCCACCAAGTCATCAGTGGACCAGGCAAAGATATTCCGATTCTCACGGAGGAAGCTGACGAGCGCGCTTTCCTATGCCTCATTCATGCCGGCACCGATGCGAACGGTGCGCTGCAGGTAAGCCGGATCCAGCACAATGTCCTTTGTTTCATTTGTCGGCTTGAATGCCGGTGAGCCCAAGTTTCCACTCATTGCCGCTAAGCTCAGCTGTGAGGATCGAGCCGAGCGCAACAGCTGTTTGCATCCTCTTCTTTTCCTCCGCGATCACCAGCGATTCCGCTAGGTTTGATCCGGCAGATGCGGTTTCCAGTGAGACTTTATAGTTTCCCACAACAGTCAGCGGTCCACGAGGTGCCGGCATCTTCATCTTGAGGTAAGCCGTATGAGTTGTGGCCATGAAGGCTGCCAATGCCGGTCTCCCCAGTAATGCATGGTAGGGACTGTCTAGATCCACCACCTCAAACTCAACATTTTCAACCCGGCAATTGTCACGGCCTCCAAATGCTACGTCCACCGAACTTTTCCTATCGGGCGCAGGACAAACCCGGAACGATTCCGTGGAACGTTGTGCGCGTTGGCTGAAGCATGTTTTCTGTTATGCCCAGCGTATGCATGGTATGCTTGTACATGATGTTTATGCTGCTGCCGTTATCTATCAGCACCTTGCTGAATTTTACTCGAGCTTGTGGCCCTTTCATGATTGGGTCCACAACAAGAGCATATCCACCCGGATTCGGCATGATTTTGGGGTGATCCTTAGATGACCAGGTAATTTCTTGATTGGACCACATCATGTATTTGGGAACTGCCGGCATCACGGCGTTTACCTCCATGGAGCGGCGATGCACACTTTGCCTGTCTGTTGGCTCAGTGACAAAAACAACACAGCACAGATGCGGGTCTTCGTAAACATTCCGGCCTAAAGGTGCCGGTGGAGGTGGTTGGTTATCGTTTTGCTCCACCCGGTTAACTTGCTGGTACTGCTGCCGGTTTGGCTGTACCGGTAAGGCGTTTGCCGATAGCGGCGGTGGTGGCGGTAGCTGTTGTTGCCGCGGCATGTCTTGCGGTGGTTGTGCATCTTTTACCGCTCCCTTTTGCATCAAGTACTTTGTCCAGGTACGATCCTTCATCAGGTGGTTTGACGGGTGTGCCGGATTCGGTGTGTGCCACCGGCATGGTTGGTCCATGGCAGCTTCCATGGTGTATTTTGCGGGTTCTTGCCAGTTTCTTTTCTGGACCCAGGGTTTCTTTTCTACCCATTGTTTCTTAGGACCTGCCCACGGCTGCGATCCGGTTCTTTGCCTCTGACTGCCGCTGGCCTCAGAGTTTTCTGCCTGACGCAACTTGCTGCGGACCGTACCTTCGATCCGGAAAATCTTCCCTTCTTTTGTTATTCCGGTTATCCCGGTGTTGCTCTTGGCGTAGCTGTTCCGGCTCAGGTTGCACTGCCGGCTGCGTTGGGTCTCCCAACGCATAGCTATCCGCCACACGTATCATCTCTGCCAACGTTGTCGGCATGTTCCGCTGCAGCTTTTGCCACAACGGTGAACCTCTTACGCACCTTTGCTAAACCAAGCAATGGCCTGTGCCTCGATTACTCCTTCACAGGAGTTCCTCGTAGTGTTCCACCGGGCCAGATAATCCCGGTCTGTTTCGTTCGGGCGCTGTACGCACAGAGCAAGTTGCTGCGGCCTGTTTGGCCTCTGATAGGTGCTGCTGAAATTGCTCACAAAAGCTTCCTCAAAATCCAGCCAGCCATTTATACTTCCTGCCGGCAAGTTGTTTAGCCAGATTCTTGCCGGTCCAACCAAAAACGATGGTATGATTCTCACGGCCCAACGCCGATTTCCTCCTCCTGCTACGGTTCCTCCACCGCCTGCGACGTATACCGCGGTCACGTAATCTGCGAGCCAATCTTCCGGCTTCATAGTGCCATCGTATGTTTTTGTGTCACGGGGCAACATAAAGTTGCGTACTGGTGGTTTTTCTTTCATGATCCTTGGGCCGAAGCACTTTGGGCCTGGAGGACCTTCCTCCTCGATCATTTCTGACAAGTACACTCTATCCAGACGGTGCCTCGCATCCCGTTCCGGTAAGTATCTCTCTCCCAAGCGTTCTCCCAATGCGTTCCGGTATGCTGCCGGTCTTGCAGAATCAGCTTCATCATAACATTCCTGTACCGCGGCCCTTGCCTGCCAGTACCTCGGGGGATCTATTTCCTCCTCATCGTACGCTGCCCTTGCAGCTCGATAATTTTGCCCGGTCTCATATCTACCGGCATGATTGTTTCCGGCATAGCCTCCTTTGGCGTAGCCTCGTTCTGCCCCTTGGCTTTTTCTACCGGCATCATGTTGCCCGGCTTGTTGCTTTCCGGCAAGAACCGGATCGTACACAGTCATCTGCTGCGCATTCACTTCTTTTTCCCTTCTTCTGTCCGGATGGGGGGACGAACCTGCCCATGGGACTTGCTACCGGCATTCTTTGTTGAACGCGCGGATTTTGAGGCCGCGGCCTTGTTCAGCTTAGCCAGCTGCTCAGCGTTCTGCTGCTCAATAGTTTCCAGCAGCTCTCTAACACGCTCTTGCTGTTTTGCCAGAGCGTCCCCGGAAAGCGAGTCACATAGCGCTACAGTAGCTTTAGCAGCTTTTATTGTTTTATCCGGGCTACTGTACTTAGGTTTTTCCACGACGCTAACAGATGCAGAGGTACTCTTGCCGGCATGAATCTCTTTGCGCAAATCCTGATCTAGGTTGCGAGCTTTTAGCCGGTTTTCCGGCATCCTGGCAGCATGCGCGCTAACAGAAGCAAAGCCATGGGCAGCGTTATACTCACGTACGGTTAGGTTCAGCTCGCGCTGCGCCCTGACGATGTCCTTGCCGCTCTCGAGCATCTTCTGGCGCTGCGCCTCCAGCTCCGCCTGAGCCACTGCCTGGTCGATGTTCTGCGCGATGGGGGTGGCGAGGACGTTCATCGCCGCCTGGAGCGGTGTCTCCGGTGGTGCGGACGGTGCTCCCGCTGCGCCTGCGCCTCGCTCCAGCGGTGGCTTGGCTGCACGGGTCGAAACCGCACGCCCAGCGCCTTCACCCACAGCTTCTTTGCCGGCGTCGACCGCGCCTGCCATCATCACCTCCACGCTCCCTGGAGCGCGGCCTGCATGTAGCCATCTTGGCGGATCCGGCGCCACCAGCACCGGCGAGAGGCACTGGCGCACAGGAACGGTGCCGAAGTAGACGCGGTGGCTGCCGAACTCGATGATGCGGCCGTTCTTGGGGAAGATGCCGCCGTTGGCGAAGCAGCCCGCGTTGTCGTTGATGAAGTCCATGGCATAGATGCGCTGCACCAACGCGGACACCGTGCGCTCGCCGTCGACCTCGAGGATGCCCGCCCGAATGTGAACTCCTTCGAGCGCCACTTCCAGCCCCACGGTGGGCGCCAACTGTCGTCGTGGTGAACGAGCAGATGCCATAGGATGGCTTAGATTGGGGCCGAATGGACGCTAGAGGATTCGGGGGAGGGTTTGCGATTAGACGGGAAGAACTTCCGGATGCTTTCCTCAAGAACACAACCAGAGGCCGGTATACAAGAAGAGAGACAAGAGGAAGAACTCTTTACTAGATCGCTAGCTTCATTGATCTCAACATGGTTACAAGTTCGATTGCCTAATCTTTCCTGTGGTCTCGCGCCTGTAAGAGGCAGTACCCCCTCTCCTTATATAGGGGAGAGGGTGGCTTACAGAACAAGAAACCCTAATGGCATCTTTGACTGGACAAACTACTTTACAAAGCTACTTTAATCACAGATGACGCCGGGGTCCTCTTTAATCAGGGCTGCTGATGTCCTCCGGCTTCTTTGAGCGTCATCCCTCTCTTTGGCGCCAGGGCTCTGATTAAAGCCACTTTGCTTAGCTCATCCTTGTCTTCTTGCCCTGGGAAGAATCTTTGACCAGTCCTGCCGACAGGCCCTTCACTCCGGTATCTTCTTTACCGGGTTCTGGCATACCCCCCTGGGGATGCCGGCTTGGCTTCACTTAGCCAAACTCCTACCTCTGTTCCGGTAAGAAAGTTAAACCGGCATCTCGATGACTTAAACCATCCGGTTTGGCATGCCTTTGGCATACCGGGGGTTATCCCCCCAACAAACCACTACTACTTCGAGCTCACGCCAGAGCAGCGGAGGAATCCCCAGTGGCATCCCGACTACAGCCCGACTTGGGAAAGCTTCTTCATCAATCGGCGTGAGAGGGCGCTTGCCAGGCACGAGGAGGGCGTCCCGCCTCCTTCGAACTTCAACGAGGCCGGCCGTCGGCTGTGGTGGCGCGACCGGACTCTCCAGGGCGTCATGGCCTACCGTGGCCCCCGCCTGCGCTACCCTCAGTCCCAGCCCACGCGTGCTCTCCCGCCGAGGTTCGACTACCGCGACCCCGATGCCAGCGACGATGATGACGACGACTATGACGACTACAGTGGCGAGTATTATAGGGCTAGGCACGAGTATGACTGAATGACTCCAACAGTCAAATCTGGCACTGTATCTTAATTTTCAGTTTAGCTATGTACTTTCATTTCGAGTTCAATCGTAATAAAATTTATTCCCGCCCTTTCTTTCCCGCATTTTTTCTCCCGTGCGGCATCGTGGCGGGAAAGTTTCCCGCGCGACGTCGTACGTGGCGGGAAAGTTTCCCGCGCGGACGGCGTCGTGGCGGGAGTAAAGAATAGAAATAGAAAATATATAGGAAAGAAATAGAAAAAGAATTAGAAAAAATAAATAGAAAAGAAATATAGAAAAGGATAGAAAAGAAATAGAAAAGAAAACAAACGGAAATAGAAAAAGAAATAGAAATTATATAGAAAAGAAAAGAAATAGAAAAGAAATATAGAAGAAAAGAAACATAAAAGAAAAGAAAAAAGAAACAGAAAAGAAAAGAAAACAGAAAAGAAAAAAGAAATAGAATAGAAACAGCAAAAGAAAAGAAAACAGTAAAGGAAAAAAGAAAACAAAAAAACCTTTGGTACCGGTTGGTACCACCAACCGGTACGAAAGGTCTTTCGTACCGGTTGGTGATACCAACCGGTACCAAAGGCTCCTCCCCTGTATTACACTTAGCGCGCGCACGAAAATCCCCAAATCGACATCAAACGCCACAGAGAGAGAAGCCGCGCCGCCGTCCGCAGCCACGCCGCGCAGCCGTCCGAGCCACGCCGCGCCGCCGTCCGCAGCTACGCCGTCGCCGTCCGCCGCGCTCCGCAGGTTAGTCCGCCGCTCCTCCCCTTCTTTCTTTTGTCCCCCGCTCGCACGCCCTGCCGCAGTCCATGTCCGGCGCCGGCACCGCCGATGCCGCGTCGCCACGCGGCCACGCTCACGCCCCCGCCGATGCTGTAGACGCCCACGCCCCTGCCGCAGACGCCCCGCCGCAGACGCCCACGCCGGCGACGCTAAGCCACGGTCTGCGGCGGCGTCGACACCACCCTTAGGGTGTTCGACGAAATGCCGCTCCAGGCCCAGCCGCCTCTTGTTTGACGTCGTCGTGGCGCCGGCGGGCGTGGAGGGCGGGCGCGGTGCCGCGTCCGATGCGACGCGACCAGTTGGTGCCGTCGGAGTAGGGGAGGTCGGCGAGGAGGGAGGAGGAGGAGGACGGGGAGGAGGTGGAGGCGGTGCCCGGGGAGTAGTGGTCGGGCATGGAGCTGTTCAGCGCGCGCGCGATGGCGGCGTCGGTGTAGTAGGCCTGCGAGGAGGTGTTCGGGAGGAAGGACGCCGGGTGCGGCGCGAGAGGCAGAACATGGCATCCATGGGGCGAGGCGGGTTAGATGGCGCCGCCGGGAGCAACTTGGCGACGCTCCTCGCCGTGACTGGATGCAACCCTGCCCCCTCACGCATCGGCTTAAACCAAAACCCTTTTTTATTTCTTTTTGTTGTTTCTAAAAATTTGAAATCTGGATACTTTTCAAAGTATTTAAAACTACACTTTGCACAAACTTTATATCTTATTGCATCAGAAAAACATGAGGATTTCAAATATCGTCATGCCATGCATCATTGACATCATCTCTAGTTCGGCCAAATTAAAATTGCAACAAGAACTAAAAGCTATGTGAGGGTGTTCCACTATTTCTTGCTATATTCGAACACCCCACTTAATTTTGCTATGTATGAAACCCTTGCACACTCTTCTAATCTGTTACATGATCATTACATGATGAATGAAATACAATTGCTTTCTTAATTTTGCAGTGACATTGAGGTATGGAGGACGGCACCTTCGTCCGAGATGAGGAGGGGGAAGAAGCGGTGCAGAAATTGATCTATGAGAGTGCCCGTGGTCCGGAACCCGACGATGGAGATGACAACGAGTTCCAAGACTTTCTGAATGATTTCGGCGAGGGACTTGAGTCTGAACAAATTAGAAGAGACAACGAAGTGTCCATCACAAACTCCAGCGAGGTGTATATCTATGTATCAATTAGTCTATATGTTCATCCCTAGATGCATTCATTTATTTGTATTGCACTTATTAACGAATAATTTTTTCTTTTAGCCTTCTGGATCATCGAGCAAGTCTGTTAGATCAAAACGAGGCCCGACGCGGGTGCTAAAGGGCGAGGGCAGGTTAGCCCTCACGGCATTCAAGGATAATAGTGAACCAGTGCAGCCCAAGGAGTTTTGCCGCAAATTTACAAGTCAATCCGGAGTTATTGTTAGGGACCATGTACCGATCAGCATTCAAGAGTGGCATAAGCCGAAGAACCCGGAGAGTGGTGCTAGTTATGTCAACGACACGATGAAAAAATTTCTTTGGGACACGCTACTGACAAAGTTCAGCCTACCGGAAGACATGACGGAAGGCCAGAAGAATAAAGTCAAGGAATGGACATTGAAGAAGATGGCCATACAATTCCAGACCTTCAAGAAAAATTTATGGGACAAATATAAGAATGAAGATCCAGTATTCGATGGTAATCTAGTGAAGATAAAAGATCACTGGGCCGCAATTAAGGATTATAAGAAATCGTCTACTTTTGTGTCCCGATCGAAGAAAAATACCGAAAATGCTGCAAAGAAGAAACTTCCGCATCATTTGGGGTTAGGTGGCTACAAGAGTGCCATTCCGAAGTGGACAGCGTTTGAGAATAAACTGATTGATCATGGAATCACTCCACAGACATGGGACTGGCCCGAACGGTCCAAGTTCTGGTTGTTCGCTCATGGGGCAGGGTTGGACCCAAAGACAGGGCTGATCGTTGCGAAGGGAAAATGGAAGGAAAAAATTGAGGCAATTGTACCGAAGCTTGTAGATGCAATTGAAAAGGTCAGAAAGGGAGAGTACATTCCCGATCGAGAGAATGACGAGCTGACACTCGCTCTGGGGAACCCTGAACATGTTGGACGGGTACGAGCTCGCCCAGGTCTCACCATGAAGGAAGTGTGGCCGGACAGCGCTGACACTTATAGAAGCCGTTCGCGAAAGAAGAAGAAGGATGCCGACATTGTAACGGAATTGTTAACTAGGGTGGAGGCTCTTGAGAGAAATCAGAGGGCACCTGATCAGCCGCTGTTTCTACAGGATCCACAAGCCGATGCTGCCCCATCTCAGCGAAGAAGCAGTGTCGGTTCCTCGCATCTTGACGGATGTGGAGGAAGCTACCCCGTGGATTATGTCACGGAGAAGACAGATTGCGAGCTACATATGTTAATCAGGACCGCGTACGGTAAGGTGGCGGTCGGCTATGTGTACCCAAGTGAAGATGGAGCAATGCACCATCATATGCCCATTCCACCTGGTTGTGTTCGTGTCGGGGTGGATGAAGTTGTTTCGGGTTTTGAAAAAGTGGAGCTTGATATTCCTAGAGGTGAAGATGAGAGGACACTGGCCGATGTCAAGCACGGTTTCGCCCTATGGCCGAAGAAGTACGTCGTCCTTTTGCAAAGGCCACCGACTCCTACACATGAGCAGCAAATGCCATCGACTCCTCCTGGTGGCAGTCCTGGTGAGCAGCCAAGTCCACACCTACCTGAGAGGGACCCCAGCGTGAGTCCACCATCTCGAGATCCTCCGCGACGTAAGACAGCGTCCGTTAAGCGGAACGGTACGCCGCCTAGGAAGAAAGCTAGAAAGGAGAAACAACTGCCGCCTACTGAGAAGTTACCTTGGGAAAAAACTCCAGAGGAAAACGCGGAGGCCGTTCAGGCCGAGTTGAAGAAATGGTTTGCACCGAAAGTGCCAGAGATACCTTTCGAGAAGACACTAGATCCGGTGAAAGTTGTGCGTACCGTTGACAATCTATATGACCCTGTACCATCGCCGCCATCTGACTATGCGCGTTCTATTGAAAGGTCGTATGACAAGATGATCGAGGCGACAAAACCCGTTCAATCGGGTATCAGGGAGATAAAAGGGATACACAGTGTCTACCAGCTCGGACAACAACCCGTTCAATCGGTCGCCCCTCTCAAGGTGTTTGACGGGAAGACCGTTCAAAGTTCTCGACAAGACGCAACTGATTACGCCTTCGCTGAGCAGGCATATCGGTTTGTTCAAGGGAATGATTTGGTCGAGTATCTCTGGAAGGTCCGATCATGTATGCGTAAGTTGCATTCGTGGTACCTTAAGGCCTCTATGGAAGGGATCGAGTCTATCATGGTGCGAGTTAGGGAAGAGCACTACTTCCGGAGTATCTTGTGTGAACGTTGACTTCGCCGAACTCTTTCAGTTATACAATCTCCGGGCCCTCGACAAATCAATCATCAGTTGCTATTGTCTGTAAGTGATTTATTTATTTAATTTGAGAAGTCGTTCATTGTCTGCAGATTATAATCTTTTGTGCGCTATATTATGCAGAGCGAAGATGCTCGAATGCAAAAGGGACGATATCACAGACAATGGGTTCATTGACCCGCACACAATGCATGTTAAAACCATAGAGAATCCCCTCTATAACAAGGATACACCGCAGACTTTGCTAAGGTTTTTGAAGCGACAACGTGACAAAAAGCTAATACTTTGGCCTTACAACTTCGAGTGAGTCTTACTGTCTTATAACACATTATATTTTGCTCACCGTATGTCAAAATTTTAACTAATGACTTATATATATGACACTACATATTGAAACGTGCGTAGGTTTCACTTTATTCTTCTCGTCATCAATTTGGAAATTGGAGAAGTTGAAGTCTTGGACTCACTAAGCAAAAAAAAGGATCTATACGTGTCTTGTTTTTTAATGTTCAGAAGGTAATTTTAATTCTTATCGGTTTGTTTCGTTAATTTCCTGATTTGAACTAATTGATGACTCTTTTATGCATTTTCTTTTGTCGAGCAGCGTATGGCAAACTTTCATCAAGGAAGATACGTCCCGTGAATGGACACCGAAGCTGCGATGGCGTGCGAAAGTAAGTAGTACTACATAGGTCCACACACCTTTTAATTATCATACTTGACTATTGTTTGATTGAATTATATTCTTGTAAAGAAATGCCCGCAACAACCTCCGGGGACCGATCTCTGTGGATTCTTCGTTTGCGAGTACATCCGCAGTATTGTCAGCGAGAGAACGAATAATGAAAGAAATAAAGAGGTACAAAAACAATCTTCACAAATTTGTTTTGTTATCATAAGTTGTGCTGAGTTTCAGTAATAGTTGTTTCATGTATTCATTTGTATCTTATTCTTTTATAGTTGGCAAGAAAGCGGAACAAGCTCTCAATCGATGACCGCTTCATAGCAATAGGCGAAGAATTGGCGGGATTTTTCCTTCGGGACGTCATACCACCACTCGCAGAGTACCACTATGAATGAAGATGTACATGTTACATATATAGTTGACTCGAAGAGTACCACTATGCTACATGTAATAGACATATATAGAGTACGCCTCGGAGAGTACCACTATGCATGAAGATCGATATTCATGCATAGTGCTACTTAATTTGCGATCTTATGCAATAACATGTGTGTTATATTATATGCACCAACTTGCTATGCATCATCTTGATCTTCATGTACTACCTAAACCCAAACGTGTTTCTGGTGCATCGACGCAATATGAAACAAACCGATATCCCTAAACCCCTCCAAAAACCCTAAAAAACCAATTCTCTGCCGCGGCAGAGATTTGGGCAAATTCCCTGCCGCGGGTGGGAACCTTTGGTACCGGTTCGTATTACCAACCGGTACCAAAGCTCCTTGGCCCTGAGCTCTCCTGGTGGCCCACGTGGAGGGCCTTTTATACCAGTTCGTAAGCAACCGGTACGAAAGGGGGGGGCCTTTAGTGCCGGATAATTAATACCGGTTGCTCAACCGGTACTAAAGCCCCTCTGGAACCGGTACTGATGAGAGATTTTCTACTAGTGAGTGGTGTGGCTACCAAGAAAAAAAATTAATAAATCGATCTAGATATAGCTTGCTAAAGCAATCTAACTTTGCAGCCACGTCCAGTTGCAGCCCACCGCAACGCACTTTGCAGCCTGCCGCCGCCGCACGCCCACCACACCTAGATGCCACCGCCGCTGCAACTCTAGATGCCGTCATCCACACGCCCAGACATGCCGCAGCTTGTCGCACGTTGAAATGCCGCCGCACGCCATGGAGTTTGCACTGCCGTGTGGCCAGTGCACAGCAAGAGAGGGGGAGAGAGAGGATAGGGGAGGGCATGGACTTGCCTGTTACCGAGTCGAGTCGGAAAGGTGACCACCCGTTCCTGCCTAGCCTACCGCCGTTCCGTTCCATTCCGGCCGCCACCACCGTCGAAGCTCCCGCAGCCGCCGCCACTCTTCGCTCCGTGACCTTGTCCGTGCGCGCTCATGCGGTGCTCGTTTCCCGTCTGCATTCATCTCAGGGCAGAGGTGGTCCGGGATGCGTTCCTCCAGGGCCTGGGGGTGCCCTCTCTGGCCTCACGTGGGGCTGGAGCAGAGGAGAGATGCCGGCGGGCGATTGGGCAGGAGGGGAGACGGGGATTGGGAAGAGGAGAGGGGAGGTGATTGGGGAGTGGATTGGGATGCCCACGATGTAGGGATTCGTAGCATAGAAAACAAAAAATTTCCTACCGCGAGAACGCAATCCAAGCCAAGATGCAATCTAGAAGATGGGAGCAACGAGGGGATGAACGAGACTAACCCTTGAAGATTTCCAAAGCCTACAAGAGGAGGCTCTCGTTGCTGCGGTAGACGATCACTTGCCGCTTTCAAAAGCGCGTAGAAGATCTTGACGGTGCCACAATTAGGCAGCACCTCCGTACTCGGTCACACGTTCGGTGTTGATGAAGACGACGTCCTTCTCCCCGTTCCAGCGGGCAGCGGAAGTAGTAGATCCTCCTCGGAATCCCGACAGCATGACGGCGTGGTGGCGGTGGTGGTGGAGAACTCCAGCAGGGCTTCACCTAAGCGTATGCGGGAGAAGTGGTGGAGGAGGAGAGGCTAGGGTTTGGGAGAGGGGGTGGCTAGGGCGCCGGCCATGGGCAGCCCTCGGTGGTGCGGCCAAGAGTGGGCAGCCCCCTCCCTCTCCTCCTCATTATAGGTGGAAATCCCCAAGTGTTGGTATCCAAGTCTTCGAATAAGACCCGAAACCAAAACCTTCCATAGGGACAAAACCTACCCAAGGGGGGAAATCCCACTCAAGGTGGGACTCCCACCCCTTCCTTGGGGGGTTGGCCGGCCACCCTTGGGGAGTCCACCTTGGACTCCTCCCCTTTAGGGTTGGCTGGCCATACAAGGTGGAGTTCCTCCGGGACTCCACTTTCCATGGTGATTTCTTCCGGACTTTTCTAGAACCTTCTAGAACCTGCCATAAATGCACCGGATCATTTCCAAACTTGGAATATGACTTCCTATATATGAATCTTATTCTTCGGACCATTCCGGACCTCCTCGTGATGTCCTGGATCCCATCCGAGACTCCGAACAAAACTTCGAACTCCATTCCTTATTCCATATCTACTTAAACGACATCAAATCTTAAGTGTGTCACCCTACGGTTCGTGAACTATGTAGACATGGTTGAGACCTCTCTCCGACCAATAACCAATAGCGGGATCTGGAGATCCATAATGGCTCCCACATATTCAACGATGACTTAGTGATCGAATGAGCGGTTTTGGGTTTCAAACATGGAAATTTCAAAAACCTCCCAAAAACTTCATTTTAGAGTGACTAAGAAGGATACAAGCTTCCCTTTTCATTTTCATGTTTTAAACTTGTTTAAATCTGGGTCAAACCTAGGATTTGACCAAAAGATTCAAATGGGCATAAAAATTCAGAAAAAAATCAAAAGAATGAAAAACAAAGGACATAGCATTCTTATGTCATATATATAGTAAGCATTATTCAAGTTGATAAACAAGGTCTAGACATATTCAAACCATAAAATCATGTATATATCTACCCCTAACCCTAAACTCTGTCTTATGAAGGCAAGCATGCAGGAAGAGAAGTTTCAAACATGGAAATTTCATGGTTTGACCAAGATTTAGACAAGTTTAACACGTGAAAACGAATAAGTAAGCATGGATGTTTCTTAGTCACTCCAAAATGTACCAACTGATAGATATGTTAACTTTGCTTCATGGATGTAAATGAGTTAACTTGGATTTCCTGCCCTATGAATCCATAGGAAACTTTGTTCTAATGCACTATAATAATCAATCGAGTTTTTACACCAACAGGTCTGTCACTTACGTGTGGTGCCCATGCGTGAGGTCCCACACTTCAGTGAGCACAAGTCACGTGCAATAGGTACACAAACTCCCAGCCATCTTCTTTGTCAAGAGAAGACGCATCAGGATGCGTACTGGACGTCTCTGGGTCCTTCAGGATCCTTCGGTTGTCCCTCTCATAAAAAAAATCTCTCTCATTCTCGGCCTCGCTCGACTCGCTCGCACCTCCTGCTCACTGACAAACCCTGCACAACAGTCAACATCATCACCCGAAAAAGGGGAGACACCATAATGCTCTCCCTTCTTCTCTCCTTCCGAGCGATCCCTCTTCCTCCGTGTTTCACTCGACGGGCAAACACACATGTGTTGCATAGTAATAATAAAAAGGTACTGTAGAAAAATTGATATACGAATCTATAATTAAATAGGTTAAACTAGGGTTTTGCCCAGTTCTATAGATCAAGGTTCAAAAAAAAAATCCAACTACGGGGTTCGAACAACACGATTCTAATCCAAGAATTTTTTCGACCTCATCCAAATGGCCTCAAACTATAGGGTTAGCATCAAGTGCAGTATGTGTGAAAATGTATGCACTATGTGTGCTATAACTTGTATGTCTTTCAAATTTGAACCAAATTTGAATAAGTTTGAAATATTTGAAAAGGGGCTTTTGGCTTAAACGTTTGAAACCAAAAACCACTTCTCTTCATGCATGCTTGACTTCATAAGACATAGTTTAGCTAGGGTTAGGGGTAGATACATGATTTTCCTGGTTTGAATATGTCTAGACCTTGTTTATCAACTTAATTGAATGCTTACTATATGACATAAGAAGACTATGTGCCTTGGTTTTTCATTTTTTGATTTTTTTTAAAATTATGCCCATTTGAATCTTGGTCAAATCCTAGGTTTGACCATGGTTTAAACAAGTTTAAATCATGAATATGAAAAATTAAGCATCTATCCTTCTTAATTAGTCACGCCAAAATGTAGCTCTAGGGAGGGTTTTTGAAATTTCCATGTTTGAAACCAAAAACCACTTCTCTTCATGCATGCTTGACTTCATAAGACAGAGTTTAGGGTTAGGGGTAGATATATACATGATTTTCTGGTTTGAATATGTCTAGACCTTGTTTATCAACTTGAATGCTTACTATATATATGACATAAGAATGCTATGTCCTTTGGTTTTTCATTCTTTTGATTTTTTTCTGAATTTCTATGCCCATTTGAATCTTTTGGTCAAATCCTAGGTTTGGCCAAGATTTAAACAAGTTTAAAACATGAAAATGAAAAGGGAAGCTTGTATCCTTCTTAGTCACTCTAAAATGAAGATTTTGGGAGGTTTTTCAAATTTCCATGTTTGAAACCCAAAACCACTTCTCTTCATGCTAGACTTCATAAGACAGAGTTTAGGGGTTAGGGGGTAGATACTGGTTTGTCTAGTTTGAATATGTCTAGACCTTGTTTATCAACTTGAATGCTTACTACATGACATAAGAAGACTATATACTTTGGTTTTTCATTTTTCTGATTTTTTAAATTTTCTACCCATTTGAATCTAGGTCAAATCCTAGGTGTTTGACCATGATTTAAAAAGTTTAAAACATGAATATGAAAAATTAAGCATCTATCCTTCTTAAGTCACTCCACAATGTAACTCTTGGGAGTTTTTTTGAAATTTCCATGTTTGAAACCAAAAACCACTTCTCTTCATGCTAGACTTTCATAAAATCGACCGAGCTAGTTGAGGGTTAGGTGGTAGATACATGATTTGTCTGGTTTGAATATGTCCAAACCTTGTTTATCAACTTGAATGCTTACTATATGACATAAGAATTCTTACCATATGTTTGAATTTTAAAAGAATATAGTCTTCTTATGTCATATAGTAAGCATTCAAGTTCATAAACAATGTTTGGACATATTATTCAAACCAGACAAATCATGTATCTGCCCTAACCTAATCTCGGTCGATTTTATGAAAGTAAAGCATGCATGAAGAGAAGTGGTTTTTGGTTTCAAACATGGAAATTTCAAAAACCCTCCCAAGAGTTTTGGAGTGACTAAGAAGGATAGATGCTTAATTTTTCATATTCATGTTTTAAACTTGTATAAATCATGGTCAAACCTAGGATTTAACCAAGATTCAAATGGACAGAAAATGAAAAAACAGCAAAATGAAAAACCAAAGTACATAGTCTTCTTATGCCATGTAGCTAGTAAGCATTCAATTTGATAAACAAGGTCTAGACATATTCAAACTAGACAAACCATGTATCTACCCCCTAACCCCTAAACTCTGTCTTATGAAGTCTAGCATGAAGAGAAGTGGTTTTGGGTTTCAAACATGGAAATTTCAAAACCTCCCAAAAAACTTCATTTTCGAGTGACTAAGAAGGATACAAGCTTCCTTTTCATTTTCATGTTTTAAACTTGTTTAAATTATCTTGGTCAAATCACATAGTCTTCTTATGTCATATAGTAAGCAAAGCACATATAGTCTTCTTATGTCATATAGTAAGCATTAAAATTGATAAACAAGGTCTAGACATATTCAAACTAGACAAATCATGTATCTACCCCTAACCGCTAAATTCTGTCTTATGAAGTCAAGCATGAAGAGAAGTCGTTTTGGGTTTCAAACATGTAAATTTCAAGAACATCCCAAAAGCTTCATTTTAGAGTGACTAAGAAGGATCCATGATTACCTTTTCATTTTCTTGTTTTAAACTTGTTTAAATATTGGTCAAACCTATGATTTGACCAAAAGATTCAAATGGGCATAACAATTCAGAAAAAATCAAGAGAATGAAAAAACAAAGGACATAGCATTCTTATGTCATATATATAGTAAGCATTCAAGTTGATAAACAAGGCCTATACATATTCAAACCAGAAAATCATGTATATATCTACCCCTAACTTAACCCTAATTAAACTCTGTCTTATGAAGTCAAGCATGCATGAAGAGAAGTGGTTTTGGTCTCAAACATGGAAATTTCAAAAACCCTCCCAAGAGTTTTGGAGTGACTAAGAAGGATAGATGCTTAATTTTTCATATTCATGATTTAAACTTGTTCAAATCTTGGCCAAATCTAGAATTTGACCAAGATTCAAATGGGCATAAAAATTCAAAAAATAAAAAAAAATATGAAAAACCAAGGTCTTATTATGTCATATATATAGTAATCATAAACAAGGTCTCTAGACATATTCAAAACATACAAATCATGTATCTACCACCTAACCCTAAACTCTGTCTTATGAACTCAAGCATGAAGAGAAGTGGTTTTGGGTTTCAAACATGGAAATTTCAAAAACCTCCCAAAAACTTCATTTTAGAGTGACTAAGAAGGATACAAGCTTCCCTTTTCATTTTCATGTTTTAAACTTGTTTAAATCTGGGTCAAACCTAGGATTTGACCAAAAGATTCAAATGGGCATAAAAATTCAGAAAAAATCAAAAGAATGAAAAATAAAGGACATAGCATTCTTATGTCATATATATAGTAAGCATTATTCAAGTTGATAAACAAGGTCTAGACATATTCAAACCATAAAATCATGTATATATCTACCCCTAACCCTAAACTCTCTCTTATGAAGGCAAGCATGCAGGAAGAGAAGTTTCAAACATGGAAATTTCATGGTTTGACCAAGATTTAGACAAGTTTAACACGTGAAAACGAATAAGTAAGCATGGATGCTTCTTAGTCACTCCAAAATGTACCAACTGATAGATATGTTAACTTTGCTTCATGGATGTAAATGAGTTAACTTGGATTTCCTACCCTTTGAATCCATCGGAAACTTTGTTCTAATGCACTATAATAATCAATCGAGTTTTTACACCAACAGGTCTGTCACTTACGTGTGGTGCCCATGCATGAGGTCCCACACTTCAGTGAGCACAAGTCACGTGCAATAGGTACGCAAACTCCCAGCCATCTTCTTTGTCAAGAGAAGACGCATCAGGATGCGTACTGGACGTCTCTGGGTCCTTCAGGATCCTTCGGTTGTCCCTCTCATAAAAAAATAAAAAAATCTCTCTCATTCTCGGCCTCGCTCGACTCGCTCGCTCGACTCGCTCGCTCGCTCGCACCTCCTGCTCACTGACAAACCCTGCACAACAGTCAACATCATCACCCGAAAAAGGGGAGACACCATAATGCTCTCCCTTCTTCTCTCCTTCCGAGCGATCCCTCTTCCTCCGTGTTTCACTCGACGGGCAAACACACATGTGTTGCATAGTAATAATAAAAAGGTACTGTATAAAAATCGATATACGAATCTATAATTAAATAGGTTAAACTAGGGTTTTTCCCAGTTCTATAGATCAAGGTTCAAAAAAATTCCAACTACGGGGTTCGAACAACACGATTCTAATCCAAGAATTTTTTCGACCTCATCCAAATGGCCTCAAACTATAGGGTTAGCATCAAGTGCAGTATGTGTGAAAATGTATGCACTATGTGTGCTATAACTTGTATGTCTTTCAAATTTGAACCAAATTTGAATAAGTTTGAAATATTTGAAAAGGGGCTTTTGGCTTAAACGTTTGAAACCAAAAACCACTTTTCTTCATGCATGCTTGACTTCATAAGACATAGTTTAGCTAGGGTTAGGGGGTAGATACATGATTTTCCTGGTTTGAATATGTCTAGACCTTGTTTATCAACTTAATTGAATGCTTACTATATGACATAAGAAGACTATGTGCCTTGGTTTTTCATTTTTTGATTTTTTTTAAAATTATGCCCATTTGAATCTTGGTCAAATCCTAGGTTTGACCATGGTTTAAACAAGTTTAAATCATGAATATGTAAAATTAAGCATCTATCCTTCTTAAATAGTCACGCCAAAATGTAGCTCTAGGGAGGGTTTTTGAAATTTCCATGTTTGAAACCAAAAACCACTTCTCTTCATGCATGCTTGACTTCATAAGACAGAGTTTAGGGTTAGGGGTAGATATATACATGATTTTCTGGTTTGAATATGTCTAGACCTTGTTTATCAACTTGAATGCTTACTATATATATGACATAAGAATGCTATGTCCTTTGGTTTTTCATTCTTTTGATTTTTTTCTGAATTTCTATGCCCATTTGAATCTTTTGGTCAAATCCTAGGTTTGGCCAAGATTTAAACAAGTTTAAAACATGAAAATGAAAAGGGAAGCTTGTATCCTTCTTAGTCACTCTAAAATGAAGATTTTGGGAGGTTTTTGAAATTTCCATGTTTGAAACCCAAAACCACTTCTCTTCATGCTAGACTTCATAAGACAGAGTTTAGGGGTTAGGGGGTAGATACTGGTTTGTCTAGTTTGAATATGTCTAGACCTTGTTTATCAACTTGAATGCTTACTACATGACATAAGAAGACTATATACTTTGGTTTTTCATTTTTCTGATTTTTTTAAATTTTCTACCCATTTGAATCTAGGTCAAATCCTAGGTGTTTGACCATGATTTAAACAAGTTTAAAACATGAATATGAAAAATTAAGCATCTATCCTTCTTAAGTCACTCCAAAATGTAAATCTTGGGAGTTTTTTTGAAATTTCCATGTTTGAAACCAAAAACCACGTCTCTTCATGCTAGACTTTCATAAAATCGACCGAGCTAGTTGAGGGCTAAGTGGTAGACACATGATTTGTCTGGTTTGAATATGTCCAAACCTTGTTTAAAAACTTGAATGCTTACTATATGACATAAGAATGCTTACCATATGTTTGAATTTTAAAATAATATAGTCTTCTTATGTCATATAGTAAGCATTCAAGTTCATAAACAATGTTTGGACATATTATTCAAACCAGACAAATCATGTATCTGCCTCCTAACCCTAATTTCGGTCGATTTTATGAAAGTCAAGCATGCATGAAGAGAAGTGGTTTTTGGTTTCAAACATGGAAATTTCAAAAACCCTCCCAAGAGTTACATTTTGGAGTGACTTGAGAAGGATATATGCTTAATTTTTCATATTCATGTTTTAAACTTGTATAAATCATGGTCAAACCTAGGATTTAACCAAGATTCAAATGGACAGAAAATGAAAAAATAGCAAAATGAAAAACCAAAGTACATAGTCTTCTTATGTCATGTAGCTAGTAAGCATTCAATTTGATAAACAAGGTCTAGACATATTCAAACTAGACAAACCATGTATCTGCCCCCTAACCCCTAAACTCTGTCTTATGAAGTCTAGCATGAAGAGAAGTGGTTTTGGGTTTCAAACATGGAAATTTCAAAAACCTCCCAAAAAACTTCATTTTCGAGTGACTAAGAAGGATACAAGCTTCCCTTTTCATTTTCATGTTTTAAACTTGTTTAAATTATCTTGGTCAAATCACATAGTCTTCTTATGTCATATAGTAAGCAAAGCACATATAGTCTTCTTATGTCATATATTAAGCATTAAAATTGATAAACAAGGTCTAGACATATTCAAACTAGACAAATCATGTATCTACCCCTAACCGCTAAATTCTGTCTTATGAAGTCAAGCATGAAGAGAAGTCGTTTTGGGTTTCAAACATGTAAATTTCAAGAACATCCCAAAAGCTTCATTTTAGAGTGACTAAGAAGGATCCATGATTACCTTTTCATTTTCTTGTTTTAAACTTGTTTAAATATTGGTCAAACCTATGATTTGACCAAAAGATTCAAATGGGCATAACAATTCAGAAAAAATCAAGAGAATGAAAAAACAAAGGACATAGCATTCTTATGTCATATATATAGTAAGCATTCAAGTTGATAAACAAGGCCTATACATATTCAAACCAGAAAATCATGTATATATCTACCCCTAACTTAACCCTAATTAAACTCTGTCTTATGAAGTTAAGCATGCATGAAGAGAAGTGGTTTTGGTCTCAAACATGGAAATTTCAAAAACCCTCCCAAGAGTTTTGGAGTGACTAAGAAGGATAGATGCTTAATTTTTCATATTCATGATTTAAACTTGTTCAAATCTTGGCCAAATCTAGAATTTGACCAAGATTCAAATGGGCATAAAAATTCAAAAAATCAAAAAAAATATGAAAAACCAAGGTCTTATTATGTCATATATATAGTAATCATAAACAAGGTCTCTAGACATATTCAAAACATACAAATCATGTATCTACCATCTAACCCTAAACTCTGTCTTATGAACTCAAGCATGAAGAGAAGTGGTTTTGGGTTTCAAACATGGAAATTTCAAAAACCTCCCAAAAACTTCATTTTAGAGTGACTAAGAAGGATACAAGCTTCCCTTTTAATTTTCATGTTTTAAACTTGTTTAAATATGGGTCAAACCTAGGATTTGACCAAAAGATTCAAATGGGCATAAAAATTTAGAAAAAAATCAAAAGAATGAAAAACAAAGGACATATCATTCTTATGTCATATATATAGTAAGCATTATTCAAGTTGATAAACAAGGTCTAGACATATTCAAACTACCCCTAACCCTAAACTCTGTCTTATGAAGGCAAGCATGCAGGAAGAGAAGTTTCAAACATGGAAATTTCATGGTTTGACCAAGATTTAGACAAGTTTAACACGTGAAAACGAATAAGTAAGCATGGATGCTTCTTAGTCACTCCAAAATGTACCAACTGATAGATATGTTAACTTTGCTTCATGGATGTAAATGAGTTAACTTGGATTTCCTACCCTTTGAATCCATAGGAAACTTTGTTCTAATGCACTATAATAATCAATCGAGTTTTTACACCAACAGGTCTGTCACTTACGTGTGGTGCCCATGCATGAGGTCCCACACTTCAGTGAGCACAAGTCACGTGCAATAGGTACGCAAACTCCCAGCCATCTTCTTTGTCAAGAGAAGACGCATCAGGATGCGTACTGGATGTCTCTGGGTCCTTCAGGATCCTTCGGTTGTCCCTCTCATAAAAAAAAATCTCTCTCATTCTCGACCTCGCTCGACTCGCTCGCTCGCTCGCTCGCACCTCCTGCTCACTGACAAACCCTGCACAACAGTCAACATCATCACCCGAAAAAGGGGAGACACCATAATGCTCTCCCTTCTTCTCTCCTTCCGAGCGATCCCTCTTCCTCCGTGTTTCACTCGACGGGCAAACACACATTTGCTGCATAGTAATAATAAAAAGGTACTGTAGAAAAATCGATATACGAATCTATAATTAAATAGGTTAAACTAGGGTTTTGCCCAGTTCTATAGATCAAGGTTCAAAAAAAATCCAACTACGGGGTTCGAACAACACGATTCTAATCCAAGAATTTTTTCGACCTCATCCAAATGGCCTCAAACTATAGGGTTAGCATCAAGTGCAGTATGTGTGAAAATGTATGCACTATGTGTGCTATAACTTGTATGTCTTTCAAATTTGAACCAAATTTGAATAAGTTTGAAATATTTGAAAAGGGGCTTTTGGCTTAAACGTTTGAAACCAAAAACCACTTCTCTTCATGCATGCTTGACTTCATAAGACATAGTTTAGCTAGGGTTAGGGGGTAGATACATGATTTTCCTGGTTTGAATATGTCTAGACCTTGTTTATCAACTTAATTGAATGCTTACTATATGACATAAGAAGACTATGTGCCTTGGTTTTTCATTTTTTGATTTTTTTTTAAATTATGCCCATTTGAATCTTGGTCAAATCCTAGGTTTGACCATGGTTTAAACAAGTTTAAATCATGAATATGAAAAATTAAGCATCTATCCTTCTTAATTAGTCAAGCCAAAATGTAGCTCTAGGGAGGGTTTTTGAAATTTCCATGTTTGAAACCAAAAACCACTTCTCTTCATGCATGCTTGACTTCATAAGACAGAGTTTAGGGTTAGGGGGTAGATATATACATGATTTTCTGGTTTGAATATGTCTAGACCTTATTTATCAACTTGAATGCTTACTATATATATGACATAAGAATGCTATGTCCTTTGGTTTTTCATTCATTTGATTTTTTTCTGAATTTCTATGCCCATTTGAATCTTTTGGTCAAATCCTAGGTTTGGCCAAGATTTAAACAAGTTTAAAACATGAAAATGAAAAGGGAAGCTTGTATCCTTCTTAGTCACTCTAAAATGAAGATTTTGGGAGGTTTTTGAAATTTCCATGTTTGAAACCCAAAACCACTTCTCTTCATGCTAGACTTCATAAGACGGAGTTTAGGGGTTAGGGGGTAGATAATGGTTTGTCTAGTTTGAATATGTCTAGACCTTGTTTATCAACTTGAATGCTTACTACATGACATAAGAAGACTATATACTTTGGTTTTTCATTTTTCTGATTTTTTTAAATTTTCTACCCATTTGAATCTAGGTCAAATCCTAGGTGTTTGACCATGATTTAAACAAGTTTAAAACATGAATATGAAAAATTAAGCATCTATCCTTCTTAAGTCACTCCAAAATGTAACTCTTGGGAGTTTTTTTTGAAATTTCCATGTTTGAAACCAAAAACCACTTCTCTTCATGCTAGACTTTCATAAAATCGACCGAGCTAGTTGAGGGTTAGGTGGTAGATACATGATTTGTCTGGTTTGAATATGTCCAAACCTTGTTTATCAACTTGAATGCTTACTATATGACATAAGAATGCTTACCATATGTTTGAATTTTAAAAGAATATAGTATTCTTATGTCATATAGTAAGCATTCAAGTTCATAAACAATGTTTGGACATATTATTCAAACCAGACAAATCATGTATCTGCCCCCTAACCCTAATCTCGGTCGATTTTATGAAAGTCAAGCATGCATGAAGAGAAGTGGTTTTTGGTTTCAAACATGGAAATTTCAAAAACCCTCCCAAGAGTTACATTTTGGAGTGACTTGAGAAGGATAGATGCTTAATTTTTCATATTCATGTTTTAAACTTGTATAAATCATGGTCAAACCTAGGATTTAACCAAGATTCAAATGGACAGAAAATGAAAAAACAACAAAATGAAAAACCAAAGTACATAGTCTTCTTATGTCATGTAGCTAGTAAGCATTCAATTTGATAAACAAGGTCTAGACATATTCAAACTAGACAAACCATGTATATACCCTAACCTAAACTCTGTCTTATGAAGTCTAGCATGAAGAGAAGTGGTTTTGGGTTTCAAACATGGAAATTTGAAACCTCCCAAAAAACTTCATTTTCGAGTGACTAAGAAGGATACAAGCTTCCTTTTCATTTTCATGTTTTAAACTTGTTTAAATTATCTTGGTCAAATCACATAGTCTTCTTATGTCATATAGTAAGCAAAGCACATATAGTCTTCTTATGTCATATAGTAAGCATTAAAATTGATAAACAAGGTCTAGACATATTCCAACTAGACAAATCATGTATTTACCCCTAACCGCTAAATTCTGTCTTATGAAGTCAAGCATGAAGAGAAGTCGTTTTGGGTTTCAAACATGTAAATTTCAAGAACATCCCAAAAGCTTCATTTTAGAGTGACTAAGAAGGATCCATGATTACCTTTTCATTTTCTTGTTTTAAACTTGTTTAAATATTGGTCAAACCTATGATTTGACCAAAAGATTCAAATGGGCATAACAATTCAGAAAAAATCAAGAGAATGAAAAAACAAAGGACATAGCATTCTTATGTCATATATATAGTAAGCATTCAAGTTGATAAACAAGGCCTATACATATTCAAACCAGAAAATCATGTATATATCTACCCCTAACTTAACCCTAATTAAACTCTGTCTTATGAAGTCAAGCATGCATGAAGAGAAGTGGTTTTGGTCTCAAACATGGAAATTTCAAAAACCCTCCCAAGAGTTTTGGAGTGACTAAGAAGGATAGATGCTTAATTTTTCATATTCATGATTTAAACTTGTTCAAATCTTGGCCAAATCTAGAATTTGACCAAGATTCAAATGGGCATAAAAATTCAAAAAATCAAAAAAATATGAAAAACCAAGGTCTTATTATGTCATATATATAGTAATCATAAACAAGGTCTCTAGACATATTCAAAACATACAAATCATGTATCTACCACCTAACCCTAAACTCTGTCTTATGAACTCAAGCATGAAGAGAAGTGGTTTTGGGTTTCAAACATGGAAATTTCAAAAACCTCCCAAAAACTTCATTTTAGAGTGACTAAGAAGGATACAAGCTTCCCTTTTCATTTTCATGTTTTAAACTTGTTTAAATCTGGGTCAAACCTAGGATTTGACCAAAAGATTCAAATGGGCATAAAAATTCAGAAAAAAATCAAAAGAATGAAAAACAAAGGACATAGCATTCTTATGTCATATATATAGTAAGCATTATTCAAGTTGATAAACAAGGTCTAGACATATTCAAACCATAAAATCATGTATATATCTACCCCTAACCCTAAACTCTGTCTTATGAAGGCAAGCATGCAGGAAGAGAAGTTTCAAACATGGAAATTTCATGGTTTGACCAAGATTTAGACAAGTTTAACACGTGAAAACGAATAAGTAAGCATGGATGCTTCTTAGTCACTCCAAAATGTACCAACTGATAGATATGTTAACTTTGCTTCATGGATGTAAATGAGTTAACTTGGATTTCCTACCATTTGAATCCATAGGAAACTTTGTTCTAATGCACTATAATAATCAATCGAGTTTTTACACCAACAGGTCTGTCACTTACGTGTGGTGCCCATGCGTGAGGTCCCACACTTCAGTGAGCACAAGTCACGTGCAATAGGTACGCAAACTCCCAGCCATCTTCTTTGTCAAGAGAAGACGCATCAGGATGCGTACTGGACGTCTCTGGGTCCTTCAGGATCCTTCGGTTGTCCCTCTCATAAAAAAAATCTCTCTCATTCTCGGCCTCGCTCGACTCGCTCGCTCGCACCTCCTGCTCACTGACAAACCATGCACAACAGTCGACATCATCACCCGAAAAAGGGGAGACATGATACGTCTCTGACGTATCGATAATTTCTTATGTTCCATGCCACATTATTGATGTTATCTACATGTTTTATGCACACTTTATGTCATATTCGTGCATTTTCTGGAACTAACCTATTAACAAGATGCCGAAGTGCCAGTTGTTGTTTTCTGCTGTTTTTGGTTTCAGAAATCCTAGTAACGAAATATTCTCGGAATTGGACGAAATCAACGCCCAGGGGCCTATTTTGCCACGAAGCTTCCAGAAGTCCGAAGAGGAGACGAAGTTGGGCCACGAGGCGCCCAAACCATAGGGCGGCGCGGCCCCCCCTTGGCCGCGCGGCCCTGTGGTGTGGGGCCCCCGTGCCGCTTCTTGACCTGCCTTTCCGCCTACAAATAGCCTCCGTCGCGAAACCCCCAGTACCGAGAGCCACGATACGGAAAACCTTCCAGAGACGCCGCCGCCGCCGATCCCATCTCGGGGGATCCAGGAGATCGCCTCCGGCACCCTGCCGGAGAGGGGATTCATCTCCCGGAGGACTCTACGCCGCCATGGTCGCCTCCGGAGTGATGTGTGAGTAGTGTACCCCTGGACTATGGGTCCATAGCAGTAGCTAGATGGTTGTCTTTTCCCCATTGTGCTATCATTGTCGGATCTTGTGAGCTGCCTAACATGATCAAGATCATCTATCTGTAATTCTATATGTTGCGTTTGTTGGGATCCGATGAATAGAGAATACTTGTTATGTTGATTATCAAAGTTATATCTATGTGTTGTTTATGATCTTGCATGCTCTCCGTTACTAGTAGATGCTCTGGCCAAGTAGATGCTTGTAACTCCAAGAGGGAGTATTTATGCTCGATAGTGGGTTCATGCCTGCATTGACACAGGACGATGTGAGAAAGTTCTAAGGTTGTGTTGTGCTGTTGCCACTAGGGATAAAACATCGATGCTATGTCTAAGGATGTAGTTGTTGATTACATTACGCACCATACTTAATGCAATTGTCTGTTGCTTTGCAACTTAATGCGGAGGGTTCGGATGATAACCTGAAGGTGGACTTTTTAGGCATAGATGCAGTTGGATGGCGGTCTATGTACTTTGTCGTAATGCCCAATTAAATCTCACTATACTCATCATGATATGTATGTGCATGGTCATGCCCTCTTTATTTGTCAATTGCCCAACTGTAATTTGTTCACCCAACATGCTGTTTATCTTATGGGAGAGACACCTCTAGTGAACTGTGGACCCCGGTCCAATTCTCTTTACTGAAATACAATCTACTGCAATACTGTTCTACTATTTTCTGCAAACAATCATCTTCCACACAATACGGTTAATCCTTTGTTATAGCAAGCCGGTGAGATTGACAACCTCACTGTTCCGTTGGGGCAAAGTACTTTGGTTGTGTTGTGCAGGTTCCACGTTGGCGCCAGAATCCCTGGTGTTGCGCCGCACTACATCCCACCGCCATCAACCTTCAACGTGCTTCTTGGCTCCTACTGGTTCGATAACCTTGGTTTCATACTGAGGGAAACTTGCCGTTGTACGCATCACACCTTCCTCTTGGGGTTCCCAACGGACGCGTGTTGAACGCGTATCAAGCAGCTTTTTCTGGCGCCGTTGCCGGGGAGATCAAGACACGCTGCAAGGGGAGTCTCCACATCGCAATCTCTTTACTTTGTTTTTGTCTTGCTTAGTTTTATTTACTACTTTGTTTGCTGCACTAAATCAAAATACAAAAAAATTAGTTGCTAGTTTTACTTTATTTACTGTCTTGCACTCTATATTAAAAACACAAAAAAAAATTTTAGTTACTTGTTTTACTTAATATCATGCATGTTTTTATTACACTAGTTAAGCATGATGGAAAACAACAAAAATATGAGAGATCTTTATGAACTTTATCTTGAATTAGGACATGATGTGTTTGAAGAGAGAATTAAAAAACCCATGGAACTTTATATGCATGCTAATGGGAATGTTATTACTATGAATACTTTGAACACCATTGTTGCTAATGCTATGGAAAATTCTAAGCTTGGGGAAGCTGGCTTTGATGAGCATGATCTTTTTAGTCCCCCAAGCATTGAGGAGAAAATTTTCTTTTATGATTACAATATGCCTCCTATATTTGATGATAGCCACTTTGTTGAATTTGCTCCCACTACAACTAATAAAATTGATTATGCTTATGTGGAGAGTAATAATTTTATGCATGAGATTCATGATAAGAATGCTTTATGTGATAGTTATACTGTTGAGTTTGCTCATGATACTACTGAAAGTTATTATGAGAGAGGAAAATATGGTTGTAGAAATTTTCATGTTACTAAAATGCCTCTCTATATGCTGAAATTTTTGAAGCTACACTTGTTTTATCTTCCTATGCTTGTCACTTTGCTCTTCATGAACTTGTTTATTTACAAGATTCCTATGCATAGGAAGCATGTTAGACTTAAATGTGTTTTGAATTTGCCTCTTGATGCTCTCTTTTGCTTCAAATACTATTTCTTGCGAGTGAATCATTAAAATTGCTGAGCCCATCTTAATGGCTATAAAGAAAGAACTTCTTGGGAGATAACCCATGTGTTTATTTTACTACAGTACTTTTTTTTATTTTGTGTCTTGGAAGTTGTTTACTACTGTAGCAACCTCTCCTTATCTTAGTTTAGTGTTTTGTTGTGCCAAGTAAAGTCTTTGATAGTAAAGTAAGTACTAGATTTGGATTACTGCGCAGTTCCAGATTTCTTTGCTGTCACGAATCTGGGTCTAGCTCCCTGTAGGTAGCTCAGAAAATTAAGTCAATTTACGTGCATGATCCTCAGATATGTACGCAACTTTCATTCAATTTGGGCATTTTCATTTGAGCAAGTCTGTTGCCATTTTAAAATTCGTCAATACGAACTGTTCTGTTTTGACAGATTCTGCCTTTTATTTCGCATTGCCTCTTTTGCTATGTTGGATGAATTTATTTGATCCATTAATGTCCAGTAGCTTTATGCAATGTCCAGAAGTGTTAAGAATGATTGTGTCACCTCTGAATATGTTAATTTTTATTGTGCACTAACCCTCTAATGAGTTGTTTCAAGTTTGGTGTGGAGGAAGTTTTCAAGGATCAAGAGAGGAGTATGATGCAACATGATCAAGGAGAGTGAAAGCTCTAAGCTTGGGGATGCCCCGGTGGTTCACCCCTGCATATTCTAATAAGACTCAAGTGTCTAAGCTTGGGGATGCCCAAGGCATCCCCTTCTTCATCGACAACATTATCAGGTTCCTCCCCTGAAACTATATTTTTATTCCATCACATCTTATGTGCTTTGCTTGGAGCGTCGGTTTGTTTTTGTTTTTGTTTTGTTTGAATAAAATGGATCCTAGCATTCACTTTATGGGAGAGAGACACGCTCCGCTGTAGCATATGGACAAGTATGTCCTTGGTTTCTACTCATAGTATTCATGGCGAAGTTTCTCCTTCGTTAAATTGTTATATGGTTGGAATTGGAAAATGATACATGTAGTAATTGCTATAAATGTCTTGGGTAATGTGATACTTGGCAATTGTTGTGCTCATGTTTAATCTCTTGCATCATATGCTTTGCACCCATTAATGAAGAAATACATAGAGCATGCTAAAATTTGGTTTGCATATTTGGTTTCTCTAAGGTCTAGATAATTTCTAGTATTGAGTTTGAACAACAAGGAAGATGGTGTAGAGTCTTATAATGTTTTCAATATGTCTTTTATGTGAGTTTTGCTGCACCGGTTCATCCTTGTGTTTGTTTCAAATAAGCCTTGCTAGCCTAAACCTTGTATCGAGAGGGAATACTTCTCATGCATCCAAAATACTTGAGCCAACCACTATGCCATTTGTGTCCACCATACCTACCTACTACATGGTATTTCTCCGCCATTCCAAAGTAAATTGCTTGAGTGCTACCTTTAAACAATTCAAAATTTATTACCTCTGATTTGTGTCAATGTTTTATAGCTCATGAGGAAGTATGTGGTGTTTATCTTTCAATCTTGTTGGGCAACTTTCACCAATGGACTAGTGGCTTCATCCGCTTATCCAATAATTTTGCAAAAAGAGCTGGCAATGGGATTCCCAGTCCCAAATTAATTAATAAAAATAGACACTCCTCCATGGTATGTGATTGATTGGACGGCACCCGAAGGATTCGGTTAGCCATGGCTTGAGAAAGCAAAGGTGGGGAGGAGTGTCATCATAATAAAACTAAAATAAAAAGGCACTCCTTCATGGTATGAGATTGTTGGCAGGCACCCGAAGGATTCGGTTAGCCATAGTTTGTGAAAGAAAGGTTGGAAGGAGTGCCACACAAAAATAAAATAAAATGGGAGCCGCTCTTTGAAGGTTTGTCTGGCAAGGGGGTTAGAGTGCCCATTACCATTCGTTGACAACAACAAACACCTCTCAAAATTTTACTTTTATTGCTCTCTATATGTTTTCAAAATCAAAGCTCTAGCACAAATATAGCAATCGACGCTTTTCCTCTATGAGGACCATTCTTTTACTTTCAATGTTGAGTCAGTTCACCTATTTCTCTCCACCTCAAGAAGCAAACACTTGTGTGAACTGTGCATTGATTCCTACATACTTGCTTATTGCACTTATTATATTACTCTATGTTGACAATATCCATGAGATATACATGTTATGAGTTGAAAGCAACCGCTGAAACTTAATCTTCTTTTGTGTTGCTTCAATGCCTTTACTTTGAATTATTGCTTTATGAGTTAACTCTTATGCAAGACTTATTGATGCTTGTCTTGAAGTGCTATTCATGAAAAGTCTTTGCTATATGATTCACTTGTTTACTCATGTCATATACATTGTTTTGATCGCTGCATTCACTACATATGCTTTACAAATAGTATGATCAAGATTATGATGGCATGTCACTCCAGAAATTATCTGTGTTATCGTTTTACCTGCTCGGGACGAGCAGAACTAAGCTTGGGGATGCTGATACGTCTCCGACGTATCGATAATTTCTTATGTTCCATGCCACATTATTGATGTTATCTACATGTTTTATGCACACTTTATGTCATATTCGTGCATTTCTGGAACTAACCTATTAACAAGATGCCGAAGTGCCGATTCTTTGTTCTGCTGTTTTTGGTTTCAGAAATCCTAGTAACGAAATATTCTCGGAATTGGACGAAATCAACGCCCAGGGGCCTATTTTGCCACGAAGCTTCCAGAAGTCCGAAGAGGAGACGAAGTTGGGCCACGAGGCGCCCAAACCATAGGGCGGCGCGGCCCCCCCCCTTGGCCGCGCGGCCCTGTGGTGTGGGGCCCCCGTGCCACCTCTTGACCTGCCCTTCCGCCTACAAATAGCCTCCGTCGCGAAACCCCGGTCTGAGAGAGCCACGATACGGAAAACCTTCCAGAGACGCCGCCGCCGCCGATCCCATCTCGGGGGATCCAGGAGATCGCCTCCGGCACCCTGCCGGAGAGGGGATTCATCTCCCGGAGGACTCTACGCCGCCATGGTCGCCTCCGGAGTGATGTGTGAGTAGTCTACCCCTGGACTATGGTCCATAGCAGTAGCTAGATGGTTGTCTTCTCCCCATTGTGCTATCATTGTCGGATCTTGTGAGCTGCCTAACATGATCAAGATCATCTATCTGTAATTCTATATGTTGCGTTTGTTGGGATCCGATGAATAGAGAATACTTGTTATGTTGATTATCAAAGTTATATCTATGTGTTGTTTATGATCTTGCATGCTCTCCGTTACTAGTAGATGCTCTGGCCAAGTAGATGCTTGTAACTCCAAGAGGGAGTATTTATGCTCGATAGTGGGTTCATGCTGCATTGACACAGGACGATGTGAGAAAGTTCTAAGGTTGTGTTGTGTTGTTGCCACTAGGGATAAAACATTGATGCTATGTCAAAGGATGTAGTTGTTGATTACATTACGCACCATACTTCATGCAATTGTTTGTTGCTTTGCAACTTAATCTTGGAGGGTTCGGATGATAACCTGAAGGTGGACTTTTTAGGCATAGATGCAGTTGGATGGCGGTCTATGTACTTTGTCGTAATGCCCAATTAAATCTCACTATACTCATCATGATATGTATGTGCATGGTCATGCCCTCTTTATTTGTCAATTGCCCAACTGTAATTTGTTCACCCAACATGCTGTTTATCTTATGGGAGAGACACCTCTAGTGAACTGTGGACCCCGGTCCAATTCTCTTTACTGAAATACAATCTACTGCAATACTGTTCTACTGTTTTCTGCAAACAATCATCTTCCACACAATACGGTTAATCCTTTGTTACAGCAAGCCGGTGAGATTGACAACCTCACTGTTCCGTTGGGGCAAAGTACTTTGGTTGTGTTGTGCAGGTTCCACGTTGGCGCCGGAATCCCTGGTGTTGCGCCGCACTACATCCCGCCGCCATCAACCTTCAACGTGCTTCTTGGCTCCTACTGGTTCGATAACCTTGGTTTCATACTGAGGGAAACTTGCCGCTGTACGCATCACACCTTCCTCTTGGGGTTCCCAACGGACGCGTGTTGAACGTGTATCAAGACACCATAATGCTCTCCCTTCTTCTCTCCTTCCGAGCGATCCCTCTTCCTCCGTGTTTCACTCGACGGGCAAACACACATGTGCTGCATAGTAATAATAAAAAGGTACTGTAGAAAAATCGATATACGAATATATAATTAAATAGGTTAAACTAGGGTTTTGCCCAGTTCTATAGATCAAGGTTCAAAAAAAATCCAACTACGGGGTTCGAACAACACGATTCTAATCCAAGAATTTTTTCGACCTCATCCAAATGGCCTCAAACTATAGGGTTAGCATCAAGTGCAGTATGTGTGAAAATGTATGCACTATGTGTGCTATAACTTGTATGTCTTTCAAATTTGAACCAAATTTGAATAAGTTTGAAATATTTGAAAAGGGGCTTTTGGCTTAAACGTTTGAAACCAAAAACCACTTCTCTTCATGCATGCTTGACTTCATAAGACATAGTTTAGCTAGGGTTAGGGGGTAGATACATGATTTTCTTGGTTTGAATATGTCTAGACCTTGTTTATCAACTTAATTGAATGCTTACTATATGACATAAGAAGACTATGTGCCTTGGTTTTTCATTTTTTGATTTTTTTTTAAATTATGCCCATTTGAATCTTGGTCAAATCCTAGGTTTGACCATGGTTTAAACAAGTTTAAATCATGAATATGAAAAATTAAGCATCTATCCTTCTTAATTAGTCACGCCAAAATGTAGCTCTAGGGAGGGTTTTTGAAATTTCCATGTTTGAAACCAAAAACCACTTCTCTTCATGCATGCTGACTTCATAAGACAGAGTTTAGGGTTAGGGGTAGATATATACATGATTTTCTGGTTTGAATATGTCTAGACCTTGTTTATCAACTTGAATGCTTACTATATATATGACATAAGAATGCTATGTCTTTTGGTTTTTCATTCTTTTGATTTTTTTCTGAATTTCTATGCCCATTTGAATCTTTTGGTCAAATCCTAGGTTTGGCCAAGATTTAAACAAGTTTAAAACATGAAAATGAAAAGGGAAGCTTGTATCCTTCTTAGTCACTCTAAAATGAAGATTTTGGGAGGTTTTTGAAATTTCCATGTTTGAAACCCAAAACCACTTCTCTTCATGCTAGACTTCATAAGACAGAGTTTAGGGGTTAGGGGGTAGATACTGGTTTGTCTAGTTTGAATATGTCTAGACCTTGTTTATCAACTTGAATGCTTACTACATGACATAAGAAGACTATATACTTTGGTTTTTCATTTTTCTGATTTTTTTAAATTTTCTACCCATTTGAATCTAGGTCAAATCCTAGGTGTTTGACCATGATTTAAACAAGTTTAAAACATGAATATGAAAAATTAAGCATCTATCCTTCTTAAGTCACTCCAAAATGTAACTCTTGGGAGTTTTTTTTTGAAATTTCCATGTTTGAAACCAAAAACCACTTCTCTTCATGCTAGACTTTCATAAAATCGACCGAGCTAGTTGAGGGTTAGGTGGTAGATACATGATTTGTCTGGTTTGAATATGTCCAAACCTTGTTTATCAACTTGAATGCTTACTATATGACATAAGAATGCTTACCATATGTTTGAATTTTAAAAGAATATAGTCTTCTTATGTCATATATTAAGCATTCAAGTTCATAAACAATGTTTGGACATATTATTCAAACCAGACAAATCATGTATCTGCCCCTAACCCTAATCTCGGTCGATTTTATGAAAGTCAAGCATGCATGAAGAGAAGTGGTTTTTGGTTTCAAACATGGAAATTTCAAAAACCCTCCCAAGAGTTACATTTTGGAGTGACTTGAGAAGGATAGATGCTTAATTTTTCATATTCATGTTTTAAACTTGTATAAATCATGGTCAAACCTAGCATTTAACCAAGATTCAAATGGACAGAAAATGAAAAAACAGCAAAATGAAAAACCAAAGTACATAGTCTTCTTATGTCATGTAGCTAGTAAGCATTCAATTTGATAAACAAGGTCTAGACATATTCAAACTAGACAAACCATGTATCTACCCCCTAACCCCTAAACTCTGTCTTATGAAGTCTAGCATGAAGAGAAGTGGTTTTGGGTTTCAAACATGGAAATTTCAAAAACCTCCCAAAAAACTTCATTTTCGAGTGACTAAGAAGGATACAAGCTTCCCTTTTCATTTTCATGTTTTAAACTTGTTTAAATTATCTTGGTCAAATCACATAGTCTTCTTATGTCATATAGTAAGCAAAGCACATATAGTCTTCTTATGTCATATAGTAAGCATTAAAATTGATAAACAAGGTCTAGACATATTCAAACTAGACAAATCATGTATCTACCCCTAACCGCTAAATTCTGTCTTATGAAGTCAAGCATGAAGAGAAGTCGTTTTGGGTTTCAAACATGTAAATTTCAAGAACATCCCAAAAGCTTCATTTTAGAGTGACTAAGATGGATCCATGATTACCTTTTCATTTTCTTGTTTTAAACTTGTTTAAATATTGGTCAAACCTATGATTTGACCAAAAGATTCAAATGGGCATAACAATTCAGAAAAAATCAAGAGAATGAAAAAACAAAGGACATAGCATTCTTATGTCATATATATAGTAAGCATTCAAGTTGATAAACAAGGCCTATACATATTCAAACCAGAAAATCATGTATATATCTACCCCTAACTTAACCCTAATTAAACTCTGTCTTATGAAGTCAAGCATGCATGAAGAGAAGTGGTTTTGGTCTCAAACATGGAAATTTCAAAAACCCTCCCAAGAGTTTTGGAGTGACTAAGAAGGATAGATGCTTAATTTTTCATATTCATGATTTAAACTTGTTCAAATCTTGGCCAAATCTAGAATTTGACCAAGATTCAAATGGGCATAAAAATTCAAAAAATCAAAAAAAAAATATGAAAAACCAAGGTCTTATTATGTCATATATATAGTAATCATAAACAAGGTCTCTAGACATATTCAAAACATACAAATCATGTATCTACCACCTAACCCTAAACTCTGTCTTATGAACTCAAGCATGAAGAGAAGTGGTTTTGGGTTTCAAACATGGAAATTTCAAAAACCTCCCAAAAACTTAATTTTAGAGTGACTAAGAAGGATACAAGCTTCCCTTTTCATTTTCATGTTTTAAACTTGTTTAAATCTGGGTCAAACCTAGGATTTGACCAAAAGATTCAAATGGGCATAAAAATTCAGAAAAAATTCAAAAGAATGAAAAACAAAGGACATAGCATTCTTATGTCATATATATAGTAAGCATTATTCAAGTTGATAAACAAGGTCTAGACATATTCAAACCATAAAATCATGTATATATCTACCCCTAACCCTAAACTCTGTCTTATGAAGGAAAGCATGCAGGAAGAGAAGTTTCAAACATGGAAATTTCATGGTTTGACCAAGGTTTAGACAAGTTTAACACGTGAAAACGAATAAGTAAGTGATGCGTGTAGTTGACACGTCCGTTGGGAACCCCAAGAGGAAGGTGTGATGCGCACAGCGGCAAGTTTCCCTCAGTAAGAAACCAAGGTTTAATCGAACCAGTAGGAGTCAAGAAGCACGTTGAAGGTTGATGGCGGCGGGATGTAGTGCGGCGCAACACCAGAGATTCCGGCGCCAACGTGGAACCTGCACAACACAACCAAAGTACTTTGCCCCAACGAAACAGTGAGGTTGTCAATCTCACCAGCTTGCTGTAACAAAGGATTAACCGTATTGTGTGGAAGATGATTGTTTGCAGAAAACAGTAAAACAAGTATTGCAGTAGATTGTATGCGATGTAAAGAATAGGACCGGGGTCCACAGTTCACTAGAAGTGTCTCTCCCATAAGATAAACAGCATGTTGGGTGAACAAATTACAGTTGGGCAATTGACAAATAGAGAGGGCATAACAATGCACATACATATTATGATGAGTACTGTGAGATTTAATTGGGCATTACGACAAAGTACATAGACCGCTATCCAGCATGCATCTATGCCTAAAAAGTCCACCTTCAGGTTATCATCCGAACGCCCTCCAGTATTAAGTTGCTAACAACAGACAATTGCATTAAGTATTGCGCGTAATGTAATCAGTAACTACATCCTCGAACATAGCACCAATGTTTTATCCCTAGTGGCAACAGCACATCCATAAACTTAGGGGTTCTTGTCACCCCTCCAGATTCACGGAGACATGAACCCACTATCGAGCATAAATACTCCCTCTTGGAGTTACTAGCATCAACTTGGCCAGAGCATCTACTAATAACGGAGAGCATGCAAGATCATAAACAACACATAGACATGAATTGATAATCAACATAACATAGTATTCTCTATTCATCGGATCCCAACAAACGCAACATATAGAATTACAGATAGATGATCTTGATCATGTTCGGCAGCTCACAAGACCCGACAATTAAGCACAATGGGGAGAAGACAACCATCTAGCTACTGCTATGGACCCATAGTCCAGGGGTAAACTACTCACTCATCACTCCGGAGGCGACCATGGCGGTGAAGAGTCCTCTGGGAGATGAATCCCCTCTCCGGCAGGGTGCCGGAGGAGATCTCCAGAATCCCCCGAGATGGGATTGGCGGCGGCGGCGTCCCAGTAAGGTTTTCCGTATCGTGGCTCTCGGTACTGGGGGTTTCGCGACGAAGGCTATTTGTAGGCGGAAGGGCAGGTAAAGAGGCGGCACGAGGGGCCCACACCATAGGTCGGCGCGGCCAGGGCCTGGGCCGCGCCGCCCTAGGGTGTGGCCACCTCGTGGCCCCACTTCGTCTCCTCTTCGGTCTTCTGGAAGCTTCGTGGAAAAATAGGACCCTGGGCGTTGATTTCGTCCAATTCCGAGAATATTTCGTTACTAGGATTTCTGAAACCAAAAACAGCAGAAAATAGCAACTGGCTCTTCGGCATCTTGTTAATAGGTTAGTTCCAGAAAATGCACGAATATGACATAAAGTGTGCATAAAACATGTAGATATTATCAATAATGTGGCATGGAACACAAGAAATTATCGATACGTCGGAGACGTATCAGCATCCCCAAGCTTAGTTCTGCTCGTCGGCGGGTAAAACGATAACAAAGATAATTTCTGGAGTGACATGCCATCATAACCTTGATCATACTATTTGTAAACATATGTAATGAATGCAGCGATCAAAACAATGGTAATGACATGAGTAAACAAGTGAATCATAAAGCAAAGACTCTTCATGAATAGTACTTCAAGACAAGCATCAATAAGTCTTGCATAAGAGTTAACTCATAAAGCAATAAATCAAAGTAAAGGTATTGAGGCAACACAAAGGAAGATTAAGTTTCAGCGGTTGCTTTCAACTTATAAGATGTATATCTCATGGATAATTGTCAACATAGAGTAATATAATAAGTGCAATATGCAAGTATGTAGGAATCAATGCACAGTTCACACAAGTGTTTGCTTCTTGAGGTGGAGAGAAATAGGTGAACTGACTCAACATAAAAGTAAAAAGAATGGTCCTTCAAAGAGGAAAGCATCGATTGCTATATTTGTGCTAGAGCTTTTATTTTGAAAACATGAAACAATTTTGTCAACGGTAGTAATAAAGCATATGAGTTATGTAAATTATATCTTACAAGTTGCAAGCCTCATGCATAGTATACTAATAGTGCCCGCACCTTGTCCTAATTAGCTTGGACTACCGGATCATCGCAATACACATGTTTTAACCAAGTGTCACAATGGGGTACCTCCATGCCGCCTGTACAAAGGTCTAAGGAGAAAGCTCGCATTTTGGATTTCTCGCTTTTGATTATTCTCAACTTAGACATCCATACCGGGACAACATGGACAACAGATAATGGAGTCCTCTTTAATGCATAAGCATGTGGCAACAATTATTATTCTCATATGAGATTGAGGATATATGTCCAAAACTGAAACTTCCACCATGAATCATGGCTTTAGTTATCGACCCAATGTTCTTCTCTAACAATATGTATGCTCCAACCATTAAGGTGGTAGATCTCTCTTACTTCAGACAAGACGGACATGCATAGCAACTCACATGATATTCAACAAAGAATAGTTGATGGCGTCCCCAGAAACATGGTTATCGCACAACAAGCAACTTAATAAGAGATAAAGTGCATAAGTACATATTCAATACCACAATAGTTTTTAAGCTATTTGTCTCATGAGCTATATATTGCAAAGGTGAATGATGGAATTTTAAAGGTAGCACTCAAGCAATTTACTTTGGAATGGCGGAGAAATACCATGTAGTAGGTAGGTATGGTGGACACAAATGGCATAGTGGTTGGCTCAAGGATTTTGGATGCATGAGAAGTATTCCCTCTCGATACAAGGTTTAGGCTAGCAAGGTTATTTGAAACAAACACAAGGATGAACCGGTGCAGCAAAACTCACATAAAAGACATATTGTAAACATTATAAGAATCTACACCGTCTTCCTTGTTGTTCAAAACTCAATACTAGATATTATCTAGACTTTAGAGAGACCAAATATGCAAACCAAATTAGCAAGCTCTAAGTGTTTCTTCATTAATGGGTGCAAAGTATATGATGCAAGAGCTTAAACATGAGCACAACAATTGCCAAGTATCAAATTATTCAAGACATTTTAGAATTACTACATGTAGCATTTTCCAATTCCAACCATATAACAATTTAACGAAGAAGAAACTTCGCCATGAATATTATGAGTAAAGCCTAAGGACATATTTGTCCATATGCAACAGCGGAGCGTGTCTCTCTCCCATACAGTGAATGCTAGGATCCATTTTATTCAAACGAAACAAAAAAAACAAAAACAAACCGACGCTCCAAGCAAAGCACATAAGATGTGTTGGAATAAAAATATAGTTTCAGGGGAGGAACCTGATAATGTTGTCGATGAAGAAGGGGATGCCCGAGGCATCCCCAAGCTTAGACGCTTGAGTCTTCTTAGAATATGCAGGGGTGAACCACCGGGGCATCCCCAAGCTTAGAGCTTTCACTCTCCTTGATCATATTGCATCATACTCCTCTCTTGATCCTTGAAAACTTCCTCCACACCAAACTCGAAACAACTCATAGAGGGTTAGTGGACAATAAAAATTAACATGTTCAGAGGTAACACAATCATTCTTAACACTTCTGGACATTGCATAAAGCTACTGGACATTAATGGATCAAAGAAATTCATCCAACATAGCAAAAGAGGCAATGCGAAATAAAAGGCAGAATCTGTCAAAACAGAACAGTTCGTATTGACGAATTTTATTGGGGCACCAGACTTGCTCAAATGAAAATGCTCAAATTGAATGAAAGTTGCGTACATATCTGAGGATCACTCACGTAAATTGGCTTAATTTTCTGAGTTACCTACAGAGAATTTTGCCCAGATTCGTGATAGCAAAAAAATCTGTTTCTGCGCAGTAATCCAAATCTAGTATGAACTTTTCTATCAACGACTTTACTTGGCACAATAAAACACTAAACTAAGATAAGGAGAGGTTGCTACAGTAGTAAACAACTTCCAAGACACAAAATAAAAACCAAGTACTGTAGTAAAAAAACATGGGTTGTCTCCCATAAGCGCTTTTCTTTAACGCCTTTCAGCTAGGCGCAGAAAGTGTATATCAAGTATTATCAAGAGGTGATGCATTGGCATTCTTACCAGGGGTGTTGCTCTTACCTTTCTTACTCTTATTCCTACTCTTTGGTCTAGGGAATACATGACCGCATCCAGGTGTAGAGGTAAAATTTAGAGTGCCTTTCCCAACATCTATGACTGCTCCCATGAGTTTCAGCAGGGATCTTCCAAGCGTGATTTGTCCTGCCCCTACACATTCAATAACGAGATAATCAGTGGATACCGTCCTTCCAAGAAAGGTTGTGAAAACACCTTCAGCTATACCCTTAGGTATTACAACAGAGTTATCCGTAAGAGTTATTTCTTCTCCCCCTTCAGTAAGTTTCCAAAGTGTCAAAGATTCATAAATACTTTCAGGCATAAGGCAAAACTCAGACATAATATCACAACGAGCAAGGAAAGTTTCACCACCAATAGTAGCTTTAACGGTAGGCACCCACATTGAAGGTTCGAAGCTTAATGGAACATAATCATAGTATTCGCGAATTTGGTTATACACTTCTTTTAAACAGGATATATTTGTTTCAATAGTGTTTAATCTATTATGCATGCTAGCATGAGATGGATCAAAATTATTATCGGAGCTAAATGATGTAATTAATTTCCTTATAGCATTAAAAGCTTGATCCCCATCACAATGAAGGAAATATCCTCCCACTACAGCATCTAAGGCATATCTATAGCGAAGAATAAGCCCAAAATAGAAATTACTAAGAAGCAAACTCAAGGTCATTTTAGGTTCAGTTTTACTATAAGAATCAAAAATTCTAGACCATGCTTCTTTAAAATTCTCTTCACCTCCTTGTTTAAAAGTGAAGATTGATTCCTCAGGTGATAGAGTAACAACTACGGGACTAGACATAATAATAAAGTAAATGCGAGTAACTAATTTTTTTGTGTTTTTGATATAGAGTGCAAGACAGTAAATAGAGTAAAGCTAGCAACTAATTTTTTTTGTGTTTTGATATAATGCAGCAAACAAAGTAGTAAATAAAATAAAGCAAGAAAAAAAAAAGTAAAGAGATTGGGAAGTGGAGACTCCCCTTGCAGCGTGTCTTGATCTCCCCGGCAACGGCGCCAGAAATTTGCTTGATGCATGTAGTTGACACGTCCGTTGGGAACCCCAAGAGGAAGGTGTGATGCGCACAGCGGCAAGTTTCCCTCAGTAAGAAACCAAGGTTTAATCGAACCAGTAGGAGTCAAGAAGCACGTTGAAGGTTGATGGCGGCGGGATGTAGTGCGGCGCAACACCAGAGATTCCGGCGCCAACGTGGAACCTACACAACACAACCAAAGTACTTTGCCCCAACGAAACAGTGAGGTTGTCAATCTCACCGGCTTGCTGTAACAAAGGATTAACCGTATTGTGTGGAAGATGATTGTTTGCAGAAAACAGTAAAACAAGTATTGCAGTAGATTGTATGCGATGTAAAGAATAGGACCGGGGTCCACAGTTCACTAGAAGTGTCTCTCCCATAAGATAAACAGCATGTTGGGTGAACAAATTACAGTTGGGCAATTGACAAATAGAGAGGGCATAACAATGCACATACATATTATGATGAGTACTGTGAGATTTAATTGGGCATTACGACAAAGTACATAGACCGCTATCCAGCATGCATCTATGCCTAAAAAGTCCACCTTCAGGTTATCATCCGAACCCCCTCCAGTATTAAGTTGCTAACAACAGACAATTGCAGTAAGTATTGCGCGTAATGTAATCAGTAACTACATCCTCGAACATAGCACCAATGTTTTATCCCTAGTGGCAACAGCACATCCATAATCTTAGAGGTTCTTGTCACCCCTCCAGATTCACGGAGACATGAACCCACTATCGAGCATAAATACTCCCTCTTGGAGTTACTAGCATCAACTTGGCCAGAGCATCTACTAATAACGGAGAGCATGCAAGATCATAAACAACACATAGACATGAATTGATAATCAACATAACATCGTATTCTCTATTCATCGGATCCCAACAAACGCAACATATAGAATTACAGATAGATGATCTTGATCATGTTCGGCAGCTCACAAGACCCGACAATTAAGCACAATGGGGAGAAGACAACCATCTAGCTACTACTATGGACCCATAGTCCAGGGGTAAACTACTCACTCATCACTCCGGAGGCGACCATGGCGGTGAAGAGTCCTCCGGGAGATGAATCCCCTCTCCGGCAGGGTGCCAGAGGAGATCTCCAGAATCCCCCGAGATGGGATTGGCGGCGGCGGCGTCTCAGTAAGGTTTTCCGTATCGTGGCTCTCGGTACTTGGGGTTTCGCGACGAAGGCTATTTGTAGGCGGAAGGGCAGGTAAAGAGGCGGCACGAGGGGCCCACACCATAGGTCAGCGCGGCCAGGGCCTGGGCCGCGCCGCCCTAGGGTGTGGCCACCTCGTGGCCCCACTTCGTCTCCTCTTCGGTCTTCTGGAAGCTTCGTGGCAAAATAGGACCCTGGGCGTTGATTTCGTCCAATTCCGAGAATATTTTGTTACTAGGATTTCTGAAACCAAAAACAGCAATGACAAGCGGCTCTTCGGCATCTTGTTAATAGGTTAGTTCCAGAAAATGCACGAATATGACATAAAGTGTGCATAAAACATGTAGATATTATCAATAATGTGGCATGGAACACAAGAAATTATCGATACGTCGGAGACGTATCAGTAAGCATGGATGCTTCTTAGTCACTCCAAAATGTACCAACTGATAGATATGTTAACTTTGCTTCATGGATGTAAATGAGTTAACTTGGATTTCCTACCCTTTGAATCCATAGGAAACTTTGTTCTAATGCACTATAATAATCAATCGAGTTTTTACACCAACAGGTCTGTCACTTACGTGTGGTGCCCATGCGTGAGGTCCCACACTTCAGTGAGCACAAGTCACGTGCAATAGGTACGCAAACTCCCAGCCATCTTCTTTGTCAAGGGAAGACGCATCAGGATGCGTACTGGACGTCTCTGGGTCCTTCAGGATCCTTCGGTTGTCCCTCTCATAAAAAAAATCTCTCTCATTCTCGGCCTCGCTCGCTCGCTCGCACCTCCTGCTCACTGACAAACCCTGCACAACAGTCAACATCATCACCCGAAAAAGGGGAGACACCATAATGCTCTCCCTTCTTCTCTCCTTCCGAGCGATCCCTCTTCCTCCGTGTTTCACTCGACGGGCAAACACACATGTGCTGCATAGTAATAATAAAAAGGTACTGTAGAAAAATCGATATACGAATCTATAATTAAATAGGTTAAACTAGGGTTTTGCCCAGTTCTATAGATCAAGGTTCAAAAAAAATCCAACTACGGGGTTCGAACAACACGATTCTAATCCAAGAATTTTTTCGACCTCATCCAAATGGCCTCAAACTATAGGGTTAGCATCAAGTGCAGTATGTGTGAAAATGTATGCACTATGTGTGCTATAACTTGTATGTCTTTCAAATTTGAACCAAATTTGAATAAGTTTGAAATATTTGAAAAGGGGCTTTTGGCTTAAACGTTTGAAACCAAAAACCACTTCTCTTCATGCATGCTTGACTTCATAAGACATAGTTTAGCTAGGGTTAGGGGTTAGATACATGATTTTCCTGGTTTGAATATGTCTAGACCTTGTTTATCAACTTAATTGAATGCTTACTATATGCCATAAGAAGACTATGTGCCTTGGTTTTTCATTTTTTGATTTTTTTTAAATTATGCCCATTTGAATCTTGGTCAAATCCTAGGTTTGACCATGGTTTAAACAAGTTTAAATCATGAATATGAAAAATTAAGCATCTATCCTTCTTAATTAGTCACGCCAAAATGTAGCTCTAGGGAGGGTTTTTGAAATCTCCATGTTTGAAACCAAAAACCACTTCTCTTCATGCATGCTTGACTTCATAAGACAGAGTTTATGGTTAGGGGTAGATATATACATGATTTTCTGGTTTGAATATGTCTAGACCTTGTTTATCAACTTGAATGCTTAGTATATATATGACATAAGAATGCTATGTCCTTTGGTTTTTCATTCTTTTGATTTTTTTAAATTTCTATGCCCATTTGAATCTTTTGGTCAAATCCTAGGTTTGGCCAAGATTTAAACAAGTTTAAAACATGAAAATGAAAAGGGAAGCTTGTATCCTTCTTAGTCACTCTAAAATGAAGATTTTGGGAGGTTTTTGAAATTTCCATGTTTGAAACCCAAAACCACTTCTCTTCATGCTAGACTTCATAAGACAGAGTTTAGGGGTTAGGGGGTAGATACTGGTTTGTCTAGTTTGAATATGTCTAGACCTTGTTTATCAACTTGAATGCCTACTACATGACATAAGAAGACTATATACTTTGGTTTTTCATTTTTCTGATTTTTTTAAATTTTCTACCCATTTGAATCTAGGTCAAATCCTAGGTGTTTGACCATGATTTAAACAAGTTTAAAACATGAATATGAAAAATTAAGCATCTATCCTTCTTAAGTCACTCCAAAATGTAACTCTTGGGAGTTTTTTTTGAAATTTCCATGTTTGAAACCAAAAACCACTTCTCTTCATGCTAGACTTTCATAAAATCGACCGAGCTAGTTGAGGGTTAGGTGGTAGATACATGATTTGTCTGGTTTGAATATGTCCAAACCTTGTTTATCAACTTGAATGCTTACTATATGACATAAGAATGCTTACCATATGTTTGAATTTTAAAAGAATATAGTCTTCTTATGTCATATAGTAAGCATTCAAGTTCATAAACAATGTTTGGACATATTATTCAAACCAGACAAATCATGTATCCGCCCCCTAACCCTAATCTCGGTCGATTTTATGAAAGTCAAGCATGCATGAAGAGAAGTGGTTTTTGGTTTCAAACATGGAAATTTCAAAAACCCTCCCAAGAGTTACATTTTGGAGTGACTTGAGAAGGATAGATGCTTAATTTTTCATATTCATGTTTTAAACTTGTATAAATCATGGTCAAACCTAGGATTTAACCAAGATTCAAATGGATGAAAAATGAAAAAACAGCAAAATGAAAAACCAAAGTACATAGTCTTCTTATGTCATGTAGCTAGTAAGCATTCAATTTGATAAACAAGGTCTAGACATATTCAAACTAGACAAACCATGTATCTACCCCCTAACCCCTAAACTCTGTCTTATGAAGTCTAGCATGAAGAGAAGTGGTTTTGGGTTTCAAACATGGAAATTTCAAAAACCTCCCAAAAAACTTCATTTTCGAGTGACTAAGAAGGATACAAGCTTCCCTTTTCATTTTCATGTTTTAAACTTGTTTAAATTATCTTGGTCAAATCACATAGTCTTCTTATGTCATATAGTAAGCAAAGCACATATAGTCTTCTTATGTCATATAGTAAGCATTAAAATTGATAAACAAGGTCTAGACATATTCAAACTAGACAAATCATGTATCTACCCCTAACCGCTAAATTCTGTCTTATGAAGTCAAGAATGAAGAGAAGTCGTTTTGGGTTTCAAACATGTAAATTTCAAGAACATCCCAAAAGCTTCATTTTAGAGTGACTAAGAAGGATCCATGATTACCTTTTCATTTTCTTGTTTTAAACTTATTTAAATATTGGTCAAACCTATGATTTGACCAAAAGATTCAAATGGGCATAACAATTCAGAAAAAATCAAGAGAATGAAAAAACAAAGGAAATAGCATTCTTATGTCATATATATAGTAAGCATTCAAGTTGATAAACAAGGCCTATACATATTCAAACCAGAAAATCATGTATATATCTACCCCTAACTTAACCCTAATTAAACTCTGTCTTATGAAGTCAAGCATGCATGAAGAGAAGTGGTTTTGGTCTCAAACATGGAAATTTCAAAAACCCTCCCAAGAGTTTTGGAGTGACTAAGAAGGATAGATGCTTAATTTTTCATATTCATGATTTAAACTTGTTCAAATCTTGGCCAAATCTAGAATTTGACCAAGATTCAAATGGGCATAAAAATTCAAAAAATCAAAAAAATATATGAAAAACCAAGGTCTTATTATGTCATATATATAGTAATCATAAACAAGGTCTCTAGACATATTCAAAACATACAAATCATGTATCTACCACCTAACCCTAAACTCTGTCTTATGAACTCAAGCATGAAGAGAAGTGGTTTTGGGTTTCAAACATGGAAATTTCAAAAACCTCCCAAAAACTTCATTTTAGAGTGACTAAGAAGGATACAAGCTTCCCTTTTCATTTTCATGTTTTAAACTTGTTTAAATCTGGGTCAAACCTAGGATTTGACCAAAAGATTCAAATGGGCATAAAAATTCAGAAAAAAATCAAAAGAATGAAAAACAAAGGACATAACATTCTTATGTCATATATATAGTAAGCATTATTCAAGTTGATAAACAAGGTCTAGACATATTCAAACCATAAAATCATGTATATATCTACCCCTAACCCTAAACTCTGTCTTATGAAGGCAAGCATGCAGGAAGAGAAGTTTCAAACATGGAAATTTCATGGTTTGACCAAGATTTAGACAAGTTTAACACGTGAAAACGAATAAGTAAGCATGGATGCTTATTAGTCACTCCAAAATGTACCAACTGATAGATATGTTAACTTTGCTTCATGGATGTAAATGAGTTAACTTGGATTTCCTACCCTTTGAATCCATAGGAAACTTTGTTCTAATGCACTATAATAATCAATCGAGTTTTTACACCAACAGGTCTGTCACTTACGTGTGGTGCCCATGCGTGAGGTCCCACACTTCAGTGAGCACAAGTCACGTGCAATAGGTACGCAAACTCTCAGCCATCTTCTTTGTCAAGAGAAGACGCATCAGGATGCGTACTGGACGTCTCTGGGTCATTTAGGATCCTTCGGTTGTCCCTCTCATAAAAAAAAATCTCTCTCATTCTCGGCCTCGCTCGCTTGCTCGCACCTCCTGCTCACTGACAAACCCTGCACAACAGTCAACATCATCACCCGAAAAAGGGGAGACACCATAATGCTCTCCCTTCTTCTCTCCTTCCGAGCGATCCCTCTTCCTCAGTGTTTCACTCGACGGGCAAACACACATGTGCTGCATAGTAATAGTAAAAGATCGTAGAAAAATCGATATACGAATCTATAATTAAATAGGTTAAACTAGGGTTTTGCCCAGTTCTATAGATCAAGGTTCAAAAAAAATCCAACTACGGGGTTCGAACAACACGATTCTAATCCAAGAATTTTTTCGACCTCATCCAAATGGCCTCAAACTATAGGGTTAGCATCAAGTGCAGTATGTGTGAAAATGTATGCACTATGTGTGCTATAACTTGTATGTCTTTCAAATTTGAACCAAATTTGAATAAGTTTGAAATATTTGAAAAGGGGCTTTTGGCTTAAACGTTTGAAACCAAAAACCACTTCTCTTCATGCATGCTTGACTTCATAAGACATAGTTTAGCTAGGGTTAGGGGGTAGATACATGATTTTCCTGGTTTGAATATGTCTAGACCTTGTTTATCAACTTAATTGAATGCTTACTATATGACATAAGAAGACTATGTGCCTTGGTTTTTCATTTTTGATTTTTTTTTAAATTATGCCCATTTTAATCTTGGTCAAATCCTAGGTTTGACCATGGTTTAAACAAGTTTAAATCATGAATATGAAAAGGGAAGCTTGTATCCTTCTTAGTCACTCTAAAATGAAGATTTTGGGAGGTTTTTGAAATTTCCATGTTTGAAACCCAAAACCACTTCTCTTCACGCTAGACTTCATAAGACAGAGTTTGGACATATTCAAACCAGACAAATCATGTATCTGCCCCCTAACCCTAATCTCGGTCGATTTTATGAAAGTCAAGCATGCATGAAGAGAAGTGGTTTTTGGTTTCAAACATGGAAATTTCAAAAACCCTCCCAAGAGTTACATTTTGGAGTGACTTGAGAAGGATAGATGCTTAATTTTTCATATTCATGTTTTAAACTTGTATAAATCATGGTCAAACCTAGGATTTAACCAAGATTCAAATGGAAAGAAAATGAAAAAACAGCAAAATGAAAAACCAAAGTACATAGTCTTCTTATGTCATGTAGCTAGTAAGCATTCAAGTTTTCATATTCATGTTTTAAACTTGTTTAAATCTGGGTCAAACCTAGGATTTGACCAAAAGATTCAAATGGGCATAAAAATTCAGAAAAAATCAAAAGAATGAAAAAAAAAGGACATAGCATTCTTATGTCATATATATAGTAAGCATTATTCAAGTTGATAAACAAGGTCTAGACATATTCAAACCATAAAATCATGTATATATCTACCCCTAACCCTAAACTCTGTCTTATGAAGGCAAGCATGCAGGAAGAGAAGTGGTTTTTGGTTTCAAACATGGAAATTTCAAAAACCCTCCCAACAAGAGCTACATTTTAGAGTGACTGAGAAGCATACATGCTCACTTTTTCATATTCATGTTTTAAACTTATTCAAATCTTGGTGAAACCTAGGATTTGACCAAGATTCAAATGGGTATAAAAATTCAAATACTTGTTTGTCTAGTTTGAATATGTCTAGACCTTGTTTATCAACTTGAATGCTTACTACATGACATAAGAAGACTATATAATTTGGTTTTTTATTTTTCTGATTTTTTTAAATTTTCTACCCATTTGACTCTTGGTCAAATCCTAGGTGTCTGACCATGATTTAAACAAGTTTAAAACATGAATATGAAAAATTAAGCATCTATCCTTCTTAAGTCACTCCAAAATGTAACTCTTGGGAGGTTTTTTGAAATTTCCATGTTGAAACAAAAACCACTTCTCTTCATGCTAGACTTTCATAAAATTGACCGAGTTTAGGGTTAGGTGGTAGATACATGATTTGTCTTGTTTGAATATGTCCAAACCTTGTTTATCAACTTGAATGCTTACTATATGACACATAAGAATGCTTACCATATGTTTGAATTTTCAAAGCATATAGTTTTCTTATGTCATATAGTAAGCATTCAAGTTGATAAACAATTTTTGTACATATTCAAACTAGACAAATCATGTATCTACCCCTAACCCCTAAATTCTGCCTTATGAAGTCAAGCATGAAGAGAAGTTGTTTTGGGTTTCAAACATGGAAATTTCAAGAATATCCCAAAAGCTTCATTCTAGAGTGACTAAGAAGGATCCATGATTACCTTTTCATTTTCTTGTTTTAAACTTGTTTAAATATTGGTCAAACCTAGCTAGCATTTGACCAAAAGATTCAAATGGGCATAAAAATCCAGAAAAAAATCAAGAGAATGAAAAAACAAAGGATGTAGCATTCTTATGTCATATATATAGTAAGCATTGAAGTTGATAAACAAGGTCTAGAAATATTCAAACCAGAAAATCATGTATATATCTACCCCTAACCCTAAACTCTGTCTTATGAAGTCAAGCATGCATGAAGAGAAGTGGTTTTTTGGTTTCAAACATGGAAATTTCAAAAACCCTCCCAAGAGTTTTGGAGTGACTAAGAAGGATAGATGCTTAATTTTTTATATTCATGATTTAAACTTGTTCAAATCTTGGTCAAACCTAGAATTTGACCAAGATTCAAATGGGCATAAAAATTCAAAAAAAAATGAAAAAAAATGAAAAACCAAAGCACATTGTCTTCTTATGTTATATGATACGTCTCCGACGTATCGATAATTTCTTATGTTCCATGCCACATTATTGATGATATCTACATGTTTTATACACATTATATGTCGTATTTATGCATTTTTCGGCACTAACCTATTAACAAGATCTTAGAAGAGCCGATTCTTTGTTTTCTACTGTTTTTGGTTTCAGAAATCCTAGTAAAGAAATATTCTCGGAATTGGACGAAATCAACGCCCAGGGTCCTATTTTGCCACGAAGCTTCCAGAAGTCCGAGGGAGAGTCGAAGTGGGGCCACGAGGTGGCGACACACCAGGGAGGCGCGGCCCAGGCCCTGGCCGCGCCGGCCTATGGTGTGGGCCCCTCGCGTCGCCTCCTGACCTACCCTTTCGCCTACTTAAAGCCCCCGTCGCGAAACCTCCAGTACCGAGAGCCACGATACGGAAAACCTTACTGAGACGCCGCCGCCGCCAATCCCATCTCGGGGGATTCTGGAGATCACCTCCGGCACCCTGCCGGAGAGGGGAATCATCTCCCGGAGGACTCTTCACCGCCATGGTCGCCTCCGGAGTGATGAGTGAGTAGTTCACCCCTGGACTATGGGTCCATAGCAGTAGCTAGATGGTCGTCTTCTCCTTATGTGCTTCATTGTTGGATCTTGTGAGCTGCCTAACATGATCAAGATCATCTATCTGTAATGCTATATGTTGTGTTTGTCGGGATCCGATGGATAGAGAATACTATGTTATGTTAATTATCAATCTATTACCTATGTGTTGTTTATGATCTTGCATGCTCTCCGTTATTAGTAGAGGCTCTGGCCAAGTTTTTACTCTTAACTCCAAGAGAGAGTATTTATGCTCGATAGTGGGTTCATGCCTCCATTAAATGCAGGACGGTGACGAAAGTTCTAAGGTTGTGGATGTGCTGTTGCAACTAGGGATAAAACATTGATGCTATGTCAGAGGATTTAGTTATTGAATACATTACGAACCATACTTAATGCAATTGTCTGTTGTTTGCAACTTAATACCGGAAGGGGTTCGGATGATAACCTGAAGGTGGACTTTTTAGGCATAGATGCATGCTGGATAGCGGTCTATGTATTTGTCGTAATGCCCAATTAAATCTCACTATATTTATCATATCATGTATGTGCATTGTCATGCCCTCTCTATTTGTCAATTGCCCGACTGTAATTTGTTCACCCAACATGCTATTTATCTTATGGGAGAGACACCTCTAGTGAACTGTGGACCCCGGTCCTATTCTTTACATCGCATACAATCTACTGCAATACTTGTTCTTTACTGTTTTCTGCAAACAATCATCTTCCACATAATACGGTTAATCCTTTGTTACAGCAAGCCGGTGAGATTGACAACCTCACTGTTTCGTTGGGGCAAAGTACTTTGGTTGTGTTGTGCAGGTTCCACGTTGGCGCCGGAATCCCTGGTGTTGCGCCGCACTACATCCCGCCGCCATCAACCTTCAACGTGCTTCTTGGCTCCTCCTGGTTCGATAAACCTTGGTTTCTTTCTGAGGGAAAACTTGCTACTGTCTGCATCACACCTTCCTCTTGGGGTTCCCAACGGACGTGTGTTAATTGCACGCATCATTATACAGTAAGCATTCAAGTTGATAATAAACGTACAAAGGTCGATCTAGACATATTCAAACGAGAAAAATCATGTATCTACCACCTAACCCTAAACTCTGTCTTATGAAGTCAAGCATGAAGAGAAGTGGTATTGGGTTTCAACATGGAAATTCAAAAACCTCCCACGAGCTTCATTTTGGAGTGACTAATTAAGAAGGATACATGCTTACTTTTTCATATTCATGTTTTAAACGTGTTTAACTCTTGGTCAAATTAACCTAGGATTTGACCAAAATTCAAATGGGCATAAAAATAAATAAAAAATGAAAAATGAAAAACCAAAGCACATAGTCTTCTTATGTTATACATTAAGCATTCAAGTTGATAAACGTACAAAGGTCGATCTAGACATATTCAAACCAGAAAAATCATGTATCTACCCCCTAACCGTAAACTCTGTCTTAATTAATTATGAAGTCGATCAAGCATGAAGAGAAGTGGTATTGGGTTTCAAACATGTAAATTCCAAAAACCTCCCGACCACGAGCTTCATTTTGGAGTGACTAAGAATGATCGATTTTACTTAGGTATGTAGTATTGTACATCACAAATGTGAAATGAAACAGATGATGTCAATCTCTATAAACCCTAAACCCTAATTATATTAAACCCCTAGACCCTAACACAAAACCTTGTATATAAACCATAAACCTATATATCACTACCAAAAAATGAGTCATGCGATTCAAATGTTTGGCATTGTTTTCTCGTAGCATGCAATGCTCCCACACACACTTCTGGGTAAGCGAGGCCTCAAACACATGGTGCAAAAAAATATGAAGGGTTCTTGTCTTAAAAATAGAATTGTATATATGCCATGTTTATTTGGTATTATCCATAGAGGTATTATGAACCACAAATGATATGACTATGCATGCTTTGTTTCGATCTTTTCTATCAAGCCCCAGAATAACTTATTAATTCGGCTTGTTTTGAAATTTAGATACGTCGAGCAATCTCATGATGCTCTCACCCTTCTTGTTTTAATTTGTTCTAGTAGGAGGGTGCAGTGCATGTGTTTGGCCATTATTATATAAAATGTACTTGGCTCGATCCACACATTCAGGTCACACACCCATGTATTTTTTAAATTATTAGTTTGATCTGTACTTCATCTACACACTGTATCAAATTTGCATTTTATCGGATTTAGCCCAAGAAATTGTATATATATGGATGCACATTGAGATAATTCATGAAACCTTGGAAATGGTCATCCTGTCATGCATGTTTCCCCGCGAATGAAAACTTGATTGGTGGTAGACAAGCAAAAACACATTTACGGGCGACAACCCAAAATGCACATATTTTGCAAAGTATTCATGCGTGCATGATGAAAAGTTCAAATATATACATAAAATTGGGCCATGATTCAAAAGTCTGGCATGGTTCTTGTGTAGTGGTACGAAGCTCACATGCATGTGGGAGGAAATTTAGTTCGACGAAGTCCAACATGGTGCCAATCTAATTGAGGGTTCTTCTCTAAAACACTGGTATGGCTTGTTTGGTATTTTCCCTATATATATGTACAAAATGATGAATAATCCATGTTTTTAGATTGCCTTTTTTGAATCACGTGTGCCTTGATTTCAAATCTAGGTCAAATCACTGGGGGAGGGGGATGAATGTGTTTCTTTTTGATGCATCGCTCGTATTTTCGAGTTTTTTTGGGTCCCACAAATTCAGGGTAGCATCACCCCCCTCCCTTCCCGCAGTAAAAGTTTTAAGCGAGTAGTAGAATGGCATGACCAACTAGTTTCAAGTAAAAGTTTGAATATAACCAAAATATACCAATTGATTGATGAGTTAACTTGGCTTCACGGAAAAAATAATGTCTTGTAAATGAGATAACTTGGCTTTCCTACCCTTGGATCCATAGGAAACTATGGAGTACTAATACATTATACTACCTCCGATTCAGGGAATAAGGAGTCCTCGTTTTACGTGTTTTTCGTTTGACTAAAAATTACTTCTAATATATAAAGATTTTCCGTATGAAATTAGCATCATTAGAAAGTGCTTTTCAATACGAATCCAACGATACTAATTACATATAATATAATCAAGATTTTGTTGCTCAATTTTTATGGTCAAAGTTTGTCTTGAAATACGTGTGCGCCTTATTCCTTGGGATGGAGGTAGTAATAATCACCCGAGTACACCAACTGGTCTGTCACTTACGTGTGGTTCCCATGCGTGAGGTCGCACACTTCAGTGAGCACAGGTCATGTGTCCACCAGTCTAGAGGCTCCAGTTAAAAGAAGAGCCCTCTATAAAGAAACATCAATCTCCATAAACATCAATCTCCCATCTCAGTTCTCAGCTTTTCACTGCTCCCCCCTCGCTCGCGCCGCCGCCACAACCCCCCGCGCCCCTTTCCGATCCCTCATCAGATCTTAGACTATGGAGTTGCCTGTGCCGAAGAAGCAGCCTCTGAAGCCGACGATCCAGTGCATCAACGACTGGTGCGGGAGGGAGTTCCCTTACAACGAGGAAGACAAGCACATGATGGCGTGCCCGCACGGCTCTTGCTTCTGCACGCACCCCGGCTGTGAATTCGCCGATTCGCAGGTACCGTTCATCCTACACCTCAGAGAAGCCCACTTGACCGTTGTGGATAGGTTCCCGTACGACGAGGACTTCGGATTGGTTCATCTGAAGGTGCCGGCACCGGGCTCGCCAAAACGACAGTTCATCGGCTACGGGACGGATGGCGCAGTGTTCGCCTTGCACATCCACCCTTGCGGCATGGACACCGCGGTATCCTTCGTGTGCGTCAGGCCGGCGGCGTGCAACTTGCCCCGGTATAGGGTGACGATGTGGGCGAACGGCCCGCCGATGCCGGGGCCGCGTAAGCTTACTGGGGAACACTTGTTTGACGTGGTGAAGGCGGTATTAGAGCCGACGAGCAGCCCGACTCCGGGCACAGTTTCTTTGGGAGATGTCACTTCGTTCCTCTCGGTGCCGCCACGGTACCTGTGCGGCAATGAATCATCGAAGCAGCTGACTATCTATTTGCGCATCGATAAGGAGTGAGTGAACATAACACTACCCTCAATCTTATTGGGACGATGCTAATGCGGATTTAAGTAATGCTGAATTAATTTGTTTTTCTTGTGACAGGGCGATCAGCAAGGAGAAGAGGATCTCCGTGCACAGCTAGCGACCTATATCTCGGCGTCCACCAAGTGTCCCTGAGTTGGAGATCTTGTTCTGCCTCTTCTTTTGATGTTTATATTGCTTCATCACCATAACAGGAAGGGTGTGTCTGGGGCTTCCGGCTTCAAAGTACTCAGTACAAGGACTAAAAGAGACGTTTTGCTGATGGTTCTTGTCAGGACGGCCGTAGTGTTGGAGGTGGTCATCTACTTCGGTGGGGAAGGACCTGATTGATGTTCCAATCTTTACTATTTAGACCTTTATCTAAAAATGTTGAGGGATTGGATGTATTTTATGTTTACCATGAATTAGTCTATGTAATATGTAACCCAATTCGCCGATTAATGCAACTCTGGATCCTTCACTGTCATACGACTACTAAAACAAAATAAATAAACAGGCATTTTAAGTTTAATGCACATGTAATCAAGCCACATAATGTTGGCGTACTTGGAAGCAATCAGGTTTACTATTGTTGGCATGTGTGGTACAATTTCATGGGGCAATACCCAATCTAGCTTGTTCAATTACATTACGTGAAGTAATTAAAATATGGATGCCTAGAATCATTCACTTCCGTACATTGCGATGGCTTATAGCGGTTTCTATGACCAATCTACATCACAAATCTAGTTCAAATTTGATCTATTTTTATGAACAAAATTGGAAACTCTACTTGGCATTTTCGTTTATTATGACCAGATTCACATATGTAGTGATTCATTTTCTTTTCAAATCGCCATACCATTTCCTCGTCAACTCTTCATCTTTTTTTAGTTTTAATGAATTTCCTTTGGTTGCATTCAATTTGCTTCAAATTCACCGGCTTCGCCATTTGTACAAATTGTTCATCTTTTCTTTGTAGTTTTGTCATGCATGGAGCATAACACCCTCCCATGGTAAAATCTTCATATTTTCTACCAAAACTCATGCCGAACTTTAAAGAACATGCAATTTTAAATTTACCAAAATTGGTTAAAACTCAACATAAGCCCACATATATTACAAACTCGAGAAATAATCAACATATACATCACCTAAATGGTCATCTTATGAAGTATGCCATGTTTCGAAATTGTTACCTTGAAAATTTGGCCCTTCTCTCAGGTAGCCACTTCACAATAAAGCTCACATAAAGCTCTTATTTTACACTAATAAAGTAGAATGTATTTTTGTGTGAAATGAAGTTGAATAAAATATATGTGAACGGTAAGATGGACATTGCTGCCAAAATTGGGGATAATTATTAGTAAGTTCTGTTGCGGTCAGAAACCCACTGGCGAGCAGCAACGGGCAACACAGTAGAGCCGGGAACAACTTAGGGCTGCGGCTGGCCCTGGTCCCTCCGAGCGACGGCCCGCAAAGCCTCTGGTACACACGTCCGATGCTGGTGCAAGGGCGTGCCACCTGACCTATACCTGGTCAGGAAGGTGATGGAGATGCCTCGCTTAGTTTCCTGCATGGCATACACGTAAACATTAAATACGAGCCTCGATCGGCTCTTAGGTTATCCTGTGAATCGGCTCAAAGAGCCGATCCACCCATGATTCGTACGAGGTGCACGAATATATGGTGGTCCTGCTTGATCAAGATAAAGCTAAAGCGATCTACGACGATTTAGGGTTTTCACCGCATAATCGGATCATCCTACTCACGATTGGGCCTCGCAGTCACGTACGGTGATCGTAAGCCGGTCCTAGACAAGGCCTAAAAACCAACACGAGGTCGATCCTCGGAACATCCTGTCTAGGGCTAGCAAACGACACCCTGCGCGTCGCTGGATCCTCCAACCCTTTGTAAGACCTAACTATTGCAGATATTAAACTAATCCTTGAAGAACAAGGAGCAACCGTAACGGATCGGATCTACTAAATAATGATCAAGCGGGGTGCCGCCCCTACACCTAAGATAGGTGTAAGGGCGGCTAGATATGCAAGGGTTGCACTACGACAGCATATGATACGAAGAACAATGCTAACCCTAACACATCTAAGATAACTACGTTGCTCGCCATCAAAAAGGCTTCAGTACGAGCAACGCATGAACAACAAAGAAGCTTATGCTGCCTAGATCGCAAGATGCGATCTAGGCAGCATGATGCTTACCGGTAGAAACCCTCGAGACGAAGGAGTTGGCGATGCACCGAGATTGATTTGTGGTGAACGTTGGTTGTTGTTTATTTCATAAACCCTAGATACATATTTATAGTCCAGGGGACTTTCTAATTCAGGCGTGCACCTAACCGTGCACGGGTAAAACTCTATCTTTTAATCTAAGATGCGATCTACTATGTTACAGATACAAGGGCAAACTAGCCCAAACTTTGCATATAAGGCCGATTCACGTATTTCTTCCGTATATAATCTTCAAGTCCATCTTGATCGCGGCCCACCTCTGACTCGGTCAAATTCTGGTGATAACACATGCCCCCCTGGTTTTGGAATTGATAATTCCAAAATCATTCTGCTTTCTCTTCGTCGGGTCATGTCATGGCAGAGCAGAACCGTCGCAGTATTCTTCATCATGATGCCTTGTCCTTTCAACTTCTCTGAAAAATTTGATAGCTTCAGCACCACTTCCTTGGAAACTGCAATGGCATTAAATCTCCAACAGGCTCCTCCTTATTTAACTGTGCTGACTGACTCGCTTTTTCATCCCCCTCCTCCGTTCTAGCTATCGGCACCGAAAAACCCTCTTTCCCTGTAGCAATGTCTTCTTCTTCCTCCGTCTCCTCTGGCCTCTCTTTCCAATCTTCTTCCTCAAGCGAGCCGATGTCGGAGCCCGAGTGGGACTTTGACTTTATGTCAGATGGCGACATGCCCCTGACTGATGGGGAGGGCAACCTCCAGCTCCTCATTGAAGGGGAACTGGAGAGCGAAAGCGAGGATGACCTCCACTCATGGAGGAACTCCACTTCCTCCGATAAGGAGGAGGAAAAGGAAGATGAGGAGGTACAGGAAGAAGAGGAAGAAGATAATTCCTCCTCCTCCGCTGGGTACCCACCGACGAAGCGCCTCCGTGCTTGGGCGGATGGTGAAGATGACAATGATGACGAAGAGGAAGAAGCTCCGGTCGTAGGCTGGGGCAGCAGTGACGAGGAGTTCTCCGGAAGTAGCGCCGGCGGCAGCTACGATGCCGACGACGAGGGCAGCGAGGATTAGTGACATAGGATCAGTAGTACGCGAGCAATCGGCTCTTCTTTTGTTCCTCTTTCCTTGAGCAATCGGCTCTTCATTGTAAAAAACCCTCCTTTATTAATGAAGAAGTATTTCCAGTCAACTCTTTTGCCGATAGTCAAAGTCAAACAATCTCCCAAAAGAATCGATAGCATCGCACCGGTCTCTATCATAAAAACACGAGTAAGGTCGACCTAGCCGCCCCTCCAAACGGTAACCTGCGACCTCCGTCTGAGAAAGCAAACTCAGATCCCCAAATCGCCGCCTGAGCAGTTCCAACTCACGGCCACCTGCATCCCAGATCTCGACCGCGCCGCCCCCATCTTCCACAGCGCATCCAATGGCGGAATCATCCAACACCAACGCCATGGCCTCTGGTCTGAAGGTAATCTTTAACCTCCTCTCGCCATTCGAATCGACATAGGATTAATAGCAAACACCTGAATTAATGTTTTGTTCCGCTATTAATTTAGGTTTCAGACATCCTACTGCCACATCCTTCTCTCGCAAATTCGATGTGCCTCGGTCCTCGTTCTTCCGAGAGTCCCGCCCTCTTAATTTCGTGCGAAGCTAACAGAATCCCCTTCGTGAATCAGAACTTAGATCTGACTTCCTGGGCCGACTGCGAGCCTGGCCTAATCCTCCTGAGGGTTGGGTGGCATGGTACAATAGAGTATCCAAAACCCATTATGCCACTTGGGAAACCATAGGGATAGCCGATGCCTTGTCATTATCATTGTCTCCCCTTGAGAAGAATGAAAATATTCTGAAAACCATCGGCTAGCAGTCTGACGCCTTTGAATTGCTTCATGTTTGGCCATGGCCCTATGACACCGACCCTGCTGGATGTGGCCATGATCACAGGCCTAGACATTGCATCCCCCAGCCCTTCTGCATTCAAACTGCCGAAAGTCCCTTTCACTCTTTCCTCTAAAAAAGAGTGTACCAGCTGGGGTGCCTATCTCAATCGTTATATGAAAAACAAAGGCCCCGTGACAGAGAGAGAACACACAGCCTTCCTGAACTTCTGGTTGGAGCACTTCATATTCTGTGGCCCATCACTCGCCCCTACCAAGAACTACCTTTCCCTGGCCTATGAACTTGCTAAAGGCACCCAACTTGGCCTGGGCAAACTGTTTCTTGGAGAGGTCTATCGATCCCTTCAACTGATGTCTGTCAAACTGTTCTCTCAAAAGACAGTTAAAACTGGCGGCCCCTGGTGGTTTATTCAGTTGTGGGCCCAGCTATACTTTCAGAACCAGATCCCAGACTTCCCACCGTTGACCACCTGCACCTTTCCAGATGTTAATGGAAAGGAGATCCGATGCACCAGCTATGGCCAAGCTTTGTATGGTCTCCCGAGCGAGCTGATCCCTAAGGAAGCGGCGGGTGGTTCAAGATTTTCTTCCAAGGTTTGGACAACCCCTGTTCTTTCCTTATCTTGAATCGGCGAACTTTGAAAACCCGGTCTCCTTTCGATTGGATGACTTTGCCGATGACGCCTTGACACCCAGCATCTGTATTCTATCATGATTCGTCCTTGCTTCCTCCCTGTTGGCATGAGTACCTCGAACCGGATCATCAAGCCCGGTTATGAGTGTTATCAACCGGTAGTGGTGGCCCGACAGCTTGGTCTCGGGCAAGTGCCTCCACACTTCTTCTTACACCACCTGACAGCAAGTAGAGCTGAACTGCCTGACATCCTCACAGGCCAAAGGTGTTACACCTTCTTTGATGCTTTGGCCATTCCAATTCCCCACGACCTCCGTTTCTCCTCCACTACCGATGGCTTCGAGACTTGGTGGTCCATGTGGAAGACCCATGTCTTCAGAAGGGCCCTAGGACCGCTGCTGAGACAACTTGATGCCGAGTATGACATTCCCGCAGACCAGGTACCATCACTTAAACATTTCTTGTAACAGCATTATGGTGATTGTCTGTGACCTGACTCCATCTCCTGGCAGCAACAAGATGGCCCGGCTCCCACGCAAGCCGATGGTTCCCCCTTCGTATTCCTCCCTCCGGCACCAGTGGTCCTCTTCTGCCAGAGTTCGCCACCCCTGAAGAAAGTCATAATGCAGAGTCAGCCGATTTCACCGAAATCGGCTCCCAAGAGTAAAGCATCTTCGGGGCCAGTTGCCCCCCGAGCCTCGACTCAGGCGAGGATGGCAGTGAGGAAGGTAGCTGCCAGGAAGACCCTGAAGCGTAAAGCTCCTGCCCAAGAAAGCTTGCTTGTAAGTTGGTTCATGCCCTGACCACATTTATCCGCTTTCCCAGTCTTTTACAACACGCTCGTATTGCTTTCTATAGACTTCCATCGAAGAAACCTCCAGCGGGGCCGTAGAATCCAGCCAGGGGGACTCGAGCTCGGGCAATTCTGAGAGGTCCACCACCCAGAGCCAGACGGCTTCACCAGCGCCGGCTTCTAAGAAAAGGTCGATCCCCGAGCCTCCCGCTCCCCAAGCCCCGACCAGATCGGGGTCACGCACGAAGCGTCGATGCGTCAAAAGGGCTCGTAAAAACCCACGAGCCTCTCCATCAAGCCAGCAGGTCTCAAATGTAATTCTCTCCCCGGCCACACTTCATGCTAACCCATTGTCATTTGGATCGGCTAACCATTTCCTCCTGCAGACTGAAGAAACTTCTAGCGGAGACGTCGAGGAGGTACTGATGCCGTCTACCACCCTGGACCTAGCCACCTCAACGATCGCGGCCGACCAAGTGGCTGACCTAGCCAAGTCCACAGAAAAGCCGATCATCACTACATCGGCTGTTCCTCCTACCTTGGGAGAGGTATACCCCCTCTCCTTGGCTCTATCACTTTCTTCGTTGCATGCTAAACTCGCTTTGTTTGCCTTATTAGGGTTGTGATCTCTCGAGCTTGCTGACGTTCGATCCAGAATCCATCGAACCAACTTTTTCCAAGGCAAGTGGAGAGCCGAGTCCTAGCACGGTCCATGGTCCACTCCAGCGTCTCAAGGATTTGCTCTCTTCCTCAATTGAGACTTTGATTGAAAATTCCGAGGAAGTCAACGGCATCCTCGAAGATATCCAGCCCCATCTCCCTATGACACTGCAAGTGAAGCTCTGGCCAGCTGTTACTCTGTCGGTCTTCAAGTCAAGGGTGCAATCGGCTCGACAAAGGATTACTCTTCGCCACACCCAGCTTCCATTGAGAGCCGATATTGCGGAAAAGTGTCAACGGCTCAACGAGAAGAAGGCTGCTCTGGACGCCAAGACGGACACTTCTGCCAATCGCGCCGAACTCGAAACCCTGCGCAAGGAGCTGGAGAGCCTTGAAGAGAGGGTCAGGGTGACCAAGCAGCTTATCCAAGACAAGGAAGCCCTTATTGTCCGTTCTCAAGACGAAGCAAAAGATCTCACAGCCGATCTGAAGACCGATCTGGCTGAAATCCGTACCCTGAGCAGTCAGCTGGTGACGGGTAAAGACGAGGACGACGAGGCTGAGATCGCTGAGGTAGACCGCATCCGTGTTGACGCCCTTCACGCCCTCGGCGCGTTTCTTCAGTAGGGTCTCCAGAGACAAATGTTTCGCTGAACTTGAGAAGTCGATAAATCTGCTTCGGTTGTACTTGCTACATTTTTTTTTACTGGCTGATTTTCCATCGGCTCCTAATATCTTATTGCCCATGCGTCCATCTACCTGATCTGTGCCCCCCCGAGCCGATTCTGTCAGGTTACTGCAGATATCGGTTCTGTGGGTATTGGTAGGATTATACCTGAACATCGGCTCTGCAGCCAGGACTAATGCCGATTTCCCTGAACTCGCAAGCCGACGTAAACCCATATCCCAGCCTTCCGTCACCTGTTAGATCGCCGCTGAACGCGGGCGAAGCGTATGGCAAGGATACTACGGGGCGATTGCTGGAATTGCTCCTTATTCTGATTAGGTCCCACCGGGCGTGCCAGAATGTGTTGCGGTCAGAAACCCACTGGCGAGCAGCGACGGGCAACACAGTAGAGCCGGGAACAACTTAGGGCTGCGGCTGGCCCTGGTCCCTCCGAGCGACGGCCCGCAAAGCCTCTGGTACACACGTCCGATGCTGGTGCAAGGGCGTGCCACCTGACCTATACCTGGTCAGGAAGGTGATAGAGATGCCTCGCTTAGTTTCCTGCATGGCATACACGTAAACATTAAATACGAGCCTCGATCGGCTCTCAGGTTATCCTGTGAATCGGCTCAAAGAGCCGATCCACCCATGATTCGTACGAGGTGCATGAATATATGGTGGTCCTGCTTGATCAAGATAAAGCTAAAGCGATCTACGATGATTTAGGATTTTCACCGCATAATCGGATCATCCTACTCACGATTGGGCCTCGCGGTCACGTACGGTGATCGTAAGCCGGTCCTAGACAAGGCCTAAAAACCAACACGAGGTCGATCCTCGGAACATCCTGTCTAGGGCTAGCAAACGACACCCTGCGCGTCGCTGGATCCTCCAACCCTTTGTAAGGCCTAACTATTGCAGATATTAAACTAATCCTTGAAGAACAAGGAGCAACCGTAACGGATCGGATCTACTAAATAATGATCAAGCGGGGTGCCGCCCCTACACCTAAGATAGGTGTAAGGGCGGCTAGATATGCAAGGGTTGCACTACGACAGCATATGATACGAAGAACAATGCTAACCCTAACACATCTAAGATAACTACGTTGCTCGCCATCAAAAAGGCTTTAGTACGAGCAACGCATGAACAACAAAGAAGCTTATGCTGCCTAGATCGCAAGATGCGATCTAGGCAGCATGATGCTTACCGGTAGAAACCCTCGAGACGAAGGAGTTGGCGATGCGCCGAGATTGATTTGTGGTGAACGTTGGTTGTTGTTTATTTCATAAACCCTAGATACATATTTATAGTCCAGGGGACTTTCTAATTCAGGCGTGCACCTAACCGTGCACGGGTAAAACTCTATCTTTTAATCTAAGATACGATCTACTATGTTACAGATACAAGGGCAAACTAGCCCAAACTTTGCATATAAGGCCGATTCACGTATTTTTTCCGTATATAATCTTCAAGTCCATCTTGATCGCGGCCCACCTCTGACTCGGTCAAATTCTGGTGATAACAAGTTCATACTAATATACAATGCAATCAACATGACCACACATGTGTAAGCAAGAAAATAAATCTTTTTTAAATTACCTTAAGGTTGTAAGTTTGTTATTTGTATAGCAATTTTATCTCATACGATGACTCAAGCTGGCACATTTTTTTTGAATTAGCTTCAATATTCTAGGACCCACCACATTCGTAAAATGGTAATGACAATTTTACGTATCGTAGTGCACAAAACACACACACACACACACACATACACACACACACACATATATATATATATATATATATATATGCACACTTATTTCAATATTTAAACTATATTTTCTTCATTCAAATTTTCCGACCTGGCAATTTGAACATGTAGTTGAATTTTGAGTAAAACCGCTCATACGTCAAACATGAATCCAAATACGGTACAATTCGAGAAAATCTACACATCACATTTTGGCCAATATATATGGTATAATGCTTGTGAAAATGTAGACTATGAAACAGTCAACGTCAGTTTTTTAGGTCATGGATGTCTTGGGCAACGACCAAAGTCTGGTAGGATGGTGAGGCCTGAGTTACGAACATCCTTCTTCTCCTCTCACCCCCATTTGAGAGAGAGAGAGAGTGTGTGTGTGGGTGGGGTGGTGGGGGGGTAGAAAGCCATGTTAATAAATTAACTCATACATGAAAGCAAGAAATCAAACTTGATTTATATAAATCACCCTTAGGATTGTAGTTTGTTATTTTTATAGCATCTATATCTCATATGACGACACAAGCTAGTCCACATTTTTATTTTCATTGAAGTTCTTTTTGTTGCAGTCAAATTACTTCAACTTTTAGGACCCACCATCCGTACAAGGGTAATGGAAATTTCTATGATCTTAGTGCAAGGCTTCACACAGAGACACTCAAAGTATTTCAATATTTAAAATTCATTTTCTTCCCTCAAAATTACCGACCGTCCATTTGTAACATGTAGTTCAATTTTGAGTAACATCACACATATGTCAAACATAAATCTATTTTTTTTGATATTTCGAGAAAATCTTCATATCCCATTTTTTGCCATCATATAAGGTGTACTGCGTGTGAAAACATAGACAGTGAAACATTCAGCGTCACCTTTTTTAGCCAAACTAGTGGGACGGTGAGGCCCGAATTAATAAAGCCACCACCATCCTTCTTCTCCACTCACCCCTCCCCTCCCCTCCCCTCCCCATCAATAACCTCTTCAAAGCAGATTAAAGAGGATGGAGTGCCCCCACGACGGGTGCGGGAGCGTGGTCGCCTACAACAGGCTCCACGACCACGAGCTCGCGTGCCCGCACGGCCCGTGCGACTGCACAGAGGCTGGCTGCGACTTCGCCGCCTCGCCAGCAGCGCTCATCGCCCACCTCAGAGAAATCCATTCGATTTGTGTGGACATGATCCCCCGTACGGCACCGCGATGGCGTTCATCATCCCGGTGCTGGCACCGCTAGAGCCAAGACGTCCGGTCATCTTCTACGGGAACGATGGTACCGTGTTCGTCTGGCACACATATACGCAAGTCCATCCGGAGAATGGATGCGTGCTGGCCAGCCTATCCGTTGAGTGCGTTAGGTCGGCGGCGTGCGTGTGGCCAGAGTACAAGGTGAGTATGTCGTCGCACGGCAAGCCATCACCTAATCGCTCTGAGATCGGTTTAATGCGCCCCAACCATACGGCCACTATTCTGGCGAACAGCACGACCACGCCGGGCGCCGCCAAAGCGTCGGAACTAGAGTGGTCGTTGCAATGGTTTCAACCGTGCACGAGCTGACTATCTGGGTTCGCATCGACAGGTGATACATGCGCCTATCTTAATCTTCGTGTTTATCTAATTGAAATTGCGGTTTATGCAGTACTGAATTAATTAATTTTTGTTGTCATAAGGTTCTCGTCGGACGGAAGTTCCTATTCGGACTAGAGCGGCGGGTTTAGGTTGCCAACTATGGGCTTTTTTCATTCAGAGGATTCACCAGGGCGGCCCTAACGACGATATATGATCTTATTTGGCGGAGAGGGACTTGCTTGCGTTTCCTATCTTGAGTTAGGGCCCTTTATGTAAACACTAAGCGCTTGATTGTATTCTGTGTTTAGACTAGCCACAATGGGAGTATCATAGATACTGTATCATAGCACGTAAAACTAAAAACTTTAGTGGCAAACACATCATGTACACATATTTGCATTGAGATTCTACAAAATATTAAATATGATGAAACTATGATACTACTTCATGATACTATGCATTGTGGGTGTTGTATCATAAACTAGTATCATATGTATGATACTAGTCTATGATACTTCCCATTATGACTAGTCTTATGTTCACATACTCTATGGTGTAATAAAATATGGAATTCCATGTCCGATTAAATGCACCTCTGGACCTGTCGATGCATTTCCCTTGTTATCTTTTCTTTTTACACATACGTAACCATTGTTCAACGCAGTCCATCGGCTTGGGTGCTAGATGCTTCCTCGGGAAGGTACCCTATCTTGCCCATTTGAGAACACACGTCTCTATAATTGCTCAGAAGCCCCGCGAGGGCACGATGGTCTTTTCTGGGTGTATGTAAGATTTAGCCTCGACCAGCCCTCCACCCCTCTTCTCTTTCTGTTGTCCTGGTAGCTAGTAACTAGCCTTCACCAGCCCTCCACCCTAACTAGTAAAGTACCTCGCAAGCCATGGCTCCATTGAGCCGGGCGGCCCGGCGGCAGGATATCCTAGGGAAGACGATGAGGACTAGGACCGCCGAGAAAAACTTGACATCTAGCCAGCTAGCGCGTCGTTGTATGGCCACTTATGATCGCTTTGAGCATTCTCGCGAGAGCGATCTATCCTCTATTCGATGGAGAGCAAGCCAGTGGGCGAGGGTTCGTCCGGGTAGGTTTCTAGCGGCGTGTCCTCCAGTTCATTCTTATTTTCTAACTGTTTTTTCCATTTATTTACATCTCACAGGGCCGGCGGTTCAAACGTCTCCCCGGTAACCACCACGACGGTGGCGCCCCAAGTCCGGTCGTCGGAAGCTGAGTTCGGCCCCGTTTCACGGCCAAGCCAGGTAGGCTGTATACTCCCAGCTTGTTTTTTTATACTCCCTCCAATCCATTTTAATAGACTCAGATTTAGTACTCCCTCCGATCCATTTTATTTGACTCAAATTTAGTACTAGTACAACTTTGTACTAAATCCGAGTCAACTAAAAGGGATCAGAGGGAGAATACAACTTTACTAAATCCGTGTTAACTACTACTACGGAGTACTAAAAGGGATCGGATGGAGTAGTTTATGTAATCACGGCTTTCCTTTTAATTATGTGTTGATGAACACTGTGCTATTTGTGGAGCGTCCAAGTGATGTCCATTCCTTTATCAAGATCTGTGCTAGAAATTAGTAGTACTCCTATTTTTTTGCGTGCAATTACTCATATATGAATTGGTTGGATTCTTTTTTTTTCCATACAATGATCGTGCCAGCAAATGGAGGTGAACATGGCCCACATAGGCAGCCAGATGGGGAATGAACTCTCCCTCACCCCGGAGTTTGAGCCTGTTCACGTAGATTTGGCGTCCGAGAACAAGATCTGCCTTTATCTTCAGCAAGGCATCAATACCTTTACTGCCGAGCTTGACAGGCTTAATGAGCAGAACCGCGTTTGTGTGGAACTACATAACCAGAGCGTCACATTGATGAATGATGATGATGCAAACACCACCATCAAGGGCGAGGGTTCATCCGGGTAAGTTTCTAGCGGTGTGTCCTTCAGTTGATTCTTATTTTCTAACCGTTTTTACATTTATTTACATCTCACAGGGCCGGCGGTTCAAATGTCTCCCCGGTAACCACAACGACGGTGGCGCCCCAAGTCCGGCCGTCCGAAGCTAAGTTCGGCCCCGTTTCCCGGCCAAGCCAGGTAGGCTGTATGCCTCTGTCCACTTGTTTTTTTATACTTTATGTAATCACTGCTTTCCGATTAATTATGTGTTGATGAACCCTGTGGTATTTTTGGAGCGTCCGAGTGTTGTCCATTCCTTTATCAATATCCATGCTAGAAATTAGTACTCCTATTGTTTGCGGGTAATTAATACTCATATATGAATGGGTTGATTTCTTTTTTTTCATACAATGATTGTTGTAGCAAAAGGAGGAGAACAAGGCCCACATAGGCAGCCAGCTGGAGAATGAACACTCCCTCACCCTGGAGTGTGATCGTCTTCACAGAGTTTTGGCGTTGGAGAAGGAGATCTCCTTTTATCTTGCGCGATACGTCGACATGCTTAAGCAGCGAACGCCTCTTTGGGTGGAACTGAACAACAAGAGCGTCACATGGATGGATACTGGAAGCAACCTCATCAAGTATCTCATGGAACAGAGGTTAAAATTAAAGCTCAAGAGGCAGATCTCGAGGGTACTAATGCGCGGACAAACCGCCGTCCTTAAGGCGATTATCAAGGAGAAGGAGGATCTCCGTGCACAGCTAGCGACCTATATCTCGGCGTCCAGCAAGAGTTCCCCTGAGTAGGAGATCTTGTTCTGCCTCTTCTTTTGATGTTTATATTTCTTCATCACCTTAATATCGCCATGTGCTCGTAAAACTGCGAGTTAACTTTCTGTTGGTATGTTGCACATTTGATTTGAACTTTGTGTTTTGCAATGCACAATTGATCAACTACTAATAAGTGTATATTAAAATGGCGGGATACTCTTGTTAGCGGCGAAAATTTTCCATTTGTTGCTATTGTAGCGAAGCTAAGCCCTTCAGAATCTTCCCTAACGTCAAGAAAACTTTCCAAAAACATAAGCATTTTGAAGGGCAACCTTGATGATATAGGCTATGAGGATGATCCTGGGTTGTGGTTCTTAGCGTGATCTGTAAATGGAAATGCTTCTTGTTCATACCTGAGACTTTACTGAGGCTGCAAGATGTTCTCTAAGGACACTGTCAGTTATGTTCAGATAAGCTAGGGAAGAGATTACTGGTCTTGGAGCATATTGTCTTTTCGTGGGATTGAATTATCCGCTCAACATTGCAGTAAATCATGCATATTTCGATTTATATTTTGGTGGAGTTTCATTCGATTTGAATCATAGGTTTGTGAGCAAATATATATTTAGTTTAAACTAGTGCTCGAATACGTAAGAAGCTATTTAATCACAAGCTAGTCGTCCGAATGGGATGAAATATTCATAGATTTTAAAACAAGGCATCTACATATTATTGGATTTTTTTCAAAATTTTCTGAATAGTTTTTCTTTTTTAGCTTCGAAATAACAGATAGTTTGGAACGTTGGATCATGAATGGATGGTAGATAGTGGCACCTAGTCACAATGAAACTTGGAAGCATCAAGTCACTGAAACTCCGTCCGGTTTCCAAACCAAGCTAGGAATGCATTGAAAATGAAGTTCTGCTCTAAAACATCTCTCATTTCATTTTGGTGCTCGCGCGGTTGCATGCTGCCCACGTGTTAAGGTACGTGTCTCTGGCATAGAGTACTACGATTATCGGCGAAAAATATATCGTATTGGAAACTGTAAAAAAAAACCTTTCTGCTCAAGCTGATGTGACGAGACATCACTGCACCAAAAGTCGTCGCAAATTTATAGATGGGTGGCGTGCTAGACTACCATCTACCAACTGTCAAATCAGCGCCCAGTCGCAGCAGCAGCAGCAGCCTAGAGTACTGCCTAGGTTTTGCCCCTTGCATGTCTATCATCTTTTTCTTCACCCTCCCAGAATCACGCGCACGCGCAGGATCTCGATCCCCACCACGCCGCATCACTAGTACTATACCTTTCTCTCCTCACCCCAGCCGGCCGCGGCGCGCATCGTTCCTTCCATAGCGCTCGCCCTCTCCTCCGAAAACCCCAAGCGCAGTTGCATCCGCCATCCATCTAAATCCATCTTCACGTGATGGAATATTCAAGGCTTTGCCGGTGCGGCGGGGACGGCCACTTGGAGGCTCTCACCGGCGACAACATCGACCTCATCGCTGCGCATCTGGACGTTACCTACACCGTCCGACTTGCCACATGTTCCAGGGAGCTCTACGACCAGATCAGCAATGATGAAGGTAAGATGCACCATTGGGATGAACCCTGCCTGCTGATGCCTACGCCTGCTTATTGGTTCGATGAACCCTGGTTCGTGGCGACAGCATCTCGTCTGCATGTTACCGTGTACGACCTGGTGCCCCTCGACCATCCTCGCCGTTCTGTCACCCTGCCGTTCATGCACGATAGAAAATGGCTTGGCGCGAACGGCGACTGGATCGCCGCCGCCGATCATCGTGGGTGCCAGTGGTGCCTTGTGAACGTCTACACCGAGCGACATATCCCCCTTCCATCCCCACCTGATCCGAAGATTGGTCATGGTGTTACATATCAACCTGCTACTAAAGATTGGTTATACTATCTTTGCTGGAGTCGAGCAATCAATTTGTTGAAGATTGTAATCTCCCAAGTGCCCACAAAAGGTGGGAGGTACGCAGATTACAAGCTCATCGCCTTGTTCGACAAAAGGATTTTCTACCTTGAAGGGGGTGGCGACTGGAGAATGCTGAAGAACCCTACACCTGAACAAATTGTGCCGGCGTTCTGTGATGCCATTGAACTCGGTGGCCAAGTTTTTGTGGTGGACGAAATTAGGGGCTGGACGTACTGCTGGGACACCCCAAATGGTATTTTTCAGTCCTTATGTTGCATTGCATGATACACTGCCTTAATCAATGAAGTTATTCATGAACTACCTTGTTTATATTTTACCTTTCATAAATGACTTAATGATCACACCGCCTTTTGCTGAATATGAATGAACCGTTGCTTGCAATGAATTAGTACTAATTAGTCACCAACAAACATAGTATGCTCAGTATGTGATTGCATTCCTGAATTAGTAATTCTACGACACTGCAGAATATGGATGTAATTAACCAAAGATCTCAAAAGATAAGGTAGCACTATGAAGGCACCCTTTTTGATAACCTTTTACACCCATTGTTTCATATATAACTAATTGATTTTTGCTCCAAAAGGAGGACGAGAGACCCCCGCCATCTGCATCAGAGAGATGCATAAGGACTTTCATAAGTATATGACTTAACGATCACATCCTTTATCTGAATATGAATGAACCGTTGCTTGCAATGAATTAGTACTAATCAGTCATCAGCAAACATAGTATACTCCGTATGTGAATGCAATCCTGAATTAGTAACTCTATCCACTGCAGAATATGGATGTAATTAACAAGTATCTCAAATGTTAACGTAGCACAATGAAGGCACCCTTCTTGATTAACTTTTACACCCATTGTTTCATATAACTAGTTGATTTTTGCTCGAAATAGAGGGCGAGGTACCCCGGCCTCTGCATCGAAGAGATGCATATGGCCGTTATTTAGTACTCCATCTCATGAAACATGTTATAACTTTTTCTTACTTTTGATTTACTCCCTCCGTCCCACCAAAAGTGTCTTCAATATCTGCCTTCTCCTTTTTTCCCTTAGAAAAGTAACTCAATCAAAATCCAATTATTTACTAAACAAGAATGAAATACTTGTTATGCCTAATTTACTTAGTTTAACCTGTACCTTTTTTAATTCTGTTCTTTATCCGGCTAGATTTTTTTTTGCCAAATTGCCCGAAGCTTATGCATATTTCAACCCCATCGTGGATGTTATGCCTGTCATACCTCTATTTTTTTTTCTATTAGCCTTTGTTTGACAAGCTGCTTTAAGTTTCCCATGAAATGTTTAGTACTCTATCTACCAAATTGAATGTTGTATTCATTCCAAAAAATCAACAAAATGTGTACAAGGCGAGAACTTTTATATTTTTATATTACTAGTATGTATGCACGTCAAACCATTAAAGATTCTGTTTGATAATCAAAAGAATATTTATAGCATGCCTTTCGCAAGTTTTGAAAGAATATATAAAAAATCTAAAAAAAAATAGATGTAGAGAATGTATTATTCTACCAGAGTGTAAAATCTGAAATTGAGATACCCTATATTCGGGCCGCACAAAAATGACAGAATCTGATAGATTTTGAAGTTACAAAATGTTGGAAAATATATGTCAGATTTTTTTGTTGTTGCAAAACCTTAAATATAAGATATTTTGATTTGGACATTTGAATGTTGGTAGAACACAACATTGTTGACACCCGTATTTAATCTCTGTTTTCTTTGGAACTTCAAAATGCAGCTCTCAAAATTTTCAAAAACCATGCTACATGTAGCTCGAGCTATATTCATGGTTTTCGAAAGAAAATATTGCCAACAATGCATATATAAAATACGAAAACAAGAGTGGTCCTACAAAAAATGATGTTTCTTCCCATCAGTCGGCAAACGAAGGGAACAAATAAAAAATTAAAAATATGTGTACATCTAACACTCACTCATTTCTTATCTACCTTTTCCTTTGATGTTTCCTTGAGAGTTGAGACCGTAAAAACCTTCCATTGATCCATGTAGCAGTGCTGAATAGCGATTTCTTTGAATGGGGTTATTCCTATGCTTCAGGGCTTTCAGATATTTGGTCATTTTTTGGGGTAGACCCAAGGCTCACGTGATGGTTCTAAAATATTGTAGAGTTAGCTATGTGCACTCTTCACAGAGAATCCTGCTGTTGTGCACCGTTAGATTTAGCACTCCAAGGGTCATGATTGAAGCTCTATACTCAGTTTAAAACTGGACCAACTGGTAGATTGTCTGTACTCCTATATTGTATACAAATATCTAATCATATACACCGTTGGATCACTTAAGACAAAGGGAATTAACTACAACACAGGACTTAAACTTAAGATGATATATTTGTCAAAATTTGAATGTATCTATATGCTTTCAGTGTCTAGATACATCTGAATTTGGACAAATCTCAGACACTTTCGGTGGGACAGATGTAGTATATAACTGTGTATACACTAACTAGTGTCTAGTTTTGGCGAAGTTAAGACTAGTTTCATGGGATGCATGCAGTATAACTGATATATTGGTCACTCGATTTGAACACATGAATGACCAATGTCCTTAGCTTACATAGTCGTATTTATACTGTGAGCATGAACGATGAGCAGTCGCTTTGTTTGAATATGGTTGCCAGTAACACCCTATTCGTCTCCATTTCTAATATTGCAGAAAACCCGATGTCCATGTTCGTAATCCCGCCACCGGTGGTGGATGATCAGCAGTACGCGTGGTTCCTCGCTCGAACTACTGATGGCAAGCGATTGATGATCATCCTTACAGTAAACAACATTGGGATTGCCAATGCTGAAGTACCTCCTGACATTCCCTATGCTGCTAATGGGCTTCAGCTACGGCAGTATCCTCCTGTTGCCACCTACGTCTTTGAGCAGGATCCCATATCTCTGTTCGTTGCAGCACGTGCAGGGGACTTTCATTGGAGGCAGGTTAACAGCCTCGGCGACCACTCTCAGTTCCTCGGACTCAATTACCCGATCATTGCCAACTTTGAAGAAGCTTTAATCCAAAGCTCCCGATGGCACATTGGTTCCATTCATGAGGAAAAACTGCGTCTACACAGCATACCGGAAGTATCTTCATAATCAATACCCTAAAATTTTGCGCTGCAACCTCCAGCCAGATGAAGGTGAGACTGTGGGAGTTATCAGCCTTCCCAGAGTTAGTTGGGGTAGTGTCCGACAAGCGGCTATGTGGTTTAAGCCTGCTTTAAACATTTCCCGTTCGGTGTTACCTTTAAAAAAACACTGACACACTTTTTTATTATGCTTGAAGTGTTGAGAAGTAGTACACTGTTTTTAGTATGTACTAGTTTGAATCAGTTTATTTGAACACTGCCCTGCTTTTGTATTTCGTGTTGCCTTCATATTATAACCCATGCATGGCTGTTTTAGGATTGACTTTATTTCAGCACTATAATTACAATGTGTGTACGTCCTTTATAATATAGCCACCTCTTGTTGATCATAGTCATGAGAGGACCATTCCTATTTTTTTCGCCGCTAAAGGGTAAAGTACATCCCTGGGGGCAGCGATTCTTGCTTTGCGAGCCACTAAACATGCATCAACTATGAGCAAAGAAGTTGATGTGCGACCTAGGTGACTGTGCGGACCCCACATGTTAACCAAAGAAACAAACATGTCAATACGGAACTAATGTACATACGACAACTCCTATATGATATGTGTACGATTGAGCATCTGGAGGTGTGCTGCCACCTGCTTCCTCACACGTTGGGTTTGATCTTGTGTTGCGTACACGGATCGGACTGAAATTGTCGTGTGCATAGCAAGGTTCATGTCAATAAGGCTGAGTGCCTGAGTTTGGCATCTAAGTCTAGGCAACAAATACTTTTGGGTTCCAATGGCCATCTACATGGTATTTGCTATAGGCCTACTTGCTCAGGCTGTTGAAGCCCAATAACTAGAAATGGGCTTTTCTGCTCATGCAATTTCGGACCTTTTCTAATGAACCATAGATCCTATGATGGCAAAAAACAAAAACACGGAGATTCTGCATAAAAGTTGTTTTTATTTATTTAGAATTATCCGGTTGCAATTTTTGAAACTGCTCATGGCCAATATGAAAATCCTTGATCGCGCAATACCCACACGGATCACGGTATTTTTAAAAAATTCATAAAGTGGATTTGAAATTTAAAACATATCCTAATAATTCCATGATTTATTCTATTAACTTGCAAGATCTTGGAGCGAAAGAGCTTGTATTAGTCTGCAAAAATAATACAGAAAAACCTATCATTAACAAGAAATGAAGGTTTATCGTCCAAAGAGGATGCCATGTGGGACCCATGAGCCAGCAGCGTCCTCAACATTTCAAAGGCGGTAGGAGATCCAAAAAAAAGGCAAGTATCTCGAAAATAGGGGTCAAAAATAAATCATAGAAATGAATCATTTATAGTTCAGAGTGGCTGACATGTGGGACAGATCTGCCAGCAGCATCCTCATCATTTCAAAGTCGGCAGAGGATCAAAAGAAAAAAGGCAAATAGCCAGAAATTAGGGGTCAAAAGTAAATCCAACAAAGGAAACTTTTATTATTCATAGAAGAAGACATGTGGGACCGACCTGCCAGCATCCTCCTCATCGTTTTAAAGGCCGCAGGGGATCAAAAGAAAAAGGCAAATAGCCAGAAATTAGGGGTAAAAAATAAATCCAACAAAGGAAAGGTTTATTGTTCATAGAGGCTGACCTGTGGGACCCATGAGCCAGCAGCCTACTCAATTTCAAAGGCGGCATAGGATCGAAAGAAAAATGCAAGTGACCAAAAATCAGGGGGGAAAAATCCAAGAAAAGAAAGTTTATTGTACATAGAAGATGACATGCGGGTCCCATGAGCCAGCACCTTACTTCACGTTTCAGAGGCGGCATGAGATTGAAAGAAAAAAAGCAAGTCACCAAATATCAGGAGCCAAAAATAATCCAAGAAAAGAAACTTTTAATGTACATAGAGGATGACATGCGGGTCCCATTAGGAAGCAGCATCCTCAACGTTTCCAAGGCGGCATGGGATCAAAAGAAAAAGGAAATAGCCAAAAAGCAGAGGGTGAAAAAATCGAAGAAAAGAAACTTTTATTGTTCATAGTGGATGACATGTGGGGCCCATGAGGCAGCAGCATCCTCAACGTTTCCAAGGCAGCAGGGGATCGAAAGAAAAAAGAAAATAGCCAAAAACCAGAGGGTGAAAATAATCCAAGAAAAGAAACTTTTATTTTACATTGAGGATGACATATGGGTCCTATTTTGCAGCAGCGGTCTCAACGTTTCAAATGCGGCTTGAAAGTTGAGATCAAAAGAAAAAGAAAGTAGCCACGAAAAGAAAGTTGATTGTACATAGAGGATGACATGCGGGTCCCATTTTGCAGCAGCTTACTCGACGTTTCCAAGGCGGCTGGGGATCAAAAGAAAAAGGAAATAGCAAAAAATCAGAGGGTGAAAAAAACCCAAGAAAATGAACTTTTATAGTACATAGAGGATGACATGCGGGTCCCATGAGCCTGCAGGTTCCTCAACGTTTCAAACATGGCATGAGATCGAAAGAAAAAGACAAGTGACCAAATATCAGGGGCCAAAAATAATAATCCAAGAAAAGTAATTTTTATTGTACATAGAGGATGACATGCGGGTCCCATTTTGCAGCAGCGGTCTGAACGTTTCAAAGACGGCATGAGATCAAAAGAAAAATGCAAGTGACCAAATATCAGGAGCCAAAAATAATCCAAGAAAAAAAATTATTGTACATAGAGGATGACATGCGGGTCCCATTTTGCAGCAGCTGTCCCAACGTTTCAAATGCGGCTTGAGATCAAAAGAAAAAGAAAGTAGCCAGAAATTATGGGGTAAAAAAACTCCAAGAAAGGAAAGCTTTATCGTTCATACAGGCTGACATGTGGGACCTATGAGGCAGCAGAGTCCTCAACTTTCAAAGGCGGCAGGGGATCAAAAGAAATAGGAAATAGCCAAAAATCAGAGGGTGAAAAAAACCCAAGAAAATGAACTTTTGTAGTACATAGAGGATGACATGCGGGTCCCATGAGCCAGCAGGTTCCTCAACGTTTCAAACGTGGCATGAGATCGAAAGAAATAGGTAAGTGACCAAATATCAGGATCCAAAAATAATTCAAGAAAAGAAACTTGATTGTACATAGAGAATGACATGCGGGTCCCATTTAAGGAGCAGCGGTATCACCGTTTGAGAGGCGGCAGGGGATCGAAAGAAAAAGGCAAGTGACCAAATATGAGGTGCCAAAAAAAATCCAAGAAAAGAAAGTTTTATTGTACATAGAGGATGACATGCGGGTCCCATGAGCCTGCAGGTTCCTCAACGTTCCAAACGTGGCATGAGATCGCAAGAAAAAGGCAAGTGACCAAATATCAGGAGCCATGTGAGAAACTTTTAATGTTCATAGAGGATGACATGTGGGACCGACCTGCCAACCGCGTCCTCATCGTTTCAGAGGGGGCAGGAGATCAAAAGAAAAAGGCAAATAGCCAGAAATTAGGGGTCAAAAATAACTCCAAGAAAGAAAACTTTTATTGTTCGTAGAGGATGGCATGCGGGACCCATGAGCCAGCAGCTTACTCAACGTTTCAAAGGCGGCATGAGATCGAAAGAAAAAGGCAAGTGACAAAATATCAGGAGCCAAAGATAATCCAAGAAAAGAATCTTTATTGTACATAGAGGATGACATGTGGGTCCCATTTAGCAGCAGCGGTCTTAACGTTTCAAATGCGTCTTGAGATCAAAAGAAAAAGAAAGTTGATTGTACATAGAGGATGACATGCGGGTCCCATGAGTCAGCAGCTTACCCAACGTTTCCAAGGCGGCAAGGGATAAAAAGAAAAAGAAAATAGCCAAAAATCAGAGGGTGAAAAAAACAAAGAAAATAAACTTTTATAGCACATAGAGGATGACATGCGGGTCCCATGAGCCAGCAGGTTCCTCAACGTTTCAAACGTGGCATGAGATCGAAACAAAAAGGCAAGTGACCAAATATCAGGAGCCAAAAATAATTCAAGAAAAGAAACTTGATTGTACATAGAGGATGACATGCGGGTCCCATGAGTCAGCAGCTTACTCAACGTTTCCAAGGCGGCAGGGGATCAAAAGAAAAAGGAAATAGCCAAAAATCAGAGGGTGAAAAAAAATCCAAGAAAATAAACTTTTATAGCACATAGAGGATGACATGCGGGTCCCATGAGCCAGCAGGTTCCTCAACATTTCAAACGTGGCATGAGATCGAAAGAAAAATGCAAGTGACCAAATATCAGGAGCCAAAAATAATTCAAGAAAAGAAACTTGATTGTACATAGAGGATGACATGCGGGTCCCATTTAGCAGCAGCGGTATCACCGTTTGAGAGGCTGCACGGGATCAAAAGAAAAAGGCAAGTGACCAAATATCAGGAGCCAAAAATAATTCAAGAAAAGAAAGTTTTATAGTACATAGAGGATGACATGCGGGTCCCATTTTGCAGCAGCGGTCTCAACGTTTCCAAGGCGGCACAGGACCAAAAGAAAAATGAAGTAGCCAGAAATCAGGGAGTGAAAAAAATCCAAGAAGAAAGATTTCAATTGGGCTGCATCTGGACATCTGGGCCTTCGAACTATCCTGCTTGGCCTTTTGACTCGTACAATTTCAGCCCACTCCAAAACAGGAAAGTTCGGAATTTTCTAAACAAAACAGGAAAGTCCTATGCTTCGCAAAGACAAAAAAACAAGGAGATTCAACATATAAATTTGTTTATGTAAAAATAAAGATTTAATTTATCCGTTTGAAATAGCTCAGAGCGCAATACACTGTTTATTGTCTGCAAAATAATCAAGATATCACATGTTTGTTGTACGGGGAGGCTGACATCGGGGACCCATGAGCCAGTAGCGTCGTCAACGTTTTAAAGGCGGCAGGGGATGGAAAGAAAAAAAATAAACCAAAAAATCTGTTGGTAAAAAATCCAAGAAAAGAAACATTTTCGTTCTAAGAGGATGACATGCGGGACCCATGAGGCAGCAGCATCCTCAGCGTTTATTGTTCATAGAGGCTAACATGTGGGACCCGTGAGCCAGCAGCGTCCTCAACGTTTTAAAGGCTGCAGGAGATCGAAAGAAAAAATAAGCCAAAAATCATTTGGTAAACAAAATCCAAGAAAAGAAACATTTACCGTTCTGAGAGGATGACATGCGGGACCCATGAGGCAGCAGCATCCTCAGCGATTTCAAGGCGGCAGGGGATCAAAAGAAAAAAAGGAAATATCCGGAAATTGATTAGGGGTTCAAAATAAATCCATCAAAGGAAACTTTTATTGTTCATAGAGGATGACATGTGGGACCGACCTGCCAACAGCGTCCTCATCGTTTCAGAGGGGGCAGGAGATCAAAAGAAAAAGGCAAATAGCCATAAATTAGGGGTCAAAAATAACTCCAAGAAAGAAAACTTTTATTGTCGTAGAGGATGACATGCGGGACCCATGAGCCAGTAGCTTAGTCAACGTTTCAAAGGCGGCATGAGATCGAAAGAAAAAGGCAAGTGCCAAAATATGAGGAGCCAAAGATAATCCAAGAAAAAACTTTATTGTACATAGAGGATGACATGCGGGTCCCATTTAGCAGCAGCGGTCTCAGCGTTTTAAATGCGGCTTGAGATCAAAAAAAAAGAAAGTTGATTGTACATAGAGGATGACATGCGGGTCCCATGAGTCAGCAGCTTACTCAATGTTTCCAAGGCGGCAGGGGATCAAAAGAAAAAAATCCAAGAAAAAAACTTTTATAGTACATACAGGATGACATGCGGGTCCCATTTTGCAGCAGCGGTCCCAACGTTTCAAATGCGACTTGAGATCAAAAGAAAAAGAAAGTAGCCAGAAATTAGGCGGTCAAAAAAAATCCAAGAAAAGAAAGTTGATGGACATAGAGGATGACATGCGGGTCCCATGAGCCAGCAGGTTCCTCAACGTTTCAAACGTGGCATGAGATCGAAAGAAAAAGGCAAGTGACCAAATATCAGGATCCAAAAATAATTCAAGAAAAGAAACTTGATTGTACATAGAGGCTGACATGTGGGACCTATGAGCCAGCAGAGTCCTCAACGTTTCAAAGGCGGCAGGGGATCAAAAGAAAAAGGAAATAGCCAAAATCAGAGGGTGAAAAAACCCCAAGAAAATGAACTTTTATAGTACATAGAGGATGACATGCGGGTCCCATGAGCCTGCAGGTTCCTCAACGTTTCAAACGTAGCATGAGATCGAAAGAAAAAGGCAAGTGACCAAATATCAGGATCCAAAAATAATTCAAGAAAAGAAACTTGATTGTACATAGAGGATGACATGCGGGTCCCATGAGTCAGCAGCTTACTCAACGTTTCCAAGGTGTCAAGCGAACCAAAGAAAAACGAAAAAGCCAAAAAACATAGGGTGAAAATAAATCCAAGTAAATAAACGTTTATAGCACATAGAGGATGACATGTGGGTCCCATGAGCTGACAGCGTTTCAAACGTGGCATGAGATCGAAAGAAAAAGGCAAGTGACCAAATATCAGGATCCAAAAATAATTCAAGAAAAGAAACTTGATTGTACATAGAGGCTGACATGTGGGACCTATGAGCCAGCAGAGTCCTCAACTTTTCAAAGGCGGCAGGGGATCAAAAGAAAAAGGAAATAGCCAAAAATCAGAGGGTGAAAAAAAAAAACTTTTATAGCACATAGAGGATGACATGCGGGTCCCATGAGCCAGCAGGTTCCTCAACGTTTCAAACGTGGCATGAGATCGAAAGAAAAAGGCAAGTGACCAAATATGAGGAGCCAAAAATAATTCAAGAAAAGAAAGTTTTATAGTACATAGAGGATGACATGCGGGTCCCATTTAGCAGCAGCGGTATCACCGTTTGAGAGGCTGCACGGGATCGAAAGAAAAAGGCAAGTGACCAAATATGAGGAGCCAAAAATAATTCAAGAAAAAAAAGTTTTATAGTACATAGAGGATGACATGCGGGTCCCATTTAGCAGCAGCGGTATCACCGTTTGAGAGGCGGGACGGGATCGAAAGAAAAAGGCAAGTGACCAAATATGAGGTGCCAAAAATAATTCAAGAAAAGAAAGTTTTACAGTACATAGAGGATGACATGCGGGTCCCATTTAGCAGCAGCGGTATCACCGTTTGAGAGGCGGCAGGGGATCGAAAGAAAAAGGCAAGTGACCAAATATGAGGTGCCAAAAAAAACTCCAAGAAAAGAAAGTTGATTGCACACAGAGGATGACATGCGGGTCCCATTTAGCAGTAGCGGTCTCAACGTTTCCAAAGGCGGCAAGGGATCAAAAGAAAAAGGAAGTAGCCAGAAATCAGGGGGTCAAAAAAAATCCAAGAATAGAAAGAATTTTGGTTCATAGAGGATGACATGCGGGACCCATGATCCTGCATCGTAAACGGCTCGATCGGAGAGCGTTGAACGAGATGGCGCGATCGAGAAAAAAAACAATGCCAGAGAGGCTGCCATCTGGGCCCTACATCCCTCGGCTGTGCGGATTTGCGTTGACTCGGCCGGCGAACCCGAGATTTCGAGATGCACCACGTCCCGGGCCACCATACACGATGTTTTGGCCGTTTTCGTCGGGCTAGGTGGCCTCAAAAACGAGAAAACAAACGTTTTGACATGCACAACGGAGAGACCAAAAATCGTCGGCCATGGTACACCAGCAACCACGGCGCGACTTCAACTTCGTCGGCCATGGCAACTTTTCTTGTAGTGAGCTCACCACCATTGTTGTTGACTTTTTGTGAGCTTGATCTCTCTTTCCCCAACCAATGATTCTTGCATTTATTTGAGAGAGAGAGATTGAGGAGATCTAGATCCACAATTTGACCAAATCAAATCATCTCTTTGTGAGTGAATTTTTGGGATCTAGATCTTGGGGAATTTGGTGTTCTCCTTTTGTTATTCCTCTCTTATTCCCCCAATAGCTTTAGTAGCTTTGTTGGAATTTGAGAGTTGAGAATTTGGGTATCTTTGTGGTGTTCTAGCCATTGCATTTGGTGCATCGGTTTGACTTCTCTACGGTGATACGTGGAGGTGAAAGTTCGTGAGATATTCACTTCGGGAGCTTGTTCCCGGAGCTTGTTCCTCTTGGGTCTTTGGACCCTAGACGGCTTAGTGGTCTTTGTGGTGTTCTTGGGGACTCCAATTAAGTTGTGGAGATTCTTCAAGGGCAAGGCCTTTGTGGCGATTTTTTGGGAGCCTCCAATTAAGTTGTGGAGATAGCCCCAAGCTTTTAGCGGGTTCGGTGACCACCCTAAGGTTCCATAGTGGATCGAGGACATCCCTTTTGGTGGGAATTCTCGAGGAGAATACGGTGGCCTTCGAGCATTTGGAGTAACTTGTCCTCCACACCGCTCCAACGGAGAGTAGCACTCGCAAGAGTGTGAACTTCGGGATACATCGTTGTCTCCGCGTCACTTCGGTTATTCCTATACCCGAGCTCTTTACTTATGCACTTTACTTTCTTTACTTATGCACTTTACTTTGTGATAGCCTTCGTGCTTGAAGCTATATATCATGCTATCACATTGTTGCTTGAACTACTTATCATAAGTTGTTGGTGCACATAGGTGAACCCTAGTTATATATGTTTTGTGCTTGACAAATTAAACGCTAGTTTTATTCCGCATTTGTTAAGCCATATTCGTAAAAGTTTTAAACCGCCTATTCACCCCACCCCCTCTAGGCAGCATCCGTGTCCTTTCACATGTCAGGATGGCTAAATCCAGAATATGATATATATTTGCATTCCAACAAGTTTGAAAACCTTTGTTTTTTTTCTTGCTACACAAGATTTTGACTTTGACTCATAACCACTTGCCAAACTGCATAGAATGGCTGTTTTATAGAGAATAACAATTAAAATGATATGTATTTTTTGAATCGACACATCTTTGCGGAGTTGTGCATCCCGCACTCTACAACCATATACTAAGTTATTTCTGAGCTTAATCATGATAAATGCAAGTTCAAACTAGGGGTACATAATGTAGTATATTCATATATAAAAAACTAGAACAGTGGCCCCCGCACATGCGCGGGCGGTATCTTGAGGGTCTCTCCAAATTTCTCTTACGATTCATAAAAGAAAATTTTCGCTGCAACTTAATAAAAAATGGGCATTTATCTACATCTAGGATGGCCTATTCAAATAATGTGTATTGTTACTGTTGATATAAATTTGTATGAAGTGGCCACTAATTATTTCTAAAAGCATTGTATTTTTCTTTTTAGCGCAAAAGCACAACACAACATAGTTAGGGACATATATCATTTCAGCTTCACCCAATTTTGCTTTATAATTATAACCATGTTATTTAAGATAACTTATCTACATACAAGGTTTTCTATTGGAGGTGTGCTAAAGCCTTTCTATTGGTTATAAGCATAACATATCAGAAAAAGATTGTTGTATAGATTAGATGGGGATATGTGATTTAGATTTTAGTTTTTTTCTTTAATCAATAACGATCTCTTTATCGAGTTGCGTGGGCAGCACCTTTTGTGATATTTTATATCATACATTATAAAGTATCCTAACGCGGCATATGAAAACATGTATCATATTTTTCATTTAATATGTTTGCTTTATTTCTGAAAAGTAGAAAAAGATGTAGTAAATAATATGACAATGTAGTGAAATGTAGATGTACATATCACTCAGCATCATGGTAATTTAACATATTCTATACATGTAGCACGTTGCCTTTTTTATTTTTCACATAATGCACTATTTACTCCCTCTGTTTCAACAATTTTATAGACCAAAACAACCTACAAAGATTACTGCCATCTAGAATAGGAGTACAATATGTATTACATATCAGACTTGGCCATGGCAATGCCTTTTCATTATAGAACTTATGTAATTCCTTGATCAGAAAGGTCAACATGTGCAACTATACAATACTATAATAGAGTTAGTGCTCTCATTAGCCTACTCTATAACAGAGTTAGTGCTCTCATTAGCCTACTCTAGTACTTGCCATGACAACCACTTCCGTCCAGCTGTTAATATACAAAAAGCTTCAATGTCTTGCATGAACATTTAAGAATTATGGAGTATAATAATACTATAATCAGAATACATCACACATGTAAAATTGTGCTAATGTGTCACAAATAAACTAACATAAATTATATGGATAAAAATTAGACAATACAATATATAAGATTCATTTCTAACATCAGTTTTAATAGCATATGGGATGTTACAATATCATAGGGTATCTAACATGAATTATCTTGTTAGTGAACTTGTTTAATCTCAAAATCTTTAACATTGCACCAAGTTATATAGTAAATGACATTTGGGACTTTCAAAACAATGGTTTAAACCGTATAAAAATCCAAGCATCTATATGTACCTTAATCTACATATGGCTTACTATTGCAGTTCTTGAATGTTGGATTAAATATAATTTGATTGGTGCTCTTTTTTTTATGCTAGAGTTGCTAGAAAAAGGCAAGAAACATGGTCATTAATATCAAGGAACATGTTCATTAATTTTGTGTTATCTCGAGAAAAATAAAAAGCAATATAATGTTCTGCACATGTTTTTTTTTTGCGGTGGGATGAGAAATACATCAATCCGAGCAGGAGCTACGGTCGTTGGAGATGGCTACAGCCACTTCCTCGGGGAAGCTTCTGAGCCAAAACCCAGTGCGACCATGTACCCTAGCTAATCTAGCCAGTTCATGGCTCGCGCCATTCACATCCCGGCTGATCTTCACTACTTTCGTTTCTCGTTCCCCTAAAAGCTCACGAATGACTGTGATTCGGGAAGCGTAGATAGATGTGTTGGGCGTCGATTGTTGAATAAACTCCAGGGCTTCCGCACAGTCCGTCTCCAGCGTAACTTCCATCTGTGTCCAAAGCAGTGCCAGACGTAAGCCCTCCTCGATGGCAAGGAGCTCTGCCTCAGTAGCATCTCTGCAGTCCTCTAAAGCTCGACACGCTGAGAAGATAACCTCGCCGGCTGAATCACGCAAGATCATACCTGCGCCTGCACTGATCATCGTATAGGCCCCATCCACATTCAGCTTCATCTTGCTTGGCTTGGGTAGGATCCATCTCTTCTTTTGGCTTGGACGGTTGGCCCTACCTTCAGTAGCTCGCTTAAACCCCTGGTCCGGATCCACCACCATTTTCCCTTTCACCACATCTGCATTCGGAAATTGCTTGATCATCATAAGCGAATTGAGGTAGCTGATCAAAAACCTACGCGACCCCTCAATCGAGGGACAGGGTTTCTCGTGCGTCATCTCATTGTGGGCATGCCAGATACGCCATATAGTCATGAGGGTGGGCGCTCGTTGTGTCTCCGGGATGGAGACGAGCAACTGCAGGAGCCATTCCTTACCGGTATTTCTGATCAGCTCAACACGGGGCAGGGACCAAACTTCCGACATAGCCTTCCAGAGGCTTGTAGCATGAGCACAACGCATAAACACGTGGAAGGAGTCCTCATCCTCAACGCCACAGAGTGTACATGTCCTAGAAGTACCCATACCTCTTCTAGACAGATTGACCTGTGTCGAAATGGCATTTCTGCAAATCTTCCAGGTTAGAACTTTCACTTTTGGTGGTACCTGACAGCTCCATATCACCTTCCAGCTTGGACGTTCTCCATTGGGTCGCAGGCTAGTTGAACCATAGGACTGGGTCTGCATGCTCTTGGTTAAGCCAAGGCGGTAGGCACTGCGAACAGTAAATTGACCGCTCTTCTCGGGGAACCAAGCAATGAAATCCTGCTCGTTACGCACAGATGGTTTGATCTTCCGAATTGCATCGATGTCCTCTTGCTGAAAGTAAAGGTGCAGCCGCTGTGTATTCCAGGAACCATCTGGGAGAAGGAAGTCGGAGACCCACCGATAACGACAACCACCCTGTGATGTTTGTGGCCGGTGATTACAGTCCCTTGGAATCCAGGGGTCCCTCCAGGCTCGAATGCTCACACCGTTGCCCACTCTCCAGATCACTCCTTGCTTAAGTAGCTCTAGGCCATATTCAATGGCGTGCCAAGATGACGATCCATTACCAGTGAACACAGTATCAATCAACGATCCATTTGGAAAATATTTAGCCTTCAGCAGTTGTGCACATAGAGTCTCAGGATATTGGATCAGCCTCCATGCTTGCCTAGCTAATAGGGCCTGGTTAAACAGGCGCATATCACGGAAACCAATGCCCCCGCACTCTTTAGGCCGAAGCATGGTATCCCATGCCACCCAATGTGTCTTCCTCTTACCGTTCTCAGCGCCCCACCAGTATCTTCTTATCATTGCGGTCAGTTCATCACAGAGGCCCAGGGGTAGCTTGAACATACTCATGACATAGACAGGAATGGCTTGGGCGATGGCTTTGATCAGTACTTCCTTTGCTGCTTGGGACTTATGGTTGTCATCCCACTCGACTAAACATTTTGCCAACTTGGCTTGCAGGCTTTGGAATTTCCCACTAGACATGCGGCCATCAGGAGTTGGCAATCCCAAATATTTTGATTCAAAATATTCCTGTACCACATTCAACAGCCCCTTTAGCTCTTCCCTGCAAGGGTTAGGGCAGGCATGCCCAAACATAATTGAGCATTTGCTAGGATTTATCAGCTGCCCCGTGCTTGACGCATAGGTATCGAGTACTGCCTTTATGTGCATTGCCTGATCTGCTGTAGCCTTGAAGAACAGGAGACTATCATCCGCAAAAAGAAGATGTGATATGCCAGGCGCACGCCTACAAATTCTGACCGGGGTAATATTCCCAACTGAGACTTGATGCTGTAATAAGGTGGATAAACCGTCAGCCACAAAAAGAAACAGAAATGGCGAGAGGGGATCACCTTGTCGGAGGCCCCGAGAAGGCGAGAATGAATCCAGGAGGTTTCCATAGAATTTCACTTGATATCTCACCGATGTGACACATGACATTATCTAGTCCACCCATCGATGAGAGAAACCTAACCTTTGCATCACTCTCCTAAGATAGTCCCAATCCACTCTGTCATAGGCTTTAGAGAGATCCAACTTATAAGCACAAAAATTCTTATCAGGATGTGTATTTTGCTCAATGAAATGCAGACACTCGAAGGCCACTAAGGCATTATCTGTGATTAGTCTACCAGGAACGAAAGCACTCTGATTAGCAGACACAATCTCACCTAGTATAGGTCTGAGCCGATTTACCATGCATTTAGATATAACCTTATATATGACCGTGCACAGGCTGATGGGTCTGAAGTCCTTCACGGTTTCAGGCTGATCACATTTGGGGATTAGCACAATCGCAGTATCATTAACCCCCTCCGGCATTTGACCACTAACAAAGAAAAGCTTCACCGCGTTGATCACTTCCTCCTTGATGGTACCCCAATTGCGCTGGTAGAACCGTGCGGGAAATCCATCCACACCAGGAGCTTTGAGGGGCCCAATTTGGAACAAGGCATCACTAATCTCGTCATCCGTGAAGTCCTTGCAGAGGTTGTCATTCATGGCCGAGGTTACTTTCTCCTGTATCATACCAATAAGAGCATCAGAATTAAGAGAGGGGTCTCTAGTGAACAATTCTTGGAAATAGGACGATGCCATTCTCTCCATATCAGACGGCACCTCCTTCCAGACACCTTGGTCATCTTTTAATTTCTTTATCTTGTTTCGACAGGCGCGCCAGACAGCTTTTTGGTGGAAGAACCTAGTGTTTCGGTCTCCCTCCTTAAGCCAAGTAACACGGGATCGTTGAAGCCATAGCATTTCCTCTCTGTATAGTAACTCCTGCATATGATCAGTGGCCTGGCGGATCGCCTGCTGGTCCGCATTGCTCATCCTTAGAAATTCCAGATTTTTCCGTGCTTTGTCGAGCTCACGCAGCACATTGCCAAACTTTTTCTTAGACCAGGTTTGCAGCATAGACATAACCTGATCAAGCCCCTTCATGACGTCCACCAAATTATTTTTCGGACCGGCCTCACCCCACGCTGCAGCAATTCTTTCCCCAAGGTCAGACTCACGTTCCCATAGGATTTCATAGTGTCGTCTTGTACTTCTGTGCTTCACACGTACCTCTTGTACCATCTCAACGAGCACCGGGCAGTGATCAGAAATCGGAGAAGTCAGGTGCTTCACCGTGGTCTCAGCATATCTATCCCGCCAGGCAGGGCAGGCAACGGCGCGATCCAACCTGACCCGCACATTAGCGCGTCCGTGCCTCTTATTATCATATGTGTAAGGAACACCTGCAAAACCCAGATCGGTGAGATTACAGTCAAAGAGCACTTCACGAAACATTTCCATCTGGCTAACCGGCCGAGGGGTACAGGAGAGGTGCTCCTCTTGCCAAAGTGCCTCATTAAAGTCCCCAAGGACTAACCATGGTAGATTAGACATAGTTTTGAGGCGGCGCAAGGCCTCCCACATGCGATGACGATTTTCCACCCGCAGTTCGCCATAGACACAAGTTAGGCGCCACTTCGGGGCATTAGGAGACTCACGGACATAAGCATCAATAAATCTCTCATTAATATCCTGGATTTCTACAGTAAGTTGTTCATGCCAATACAAAGCCAAACCACCACTTAAACCATCACTACTAAAGCCAGCAAAACCTTTAAGACCTAACCTATGACGCAAACGACGCATCTTATTTTTATTTTGTCTAGTCTCACAAAGAAAAAATAAACGAGGACTCCAGGTTTGGGAAATCAGAGACAGTTCCTTCACCGTCGGGTTATTCCCGGCACCCCGACAGTTGAACGATATGCAATTCATTGTTCCTGACGAGACCACACATTAGGTCTCGTCAGTTTCCCGGTTGGCTTACTTCCGGTCGTCGCCATGGTCTTGGATCTGGTGTACACCTTCCTGGTCTTACCCGCCTCAGCTTGCGTCGTCGGCGTTGTTTGCAGCTTGCCTTTCTTTGGCGGAGTGCCCGCCCCTCCCCCTGCATAGTCCAGCCCCACAGACTTCTCCCGGTGCTCACCTTGGACCTCCTGCTCCTCGGCACCACGCTTGCCTAGTATGGTGTCAGCCGGGGACATCACCGTATCAGACACAGAGCCGAACGACACCTGTAATGACGAAAGGCCCTGGAGGGCAGGGATCATGTCACTCGCCCTCGGTTCATGCTGCCAGCTATTCCCATGAGAGGCAGGTACAGCACTCCCGTGTAGGCGATGCAGGCGTGAGAGCATGTCCTCCATCATGCTGATATGGACATGGTGCCCGTGAGGATTTTCAAAAGGCAGCCCATCCTCATCAGGGAACTCAATGATCGGGCTTACAATGTCTTTCCCCACATCAGATGTTGGTTGTTCGACCAGCATTGCGTCTACCCCTGCCGCCAAAGTCACTTCAACTTCCTCAGACATTTGCTGCTCCTTTTCCTCCATCTCTGATTGTCTGACTGCAGCTATATAATCCGGGTCGTCCTCAAGTGGCAGCATCACGTTGTCATCCGCAGACTCGGCACGCGACTGCTCACGTCCTGGCCATGCACTCGCCCGACGCTGTCCCCAGCTCTGCTGACGCGCAACCCCCCTGTGAGATTCAGCACTTCCGAAGCTCGCAAAGCTGAGACCCCGCTTTACATGTGGTGGAGGCACATAACGTGGCCGATGCTCGAACTTCTTCTGCGGGCTGCAGCGTAACTCATGTGCATCATAGTTCAGTGACGGGGTACCTCTCAGGTTCTTCTCACATACATCAGTTTTGTGTCCCATGAAGCCACAATGGGTGCAGTAGTACGGGAGCCGTTCATACTTTAGCTTAAAGACTTTTTTCTCCTGGGGTTTCCCCTTCACACCTGTAGTTATGTGCGTTTGTAGACGTCTGTCATATGGTAGCAACACCCTCACACGGAGATACTCCTTTTTGTGCTGCTCGCTTGCCGGAACATCTACCTCCATAGCTTCGCCCAGCCCATCGCCGTACCTCATACCCCAGGTCTTGTCCTGCTTCCCCCATGGCACGTCATATATCTTCACCCAAATCGGAACAGAATTCAGCACCGTCTCCAAAGGCTGCTTTGCTGGGTCCATATCAGTGACAATCAAGGCGTTCCGGTTGAAAATCCATGGACCGCCCCGTTTCACAAAGTCATAGTCACCCTTCGAAAAGAGGGTGATCATGTAGTAGTTCTTCCCCTTCTCCGAGTACTTGATTCCAGTTCTCGGATGCCAGACCACCTCTATGAAATAGTTGAACATGGCCTTCGTGTTTGGTTTGAACGACGCCATATACCTAGCCAGTAGATCCCAGGTTTTCCGTTCACTCGGCGCAGGTTTCACTTCATCTTCTTCCTCAAATTCCAAATACACGTCATCTTCTCTGTCCACAGTCCCTTTTCTCATCGTGCCCGCACCCTGCCTGAACCCAGCCTCCTCTGTCCCATCATCATCATCCCAATTACCATCCTCTTCCTCCCTCTGGCTCGAATCACAGAGCGCTTGGCGCCATTGCCGCGAGTCCGCTGAAGCACCGCCTAAAAGCTTCGGGTGGGCAGGTCCCTCACCGGGACCCCCTTTTTCACCCCCACTTCTCGACGGCGCCATCAGTAGACCGGCGACCCTGGTAGGCGCCTGAACTCGCTCACCTCGATCATCGCCAGAGTGGCCAGTATCCTGATGATCCTGGTTGCTTGCAGCGGCCGCTGCTTGCAGATTGTTGCGGAATTCCTCGCCCGACAAGCCTCTCCTTCCTCCCTTCGCAGCTTCCATCTGGCGTGCAGACTTGCAGAATTCGACGAGGCTGGGTGAACTCCCCGATCTGAAGGGGTTATGGCGTTCGTGATCTTGGCGCCCCGGCAGATGAGATCTTATAGTCTCTCCCACCGCCGTTTCCAAACCGTAACGGGCCTGGACTCTCTCCTGATCCTCCTTCCCTTCGCGTCTCGTAACGCGTAGCAACTCTCTCGCCGCTTTACGGCGAACCGATGGACTCTCATAGGCCGGCGGTGGCGGCGGCAGGGCCAGATCGCCCCGATCGCCCTCGTCGCCCATGCTCCGTCTTTTTCGCGAATTCGTTCCCCTCTCTTCTGATCAGTCAGAGTTAATGTTCTGCACATGTTGATAGTGCATTCTTTGAGACAATACAAGCCAGTGAGTGCAACTTCTAATTTATATGTGTAGGATCCAAATCTAGGATCTACATTAAGATATATTCGTTCAGAATTTAGGACTGCAACCAAAAGGTTTACAGTGACCTGGGTTGAGGGCGGATTGATAATACCAAAATACATACGGCATTTTTCAAGAAATGTACCTTATGTATTTAATCATAGATGTAGAAGCCATATTTGAGTGTCCGTCCCATCAAGTAAAAAAGTTTGACAGTATACCACTTACTACGAAAAATAAATTCCACTTGATTGGTGTATTTGATTAGTCTATCAATTACCTTGCAGACAAAAAGAAGGCATCATATAAGGAGATATGGACACATTTGCAAATGGCTTTATGTATTTTTTTATCTCGAGTAGAAAAGAAGAGAACCCTCAACCTAAGTACTGAGCATTGATATATTTTCGAGTCACCTTAACTCTCAATACATAGCTGTATCCACTACGAACAGATGAGCATTGTCACCTTTAAGAGAAAGGCATCTGGACTTGTAAGTACTAAATGTGGATTGCTAAATGGAGATAAAAGTTGGAGCAAATTCTAAGTAGTTGATACATGAGATGTTAGCTCCAGCTCACTATGTCTCGGCATCACACCTTGACATTGCATTTGTAATAAATATCAGTGGCATGTATCTAGTTTATCCTCGTGACAAGAGTAAACTACATCTGGTACTATACTGCAGTAAAAACACAGAACATATATAGAGGAATAGTTTTTGATCCAGAACCTAAGCATAGCAGCACCCTCTTTCGTACAAGAACATATACATCACAGAAAGGAGACCAAACTCAACTTAAGATGAAATAATAAAGAGACCCCAATTAAGCAAACAAAAGATATTGTTTAATGTCTAGGAAAATTCGAGTGATTGGGACAAATGTTGGGAACATATAGCACTAAATGATTAAGATGTATATAGTAACAACAAACACTATTGACGTAGTCCTAACAGAAGAAAAGGCTCATGGTAGAAGAAATATGAGTAGAACCATCAGAGCACACCACCTAAATAAACGTCAGATTTATTTAATATTGTACCTTGTATTTGGTGTTAAAACTTTGAATACTTTTAAATGGTGTTAGAAATGTACCTGATTTACCCAGAGTTGGCATCAGTTAGCATGATGATAATTGTATCCAGTAGCATGAAGATGACCATATCAGTTAGCCTCCTAGGTACCAAGTGTTTATAAAGGTTTTGGTTCACTTTTGCCACTTCTCTAGGCTATATGCTCTATCTCGACCAAGCTTTAGAGAATGGAAATAAAAGAGCATAATCATGCTGCAAGAGAAAGAAAATCTGTTCGAAATACTAAACTTAAATACCAAATGGATGATGTATGGAGTATGTCATAATGTCGTTGTAACAGCAGGTCAATACTATAGCTGATGCACATACCTAGAGTTTGGATAAGTGCTCTGGTGTACCTGCAGTAAGCACATGGAAATTAACTACCTTGTCCACAATAATTTATGTATAACTGCCAACTCTTGCAGATACTGATACATCGTCAAAAGAAAAATCTCATCTGAAACACAAAATTAGAGACTTCTTATATTTACTAATTGGAGACTCCCTAGGAAGCCTCCCATTAATCCTAAAAAACTGTCAAAAAATAACCTTCCGATGTAAACTATGCGGTTAAGATTAAATGAGGAGTTCTATTCTGATACGTTCGGAGTCTTATGGGTTACAACAGTTCGTACGTCTTCCTGGCTGAGAATGTCAGCTAAAAAAATACATAGATGGGAAATAAAGATGGGATAGATACAGCTGCACGCGTGTATATCTTCCTCAGGAATCAGGATTAATCTCAAGCGGCGGCGTGTAACAAAGGAGCCGATGGAGACCACCGCCTCAATCAATCAATTTGCCAGGTTCCTCTCTCGATCCATAAAAAAGCTAAGCTACTATACATCCAGTTAGGAAAATATAAGATTATTTGCTTCTATTTACGTCTTTCCAATCTCAACAGGGTAGTACTTTTTGGTGACGATTCCATGGGCAGATTATATTATTCGTTCTGTCTCAAGACTCTTCATTGGTTGGTGAAATAACATCTGCTTTGGTTCGCATCTTCCATCCCGCAAGCATAGCAGATCTAAAGAGAATTAAAAAGGGCAAAAACGAAAGGAGTGCGTACAGAATTCAAGTCAGGGTGGCTTTACTACAAAAATTCAAGATCGCCTAAGAAATCTAACATCCCCCAGAGCATTGGGTGCACCGGAGTAGATTGTGTAAGCCAATAGTCTGAAGGCTGAAGCAGATTGAAAGGCCGTCATCGTCAGCAAGGCTGCCGACTGGACGAACCCTTATCATAAAATTTCTGGCATTATTTTACACAGATTTGTTGTCTTACGCCTAATATAGATTATAGAATATAATAAATAAATATTTTTTGTAAGTCGAACAATAATACTCCTGAACAGATTGTGAGCCCAAGGAAGGAAGGAGATCACCACAAATCAAATAAGTGGTGCATGTCACATGATTTTTCCAAGTGGCGACCGAGGCTACTTCTTTTATTACTAGCAAAATATTCATATCAGTCTTCCTAACCTATGAAAAACATATGTTCTTCCTACAGGCCCGCCTATATCTACATGTCTATCCATGAATTATTTATACATGTTTCACATAAATTAACTCATAAAGGCCAACTGCAGGTACACCACCACGATGCGATAAAACAGAGCGTGATGAGTGATGTGCAACTTCTTTGGAGGTTGTCCGATCGGTGGAGGCTGCCAGTGAAATTTATCAACCATGACTGCTCAACCAGCTCATACGTGTGATTGGAGAAAGAATATTCCATAACTTACATGCAAACAGCCATACTGTTTGCTCAGCAGTGGCGGCGGATAATAAAGATCCACCCTGCAACGACTGCATCAAATGGATTTCCTATAATTGAATTCTAACAATATGAATGATATGATATTTTCTTTTAAGTCCGGTATTTAGATTTTGTAGATTTTATAATATAATGATGAAGGTTGATCTATGGGCTTTTACATGCTTTTCATAAGCTACAACCGTAAGATACCTAGATTGCTAATGGTCACACAGTGATAGTCAAATAAGTTTTCGCCAAATTACTAAATTTATGCCTTCCACCATGATATTGAAACATGAATGCAGTAACCTAATAATTTACCCCGATTGCAAATAGGATTTAGAATCTTCATCTTGGGTCTTTTTATATGATTTTAGCTACTATCAAATGCAGTTATTTTATGGCTTGATTATTTGTCACGCAAAATTGCTTCTGTACATACAACTCAAGTCCCCTAATTATGTAGGTTTCTTTTCGCAAATACATGGAGAAATCAGTTGCGTGTAAGGACATGCATGGGAGACATCGTGTGGCATTTTTAGAGAAGTAATGGTAAGCTCAACATGCTTCACATGGTTTCTCTCTAAAAATGCACATACTCGAATACATGTTTCTAGATTAATTCTTCCGTTAAATAAATTATTAGTTGCTTCTTTACAGTCTTGATTTATAGTAAACGATCAATTGATGTTTTCTTTAACATGGAGATAACTTCGTTATATTGTTACATTATGTACATATTCTCTAACTGAAAATGGCAAAAAACTCTGAAGTAGGTTATCTTCCTACATATTTAAGTCCGGACAGTTGCAAAGTTGTGCCTTACAACTTGACAAACTGCAGGAGGCACCTTGGACAAGCTGCATCTATTTATCATACAAAAATTCTTCATTTATTCTTTGAAGTGATGCGCCACAGTGTTGGAGAACTTACTCAATTGTTACGTACAAGACATGATCATGTGCCTGAGGTTTGCCTGAATTATTTCTATTATCACACAAATATGGCATGGTACTGTACTTTATGTGATGTAACCGGGCTGCTGTTTCAGATGAAGTAAACACAACTTGGATTTCTTTTGTATACCAAAAAACAAAAGGAACAATCATTCCAAATTGAGGCACATAGCTTTCCGGTAACTTCTACATTTGTACTCAATCCTGGGACGATGTAAGCACGGCTTTAAATAGTAGTGTACTTTCTCTTAAGTATACTCCTTCATTAGTTGCGGATATAACATGGAGAATATTTTGTTCAGCTGTAATCATATAATTTTATCAGAAATCTACATTTAACCATAAAATTTTAAATGCATTTAAGTTAGCCAGAGTCTCTAGATCCCTACATAGGCCTTGGTAAATTAAAGAAAATATGAATCACAATTCAATATATATAGGCCTGCAAAAATAAGAAAGAATAGAGGGAATAAATCCACCATTGTTATATGCACTATGCCATCTTTAAACATCAATATGCTTGACGGGATGCTACGCTTACACAACAAAAGCTTTGCAAAATTTAGAACTAAATAACTTTGACATATTCATGTACGGGAAATCTGTAGCCCGTGCGATGCACGGGTTGATGACTAGTTATAATAAAGCGGGTAAACAACATTTTTTAATATCACCGGCCATTAGCAGATTAGGACCACGTAGAATATATTTGGCTGAACTATTAAGATGTATATAGATACATATAGATGGTGAATGCTATCATAAAGGGGTAATTTAAATGCAGCACTGTAAAACAAATAAAAAATCAGTTCTCTTTTGACCAAGAAAATTGAGGGCATTACATGTCAATCAAATCCAAGTACTGTCGATGCAAATGTGGCATGGTGATACAATTCTCCATACCTGGTTTATAAGTAATCTGGCCGACAATAAGCCAATTAAAAATGTTGCAGTGCTAGCCTTGTCAAAACATCATATAGTGCTAATTCCACATATTTGTACTTTGTATGTAGAATACAGTTAACCTGAAAAACAAATAAACAATATAAATATTTTCGAGGGAAGAGACCTAAATGTGACTATTAGATTTTACGTGATAGAAATCATATGAAAGGCAAAAAAAACCGAGACAATGATTTCCTATTAATTATTGATTTCATCATAGCGCAATTGCAAAGGAAGCTAGAAAAATCAAATTTTTGGAAATTACAATGGGAGAAACCAAGTATATGTTGCACAAATTATAGAGATAAAAAAAATTGTTCATCAAGGAGGTACTGCTATAGGGTCTTTCGCTCTGTTTTTTCCTTCAATAATTTTTTGGAACAGTATAGCTCGAGGCACACGGTTGATAGATCCTTTATAAGAGGTGCGAAAATATTCCAACTACAGATTGCAACTTTGAGACAACAGCGGCACGCAGCATGCTAGCTCAGCATTTTACCTTGCTTGTAGGGCACCGTAATCCAGAAGTCACCGAGCCCTTTCTTTCTATCATGCTACTATATCTCCTCGTGCGGCCGGAGGCGAAGCATACATACAAATATGGAGCGTGTGCGTAACACTAGTAAAAACAAGGGTTTTGGTTTTTTTGCTCCAAAGACTTTTTGCACTAGATTTGGCACGAACCGGTACTAAAGGGAGTCATTAGCACCGGTTCGTGCGGTCTGGATGTCTAGGGGACCCGCCGGGGCATTTGCACCGGTTCGTGCCGTATCTTTAGCACCGACGGTGCTAAAGGTTCGTCGGTAGGCACGTGGCAGCCGTGGAACCCACCATGTGACCAAAATTTTAGATCAACTTGAAGTACGTAAACAACATTCATGACTATATTTTATCACCTTGTTATATATATATATATATATATATATATATATATATATACCAGCACTATTCTGCAACCGGTTGCAGAATAATATTCTGAGCACCGACTTGTACTTTCCTGAACACAAGGTTGTACTTCCCAGATAACAGGGTTTAACTTTCTGTCGAACTTACCTGAACTTCCCGTTTTCTTCAGAGGTACTGATTATACCTAGAGTTTCTCAACCATTTGTCGGAACTATGCAAATGATATACTATTGGATAGATAATGAAAAACCGCAACTTTTTCATGTTCACACTTTTCACAGATTTTGCACGGTTTAAATTTAATTTTGAAAATACGAAAACGCTTCTATATGGCCAGAAAACGAACTTTTAGTTCGATTTTCGAATCGCTTATCGAAACTGTTCAAATGATATACCGTTGGAAAGATAATGAAATTGCGCAACTTTTTCATGTTTTACATTTTTTCGAAATCCTCACAGTTTTTGAACAATTTTGAAAATACCGAAATTCGGACGTACTCAAAAAATGAGCGGACAGTAATTTGGATGGTTTGTTTCAACCGTATGTCGGAATGATGCAAATGATATGGCGTTGGAAAGCTATGGACTAGGCGCAACTTTCTTATTCCAATTGTTTTCTCTAATTCCTTATAGTTTAAGAGAATAACTCGAATTACTGTCCGCCCGTTTTATGTGACGGGCACCGAATGATTTTCCCCGCGATTTCCATGCGGTATATTTAAACAATGCAAATGATATACGGTTGGAAAGGTGTTAAAATGGCGCATCTTTTTCATATCTACCATTTTTGCCAAATCCGAACGGTTTAAAATTAATTTTAGAAGTTTTGAAATCATGTTTCCGGTATATTTTGTTGGATAACGTTTTGAATTTGATGGATTAGATCCATTTATTTGTTGTAAAATGTTGTAGGTAATGAAATTAGACATATACTCTATCATATAAAGCTTTTGGTGACAATGATTGAAGTGGTTGGTGATCAAATCGATGAGATTTGGACAATAGATTTCCGCCCTGTAAAAAACAGAGCACCGAACTTCCCTCGACGTGAACTTGTACTTATCAGGAAATGTGGTTGTACTTCTTGGTGCGGTTTCACGAAACTGTTCAGAAAAATTGATAAAATTTTATCTAAACACTTTCTACTTTACGTAGTTACCGCTTGTACTTCCTGCAATCACCACTCGTACTTCTCGGAATCACTGATTGTACTTCCCGCGGATGAGGGGATTTTTTTGTTTTTTGTGTATTTGGATTTTATCGGTTTTTTGTACTTCCTATATTAAGTTGGTGTACTTCTTGTGTCGAATGGTTGTACTTCTCAACTTGAGTCTTTGAACTTCTTCGCGAATGACGAGATTATTTTGTTTTTTTGTATATTTGGATTGTTATCGGTTTTCTTGTACTTCCTATAATAAGTGGTTGTTCTTCCTGTGTCTAATGGTTGTACTTCTCACCGTCAAGTATTTGAACTTCCTCGCAGATGATGAGATTATTTTATTTTCTTGTACATTCGGGTTTTTATCGGTTTTCTTGTACTTCCTACAATAAGTGGTTGTACTGCTCGTGTCGAATGGTTGTACTTCTCATTGTCAAGTATTTGAACTTCCTTGCGTATGACGGGATTGTTTTACTTTTTTACATTTGAAATTTGTCGGTTTTCTTGTACTTCTTACAATAAGTGGTTGTACTGCTCATGTCGTATGGTTGTACTTCTCATCATCAAATATTTCAACTTCCTCATGAATGACAGGATTATTTTGTTTTTTGTAATATCTATATTAAGTGGGTGTACTGTGCCGAATGGTTGTACTTCTTACCGTCAAGCATTTGAACTTCTCCTCAAATGACGGGATTATTTTATTTTTTCTACATTTGTTTTTTTGTAGGTTTTCTTGTACTTTCTATATTAAGTGGGGTGTACTACTCATGTGGAATGGGTGTACTTCTCATCGCCATATTTTTGAGGGTGCACATTCACTCCACATTAAAAGAAACATATGAAAAATTAAGGATGAAGTTTGTACGTTGCTATGTGAGCTTCTTCCAGATATTTTATTATTTATTTTGCACTTCACGAAGAACTTTGCTCTTTCAAAGTTGATCATTTGTCCTTCCTCTAGTCACCACTTGTACTTCTCGGAATCATAACTTGCACTTCCCATGGGATAAATGTTTTTTGTTCATACCGATTTTTAGATCAGTAGTTTTTATTATTTTTTGCTATGTGTGCTCCCTAAAATTGTACATTCTACTTCTTGTCATATTTCTATGTACTGCCCGCAATACGCATATTGTACTTCCATGTAGATGATTTTTAGTTTATATCAGCTTCAAAAATAAATATTTGTGTACTTATTTAATAGATAATTTATTTAGACCTATCAGCCAACCCTAAATAGGGGAACTGTTGTTTTGTTGGAAATATTTATTCAGTTCTTGTATGAAAAACATGTAAAGAAACTTCATTGGTATATTTTTCATTGGTATATTTTTGGAGTTCCCAGATTGACGCAATGTACTTTTGAGCTATTACCAGGGTTTGTACTTCTCAACGTTTGTTTGTGGACTTGCCTAAGTTCTCTTCTACCCCACCTAATCATTTTAAATTTATTCTTTTGCCTAGACTTCCCTTAACGTAAGTTTGTACTTACCAACAGTTGCTTGATGTACTTCCCAGTGTGTGTTTTTTGTGTGTATTTTGTTACGGACAACATTACACCATATTTTCACTTTCTTCGACAATGTCCCATTTTACAACATAGAGGAGCGCTCTCGACGCAGTATACTTACACTTCATGATATTAAGAAAAGCACAACCCGGTATGAACATTATGCACACTTAGCTATCCACAAATATAATGCACTGCTGCAGAGTTGCGAGTGATTGGCTCTAGGAGAGAGCTTCCCCACAACTCCGACTGCAGGGGAAAATTATTCACATTAACTTTACAATCATGATTGCAGCTGCACAACTGCACTTTCCGGTACACTGCCCGCAGAAAAAGAAACGGAGAGACTTAGAGAAAAACAGCCTCATGCTCTGTAAGGTCTCACGGCCGCGTTCGTCGATTCAACTGGGCAGCGCAACAAATTGGTGCAGCTTCAATTGGAGCCTCGGCGGTAGGGGAAGCTGGAGAATTTCACGACCGACTGCGGGGACAGCTCTCGCTGCAGTATCGCTTAACCAATGTTAATCACAGGGAAGTACAAGTCCATGCCTATCACAAGTTCAGGTCAGTGCCAAATAGCAGTTCATGTAAAGTAAACATGAGTAGGCCGCCAGGGTCAATCAAGCTGCTTTCCTAATACAAGATCAATTAAGCAGGTTTCATGGCTAGTTGTGCACTTCTAAATTGAAAGGGTGCACCAGCAGTATACTCGTGTTTTCTAGTAGTATATATTTTTATAAAGCAGGTATGCACTTCTCATTTCCTCAATGCGTATGAGGTAGTGAGCACAACTAACTGAAAAAAAGGGAATGCATACCGAACTTTGTAGGGGCTACCAGTGAGCACCATGTGTTTTAGACCCTCGACCCTGTCGTATGTCGCCGGGCCACCGCCTGCCGCACGTCCGTCATGCTGAAGCCCCTGCCCAGCTGCATCGTGGACGTCGGCAAGATTCAGTATGCATCAAGTAGGAATCAGAACAAAAAGGACATACACGAAAAGAAAAAAGAAATGCCCCGACCATGAAGAACACCAAACTTCACTGCTGGCAGACTAAATCCACATACGTGTATAAGCAAAACTGACCTGCCGTACTGCCCTAGACAGAAAAGAGAATAGGAAGACCACGTTGTACTCTGAGATTTGTATCATGCAAATTACTAGAACATAAAAACAAATAATACTAGTATACATAACAATTCTGCAACTTCGCAACCAATAGTATGCGGACGAACAAAAAGAAAGTGAAAACAAAACTGTGACAGACAGGGTCACAGGGGCAACCCGAGCCCCTTACGTCTCGCCGGAGTTGAAGGAGGAGTGGGAGAGGGCGCCATCCTGGGCTACTACCGCCGCCGGAAAGAGAGGCGGCAGCCGCCATCGATGAAGTAGGTGGGGGTGGCGGGGGATAGCATGGAGGGTGGTGCGGCGGGCCGTTATTGGGCAGCAGCGAGCGCCCTGGGTGACGGACCTGGATACCGAGGTCACCGTGCCATGGGCGAATCCGGCGATCCCACATCAAGGACGGGGCGGCGCGAATCGGGTTGGGGACGGGAAGCTCCTCACCGGCGCTTGAAGGGATTGGGGAGGGGATACCGACGCCGGAGGGAGGACGGCGTCCTTTAGCCGAGTCCAGGACGGACCGGAACCCTGGTCGGCGGCGAGGCTCCGGGAGGGATACAGGGCGGGGCGCGGCCTTCTTTGTGGCGGCGCGCGAGGAAAGGGGGGATCCGCTGCTGGCCGGTACGGGTGGCGTCCCAACGGGCGGGGGGATCTGGAGCAGCGGCGTCCCGACCGGCGGGGGATCTGGGGCGGCGACGTCATGGCCGGCGGCGAGGAACATGGAGTGCGGGGGATGGGGGATGGGGGGCGACGGGGTCAACGAGAGTTGGGGCGGTGCATCTCGATCCATCGCCTCCTTATAAGGCCGGATGGTGCTCAAAATAATATTCTGAGCACCGGTTGCAAAATAGTGCAACCCTATATATATATATATATATATATATATATATATATATAGAGAGAGAGAGAGAGAGAGAGAGAGAGAGAGAGAGAGGATAAATACTTCCTACCCCTGGGTGTAGTTACACACATATCTAATATACTACCATACGAAAGTATATACGATACTTTATGAGTTTGAGTATGTTCCTACAATATATCTAATATATTACAAACCAAGTTTGGTGAAAAAAAATATAAGTGAGCATGTAGTTTGTACAGTATATGCGAAATACATGCATTTGTATACGTAAAAAATGAGTCTAAGTAAAAAATGTGCATACTACCTACAAAGTATTATATACTACCAAAATAGTTTTATATACTTCATACTACATGTACATACTCTTAGGTATGATAGATACTCTCAAGATTATGAGAAAAACGCGTGGGTGTAACTACACCCGGGTGTAGTATGAATATGTCCTATATATATACACACACACAGACCATCGTATCTTCTTGAAATTATTAGATCCAACGGTTGCGGAACGACCTTCTAGCAACCGAGCGTGTACGAGCAATTCAAGAAGAACTGGCGGGATTCTTACTTGAGCAAGTCATAGCTCCAGACGGAGCACACTATGTGCCCCCCATGCAATATTGAATAGAAATTATTTTGAAAGTTGATGTAGACACATATATATGCATGAACGTGTGTCACTTCGATCGATATGTAATATAATGGTTTCCTATATATATGTGTCTGCATCATAACGCGTTTCGAATGGAGGCAGACTCTGCCGCGGTAGCGTTTTAGTGTAATTTCCTGCCGCGGTAGCGTTTTAGTGCAATTCCCTGCCGCGGCACGTGGTGCCCCCTTTAGCACCGGTTCGCAACTGAACCGGTGCTAAAGGGGGGGGGGGGGGGGGGGGGTTTTGCACCAGATCCTTTGCACAGGTTGGGCATCCGGTGCATATAGCACTTACCAACCGGTAATGGCCCATTTTCTACTAGTGCAAGGTAATCTGGGGAGCACCTTCCCAATGTCTATTTCTCGTGTCAGCATGCTTGCATGTGTTAGTTTCCTCCAACTTTGATAACAGATTTTAATGCACTAATTAGAAAACCATAGACTGGAACTATATCTGAGTATCATGAGAATCCAATTGTGCGAATGTTTTCACTTCTCAATCGGCTAGGCATATTAATTATTTTACTAATAACTGTTGACACTAATATCTGGGAGGCAATGATACCAAGATATCGCCGGAGTATTGAACATCAGCGGAAGCCGCCGACACCGATGCAGGGACGTCGTGCTGGTGCAAGGGAGGACCTAATCGGTATGACGGTCTGCTCTATACAGATAAAATAGTGACTAAAAATCAGAAGTAAAAATTAGCAAACATTGCCTGAGGTTCACAAATTATGATGAGCAGTAATATCAAGAAATTTCCCATAAAGATTAACTAAAATTCACCTGCAAAGAAAATGATCTAAAATTTCTCTCACATAAAGCTTCCATTGACAACCATGCAGGGACGACTAGGTGGAAGGAAGGGCCTGATGGATCGGCTCAATATGAATAAAATTTACGCTAAAAAGTCAGAAGTAAACATCACCTGAGGTTGACCAATACCAGGAGCAGTAATATTTAGTAATCTCCATCAAGATTATATAACCAAAATCTAACCACATACTTTTTTATCAAAAAATCTATCTCACATTGCACGTAGATATTACAGAGACCGTGCGTGATGGTAAGGGCCTATGTATAAATCAATTCTCTAATAGAAAAACTTAAACGTATGAAATCACCAAGTAGATTGATTCTTACCCGGCAACTCCGCGTATCTCCATTGAGGTCACCATCGATTGGCAGCCTCTTGGATTTAATCGAGGAGTAGACTGTGTTGGAGTTAATCCAAACATCCTTAGAGTCTTAAATCAGTACGCGTGTGTTTTGAGTCTAATTAGGACATAGACTTGGTTAGCTAGGTAGGTTACGAGTTAGCTTGGACATGTAGCCGTGAGTTCTAGTCCTTATTCAGTCCGTACGTGAGTTAGTTTAGTTTGATAGAAGTAGAATATTAGCAAGGCTTTGGCGTGAGTTCTAGTACGTGTAGGTTGAGGTCAGGTCTGAGTCGGTTTTAGTCATGTAGTCCGTGTATATATACACGGGAGGTCCTGCAAGATTGTACCAAGAGAAAATCAGAAAAGCAATAAAGAATAGTTTAGAGGGTGCGACACGCATCCTTGGCGATAAATTTTGTATCTGCGTGTGGTTCGTCTAGTTTAATGTGATTGATCCGTGGGCGAATCCCAACAATTGGTATCAGAGCGAGGTCGAAGATTCGAAGTTACGCTTGCCCCGGGGAGGCGACCCTACTAGCGCCTCGGGGTAGGCGACCGTCGCTCGGCGAAGCGGCCGGGTGGAGCAGGCGTCGCGCTGTTGTTAGCGAGGCAGCGGGCGATCGTTGCTCGGTGGAGCAACACGGAAGGGTTGACAGTGTGTTGTCGTTGGCGAGGCGAGGTGGTGGATGATCGTTGATGGGAGAGGTGCTGCCGAGGTGTGGTACCGGGAGTCTCGTCAAGATCGTCGTCCGTGGGTTTTTCGTCAAAGTCGTCTTCGGAGGAGTCCGATGAGTCAAGGAGTCGTGGTCGTGCAAGTTGGCACGTCGGGTCGTCGTCGAGTCTGTGAGTCGTCGTTGTGTCCAAGTGCTCGTCTCCGTGAAGATTTGTTGCAGTTGAAGCGCGTCAAGTGTGTGAGGTGTGCACGGTGTTCCGTGAGTTATGTCCATGTCCTCGTGGAGCGTCCTGGTTGCGGCCAGCAGGGTTCGGTGCGATGCCGAAGGCGGACGGTGGTAGGGAAAGCTACCGTAAAGCGAGGAGGTGTGTGCGCAGTAGGAGGAGAAGCTACTGTAAACAAGTACAAGAGGAGTATGGTGCGAACCGAGTGCGAGGACCGCAATAGCGCTGGCACTATGTGCGAACCGAGTGCGGGATGGCCGGCAATGGCGGTGGCAAAACATTGCAGAGCAAAGGAAGTGCACTGCATGTTTCCTGCGTGGTCATACTGACTGTACGGACATGACAATGAGGACTATGAAGATGTGACGTGAAGCTGCGGTAATCTTGATCGGGAGGAGCATGAGGAAACGTTGTGTTTGGATTAGGAGGAGATTGTTGGAGTTAATCCAAACATCCTTAGAGTCTTAAATCAGTACGCGTGTGTTTTGAGTCTAATTAGGACATAGACTTGGTTAGCTAGGTAGGTTACGAGTTAGCTTGGACATGTAGCCGTGAGTTCTAGTCCTTATTCAGTCCGTACGTGAGTTAGTTTAGTTTGATAGAAGTAGAATATTAGCAAGGCTTTGGCGTGAGTTCTAGTACGTGTAGGTTTAGGTCAGGTCTGAGTCGGTTTTAGTCATGTAGTCCGTGTATATATACACGGGAGGTCCTGCAAGATTGTACCAAGAGAAAATCAGAAAAGCAATAAAGAATAGTTTAGAGGGTGCGACACGCACCTTGGCGATAAATTTTGTATCTACGTGTGGTTCGTCTAGTTTAATGTGATTGATCCGTGAGCGAATCCCAACAGACTGCGCAGCCGGCCGGCTGGCCGGCTGGCGACATCGTCACAGTACCTTGCCAATCCATGTACCTGCGCGAGTCAGTACAGATCCAACCTTGATAAAAGATTTGAAAGCCTGATGAGAAAACCAACGAAAAAATAGCGCGCTATTTCACGCTAATAGCAGCGTTGTAGCGTATTTGCGAGTTAAACGCTACGCTATGCATTCTAGGCACGTTATGACGCTACGCGTGCTAAAGACGCGTTATTTCACGCTATTTGGTGCTATTCGCTATTACGCATAGCACGCTATTTAGCAGAGTAGTTTTTTAGTAGCTCATTCCATATTTTGACCCACTTGCGTATCCTAAATCCCTAATCCAGGCTACCATAGACAAAGAAACTTAGATCGTGCACTCCCCAACTCGTTGTCACCTGCTCTGCCCGGCAGGTGAAGACGTGATGGCGCAGCTCCGCCCCCCTTCTCCACTGTCAATCGGTGGTAAGAGGCCACGCCTAGCTTCACCTTCACGCCTTCACCCCGTTCCTCCGTTCCCCTCCTTCAATCCTTCTAGTTCAGGACAATGTGAATGTGAACTATGGTTTGTGATTTTGAGACTATGTCATATCAAATTTTGGACTAAGTGAACTATCTCTGGTTGATGTTTGGCTGCAAAATATCATATCCGAAATTTTATAGCTGCAGAGTGCTATATCTATTATTATATATATGCTGAAATCCTGAATTTTCATATATTTTGTTAAACGCTATTTTGAAAAATAGCACGCTATTAGCACGCTATAGCGTCTATAGCGTTTTTCTGAAGCCCACGCTATTTATGTTAGCGCGCTATTTTTTTCATTGGAGAAAACCCTAGACTGAAATTACATCTTGATATATTGACTTCATCTGACAGAGGTCAATTTGCTGGCGACTTTCAATTTACTAGGGTCTTCATCTTGATTTGAAGCACAGTCGTGCGAATTGCGCGTGTGGACAAGCACCGGTCCCGCTTCTTCTGGGAGGGAGTGGGGCCCAAACGCAAGTACCATCTGGTTGACTGGGCAACTGTGTGCAAACCTCGGGTGTTTGGAGGGTTGGGAATCCTAAACACAAAGTCCATGAACATCGCCTTAATGGTAAAGTGGATCTGAAAGATCTACCAGAACGAGGAAGGCCTATTGGCAGACCTTCTAAGGGCCAAGTACCTTGGGGACCATGACTTATTCTCCCCGGCGGTTCCCACCAAAGGATCACAATTTTGGAACGCCATACAGAAGATCAAATGGTACTTTAAAATGGGAGCCAAACACCAGATTCATAATGGGCGTAGGACCTACTTCTGGTTGGACTGGTGGACGGGCGCTGGGTCCCTCTGTTTCACCTTTCCACGGCTGTTCGCTTCCTGCGACAACCACTTTGCTACTGTCCAGGGGGTCAGGACCAGTGAGGGCTGGAGGATAAGGTTCCGTCGCACCTTCGGCCTTGCTGAAAGGGTTGAATGGGACAACCTCTGCAGGATCTTTGATCTCTCGCCCACCTCTGAGGGCGAAGATGTGGTTCGTTGGGCTCTCGAGCCTTCCGGGGAGTACTCCACCAGCTCGATGTACTCCAAGCTGTCCCAAGGGGGACGGTTACCCACTTTAAGGAGATTTGGCGCACGAGGGTACCGCCAAAGATCCGGGTCTTCCTCTGGCAACTAATCTGGGGTAAACTGCCGTCCGGGGACCAGCTGCTCAAGCGGAATGGGCCATCGAATGGGCGATGTGCCCTTTGTGGAGAATGGGAAACATGTGACCATATCTTGTTCACCTGCCACATCGCAAAATTTATGTGGGCAGGGATTAGGGAACTCCTTGCCTGCTCTTGGGACCCAGCAGGGGCTGCGGACTTCGTAGCCATTGCCAACGGCTTGTCGGGTAGACTTCGTAGGATAGCTTGGTTCACCTTCGCCGCTCAGAGTTGGGCGCTTTGGAACATCCGCAACAAGCTAGCTATTGAGGGCTCCCTGATCTCCAGCCCGGCTGATGCTATCTTCAAAATGTCTATCTATATGCAGAGCTGGAGGGTTCTGGTCAGACCGAGGGACCGACCACTGCTGGACGTGGCGCTGGACGAGGTTAGGAGGCTGCACGCGAGGATCCGAGCCGGAGGACACTGACGTCATCGACATCCTGGAGCGATGAGTCCATGCTGCCTTTCCTTCTACCTTGGCGCGGCTCCAAGCTTGCCCTATGTTGTTTTTCTTCTGGTTTCAGACTTTGTATTCGTATGGTGGCACTAGACTGATGGAGGTACCTGTTATGTGGTGTGTGTTGTATCGCTACTACTGTTCGCCATGTGGGCTTTATATATAAAGCCGGACCAAGGGCCTGATACGTCTCCGACGTATCGATAATTTCTTATGTTCCATGCCACATTATTGATGATATCTACATGTTTTATACACATTATATGTCGTATTTATGCATTTTCCGGCACTAACCTATTAACAAGATGCCGAAGAGCCAGTTGATGTTTTCTGCTGTTTTTGGTTTCAGAAATCCTAGTAAAGAAATATTCTCGGAATTGGACGAAATCAACGCCCAGGGTCCTATTTTTGCACGAAGCTTCCAGAAGACCGAGGGGGAAAGGAAGTGGGGCCACGAGGCGCCGCCACAACTGGGCGGCGCGGCCTAGGTCTTGGCCGCGCGGCCCTGGCGTGTGGGGCCCTCGTGTGGCCCCCCGCGTTGCCCTTCCGCCTACTTAAAGCCTCCGTCGCGAAACCCCCAGTACCGAGAGCCACGATACGGAAAACCTTACTGAGACGCTGCCGCCGCCAATCCCATCTCGGGGGATTCTGGAGATCACCTCCGGCACCCTGCCGAAGAGGGGAATCATCTCCCGGAGGACTCTTCACCGCCATGGTCGCCTCTGGAGTGATGAGTGAGTAGTTCACCCCTGGACTATGGGTCCATAGCAGTAGCTAGATGGTTGTCTTCTCCTTATGTGCTTCATTGTCGGATCTTGTGAGCTGCCTAACATGATCAAGATCATCTATCTGTAATTCTATATGTTGTGTTTGTCGGGATCCGATGGATAGAGAATACTATGTTATGTTAATTATCAATCTATTATCTATGTGTTGTTTATGATCTTGCATGCTCTCCGTTATTAGTAGAGGCTCTGGCCAAGTTTTTACTCTTAACTCCAAGAGAGAGTATTAATGCTCGATAGTGGGTTCATGCCTCCATTAAATCTGGGACAGTGACAGAAAGTTCTAAGGTTGTGGATGTGCTGTTGCCACTAGGGATAAAACATTGATGCTATGCCCGAGGATGTAGTTATTGATTACATTACGCACCATACTTAATGCAATTGTCTGTTGTTTGCAACTTAATACCGGAAGGGGTTCGGATGATAACCTGAAGGTGGACTTTTTAGGCATAGATGCATGCTGGATAGCGGTCTATGTACTTTGTCGTAATGCCCAATTAAATCTCACAATACTTATCATATCATGTATGTGCATTGTTATGCCCTCTCTATTTGTCAATTGCCCGACTGTAATTTGTTCACCCAACATGGTATTTATCTTATGGGAGAGACACCTCTAGTGAACTGTGGACCCCGGTCCTATTCTTTACATCGCATACAATCTACTGCAATACTTGTTCTTTACTGTTTTCTGCAAACAATCATCTTCCACACAATACGGTTAATCCTTTGTTACACAAGCCGGTGAGATTGACAACTTCACTGTTTCGTTGGGGCAAAGTACTTTGGTTGTGTTGTGCAGGTTCCACGTTGGCGCCGGAATCCCTGGTGTTGCGCCGCACTACATCCCGCCACCAACAACCTTCAACGTGCTTCTTGGCTCCTCCTGGTTCGATAAACCTTGGTTTCTTTCTGAGGGAAAACTTGCTACTGTCTGCATCACACCTTCCTCTTGGGGTTCCCAACGGACGTGTGTTAACTGCACGCATCAAGCTCTTTTTCTGGCGCCGTTGCCGGGGAGATCAAGACACGCTGCAAGGGGAGTCTCCACAATCCAATATCTTTACTTTGTTTTTGTCTTGCTTTATTTTATTTACTTTCTTGTTTGCTGCATTATATCAAAACACAAAAAAATTAGTTGCTAGTTTTACTTTATTTACTATCTTGCACTCTATATCAAAAACACACAAAAATTAGTTACTTGCATTTACTTTATCTAGTTTGCTTTATTTACTACTGCTAAAATGAATACTCCTGAGAACACTAAGTTGTGTGACTTCACTAGTTAGGCTTAATGGAAAACAACAATATAATGAGAGATCTTTATGAACTTTATCTTGAGTTAGGACATGAGGTGTTTGAAGAGAAAATTAAAAAACCTATGGAACTTTATATGCATGCTAATGGTAATGTTATTTGTATAAATGATTTGAACACCATTGTTGCTAATGCTATGGAAGAATTTAAGCTTGGGGAAGCTAGTTGTGATATTTTTAATCCCCCAAGCATGGAGGAGAAATTTTACTTTGATGATACTTTACCTCCTATATATGATGTTTGCAATGATGAATATGATATTTTCAGTCCACCTACTATGGAGGATAAATTTGATTATGATTACAATATGCCTCCTATATTTAATGATGAGAATAATAATGATAGCTACTTTGTTGAATTTACTCCCACTACAACTAATAAAATTGATTATGCCTATGTGGAGAGTAATAATTTTATGCATGAGACTCATGATAAGAATGCTTTATGTGATAGTTATATTTTTGAGTTTGCTCATGTTGCTACTGAAAGTTATTATGAGAGAGGAAAATATGGTTGTAGAAATTTTCATGTTACTAAAACACCTCTCTATATGCTGAAATTTTTGAAGTTACACTGGTTTTATCTTCCTATGCTTGTTACTTTGCTATTCATGAACTTGTCTATTTACAAGATTCCTATGCATAGGAAGCATGTTAGACTTAAATGTGTTTTGAATTTGCTTCTTGATGCTCTCTTTTGCTTCAACTACTATTTCTTGGGAGTGCATCATTGAAATTACTGAGCCCATCTTAATAGCTATAAAGAAAGCACTTATTGGGAGATAACCCATGTGTTTATTTTACTACAGTACTTTGTTTTATATTTGAGTCTTGGAAGTTGTTTACTACTATAGCAACCTCTCCTTATCTTAGTTTTGTGTTTTGTTGTGCCAAGTAAAGTCTTTGTTAGTAAGGTTCATACTAGATTTGGATTACTGCGCAGTTACAGATTTCTTTGCTGTCACGAATTTCGACCTGCCTCTCTGTAGGTAGCTCAGAAAAATATGCCAATTTACGTGCGTGATCCTCAGATATGTACGCAACTTTCATTCAATTTGGGTATTTTCATTTGAGCAAGTCTGGTGCCATTTTAAAATTCGTCTTTACGGACTGTTCTGTTTTGACAGATTCTGCATTTTATTTCGCATTGCCTCTTTTGCTACGTTGGATGAATTTCTTTGATCCATTAATGTCCAGTAGCTTTATGCAATGTCCATAAGTGTTAAGAATGATTATATCACCTCTGAACATGTTAATTTTTATTGTGCACTAACCCTCTAATGAGTTGTTTCGAGTTTGGTGTGGAGGAAGTTTTCAAGGATCAAGAGAGGGAAATGATGCAATATGATCAATGAGAGTGAAAGCTCTAAGCTTGGGGATGCCCCGGTGGTTCACCCCTGCATATTCTAAGAAGACTCAAGCGTCTAAGCTTGGGGATGCCCAAGGCATCCCCTTCTTCATCGACAACATTATCAGGTTCCTCCCCTGAAACTATATTTTTATTCAGTCACATCTTATGTACTTTGCTTGGAGCGTCTGTTTGTTTTTGTTTTTGTTTTTGTTTGAATAAAATGGATCCTAGCATTCATTGTGTGGGAGAGAGACACGCTCCGCTGTTGCATATGGACAAATATGTCCTTAGGCTTTACTCATAGTATTCATGGCGAAGGTTGAATCTTCTTCGTTAAATTGTTATATGGTTGGAATCGGGAAATGCTACATGTAGTAATTCTAAAATGTCTTGAATAATTTGATACTTGGCAATTGTTGTGCTCATGTTTAAGCTCTTGCATCATATACTTTGCACCCATTAATGAAGAAATACCTAGAGCTTGCTAAATTTGGTTTGCATATTTGGTCTCTCTAAAGTCTAGATAATTTCTAGTATTGAGTTTTGAACAACAAGGAAGACGGTGTAGAGTCTTATAATGTTTACAATATGTCTTTTATGTAAGTTTTGCTGCACCGGTTCATCCTTGTGTTTGTTTCAAATAACTTTGCTAGCCTAAACCTTGTATCGAGAGGGAATACTTCTCATGCATCCAAAATCCTTGAGCCAACCACTAAGCCATTTGTGTCCACCATACCTACCTACTACATGGTATTTCTCCGCCATTCCAAAGTAAATTGCTTGAGTGCTACCTTTAAATTTCCATCATTCGCCTTGCAATATATAGCTCATGGGACAAAATAGCCTTAAAAACTATTGTGGTATTGAATATGTACTTATGCACTTTTTCTCTTATTAAGTTGCTTGTTGTGCAATAACCATGCTTCTGGGGACGCCATCAACTCTTTGTTGAATATCATGTGAGTTGCTATGCATGTCCGTCTTGTCTGAAGTAAGAGAGATCTACCACTTTCATGGTTAGAGCATGCATATTGTTACAGAAGAACATTGGGCCGCTAACTAAAGCCATGAATCATGGTGGAAGTTTCAGTTTTGGACATATATCCTCAATCTCATATGAGAACACTAATTGTTGCTATATGCTTATGCATTAAAGAGGAGTCCATTATCTGTTGTCCATGTTGTCCCGGTATGGATGTCTAAGTTGAGAATAATCAAAAGCGAGAAATCCAAATGCGAGCTTTCTCCTTAGACCTTTGTACAGACGGCATAGAGGTACCTGATACGCGTACAACACGCGTCCGTTGGGAACCCCAAGAGGAAGGTGTGATGCGTACAGCGGCAAGTTTTCCCTCAGTATGAAACCAAGGTTTATCGAACCAGTAGGAGCCAAGAAGCACGTTGAAGGTTGATGGCGGCGGGATGTAGTGCGGCGCAACACCAGAGATTCCGGCGCCAACGTGGAACCTGCACAACACAACCAAAGTACTTTGCCCCAACGAAACAGTGAGGTTGTCAATCTCACCGGCTTGCTGTAACAAAGGATTAACCGTATTGTGTGGAAGATGATTGTTTGCAGAAAACAGTAAAACAAGTATTGCAGTAGATTGTATTTCAGTATAGAGAATTGGACCGGGTCCACAGTTCACTAGAGGTGTCTCTCCCATAAGATAAACAGCATGTTGGGTGAACAAATTACAGTTGGGCAATTGACAAATAAAGAGGGCATGACCATGCATATACATATTATGATGAGTATTGTGAGATTTAATTGGGCATTACGACAAAGTACATAGACCGCTATCCAGCATGCATCTATGCCTAAAAAGTCCACCTTCAGGTTATCATCCGAACCCCCTCCAGTATTAAGTTGCTAACAACAGACAATTGCATTAAGTATTGCGCGTAATGTAATTAGTAACTACATCCTCGAACATAGCACCAATGTTTTATCCCTAGTGGCAACAGCACATCCATAATCTTAGAGATTTCTGTTACTTCCCCAGATTCACGGAGACATGAACCCACTATCGAGCATAAATACTCCCTCTTGGAATTACAAGCATCTACTTGGCCAGAGCATCTACTAGTAAGGGAGAGCATGCAAGATCATAAACAACACATAGACATAACTTTGATAATCAACATAACAAGTATTCTCTATTCATCGGATCCCAACAAACGCAACATATAGAATTACAGATAGATGATCTTGATCATGTTATGCAGCTCACAAGACCCGACAATGAAGCACAATGGGGAGAAGACAACCATCTAGCTACTGCTATGGACCCATAGTCCAGGGGTAGACTACTCACACATCACTCCGGAGGCGACCATGGCGGCGTAGAGTCCTCCGGGAGATGAATCCCCTCTCCGGCAGGGTGCCGGAGGCGATCTCCTGAATCCCCCGAGATGGGATTGGCGGCGGCGGCGTCTCAGTAAGGTTTTCCGTATCGTGGCTCTCGGTACTGGGGGTTTCGCGACGAAGGCTTTAAGTAGGCGGAAGGGCAGGTCAGGGGGCCACACGAGGGCCCCACACCACAAGTCGGCGCGGCCAAGGGCCAGGCCGCGCCGCCCTAGGGTTTGGCCACCTCGTGGCCCCACTTCGTCTCCTCTTCGGTCTTCTGGAAGCTTCGTGGCAAAATAGGACTCTGGGCGTTGATTTCGTCCAATTCCGAGAATATTTCGTTACTAGGATTTCTGAAACCAAAAACAGCAGAAAACAGCAACTGGCACTTCGGCATCTTGTTAATAGGTTAGTTCCAGAAAATGCACGAATATGACATAAAGTGTGCATAAAACATGTAGATAACATCAATAATGTGGCATGGAACATAAGAAATTATTGATACGTTGGAGACGTATCAGCATCCCCAAGCTTAGTTCTGCTCGTCCCGAGCAGGTAAAACGATAACAAAGATAATTTCTGGAGTGACATGCCATCATAACCTTGATCATACTATTTGTAAAGCATATGTAGTGAATGCAGCGATCAAAACAATGTATATGACATGAGTAAACAAGTGAATCATACAGCAAAGACTTTTCATGAATAGTACTTCAAGACAAGCATCAATAAGTCTCGCATAAGAGTTAACTCATAAAGCAATAATTCAAAGTAAAGGCATTGAAGCAACACAAAGGAAGATTAAGTTTCAGCGGTTGCTTTCAATTTATAACATGTATATCTCATGGATATTGTCAACATAGAGTAATATAATAAGTGCAATATGCAAGTATGTAGGAATCAATGCACAGTTCACACAAGTGTTTGCTTCTTGAGGTGGAGAGAAATAGGTGAACTGACTCAACAATGAAAGTAAAAGAATGGTCCTCCATAGAGGAAAGGCATCGATTGCTATATTTATGCTAGAGCTTTGATTTTGAAAACATGAAACAATTTTGTCAACGGTAGTAATAAAGCATATGTATCATGTAAATTATATCTTACAAGTTGCAAGCCTCATGCATAGTATACTAATAGTGCCCGCACCTTGTCCTAATTAGCTTGGACTACCGGATCATCGCAATGCACATGTTTTAACCAAGTGTCACAAAGGGGTACCTCTATGCACTTTGTACAAAGGTCTAAGGAGAAAGCTCGCATTGGATTTCTCGCTATTGATTATTCTCAACTTAGACATCCATACCGGGACAACATAGACAACAGATAATGGACTCCTCTTTTATGCATAAGCATGTGGCAACAATTATTATTCTCATATGAGATTGAGGATATTGTCCAAAACTGAAACTTCCACCATGGATCATGGCTTTAGTTAGCGGCCCAATGTTCTTCTCTAACAATATGCATGCTTAACCATAAGGTGGTAGATCTCTCTTACTTCAGACAAGACGGACATGCATAGCAACTCACATGATATTCAACAAAGAATAGTTGATGGCGTCCCCAGAAACATGGTTATCGCACAACAAGCAACTTAATAAGAGATAAAGTGCATAAGTACATATTCAATACCACAATAGTTTTTAAGCTATTTGTCCCATGAGCTATATATTGTAAAGGCGAATGATGGAGTTTTAAAGGTAGCACTCAAGCAATTTACTTTGGAATGGCGGAGAAATACCATGTAGTAGGTAGGTATGGTGGACACAAATGGCATAGTGGTTGGCTCAAGTATTTTGGATGCATGAGAAGTATTCCCTCTCGATACAAGGTTTAGGCTAGCAAGGCTTATTTGAAACAAACACAAGGATGAACCGGTGCAGCAAAACTCACAAAAAAGACATATTGTAAACATTATAAGACTCTACACCGTCTTCCTTGTTGTTCAAACTCAATACTAGAAATTATCTAGACCTTAGAGAAACCAAATATGCAAACCAAATTTTAGCATGCTCTATGTATTTCTTCATTAATGGGTGCAAAGTGTATGATGCAAGAGCTTAAACATGAGCACAACAATTGCCAAGTATCACATTATCCAAGACATTATAGCAATTACTACATGTATCATTTTCCAATTCCAACCATATAGCAATTTAACGAAGAAGAAACTTCGCCATGAATACTATGAGTAGAGCCTAAGGACATACTTGTCCATATGCTACAGCAGAGCGTGTCTCTCTCCCACAAAGTGAATGCTAGGATCCATTTTATTCAAACAAAACAAAAAACAAAAACAAACCGACGCTCCAAGCAAAGCACATAAGATGTGATGGAATAAAAATATAGTTTCAGGGGAGGAACCTGATAATGTTGTCAATGAAGAAGGGGATGCCCAAGGCATCCCCAAGCTTAGACGCTTGAGTCTTCTTGATATATGCAGGGGTGAACCACCGGGGCATCCCCAAGCTTAGAGCTTTCACTCTCCTTGATCATGTTGCATCATACTCCTCTCTTGATCCTTGAAAACTTCCTCCACACCAAACTTAGAACAACTCATTAGAGGGTTAGTGCACAATAAAAATTAACATGTTCAGAGGTAACACAATCATTCTTAACACTTCTGGACATTGCATAAAGCTACTGGACATTAATGGATCAAAGAAATTCATCCAACATAGCAAAAGAGGCAATGCGAAATAAAAGGCAGAATCTGTCAAAACAGAATAGTTCGTATTGACGAATTTTAAAATGGCACCAGACTTGCTCAAATGAAAATGCTCAAATTGAATGAAAGTTGCGTACATATCTGAGGATCACTCACGTAAATTGGCATAATTTTCTGAGTTACCTACAGAGAATTTTGCCCAGATTCGTGACAGCAAAGAAATCTGAAACTGCGCAGTAATCCAAATCTAGTATGAACTTTACTATCAAAGACTTTACTTGGCACAACAAAACACTAAACTAAGATAAGGAGAGGTTGCTACAGTAGTAAACAACTTCCAAGACACAAAATAAAAACAAAGTACTGTAGTAAAAACCATGGGTTGTCTCCCATAAGCGCTTTTCTTTAACGCCTTTCAGCTAGGCGCATAAAGTGTATATCAAGTATTATCAAGAGACGAAGTGTCAACATCATAATTTGTTCTAATAATAGAATAAAAAGGTAACTTCATTCTCTTTCTAGGGAAGTGTTCCATACCTTTCTTGAGAGGAAATTGATATTTAATATTACCTTCCTTCATATCAATGATAGCACCAACAGTTCGAAGAAAAGGTCTTCCCAATATAATGGGACAAGATGCATTGCATTCAATATCCAAGACAACAAAATCAACGGGGACAAGGTTATTGTTAATGGTAATGCGAACATTATCAACTTTCCCCAAAGGTTTCTTTGTAGAATGATCAGCAAGATTAACATCCAAATAACAATTTTTCAGCGGTGGCAAGTCAAGCATATTATAGATTTTCTTAGGCATAACAGAAATACTTGCACCAAGATCACATAAAGCATTACAATCAAAATCTTTAACCTTCATCTTAATGATGGGCTCCCAACCATCCTCTAGCTTTCTAGGAATAGAGGCTTTGCGCTCTAGTTTCTCTTCTCTAGCTTTTATGAGAGCATTTGTAATATGTTGCGTGAAAGCCAAATTTATAGCACTAGCATTAGGACTTTTAGCAAGTTTTTGCAAGAACTTTATAACTTCAGAGATGTGGCAATCATCAAAATTCAAACCATTATAATCTAAATCAATGGGATCATCATCCCCAATGTTGGAAAAAATTTCAGCAGTTTTATCACAGGCAGTTTCAACAGTTTTAGCAGTTTCAGGCAGTTTTTCGTGCTTTGCATTAGAAGTGGAAACATTGCTAACACCAATTCTTTTATTAATAATAGTAGGAGGTGCAGCAACTTGTGTAGCATTAGCATTACTAGTGGTGGTAATAGTCCAAACTTTAGCTACATTCTTCTCTTTAGCTAGTTTTTCATTTTCTTCTCTATCCCACCTAGCACGCAGTTCAGCCATTAATCTTATATTCTCATTAATTCTAACTTGGATGGCATTTGCTGTAGTAACAATTTTATTATGATGATTCTCATTAGGCAAAACTTTTGATTTCAAAAGATCAACATTAGCAGCAAGACTATCGACTTTAGAAGCAAGTATATCAATTTTCCCAAGCTTTTCTTCAACAGATTTGTTAAAAGCAGTTTGTGTACTAATAAATTATTTAAGCATGGCTTCAAGTCCAGGGGGTGTGTTCCTATTATTGTTGTAAGAATTCCCATAAGAATTACCATAGCCGTTGCCATTATTATAAGGATATGGCCTATAGTTGTTACTAGAATTGTTCCGGTAAGCATTGTTGTTGAAATTATTATTTTTAATGAAGTTTACATCAACATGTTCTTCTTGGGCAACCAATGAAGCTAACGGAACATTATTAGGATCAACATTAGTCCTATCATTCACAAGCATAGACATAATAGCATCAATCTTATCACTCAAGGAAGAGGTTTCTTCGACAGAATTTACCTTCTTACCTTGTGGAGCTCTTTCCGTGTGCCATTCAGAGTAATTGATCATCATATTATCAAGAAGCTTTGTTGCTTCACCAAGAGTGATGGACATAAAGGTACCTCCAGCAGCTGAATCCAATAGGTTCCGCGAAGAAAAATTCAGTCCTGCATAAAAGGTTTGGATGATCATCCAAGTAGTCAGTCCATCGGTTGGGCAATTTTTAACCAAAGATTTCATTCTTTCCCATGCTTGTGCAACATGCTCAGTATCCAATTGTTTAAAATTCATTATGCTACTCCTCAAAGATATAATTTTAGCAGGGGAATAATATCTACCAATAAAAGCATCCTTGCATTTAGTCCATGAATCAATACTATTCTTAGGCAGAGATAGCAACCAATCTTTAGCTCTTCCTCTTAATGAGAAAGGGAACAATTTTAATTTTATAATGTCACCATCTACATCTTTATATTTTTGCATTTCACATAATTCAACAAAATTATTAAGATGGGCAGCAGCATCATCAGAACTAACACCAGAAAATTGCTCTCGCATAACAAGATTCAGTAAAGCAGGTTTAATTTCAAAGAATTCTGCTGTAGTAGCAGGTGGAGCAATAGGTGTGCATAAGAAATCATTATTATTTGTGGTTGTGAAGTCACACAACTTAGTATTTTCAGGAGTACCCATTTTAGCAGTAGTAAATAAAGCAAACTAGATAAAGTAAATGCAAGTAAATAATTTTTTTTGTGTTTTTGATATAGCAAACAAGATACCAAGTAAAACTAGCAACTAATTTTTTGTATTTTGATTTAGTGCAGCAAACAAAGTAGTAAATAAAACTAAGCAAGACAAAAAAAAGTAAAGAGATTGGGAAGTGGAGACTCCCCTTGCAGCGTGTCTTGATCTCCTCGGCAACGGCGCCAGAAAAAGTGCTTAATACGCGTACAACACGCGTCCGTTGGGAACCCCAAGAGGAAGGTGTGATGCTTACAGCGGCAAGTTTTCCCTCAGTATGAAACCAAGGTTTATCGAACCAGTAGGAGCCAAGAAGCACGTTGAAGGTTGATGGCGGCGGGATGTAGTGCGGCGCAACACCAGAGATTCCGGCGCCAACGTGGAACCTGCACAACACAACCAAAGTACTTTGCCCCAACGAAACAGTGAGGTTGTCAATCTCACCGGCTTGCTGTAACAAAGGATTAACCGTATTGTGTGGAAGATGATTGTTTGCAGAAAACAGTAAAACAAGTATTGCAGTAGATTATATTCCAGTATAGAGAATTGGACCGGGGTCCACAGTTCACTAGAGGTGTCTCTCCCATAAGATAAACAGCATGTTGGGTGAACAAATTACAGTTGGGCAATTGACAAATAAAGAGGGCATGACCATGCACATACATATTATGATGAGTATTGTGAGATTTAATTGGGCATTACGACAAAGTACATAGACCGCTATCCAGCATGCATCTATGCCTAAAAAGTCCACCTTCAGGTTATCATCCGAACCCCCTCCAGTATTAAGTTGCTAACAACAGACAATTGCATTAAGTATTGCGCGTAATGTAATCAGTAACTACATCCTCGAACATAGCACCAATGTTTTATCCCTAGTGGCAACAGCACATCCATAATCTTAGAGATTTCTGTCACTTCCCCAGATTCACGGAGACATGAACCCACTATCGAGCATAAATACTCCCTCTTGGAGTTACAAGCATCTACTTGGCCAGAGCATCTACTAGTAACGGAGAGCATGCAAGATCATAAACAACACATAGACATAACTTTGATAATCAACATAACAAGTATTCTCTATTCATCGGATCCCAACAAATGCAACATATAGAATTACAGATAGATGATCTTGATCATGTTATGCAGCTCACAAGACCCGACAATGAAGCACAATGTGGAGAAGACAACCATCTAGCTACTGCTATGGACCCATAGTCCAGGGGTAGACTACTCACACATCACTCCGGAGGCGACCATGGCGGCGTAGAGTCCTCCGGGAGATGAATCCCCTCTCCGGCAGGGTGCCGGAGGCGATCTCCTGAATCCCCCGAGATGGGATTGGCGGCGGCGGCGTCTCAGTAAGGTTTTCCGTATCGTGGCTCTCGGTACTGGGGGTTTCGCGACGGAGGCTTTAAGTAGGCGGAAGGGCAGGTCAGGGGGCCACACGAGGGCCCCACACCACAGGTCGGCGCGGCCAAGGGCCAGGCCGCGCCGCCCTAGGGTTTGGCCACCTCGTGGCCCCACTTCGTCTCCTCTTCGGTCTTCTGGAAGCTTCGTGGCAAAATAGGACCCTGGGCGTTGATTTCGTCCAATTCCGAGAATATTTCGTTACTAGGATTTCTGAAACCAAAAACAGCAGAAAACGACAAGCGGCACTTCGGCATCTTGTTAATAGGTTAGTTCCAGAAAATGCACGAATATGACATAAAGTGTGCATAAAACATGTAGATAACATCAATAATGTGGCATGGAACATAAGAAATTATCGATACGTCGGAGACGTATCAGTACCCCTTTGTGACACTTGGTTAAAACATGTGTATTGCGATGATAATCCTGGTAATCCGAGCTAATTAGGACAAGGTGCGGGCACTACTAGTATACTATGCATGAGGCTTGCAACTTGTAAGATATAATTTACATGATACATATGCTTTATTACTACCGTTGACAAAATTGTTTCATGTTTTCAAACTAAAAGCTCTAGCACAAATATAGCAATCGATGCTTTCCTATTTGAAGGACCTTTCTTTTACTTTTATGTTGAGTCAGTTCACATATCTCTCTCCACCTCAAGAAGCAAACACTTGTGTGAACTGTGCATTGATTCCTACATACTTGCATATTGCAATTGTTATATTACTTTACATTGACAATTATCCATGAGATATACATGTTATAAGTTGAAAGCAACCGCTGAAACTTAATCTTCCTTTGTGTTGCGTCAATACCTTTACTTTGATTTATTGCTTTATGAGTTAACTCTTATGCAAGACTTATTGATGCTTGTCTTGAAGTACTATTCATGAAAAGTCTTTGCTTTATGATTCATTTGTTTACTCATGTCATTACCATTGTTTTGATCGCTGCATTCATTACATATGCTTACAATAGTATGATCAAGGTTATGATGGCATGTCACTCCAGAAATTATCTTTGTTATCGTTTACCTGCTCGGGACGAGCAGGAACTAAGCTTGGGGATGCTGATACGTCTCCGACGTATCGATAATTTCTTATGTTCCATGCCACATTATTGATGATATCTACATGTTTTATACACATTATATGTCGTATTTATGCATTTTCCGGCACTAACCTATTAACAAGATGCCGAAGAGCCAGTTGTTGTTTTCTGCTGTTTTTGGTTTCAGAAATCCTAGTAAAGAAATATTCTCGGAATTGGACGAAATCAACGCCCAGGGTCCTATTTTTGCACGAAGCTTCCAGAAGACCGAGGGGGAAAGGAAGTGGGGCCACGCGGCGCCGCCACAACAGGGCGGCGCGGCCTAGGTCTTGGCCGCGCAGCCCTGGCGTGTGGGGCCCTCGTGTGGCCCCCCGCGTTGCCCTTCCGCCTACTTAAAGCCTCCGTCGCGAAACCCCCAGTACCGAGAGCCACGATACGGAAAACCTTACTGAGACACCCCCGCCGCCAATCCCATCTCGGGGGATTCTGGAGATCACCTCCGGCACCCTGCCGGAGAGGGGAATCATCTCCCGGAGGACTCTTCACCACCATGGTCGCCTCCGGAGTGATGAGTGAGTAGTTCACCCCTGGACTATGGGTCCATAGCAGTAGCTAGATGGTTGTCTTCTCCTTATGTGCTTCATTGTCGGATCTTGTGAGCTGCCTAACATGATCAAGATCATCTATCTGTAATTCTATATGTTGTGTTTGTCGGGATCCGATGGATAGAGAATACTATGTTATGTTAATTATCAATCTATTACCTATGTGTTGTTTATGATCTTGCATGCTCTCCGTTATTAGTAGAGGCTCTGGCCAAGTTTTTACTCTTAACTCCAAGATGGAGTATTAATGCTCGATAGTGGGTTCATGCCTCCATTAAATCTGGGACAGTGACAGAAAGTTCTAAGGTTGTGGATGTGCTGTTGCCACTAGGGATAAAATATTGATGCTATGTCCGAGGATGTAGTTATTGATTACATTACGCACCATACTTAATGCAATTGTCTGTTGTTTGCAACTTAATACCAGAAGGGGTTCGGATGATAACCTGAAGGTGGACTTTTTAGGCATAGATGCATGCTGGATAGCGGTCTATGTACTTTGTCGTAATGCCCAATTAAATCTCACAATACTTATCATATCATGTATGTGCATTGTTATGCCCTCTCTATTTGTCAATTGCCCGACTGTAATTTGTTCACCCAACATGCTATTTATCTTATGGGAGAGACACCTCTAGTGAACTGTGGACCCCGGTCCTATTCTTTACATCGCATACAATCTACTGCAATACTTGTTCTTTACTGTTTTCTGCAAACAATCATCTTCCACACAATACGGTTAATCCTTTGTTACAGCAAGCCGGTGAGATTGACAACCTCACTGTTTCGTTGGGGCAAAGTACTTTGGTTGTGTTGTGCAGGTTCCACGTTGGCGCCGGAATCCCTGGTGTTGTGCCGCACTACATCCCGCCACCAACAACCTTCAACGTGCTTCTTGGCTCCTCCTGGTTCGATAAACCTTGGTTTCTTTCTGAGGGAAAACTTGCTACTGTCTGCATCACACCTTCATCTTGGGTTCCCAACGGACGTGTGTTAACTGCACGCATCAGGGCCTTATGTTTAAAAAATTGCGCGTGTGCCGCCGCAACGCAGGGCTTCCGGGATTGGAGGCCACAAGCGATGAGATGCCTACCGCATATCTTTTTTCTTACGTGAGAAGAAGGAACTTGCATGTCCTATTTTCTAGGATCAGGAATTTCTAAAGATAGATCCGATGGTTGTGCTCCGTTAATTATAAGCGGGTCCACTAATTTAATGGCTAGATTTCTCTGATTATTGTGGGATTTTCTAATCTATTTCTCTAATTTCTGGTTAGCCCTTAATGCGCTTTTAATATATAATAGATAGATTTCTGGTTAGCCCTTAATGCGCTTTTAATATATAATAGATAAAAATACCTTAATGCGTCAAGATATAATCCATGTCCATATATACTATATTATACAAAATATTTCATGCTATAAATGTGCTCATTAATGTATTAGATATGCACCAAATATACACTATATAGCAACGGTCGAAATCCCAAGTATGGGGACCATGTGTGTCCTATATTTATATAAAAATTAATGCTTGCACAAATCTTAGGTACTGCAATTATTTTCGATGGTAATTCTTATAGGTGTTGATGGCTATATATACATTGCACCCTAGCAAGTTGAGACCTCAGTCACAACACAATATTACTGTACTTTTGTCGCGTACCCCGGTGATCATACAAAGGACTACTGCTTAGTTCAACGGTATTTACACGAGATATATCATATTGTATTATGTTATATAATCAGCTCTTGTTTATTCTTGCTATTTTTAGATCTATAACATCTTAAATTGAGCACAGATTTCCCCACGTGTTCTGGGAAAGAGCGTTAGATCCACAATGGAGTGAGTGCCACGTGGTTAGACAAAGTAACGTCCCACGTGTTATTTGGTAGATCTGTAGTATCTCGCTATGAAGAAGCTTCAAATGGTAAAACATGTAGCATAGATCTATAGATCTTATTTATGTCTCATTCTTAGATCTATAATGTTATCTTTTTTGTGTTGCTATTCTTAGATCTATAACGTCGAAGGTTGAAAATGGGTTATTCATAATATGTATCCTAGATCTATAGATCTTATTACATAATCAAATCTTGTTTATGTCTCATTCTTAGATCTATCATGGATTCTTCCCAACATGTAGCATCCGACTTGTTTTTAGAAACATCGTGAATTAGATCCACGACAAAGTGAGTGGCACGTGGGTGAACGATGTAATATAGATCTGTTGTATCTTGCTATAAAGAAGCTTCAAATGGTAAAACATGTCTTATTCCATTATTACACTTACTGTGAGATTGGTTATGGGTACTATGTTTTTCCTCCAATCGAAACCTTTGGGAACCGCATCATTTAATTATTTATTGCAGCATATCAACATGTTATTGTACGTGTAGTATTTATTTTAGAACCCTTTGAGAAAATGTGGTAAGATATTGCTATTAATTTGAGATCATTTATTATGTCTATCTTTCTTATAAAGGAACGAAATTCGAATTATCTAGATCTGCATCCACCAGATCTATTACTGACTTACTCCTCTTAGTAGGTGAAGAAATATTTGACCAATACATTGGCTATTTTCAATATTAAAGTGTAGATGTACTTTGTGTTGTAACACCGTCCCTTTTTTCTAAGTTGTTAAGTTTTTTCACTTATACTTTTGGTAGTACATTGGGGAATAAACATCTAATGATTTCTTAGTGATACCTCTAACACTATTTCTTCGTGAGATTTATCCGCATGATTTTTTTAATAGATCACCATGGAGGGACAATGGGAGCAAGAACCGAACGATGATGTGAACACTGAGCTTGTCCTCGGCATCGGAAGCCCTGGTGAGTACAGCCTGATGTTGCAGGATCTTAGAGTTGATCCAGATGGCATGCTTGGACTTGTGAAGAACACCAACATGGGCAAAAATGGTGATGGTAGCACAACAGCTATTGAGCAAGACAATAGCAATGACACCACGAGGAGAGCAGACTGGAGTGGAAGGCGTCACAACCGAGACCAAGTGCATCAGCTCGAAATGTATACATTACATTATTAGATAATTTATTTTATTTCTTATTGAAGAAGATGTATGTGACACTTATGTATGCTTGCTAACTTTACGTGTAGTGTGTTCCGGAAAAACCAACATCCTTATGAAAAAGAGCGTGCGGACCTTGCGAGGAGGCTTGGCATAACTCAAAAGCAGGTCAAGTTCTGGTTCCAGAACCGACGAACCTCCCAAAAGGTAGAACCATTCTCTTCCGATCCACTGGAGCCATTTTGGCTTGTCATCATATTGTAATGCACTACTCTCTGCTAACTACTTGAATTTTTCGTGTTTGGAATTAACAATTGCAGATTCAGGGACAGAGGAAGGAGACAAATGAGCTTAGAGAAGAGAATGAGTCGCTAAAAGCTGAACGCCTAGCCCTCATGGCCGCAATAGAGGATAGTAGGTGCCTCACATGCAGTAGGCGGATGGTACAAGCTGGCGAAACCGCCCGGCAGCAGTTGCTCTTGGAGAACACGAGGCTTAGGGAAGAAATCCAGAAAACAAACGCCTTCCTTCAAACAGTCTCCATGGGGACGACGCCAAGACTAACGGCCACCAGGATTCTGTTTAAGGCGTTTCAGGCGGCACACATGCGTAGCTAAACATGTTGCTTCCGATGATACATGGATGCAGAGCCGACAAGGGTGTCAATCCGGGCGCGGCAAGTCAACTGGCCGGGATCCATCTTAATCGCTAGCTTCTACTAGCCCGAAAGCAAAGTTGGGGAAAAAATCAACAATGGCTAAAACCAAAGTTATTTTTTTTCGTTCTCGAATATATACCAATGTGGGCAGAATTACCTTTCAAGATATTTCAAATTAATTTTAAAATTCATCCATCTGCTGCCTCTAGTCCATAATAAGTTTAATGGTTCTAGTTTAAATTCAAACTAAATCACACTGGTTATTATGGATCGATGGGAGTAGAATCATTTAAATTTGGCCAAAATTGCACGAATTTTGGTAAATACCGGTCGGTCATTTCATATAAAGGTGGCTACCCAGCAAGATAGCGGCCAACAATAAAACCTGCGCAACATGTCGAACGAGGCATGCGTCATGATAGAAAGGTGTCGCCATGCCCAGAGACAACTAGTCTCATCTCGACATATTGTGTGTGTGTCGCAGCGATGAGCATGTAAGATGTGTGTGGGGTGTCATGTCGCCATCACTAACCGGCCGGATCCAAATCAATTCATGGTGTCGAAGAAGCGGGAACAAATATGGTCGGCCGTCGACCGAGTTAAAGTTCGCCGGCCATACGCCCATCATATGTCCACACTACCAGATTCTCGTTCTCACCACCATCATGGTCCATGACATATCTGTTGCGACCGAGCCACCGCGGAGGATGTCACATGGTTATTGTTCGATAGTATGGTCACCAACCACACCTAGCCGATCTAAAGACCACCTGCCAGGTGCCATTGTTTCATGCGTTATTATTGAATGATAGGTGTTCCTCGTCATTTCATGTGTCGTCTCAACGTCGCTCATTTTAGGGATCCTTAATTCATGCTACAACCAAGTCGTTGCTTGACGTTATCTATGATTTTATTTCCTACCCCAATCAATGTTTCGATATTTGGCACGATGAAATAAGTGACACTTATTCTATCTATTCGTTATATCTTGCTATTAATGTGAAACCCACATCCCCACCTAGCGACAACACCTACCGGCTCTTCTCCCTCTCCCCCCTCTCTCTCTTCCTCCCTCCGTCTCTCTCCCTCTCCCTCCCTCTCCCTCTCTCTATCTCTCCTCTATCTCTCTCTCTCTCTTTCTCTCCCTCTCCCTCTCCCTCTCCCTCTCCCTCTCTTCCTCCAGCGATGAGCATGTAAGATGTGTGTGGGGTGTCATGTCGCCATCACTAACCGGCCGGATCCAAATCAATTCATGGTGTCGAAGAAGCGGGAACAAATATGGTCGGCCGTCGACCGAGTTAAAGTTCATCGGCCGTACGCCCATCATATGTCCACACTACCAGATTCTCGTTCTCACCACCATCATGGTCCATGACATATCTGTTGCGACCGAGCCACCGCGGAGGATGTCACATGGTTATTGTTCGATAGTATGGTCACCAACCACACCTAGCCGATCTAAAGACCACCTGCCAGGTGCCATTGTTTCATGCGTTATTATTGAATGATAGGTGTTCCTCGTCATTTCATGTGTCGTCTCAACGTCGCTCATTTTCGGGATCCTTAATTCATGCTACAACCAAGTCGTTGCTTGACGTTATCTATGATTTTATTTCCTACCCCAATCAATGTTTCGATATTTGGCACGATGAAATAAGTGACACTTATTCTATCTATTCGTTATATCTTGCTATTAATGTGAAACCCACATCCCCACCTAGCGACAACACCTACCGGCTCTTCTCCCTCTCCCCCTCTCTCTCTTCCTCCCTCTGTCTCTCTCCCTCTCCCTTCCTCTCCCTCTCTCTATCTCTCCTCTCTCTCTCTTTCTCTCCCTCTCCCTCTCCCTCTCCCTCTCCCTCTCCCTCTCCCTCTCCCTCTCTCTCTCTCTCTCTCTCTCTCTCTCTCTCCCTCTCCCTCTCCCTCTCCCTCTCCCTCTCCCTCTCCCTCTCCCTCTCCTTCTACCTCTCTCTCTCTCTCTCTCTCTCTCTCTCCACAGCGCCAAGAAGATGTCCATAATGCACCTGCCGCGGATGTCCGCACGGAACACAATCTAAACCGTCCAAAAATACCACACATCCAACCCCTCGATCCTCCCTAAAAGAGGAAATAGATTACACCACTTGTTGGTGCCTTTTTTTGCATAACCACAATAGTGGTTTGTTTTTGCAAGGAACACCATACTTTGATGTAATTATTTGCATACAACCCATAATAAGTAATTAAAACAATTGATGGCCAGTTAATCGGTCATCTTGTCAGCAGTGCAGCGTGGTAATTCCTCTCCAATGTCTCGTCCCTACCAGGCGGAGGTGTCCACCTTGAAGACAGCCGGTGGCGCGGGATCAAGAAATCCGCATAACCTGCAACGCGAGGAAATCCATTGGTCCCAGCCAGAATACCCTCGGCCTCCTCGTGCATGCAGGTGCAGCGCCGCCAGCATCATTGTTCAAAATTGGAAAAGGTTTACATTTTGATAAAAATTTCAAATTTTAATAAAGTTTATATTTTAAAAATGTTAAAATTATGAAGAATATTCAAATTTTCAAAATTTATAAACAAAAAATCAATTCTTATAAAAACATAAATTGCAAAGTTCCAGATTTTACAATTATTCACATTAAAAAATGGTCATAATTTATATTTTGTTCAGATTTTGAAAAGTTAAAAATTTTAAAAATTTAGAATTGAAAATGTCCATATTTAATTTGTTAAGATTTTAAAAATGTTCAGAAGTGAAAATATTTAGGTTTTGAACAGTGTCCAAAATTTGGAAATATTCATATTTATTTTTAAAGATAGTCAATCGTCCAAACTTACGACCCGGAATATCGTAAAGAGGAATTTTCACGCTGGGCCACTGATACGTCCAATTTGCATCACTATTTTATATCATAATTTGCTGTTATTCATTGATATATTTCATATTGGGACACAATACTTATGTTATTTCATCTATTTTGCATGTTTCATCATTATTGGAGGATCAAGCACCGGAGCCAGGATTCTGCTGGAAAAAGCATTGTCAGAACGCAATATTTCGGAAGATCAACTGTGGAAGGAAATTATACCAAAAATCCTATTTTTCAAGATGACGAAGGAAGCCAGAAGGAGGAGCTGAGAGGGCCCAAGGTGGGGCCAGACCACAGGCCGGCGCGGCCCATGGCCTGGCCGCGCCACCATGTGGTGTGGGGGCCCCACAGCCCCTTTCGCCTCCTTTTCTTTGCGAAACCCTTCGTCCCGAAAACCTAAGCCACAGAGGGTACCTCACGAAGAGTTACAGCCGCCTCTGCGGGGCGGAGAACACCAGAGAGAAAAGAGCTCTCCGGCGGGCAGGAATCCGCCGGGGAAATTCCCTCCCGGAGGGGGAAATCGACGCCATCGTCACCGTCATCGAGCTGGACATCATCTCCATCACCATCATCATCATCTCCACCATCATCACCGCCGTCTCCACCGCAGCACCCCGTCACCGCTGTAGCAATTTGGGTTTGATCTTGATTGTTTGATAGGGGAAACTCTCCCGGTATCTATTTGTACTTGTTGTTGATGCTATTGAGTGAAACCATTGAACCAAGGTTTATGTTCAGATTGTTATTCATCATCATATCACCTCTGATCATGTTCCATATGATGTCTCGTGAGTAGTTCGTTTAGTTCTTGAGGACATGGGTGAAGTCTAAATGTTAGTAGTGAACTATGGTTGAGTAATATTCAATGGTATGATATTTAAGTTGTGGTGTTATTCTTCTAGTGGTGTCATGTGAACGTCGACTACATGACACTTCACCTTTATGGGCCTAGGGGAATGCATCTTGTGCTCGTTTGCCAATTGCGGGGTTGCCAGAGTGACAGAAACCTAAACCCCCGTTGGTATATCGATGCAGGAGGGATAGCAGGATCTCAGAGTTTAAGGCTGTGGTTAGATTTATTCTTAATTACTTTCTTGTAGTTGCGGATGCTTGCAAGGGGTATAATCACAAGTATGTATTAGTCCTAGGAAGGGCGGTACATTAGCATAGGTTCACCCACACAACACTTATCATAACAATGAAGATTATTTAGCCGTATGTAGCGAAAGCACTAGACTAAAATCCCGTGTGTCCTCGAGAACGTTTGGTCATTATAAGTAAACAAACCGGCTTGTCCTTTGTGCTAAAAAGGATTGGGCCACTCGCTGCAATTGTTACTCTCGCACTTTACTTACTCGTACTTTATTCAACTGTTACATCAAAACCCCCTGAATACTTGTCTGTGAGCATTTACAGTGAATCCTTCATCGAAACTGCTTGTCAACACCTTCTGCTCCTCGTTGGGATCGACATTCTTACTTATCGAAGATAATACGATACACCCCCTATACTTGTGGGTCATCAAGACTATTTTCTGGCGCCGTTGCCGGGGAGTGAAGCGCTATTGGTAAGTGGAATTGGTAAGGAAAACCTTTACTGTTTGTGCTGATTTGATTTCTGCCTGCTGCTATAAGTCATTATGGAGAGATCTTCTCTTCAATTTCTATTTGGGAAATCTACTACTACTGCAACGGTAGTGGATGAGGCGCCAGGTGAGGAAGTGATACCATATAAAATACCTATGAAAATTATTGAACGTGTTATGGATAACCGCTATGAAGGGGAAGGAACTGTCCACCCTGGAGATCATTTATTGTTCTTGCATGAATTATGCGGTTTATTCAAGTGTGCAGGTATTGCTATGGATGAAGTGAGGAAGAAACTATTCTCTATATCGTTGTCTGGTAAGGCGGCGCATTGGTATAAATTACTGGATAATGGGGATTCTCTTGAATGGAATGATATTGTGCCCCGGTTTTATTCTAAGTTCTATCCTCCAAGTGAAATTCACAAGGATCGGAATCGCATATATAATTTTTGGCCTCATGATGGAGAGAGTATTGCCCAAGCTTGGGGGAGATTGAAGTCTTTAATGCTCAAATGCCCCATTCATGAGCTTCCTAGTAATGTTATTATTGATAATTTCTATGCAAGACTTTCTTTTCAAGACAAGACCTTGCTGGATACTTCTTGTTCTGGATCATTTACACGCAACAAAGAAGAGTTTAAAAGGGACCTTCTTGATCGGATCCAAGAAAATACTGAAGGTTGGGAGAACGACAAGGATAGAGAATCAGTGCTATTCCTTATGAGCTTTACACGGAGATTATGCACGAAATTGATTCTTGTGAACTTGAAGATATTGATGTGGTTATTCAGCTGGCTAATAGAGAAACTATTTCTCCAATTGGTATTGTTCGAGATGTGGAAGTTTTATGCGGTAAGATTAAATATCCTGCTGACTTTTTGGTACTTGGTTCTGCTGCTAGTGATTATTGTCCTATTATTTTTGGTAGACCTTTTCTAAATACTTGTGGAGCTATTATAGATTGCAAGAAATAGAAAATTTTGACTAAATTTGCTGGTGAATCTTATGAGTTTAACTTCTCTAAATTTACCAAAACTCCTTATAAAGCTGATTTGCCTAGTGATGATTTTAAAATGGAACAGTGTGCATCTATTGTTCTTGTTCCTAATAATCCTTTGCAGCAACATTTGGAAGATAGCGAGAGTGAAGTTTTTAGGAGAGAAAGAGATGAGCTTGAGGAAATTTTTCTTCGCCAACCTATTCTCAAGCATGATTTACCGGTGGAAGATTTGGGTACAACACCACCACCAAAGGAAGATCCTGTTTTTGAATTAAAGCCTTTGCCTGATAATCTTAAATATGCTCATATTGATGATAAGAAAATATATCCTATTATTATTAGTTCTAAGCTTTCAGAGATTGAGGAAGAAAGGTTATTGGAAATATTGAAGAAACACCGAGGAGCTATTGGCTACACTCTTGATGATTTGAAGGGGATTTCTCCTTCTATTTGCCAACATGCTATTAATATGGAAGATGATGCAAAGCCTGTTGTTGAACATCAGCGTCGTCTAATTCCGAAGATGAAGGAGGTGGTAAGGAATGAGGTATTAAAACTTCTTGAAGCTGGTATTATATATCCTATTGCTGATAGTAGATGGGTCAGTCCTGTGCATTGCGTTCCCAAGAAAGGAGGAATGACTGTTGTGCCTAATGATAATGATGAGCTCATCCCTCAAAGAGTAGTTGTAGGGTATAGAATGTGCATTGATTTTCGAAAAGTTAATAAAGTTACTAAGAAAGATCATTACCCTTTACCATTTATTGATCAAATGCTAGAAAGATTGTCTAAAAATACTCATTTTTGCTTTCTTGATGGTTATTCTGGGTTTTCACAAATTGCTGTTAAAACTAAAGATCAAGAGAAAACCACTTTTACTTGTCCCTATGGAACTTATGCTTATAGGCGTATGCCTTTTGGTTTATGTAATGCTCCTGCTACTTTTCAAAGATGCATGTCTGCTATTTTTCATGGCTTTTGTGAGAGTATTGTGGAAGTATTCATGGATGATTTTTCCATCTATGGGAATTCTTTTGATAGTTGCTTGCGAAACCTTGATAAAGTTTTGCAGAGATGTGAAGAAACTAACCTTGTTCTTAATTGGGAGAAATGCCACTTTATGGTTAATGAAGGAATTGTATTGGGACATAAAATTTCTGAGAGAGGTATTGAAGTTGATAGAGCTAAAGTTGAAGCAATTGAGAAGATGCCCTATCCGAGGGATGTTAAAGGTATTCGTAGTGTTCTTGGTCATGCTGGGTTTTATAGGAGATTTATTAAAGATTTCTCCAAGATTTCAAAGCCTCTTACTAATCTTCTTCAAAAAGACGTACCTTTTGTTTTTGATGATGATTGTAAGGAAGCTTTTGAAACTCTAAAGAAAGCCTTAACAACTACTCCTATAGTTGAACCTCCTGATTGGAACTTACCATTTTAAATTATGTGTGATGCTAGTGATTTTGCTGTAGGCGCTGTTCTTGGACAGCGGGTAAATAAAAAACTAAATGTTATTCATTATGCTAGTAAAACTCTTGATGCTGCTCAAAGAAATTATGCTACAACTGAAAAAGAATTATTAGCTGTAGTCTTTGCTTGTGATAAATTTAGATCTTATATTGTTGATTCAAAAGTTACGATTCATACTGATCATGCTGCAATTAGATACCTTATGACAAAGAAAGATGCTAAGCCGAGGCTTATTAGATGGGTACTTCTTTTGCAAGAGTTTGATTTACATATTGTAGATAGGAAAGGTGCTGATAATCCTGTTGCTGATAATTTGTCTAGATTGGAAAATATTGCTTATGATCCTGTTCCTGTTAATGATAGTTTTCCAAATGAACAATTGGCTGTAATAAAGGTGAGCTCGCGAGACAGTCCTTGGTATGCTGATTATGCTAACTTTATTGTTTCCAAGTACTTGCCTCCAACCTTTTCAGCTCAGCAAAGAAGGAAATTCTTTTATGACTTGAGGCATTATTTCTGGGATGACCCACACTTATATAAAGAAGGAGTGGATGGTATTCTGCGAAGGTGTGTTCCCGAATATGAACAACAAGAGATATTGAGTAAATGTCATGGTAGTGTTTATGGAGGACATCACGCCGGAGAAAGAACCACGCAAAAGGTTCTACAATCAGGTTTTTATTGGCCAACTCTCTTCAAGGATGCGAGAAAGTTTATTTTATCTTGTGATGAATGCCAAAGGGTTGGTAATATCTCCAGACGTAATGAAATGCCTATGAATTATACTCTTGTTATTGAACCATTTGATTGTTGGGGATTTGACTTCATGGGACCTTTTCCATCTTCAGAAGGTAATACTCATATACTTGTTGCTGTTGATTATGTTACTAAATGGGTGGAAGCCATACCCACAAAAAGTGCTGATGGTGAGACCTCTTTAAGAATGCTTTTAGACATTATTTTTCCTAGATTTGGAGTGCCTAGATATATTATGACTGATGGAGGTTCTCATTTTATTCATGGAGGTTTTAGAAAAACTCTTGCTAGGTATGGTATTAATCATAGAATTGCTTCCGCTTATCATCCTCAAACTAGTGGTCAAGTAGAATTATCAAATAGAGAGATTAAATATATTTTGGGAAAGACCGTTAATAAAACTAGAAAGAATTGGGCTAGTAAATTGAAGGATGCACTATGGGCTTATAGAACTGCTTATAAAAATCCCATGGGAATGTCACCTTATAAAATGGTTTACGGAAAAGCTTGTCATTTACCTTTAGAACTGGAGCACAAAGCTTATTGGGCTGTTAGAGAACTAAATAAAGATCCTAAACTAGGCTGTGATAAGAGGTTGTTGCAATTAAGTTCTCTAGATGAATGGAGAAGTGAAGCTTATGAAAATGCTAAACTCTTTAAAGAGAAAGTTAAGAAATGGCATGATAGGAGGATCATCAAAAGAGAATTTAATATTGGGGATAAAGTCCTATTGTATCGGTCTCGTCTCAGACTCTTTGCAGGGAAATTACTCTCGAAATGGGAAGGACCATATGTTGTTGAGGAGGTGTATCGTTCAGGAGCGATTAAAATTAGCTCTCTCCAAGGCAATGCCACGCAAGTGGTGAATGGACAAAGACTCAAGCATTATATCTCAGGTGATTCTTATAATGTTGATGTTGATATTATTCAAGTGGAAACACCGGAGGCTTTCATTAAAGGACAAATTGACAGTCCGCCAGAACTCGACTTTGAATAGGTATGATCTTGGTAATGAAAAGTTCGCAATTTACTTTCCGAACAATATTTTTGCTGTTTTTGGAAAATATGAAAAATTACGAGTTCGAAACGGAGTGGAAAGGCCGCACGAGGCGTGCCACCATAGGCCGGCGCGGCCTGACCTGGGCCCGCGCCGACCTATGGTCTGGCCGCCTCGTCGCCCCTTTCCGACTCTGGTTCGATCTGGTACTTTCCTTTTGTCGTGAAGTTTTTTGCTATATAATCCCCCGGACCCCTGGAGGCCCGTATATCGTTTTCTCGACGTGTTTTGTTTCGAGCTGTTTCTGCCAGGATTTGCTTCGGATCTAGAGTCATCATGTCTTCGTCGGAAACTCCGAAGGACAGCTCCTGCAAGGATGTTGGCAACTTGTACATGCAGGAGCTGAGGATGCACCCCAAGGAGTTGCTGCTCGTTGAAGGAGAACTGCAGATCAAGGATGTCCAGGGTCCTAAAGGAGAAGGAAGCTTGGAAGACAGGATGGAGAAGCTAGAACAAGAGGTTTTCAAATACAAGAAGATGGCTGAGCGTGAGGTGGATATCTTCCACAGGATTGTGTCTGAACTCATTGCTGAACATGAAAAGGAAACTGCAAAGCTTTGGGGCGACATCCTCTCACTTCACGACACCACCAACAAGCTCCAAGCACAACTCTATGACGTTCAGAATCAGAATTGTGAGTATGAAAACATGTTTAAATACATAAGCCGTGCTGCTAGTTTCAGGATTCCCGAGACCAAGATGTCGTTTCTTGATGGAGAGCCTCTTCCTTGGAAGTTTGATGACGGGAGTTCATCACCACCATCGCCGCAGGAGTAATTCATCATCGGTATTGGCATCCCCTTGGTTTGTTCCAAGCTTGGGGGAGTGCCGCGGTATCACATCATCACTATCTTTTACTTTTTACTGTCAAGTAGTGTCATATCATGAGTAGGGAAGTTATCATATAAGATGGGTTGCAGTTTGGAAGTATCTCTCCTTTAGTTGGTTATCTATGTATCCCTTGGTGTGAGTTATCGTTATGGAATATTAATGAGAAGTTTTATCATTTACATATTGCACATCTTATTTTAGTTTGCAATCTCTATTATATGATTTACCTTGTTGTTAGTATTGGTATCACTTTGGGAGCATTGAATAAATCTATTTGGTTTTGGCAAACTTAGCATTGGTCAATAGCAACAACACTTTGAGATTTGAGTAGAAAAGAGAAATACATGTAGTTATTTCATTGTCTTTCTTTCTTGTTAGCTCATAGCTTATTATTCTGAAGTTAAAATTGTTTGTGCTTACAAGGAAGATGCATGATTGTTTCTATCACATGTATATTTGTTTGTTTCCTTCAACTCTTATGCTTGCTAATTAACCTTGCTAGCCAAAGACCTGTACTGAGAGGGAATACTTCTCGTGTATCCAAACCTTAACCCAAACCTATGCCATTTGTGTCCACCATATCTACCTACTACATGGTATTTTCTGCCATTCCAAGTAAATACTTCATGTGCTACCTTTAAACAATTCAAAACTTAGTATCCCTTATTTGTGTCAATGTTTTATAGCTCATGGGGAAGTATGTGGTGTTTTATCTTTCAATCTTGTTGGGCAACTTTCACCAATGGACTAATGGCTTCATCCGCTTATCCAATAATTCTGCAAAAAGAGCTGGCAATGGGATTCCCAGTCCCAACTTAATTAAACTAAATAGACACTCCTCCATGGTATGTGATTGATGGACGGCACCCGAAGGATTCGGTTAGCCATGGCTTGTGTAAGCAAAGGTTGGGGGGAGTGTCATCATAATAAAACTAAAATAAAAAGGCACTCCTTCATGGTATGAGATTGTTGGCAGGCACCCGAGGATTCAGTTAGCCATGGTTTGTGAAAGAAAGGTTGGAAGGAGTGCCACACAAAATAAAAATAAAATGGGAGCCGCTCTTTGAAGGTTGTCTGGCAAGGGGGGTTAGAGTACCCGCTACCAGTCGTTGACAACAACAAACACCTCTCAAAATGTTACTTTTATTATCTCTATATGATTTCAAAACTGAAAAAGCTCTAGCACATGATTTAATCCATGCTTCCCTCTGCGAAGGGCCTGTCTTTTATTTTATGTTGAGTCAGTAAACCTATTTTCCTCCATCTCAAGCAAGCATTTTAGTTGTTGTGATCAAACCATTATATTGTGATTTGCTTCATCATGTCTTTTATTCTTCCTTGTTTAGTACAAGTTTTATCTGAATGAATATAGCTTTGCAAGTTATCAATGATCATGAGGAGACCACTATGATTGAGTATGCAAGTTGTGCCATATAAACTTTAACATGAGAGCGCTGCTCAATGAGATAAATATAATCTGTTAATTGTTCTCTGACCAGGAACGAAGTTTGCCATCACCAACTATGATTTCTTATGCACCTTTATTTGTGATTACCTTATACTTGTTTCAAGTTGAATTATATGAGGAAGTTGTTTACTAGAATGTCTTGTGTGAATGAATATGATGCTTCTTGTCCGTATTTTATTTATCGACTCTTCACTCCATAAACATGTGGTCTTGTTTACTGAGTTCAGTTTCGCTTGGGGACAAGCGAAGTCTAAGCTTGGGGGGAGTTGATACGTCCAATTTGCATCACTATTTTATATCATAATTTGCTGTTATTCATTGATATATTTCATATTGGGACACAATACTTATGTTATTTCATCTATTTTGCATGTTTCATCATTATTGGAGGATCAAGCACCGGAGCCAGGATTCTGCTGGAAAAAGCACTGTCAGAACGCAATATTTCGGAAGATCAACTGTGGAAGGAAATTATACCAAAAATCCTATTTTTCAAGATGACGAAGGAAGCCAGAAGGAGGAGCTGAGAGGGCCCAAGGTGGGGCCAGACCACAGGCCGGCGCGGCCGATGGCCTGGCCGCGCCACCATGTGGTGTGGTGGCCCCACAGCCCCTTTCGCCTCCTTTTCTTCGCGAAACCCTTCGTCCCGAAAACCTAAGCCACAGAGGGTACCTCACGAAGAGTTACAGCCGCCTCTGCGGGGCGGAGAACACTAGAGAGAAAAGAGCTCTCCGGCGGGCAGGAATCCGCCGGGGAAATTCCCTCCCGGAGGGGGAAATCGACGCCATCGTCACCGTCATCGAGCTGGACATCATCTCCATCACCATCATCATCATCTCCACCATCATCACCGCCGTCTCCACCGCAGCACCCCGTCACCGCTGTAGCAATTTGGGTTTGATCTTGATTGTTTGATAGGGGAAACTCTCCCGGTATCTATTTGTACTTGTTGTTGATGCTATTGAGTGAAACCATTGAACCAAGGTTTATGTTCAGATTGTTATTCATCATCATATCACCTCTGATCATGTTCCATATGATGTCTCGTGAGTAGTTCGTTTAGTTCTCGAGGACATGGGTGAAGTCTAAATGTTAGTAGTGAACTATGGTTGAGTAATATTCAATGGTATGATATTTAAGTTGTGGTGTTATTCTTCTAGTGGTGTCATGTGAACGTCGACTACATGACACTTCACCTTTATGGGCCTAGGGGAATGCATCTTGTGCTCGTTTGCCAATTGCGGGGTTGCCGGAGTGACAGAAACCTAAACCCCCGTTGGTATATCGATGCAGGAGGGATAGCAGGATCTCAGAGTTTAAGGCTGTGGTTAGATTTATTCTTAATTACTTTCTTGTAGTTGCGGATGCTTGCAAGGGGTATAATCACAAGTATGTATTAGTCCTAGGAAGGGCGGTACATTAGCATAGGTTCACCCACACAACACTTATCATAACAATGAAGATTATTTAGCCGTATGTAGCGAAAGCACTAGACTAAAATCCCGTGTGTCCTCGAGAACGTTTGGTCATTATAAGTAAACAAACCGGCTTGTCCTTTGTGCTAAAAAGGATTGGGCCACTCGCTGCAATTGTTACTCTCGCACTTTACTTACTCGTACTTTATTCAACTGTTACATCAAAACCCCCTGAATAATTGTCTGTGAGCATTTACAGTGAATCCTTCATCGAAACTGCTTGTCAACACCTTCTGCTCCTCGTTGGGATCGACATTCTTACTTATCGAAGATACTACGATACACCCCCTATACTTGTGGGTTATCAGCCACCTGACAATAAGCCTGACTAACTAATTGGGCATCAAGCTCCTTAATTACTTTTATATGTTATGTGCAAACAATTATAACAAAATGTGGTGTTCCTTGCAACAACAATCCACTATTGTGTTTTTTTTTTTTTTGCAAAAGAGACACCAACAAGTGGTGTGATTTGCTATTTACTCTCCCTAAAGTGCAGAAGACACGGGGAAGCCGGCCACAAAAAATTCTGTGGCGCATCATATGCATATGGACCACATAATTGTTAGGCCGAAATTTTAAATTCGGAGGCGCCCTTCTCCCTCTCTCTTTTCTCCTCCTCCCTCCTCCTCTCCTCCACTTCCACTTCCCCTCCTTCTCCTTCCTTTTCCCCCTTCACCTGGCGACCACCTCCACCACCCGACCTCCTCCTCCTCCTCCGGCGACCACCTTCTCCTACAGCGACCTCTTCCTCCTCCTCCTCCTCCTCCTCCTCCTCCTCCTCCTCCTCCGGCGACCACCTCCTCCTCCTCCGGCGACGCCCTCCTCCCCCACCTCCGGCGACCCCCATTGTCAGCCTCCTTCTCCTCCCTCCCTCCGGCGACCCCCTCCGACCGACCTCCTCCTCCTCCACCCACCCCACCCCACCCACCCACCCCGGCGGCCTTCGGCAAATTACAAAAAAATCCGGAGAAATTCCGGCAGCCCTAGATCTGGATCTGGCCGCCATTTTGTTAAAATTAAGAAAACAATCTGTAGCGCACCACCGCTGGGTGCGCCACAGAAAACTTTCTGTGGAGCATGCATGCCTGGTGCACCACAGAAGTTTGAAAATTCTGTGGCGCATGTAGATATGCGCCACAGAAAAAATTGTGGCGTGACTTGTGTGGCGCATGGAATATGCACCACAGAAACAAAAAAAAAACGTGCGCCACAAATGAGGGTTTTCCTAGTAGTGCCCCCTCCATGCCCGGTGTTTTGTTGCGTCGCAAGTCTTTTTTTTACAAACACAGGATAACATAGACGCTCATATATACGCGCATACACTCACCCCTATGAACACACACACGCACACCCTACCCCTATGAGCACCTTTGGAAGACTGAGCTGGTGGATTGGATCTTGAAATTGATGAAGTCACCATAGGCGCCTCGCTGTCTACGGGAACGTCGCCTCCCACTGAATGAATATTATGCCTTTATGAGACACACATATGTCAAACCTGGGGTTTGAACTCTAATGGGCTAGGGGTACAACCATCCTCCTAACCACAACCTCAGATTGGTTCTCTCTTCCAACACCATAGATATAATAGACATGTCTTTTTCTCTCATCCAACACCATAGATAGAATAGACAACACTTTTCCTGTGGGGTTTGCTCGTCCATTTTCGGATGCTATTGCACACTATTTTCAGGGGCTGGATCACCACGTGCATGGCTTGGAAACACACGCATCCATGCACCAACATGGACGTGTTGCATGGGGTAAAGGAAGATCATCGTTCGCATGCTCTGGCGCCTAAGCACAGAGCTCGACGACGACGTGGGTGAAGACGCAGGTCAAGAGCATGAAGGGTGACGCGCAAGCCTAGGAGGGTGGAAATGACAACCTTGATGCAACCGGTTCATACTAACCTCCCTTGATAGATCCGATGCTTATTAAAATGTGAAGAACAAGGTTCTATTGAGTTGGAGAATCAGATGTAAGCACATGTCCTTGCTTTTGTTGCTTTCTATCCCATTTACTTAGGGTTGCAAGGGGTGGAACAAGCAGGATCGATTGGTTTCAGACTAGTACAATTTACGTACATGTGGAATGTAGGAGTGTAGTATAATTTGCACAATCATTGAGTTATCAGGGATATGCATGCATATACATTAAAGCAAACAAAGCTTGGGTCAACATGTCCATCCCATCTACTTTCACTATGGATATGAGGGATTTGGATATGACGGCTTGGTTTTGACGCATTGTCATATCTTGGAATTGGCAGAGGTGGCTCGCAGTGATGACTCACGTATGTATACAAAGTGGCATAGAATCCAAGAGGTAAAGGAAGTTTCTGGCTTTCTGCTAGCATCATGGCAGGTGCCGCTTGGACCATGCCATACTCGTCACATGAGGCCACTCGTACCGGGCGTTTGAGGCATACTGTGTGGAGAAGAAGGATGCCGGCGAGCATCATCCGGGGAGGGTGACAAGCAATTGTAACTATTGTAGGGAGAATTGTGCTATGTTGTCGCATGCCAACTTCAGTAGGGCCCCACTGCCTGGCACTTCTCGCTAGGCTTGCCGCTACCTGGAACGCCTCTTTCTGGCCGAACAATGTTCGGCGAGTCTGGCACTCCTCACCACGCTTCCCACTGTCGGGAATGTCTCTGTTGTGACCCTCTGCTACACCCGGCTGCGGTGTTTGTGCCATTGGATCAAATTCCTAGCTAGTTGTGCATGCAGTGTAGCGCCATGGACATCATGCTTTTGCTCGATATCTTCTCTGGACATGCCATACTACAAGTTTGATCACTACCGCACTACAAATTGGAAAGATGAGCAATATAGACCTAACTATTCGCTGAAGCTAGCTCGTCACATAAGCCTGGGCAAAGTCTGCATGCCCATTTGTTAGCGTTTGCCCACACAAATTATTCCTTAACTAGCACAGTGGCCCGCGCACATGCGCGGGCGATATCTTAAATGTTTTTTAAAACTTTCTCGTACGATCCATAAAGCGAAATGTTTCTCGACACTTACTAAGAAGTTGGCATTTATCTAAATCCTAGGATGGCCTTTTCATTTAATTGGTATTCCTATTTTATTGTTTATATAATTTTATATGAATATAAGTATTAACGTTATACTTTTTGAGTAATATCTAACACAATGTTTGTGCATAAATTACTACTGAAAATTAATGTTGTACTATTGATTTTTAATTTGATATGTACAATATGGTTATGAATTTCACGGATATATTTTTTACTTTTTTGATGTTTTGAATCACCCCATCTACGAATAAGTGTAATTTTAAATTTATAGTAAGTCAAACTCATTAAAATTGGACCAACTTTATATTATATAATAATAGTAGCAATATTTATGATACTGATTATTATCGTTAGATCCGTCTAGATTCATACTATACCAATTTGGCTGTCATATATGATACTCTCTCTGATCTAAAAAAAAGGTCGAACCGTTAATACAATTACCTTTTATAATTAAAACTTTTACAAAATCAGCATTTATCGCTCGTCCTACTACGGACCATGCATAAAAAGCATACGTTTGTCTCTCTTTGCATTGATGCAACGTTATTAATTAGACTGCCGTCGTTATGAAACCGTTTCGCTCGCCTCTTCTTGTTTTTCGTCCCTCGCTCTACCAAGAATTCGATAGAGTGCGGGTTAAAGAAAAAATAAACAGTCCGCCCAATACTTTTTCCGGATCAGAAAAAGCTCTACTTACTTGTATAAAATTAGTGAAATTTGGAAAAGTTTAACTTAACACAGAAGTGCATAGCTCACTTGTATTTTTGCCAAAGTTTATGATTTTGCGGGTCTCGAGCAGGTACTTACTGCGCCTTGTCTTTATTGTTTTCTTGTAGAGTAATTTCCCTAACTCTCTTCCGTGAGACTGAGACATCTCATTCTCACCGTTCCTCTTCTCCCCTTTTCCTTTGTCCACCGCTTGTCTCCAAATTTGTGAATCTGGTTTTCTCCGCTCCTAGGAATCTAGAAATCTGGTTGTATCCACTCGTCCCAGTAATCCACCGAAATCTGGTCGCCCATGGTCTCTGTCGCCCGCAAATTGAGGTATTATGGCTGAGGTCTGGGCTGAAGAGGGTGAGGAACCTTCGATCTAATTAGGAGAGCCAGGTTTGAAGCGCGGGTCGCCGGCCGCCTACTTTGAGAACACATAGGTCGTCGTGCCTATTGCTGCTCTAAATCTTTGAGGACGCTGCCATGAATTGGTACCATTCTGCATCTTTTTCTTGTTCCAATTCTGAAATAGAATTACCAATACACTTTCTTGTGATATGATCATATTAGACGGTCCTATTTTGTATTTCTTCCTCCCATATTTTGTTTTTTTCCTCTCAGATTTTCTATTTGATTCAACCTGAGTGTCAGTTTCATATTGTGCTCCAAGTTTCCGGTAGGTCTACTGTATACGTAGCTCATAAGATTTTTTCCATTCCCTCCCGCACAATAACATTAGTTTCTCATGAAGTTTTTTCAGCAATTAAATGATTTCCGCATGTAGCATTAGCATGTCTATTTAGTTTTTTAAATTCCATCCTGTTTTTATGATATATAAAGACAAAAACAAAGCATAGTTTGTTTAGACTCATAGCTATCAAGATCCTGCAAAGTCCTGCTGAATTAAAATAAAGGCACTGTCTCTATAAAGGCTTCATACCTTCTTGCAGTAATTGATCTTTGTATAAAGGATGATATATTAGCAATATCGTGTTGCAAGTGCCTGAAAACCTGATAGAAGATTACAGGGTGCTGTGTTGTTTCTTGACATGAACATTTTGTTCCAGCTCTATACCAATGATTAATCTCTGATGAGTCTACACCAACAGCGCCTTGAGATTCCATTTAGGAGGTATACAAAAATAAACGTCTATTTTGTGTTTTCCTGGCCAGGTCACTTACAAATTACAAAGCCTATTCCAAAATGTCTAACAAAATCATTACATTAATCCACTGTGCAGGAGAATCATAGTTGCTACGTTGCTATTTTTTGACGAACTAAAGATATTAGTCTACATGATCTATCAGTTCATAAGTTCATTGGTAGTTTCTTGTATTTCATTTGACGTTGTTTTCTTGTTATCTGTAAAGCACAAAAGGCTCACTGCAAAACAATATTACACTTAATATTATGTGTTTCATCAGAAATTTCTAGTATTATATAATTCTATTATCTTTCTGTAGTTGGTACATGTGGGAAACTAAATGTGCATTGGCATTATCCCTAAGTAAACATATTTCCTCGATATGCTTAATCCTCAAAGAAATCAAGGGAACCGAAATAAAAAATGGATTATCTCTATATGAACATATATTTATTTGACATGTTCAATCATAATATAAATCATAGCAAAGTTCAATATAAACATGTATCATCTAAAAAAAAAACATTTTTTTCTGATATATCATCCAATCAGCATCCAAATATTGTACCCTTTGGCACTTGTGATAACCATGTAGTTGTATGGGGTTGGAAAGAGAGATTGAGCCGATTTAAGAATGTTAAGGAAATACAAGAGAACCCTGTAATTAGATGATAGCCGTTATCAAATGGTAGAAGAATGGAGACAAAAAATATAAAATAGATTTGATAATGTATATGAAGCAACTGTAATCTAGAGCATTTATTTTCTTCAGGGACCATTTACTCATTCAAGATTAGAATAGGAAAACTGCTAGCGTGTATTAGAGAAGTGAGTGAAAGAGTAGTAAGTCTGAACATCAACTGAGATAGCAATCAAACAAATACCCATATCAACTTATCTTCACAAAAGGCCATACCAAGGACAGTCATAGCTCTCTCTGAAGGAAACGGAAAAAGGCTTAGTGCAGGAGAACAAATTAAGTTGTTTTGCTATTTCAATTATTTTGTCTAGTTTGCCTTCCAAAAGAGTCATTATTCCTCCTGTATCTTACTTGAGATGACATGTTGCAATACAGCAAAAGTAATATCTACATAGAGCTGGATGTACACATGCCAATTTAGAGTCAGGTATTTCGTCATTTTAGCATAGAGGGTCATTTGCTCGACTGAATGATAGATTGTGATTTTCTATAAAATGAACTAATCTTTATATTAAGATGTTGCTCACCATTGTGCTGTTTTAATTTACACCTTCATGGTAATATGAGAGAAAACATACTGTAGCCTCACCAATAATGCATGTCTTTTAAATCAAGCTACTAAATCATAAGGAATTGCATTACTGCTGCCAGGATACCACTCTTCTACATTTGACACATTAACACTCCTAGTACAACCTGGTATTATATAAGAAGCAGCATCTATGAGAATGAAAGAAACGTTCAGATTTCAGCATTGCTACAGGTGGCTTTCCATGACCTTTGTACACAATTATAAAGAGAAAATATTAGTAATTATGAAATATGTCAGGATGGGAACAAAGCTTTCAAATTTTGGAACAGTCGCTTGCTTTAGCTAAAGCTTTATTGTAAAACTCCTTTAGATAGGTCCTCGATGGTCGCTGAGCTCATCAAGAAATCCAAGGATATGTCAGTGAATTACATCAGTAAGTTAGGTCACCAACAGAGCACTTCAGGAAATCAAGATCCACCTAATAATAATATAATATTGTATGCTCTACTTTGCACTAACCTCTAATAACATAAGAGATACCTCTGGAACAACTCTATATATATCCTCCAGTCTTCTTATTCCCTTGCCATTCTGCTGATATAGTAAGATATATAATCAGTAAATAACCGTGGTGGGGTGATATGGGGGGCAGAAAGGACACTCCCTGTCCACTGTGAGTACGACACAACCTCTGCACCGTGAGATGGCCAAGCAATTCAAGTATAAATGATTTGGTTACAAGTGGGACATGAATTTGTGGGAAAACCTCGGATGTATAGCAGTTCTCAATTTTTAGACCTCAAGATGCAGAATGAACTAACTATCAGCTATTACTTTGGTAGAGACTAATATTGTATTGCAATACTCACAGAGATAGAAATTAAAACTGTAGCCACGGTTTCAGTGATATGGTCCCTCTTTGTCTGCTTGCCCCAATCATATTTTTGGAAGAGATTAGCAGTAAGTAGGTCACCCATGTTTCTACGTAATACACTCTTCGTTGACATATCATTGTACTTCTTTGCAGGGACAATCACAAAACACATGAGGCACGTTGGCAGATTGCCAAGGGGCATTATTGCTCTTCTCTAGAAGCTGCAGCTTGTCAAATCACTTATGCACATTTTTTGGTCTAGCTGATTCGTATGGCACTACTTTCCGGTAAAGAACTGTAGTGCACTTGGCTACAAAAAGGAGCTAGGAGAGAGTAGCGATGACATAGTTATTCGTCACTTAGACAAACACTGTTTTGACGCTTCAGTCTCATCTCTTGATTTCCAATGAGAAGGTTTCGGGGCTACAATCGAGCAGATGTGGCCGCAAAACTGAACGTGAGCATTAGATCCCAGGAAAGTCCAGGGCGTACAATTTCAGATTGCTTGTACTTGTTGTCATTTGGAGCACAGACTTCATTATCGTGCAGCAAACGGCCGCTGGGATCGTCCGGTTGCCAATCGCCGGGATCATCTGGCCGAATACTTGGTCGACCTGATCTGCTTGATCCATGGATTTAGCGGAGTCAGACGGTTGCTGGGATCTTGTCAAGCAGCAGATGTTCGCCGAGATCGTCCGGCCGCCAATCGCCGAGATCGTCTGGCCGACTGATGGTCGCCGGGATCGTCGGGATGCCAATCAATTGGATCGTCTGCTTGGTCGATGTGATCTGCTTGATGCATGGATTGTGCACTTCTAGATCAGGACACGGGGGGCAAAGCTGGGCGTGAGGATTCTACAATACATGAGAGGAGCAGATGGAACTTAGAGAGGCGGCGTCTTGAGACTTGATATTCCTTTAGGGTACGTATCATTGTTTTTTGTAGAAGAAGAAGATGAGCACACACCAATGATTGATTGTTGAAGAGGTGCGTGGAAAATTAAGTCATGGCACAGGTGGGTAATTTACTTGAAGTTAGATCTAACGGATGTACTATTCTCTGTTGTATCAAAATTAACGGCCAGATGTTTCTAATTTTTGTGGGAATTTCTAGCTAATTTTCTAATTTCTGGTTAGCCCGTAATGTACTTTTAATATATAATAATAATAATAATAATAATAATAGATTCACCGTGATCCAACAAAACTACAAGGGAATTCACGATGTAGCCCAGTCAGTACACAAATTGTGGAATTCATGTATTCTTGTTTACTCGGTTCTAGGAGGTAACGACACGTACATCACACAAATTTTGGAAGCAAAACCATCCCGTTTGAAATGATGGGCCTTAACCCAAATACATTTCAGAAAATTTGTGGACAAACAAGGGGATGGACGGCATGTGGAAGTTTAGTCCCACATTGCCAATGGAGGAAGATTTTGATCTCCTTATAAGTGGAGCTCTCATGGTTTGCTTGAATGGGATGACAAGACAGCTATATATGCTAGGTGTACACAACAAACGTGCATCTCACTCGCATATCTACAACTTAGGACTTAGGACTTAGGACGCTTGGTGCCACCGTGGCCTGACCAAATGTGCACATACTTTTTTAGGAGAAATTTATATGAGGGTGTGTTGCATAACTCGGTATTCTTTGTTGGTTCAAGTATTTTGCAATAGTATTGTTTGTGTTCACCATTGACATGAATGTTCGTGAGTAGCACATCACCACCCATGCCTCTACCCAAAACCATCATGCACGTCTTGAGAGATAGCCACCCCCTGTTTGGCATGCATTAACACAGCCAAGAGTAACATCAGATCAAAACAAATTAGTGGTTATCCATCTCAAAACAAAACATCGACATATGGTTCCAGGAAAGGAAGGATATGCAAGCCACTTTGGGATGCACTAAACGGGACGCACTCGTCACCACACAATAGATGCCACCATATGAGACACGTGGGCCCTGTCGTTTCCTTACCACCATCAAGACTATGCATGAAAAAATAATTCACCAATCCAAGTTTCCATTTTGGAGAACCATTGTTGGCGCAGACAAGATAAGGCAGCATGCGAGTAGAACAGATGAAGTTATCGCTTCCCTCCTCAGATTATGATGTCCTCCCTTCACTGATGTAGTGATAGCATTCCTCCGCCATTGTCGAGCTCCTCGCTCCCCCTACCAATCATCATCATCATTCTACATTAGCAACCCCGATATAGTCTTGTCCCATGTGGGTGTTGTCTACACGTATCCTCCAACAATACTAAGAGGGTAAGTGAAATTGAGAGATGGGTGGCTTCTAGGGTTGAAGCTATCTAAGCAACCCTATCAAGCAGTTACTTCTCTACCTAGTTCACTATTCCCGATTTCTGTATTGTATTTAGATTTGTATCTCGCTATTTTTTATCAAGGGTGGTGTGGTGCACTAGATTATGTTTTGTTGTGGCTCTTGATGGATAAAAATGTTTCAAATACTTTTTACTTTTTCTAGGAGTCATTTACGCAAGGGTATGTTGCATAGCTCAATCAGTACATCGCTACTTGGTGGACCTTGTTGTGAAGGATTGTAATAGTTGGCCGAGAAAATATAATTCTCTCCTCAAAACATGATTTAACTAATGGAAATAATTAATAATGGAGTACATATATATTTATAGAAATAAAACTACCTTACTGCATCAAGATATAATCCATGTCCATATATATTACATTGTACAAAATATTTCATGCCATAAATGTGCTCATTAAAGTATTAAATATGCAGCAAATATACATTGTATAGCAACGGTCAAAATCCCAAGCATGGGGACCATGTGTGGTCCTATATTTATATGAAAATTAATGCTTGTACAAATCTTAGGTACTGCAATTATTTTGGATAGTTATTACTTATAGGTGTTGATGGCTATATATACGTTGCACCCTGGCAAGTTGAGAGCTCAGTCACAACACAATACTACTGTACTTTTGTCGCTTACCCCGGTGCTCATACAAAAGACTACTGCTTAGTTCAACGGTATCTACACGAGATATATCATATTGTATTATGTTATATAATCAACTCTTCTTTATTCTTACTATTTTTAGATATATAACATCTTAAATTGAGCATAGATTCTTCACTGTACTTTCTCACGTGTTCTTTGAAAGAACGTTAGATCCACAATGGAGTGAGTGGCACGTGGTCAGACAAAATAACGTCTCACGTGTTATTTTGTTGATCTGTAGTATCTAGCTATAAAGAAGCTTCAAATGGTAAAACATGTAGCATAGATTAATAGATCTTATTTATGTCTCATTCTTAGATTTATAATGTCATCTTGTTTATGTTGCTATTCTTAGATCTATAACGTCGAAAATTGAAAATGGGTTATTCATAACATGTAGCATAGATCTATTGATCTTCTTACATAATCAAATCTTGTTTATGTCTCATTCTTAGATCTAGCATGGATTTTCCCAACATGTAGCATCCCACTTGTTTTTAGAAACAGCGTGAATTAGATCCACGACAAAGTGAGTGGCACGTGGGTGAACAATGTAATATAGATCTATTGTATCTTGCTATAAAGAAGCTTCAAATGGTAAATGTGTCTTATTCCATTATTACACTTATTGTGAGATTGGTTATGGCTACTATGTTTTTCCTCCAATCGAAACCTTTGGGAACCGCATCATTTGATTATTTATTGCAGCGTATCAACATGTTATTGTGTAGTATTTATTTTAGACAAGTCACAATGGGAAGTATCATACACTAGTATCATGCACATGATACTAGTTTATGATACTACCCTCATAATGCATAGTATCATAAGATAGTACAGTATCATAGTATCATCATATTTAATATTTTGTAGAATCTCAATATAAATTGGTGTACATGATGTGTTTGTCATTAAGTTTTCTAGTTTTATGTGCTATGATACGGTATCATATTATGATACCACTCCCATCTCTCACCTCATTAATTGGTGCGCCACATCAGATTTTTGTCAACATGGCATGCATGATACTACTTATGATACTCTCATTGTGGCTAGTCTTAGAACCCTTTGAGAAAATGTAGTATGATCTTGCTATTAATTTGAGATCATTTATTATGTCTATCTTTCTTATAAAGGAACAAAATTCAAATTATCTAGATCTGCATCCACCAGATCTATATGTACCGACTTACGCATCATAGTAGGTGAAGAAACACTTGACCAATACGTTGGCTATTCTCAATATTGAAGTGTAGATGTACTTTGTGTTGTAACACCGTCCCTTTTGTCTAAGTTGTTAAGTTTTTTCACTTATACTTTTGGTAGTACATTGGGGAATAAACATCTAATGATTTCTTAGTGATGTCTCTAGCACTATTTCTTCGTGATATTTATCCACATGATTTTTTTTAATAGATCACCATGGAGGGACAGTGGGAGCAAGAAAAGAACGATGATGTGAACACTGGGTTTGACGTCGGCATCGGAAGCCATGGTGAGTACAGCCTGATGTTGCAAGATCTTAGAGTTGATCTGGATGGCCTGCTTGGACTTGGGAAGAACACCAACATGTGCAAAAATGGTGATGCTAGCACAACAACTGCTGAGCAAGACAATAGCAATGACAGCGCGAGGAGAGCAGACTGGAGTGGAAGGTGTCACAACCGAGACCAAGTGCATCAGCTCGAAATGTATACAGTACATCATTAGATAATCTACCATCTTTTTTATTGAAGAAGATGTATGTGGCACTTATCCATTCTTGCTAACTTTACGTGTAGTGTGTTCCGGGAAAACCAACATCCTGATGAAAAAGAGCGCGCGGACCTTTCAAGGAGGCTTGGCATAACTGGAAAGCAGGTCAAGTTCTGGTTCCAGAACCGACGATACTCCCAAAAGGTAGAACCATTCTCTTCCGATCCACCGGAGCTATTTTAACAAAGTGGCGTGCGTTTGGTTGGCTTGTCATCATATTGTAATGCACCACTCTCTGCTAACTGCTTGAATTTTGTGTGTTTGGAATTAACAATTGCAGACCCAGGGACGGAAGGAGACAAATGAGCTTAGAGAAGAGAATGAGTCGCTAAAAGCTGAACACCTAACCCTCATGTCCGCAATAGACGATAGTAGGTGCCTCACATGCAGTGGGCGGATGGTACAAGCTGACGAAACCGGCCAGCAACAACTACTCTTGGAGAACTTGAGGCTTAGGGAAAAAATCCAGAAGATAAACACCTTCCTTCAAATAGTCTTCAGGGGACGACACCAAGACTAACGGCGACCGGCATTCTATTTAAGGCGTTTGAGGCGGCACACGATGCGTAGCTAAACATGCTGCTTCCAATGATACATGGATGCAGAGCTGACGCGGGTGTCAACCCGGGCGCGGTAGGTCGTCAACCGGTCGAGATCGATCTCAATCGCTAGCTTCTACTAGCCCGAAAGAAAAGTTGGGGAAAATATTAACAACGGGTGGGAGCAGCGTTTTTGGCTCCCGGGCTCATCTACTCCCGCTCGTTGATTGGCCATATGGAGCGTTGGAAGTCGTGCTGATGTATTTCACCTAGCAAATACAAACCTTTGAAAATATTGGATACACAGATGCATCGTACATCTTTTGGTGGGCCAGTGACAGTTAATGGACTATGTCAGTCTGTACCGCCGGTCCAGAATTTGCATCAAGCCAACTGATAATACTCCACGAGTAAATGACATCTCCTTCTCTCCACTGAGATTAGGGCATCTCCATCGGCGCGACGCATTTTGGACGTCCAAAAGTAGTGTCGCCCCACGGATATATTTTGTCCGCTCATCCGTTTGTGTCTGGGTGTGTTCCCACCGGGTCGACCCATTTTTTAAATTGCAACATAGTCAAACTTTCAAAGTAGTACATAAAAATGCAATAAAACTATACAAAGTAGATCTATAGGCCTAGACTACTTGCTTCCTGACGGGCCGGCACCGTCGTTGCGTCGCTCCGTCGCCTGCTTCTCCGCCGCCTCCCGCGCGGCCGCTATGGCTCGGTACGCCGCCGGGTCCTCTTGCAGGCGCTGCTCCAGCCTCGCGCTCGCAGCGTCGTCCTTGAGCATTTCGAAAGACTCGACGATGGCCCTCTGCTCCGCCGCCCTCTCCTCCGGCGTAGGCGCATCAGGGTCATCGGAGGACCAAGATATCTCCGAGTCGGAGTCCTCTGCTGCAGCGGCGGCCGCCAGCCTGCGCTGTTCCTGCTCGGCGTCGACCGCCGCAGGGGCCGCCCGCTCCTCCTGTGCTTCCTTCTCCGCTTCAGCAAGGGCCTCCGCGTCCCTGACCGGGTGGAGGAGGTTGGTGCTGTCTTTGGAGTCGAACTCCTCGTCGGAGCTCGAGGCCGGGGGAGGTGGAGTGGGAGGCGCGGCAGCCTGGCCACGTCCGCCGCTGCTCATGGTGGATCTGCCGGAGGCTGAGTGGAAGCAGCGCTACGGCAGCGGCGGCTAGGGTTTAGTGGGGAGGAGATGAGATGCTCGCGCCCCTGTCTATATAGATCGGAGGCAGGGCGACGGCCGTGCCACGCGTGGCATCGCCATTACTACGTGCGCAGAGGTAGGCGACGGCCGTGCGGCACGCGAGGCATCGCTATTTACGCTGCCGCAGACTGCGGAAGCGACGCCTCGGTGCCAGTACTGGCGGAGAAGATGCATCGACGCTGCGTCACTGCCTGGTGGGCCAGACAAAACGTCCGCCAGACGCAAGCGGACACTTTCCGCGTCCGCCGAGCGTCCGCCAGAGACGCATCCGAGGCGCATATTTGGGCCAGGTTTGCGTCTCCGCGGACGGCCCGGTCACTTTGCGTCGCCCCGCTGGAGGTGGTGCCAGACGCATTTCCGGACACGGCGGACACAAACGGTTGCTCAGCGTCCGTTTGCGTCGCGCCGCTGGAGATGCCCTTATCGATATCGGACCCATCTTGTAGTATCTCCACGACCCCGAGAACGGGTCTGAGGCATCTATAACGGGATGACACACGCGCGGACCGGAAAATGCACCTGCCTCGTGCTCCGGCGAGACAACACATAATGTACGTACCGTCCGCGGAGACGTAAAACGGTGTAAAAATACGACACGTTTCCGTCTCCGCGGACGTTCCGCGGTCACATCGAGCATCCACTCGCTTCTCCCACGGGCCCGTCTGGTAGCGATTCTGGTGCGAGCCGGTGCGAATTAACACAACAACTGTCGGGAGGGCAACCGCCAGAGTGGCAACCGCGTCGATCGACGCGCGACCATCGGAATGAAGCGCGGCGTGGTGATTCTTGTGACCGGCGTGAACGACAGTGCCATGGTGGTCTTCATCTTCGTGGTCGGCGACGTGCCCATGCTTGTGACCGGCGTGACCGACGGTGCCATGGTGGTCTTCGTCTTCATGGTCGGTGACGTGCCCATGCTTGTGACCGGCGTGACCGATGGTGTCATGGTGGTCTCCATCTTCGTGGTTGGCGGCGTGGTGATGCTCTTGACCGGCATGGTCGGCGGTGCCATCGCCGACGTGCCGAACCTTGTGAACGGCGGTGCCATGGTGGTCTGTGATAGGTGAGGTAAGGTCCCCATGTTTTCATATAGGTGAGGCTAGGAAAACCATGTGACCAACCAATCAAAGTGTGACTTGGGTACCACCCGATGCAACCCAGGCTATCGAACGAATTGCGTTTTGTATATCGGAGCTCGTCCGAAACAAGATGGGAGTCCCATCTCGCTAGCGCAGTGAATCGCGAATTGCATGCAGCGTACCAATAACGCCCAATGCGTTCGCACCCACTGTCTCCGCCACCAAATGAGCTCGCCAGAACATCGCTCTATCACTACGACATCTTCTCCAAAAACTTTCCTCACGGTGTCTGTCATGGTGGCCTTCGACGTGCATGGCAATTCCGAGCCCTCACACGTCTCCCTCTCCTACTTGGTCAATGCCTCCATGCACCTCACGTTCTTCCATGTCTCGCATGCAGCACGCCGCCCCTCGGTGGGAAAGTGCAGCTGCTCATCGCCTCTGACTTCCCGTTCCTCAACGCATCCCCGTTACTCATGCTCCGACAGGTCGAGGACGAGAACAAGGTCGTGATGATGTGCGAGCTCGACTACCTCTAGTTCTACCTTACCACAGATGTTCCCGGTGATGCGCGAGCATGATGACCTCGAATCCATGGATTTTCTTTAGGGCATCTCCAACGGGCCGACGCATTTCGGACGTCCAAAATGTCCGGTTGTGTCCGTTTGCGTCGGCCCGTGGATGCAATGCGACCCAGGGAGACCATTTGCGTCGGGTGTATCTCCAGCGGTGCGGACGCATTTTTTTACCGAAGACAGCGTCAAGGTCGTTAATGGCGGTTTAACGCCCCGTCGAGCCCTGCCGCCGGCGATTATCGGTTCCCGCGCGACGACGGTCGTTCCCGCGATTGCCCAATACATTGGCAAGTTTCGCCAGCGTTTCGCGTGCGCGGGAAACGACCTGCGCGCCAACTCCGTTTCCCGCCCCGTCGTGGCTATATATGTTGGATACCGGCGGAGGTGACGGGCACACCTCAAGCTAAACCCTACCATCCATCCATGGCCGAGCACAACCTTAGCTGGGATCAAGTTGTTCACATGTGCCGCCAAGCCCACCCGGAGGACGAGCAGCTATTTGCCGACGCTTTTTAGGCCGACCAGCTGGGCCTGGAGGCGACGGAGGCGGAAGCGGCAGAGCGTGCGCAAGTGCGTGAGCGCCTCGCTGCGGCCAGGGCCAAAATCGCCGGCGCTAGGGCCGAGCTCGCCGAGGCCGGGGCAGCGCTCGCGGAGGCGCGGGCGGTGATGGCGGTCCCTCTGGCGGCTCCTCTGGCGGACGCCATCATCCACGACATCGCCGATAACGACTTCGACGTACCCTGCCGCTTCGAGTGCGCCGGCGACCAGCACATTCTGGTCCCGTCCTTTGAGACCCTAGCTGGGGACACCCAGCGCCGTCAGGCTTGGGCAGCAGAGGAGGCAGCCCACAGCTATGCGGTTGCCATGGCTCGGGGGTACATGTGCTCCGACCTGAATTCGCTCCAGCGGAGGGCCCTTCTCCCGCGTGGGTCGAGCAGGAGAACCGAGAGCTGGAGGGCGCCATCGCCACCAGGGACGAAGCGGTGGCGGAGGCGGCTAGCGACAGGGCCCACTTCCACGCCTGACTGGCGGTGTTGGAGGCGACGGACGTGGAGGCGGCGGAGGCAGCGACGACGGAGGCGGCCAACTCTTCTCTGACCGAGGCCCTCGAACGTCGCAGGTGGCAGGACGAGATGTCCGATCGTCGGCGTGCGCGGCGCGTGGAGTGCGTCAAGCGCTTCTGCTTCGACGACGACGTTGGCCCCTCCGGTGGCTAGTAGTAGGCCGCGCGACTACGAGTAACCCAGGCCGTGGTAGGCCGCGCAATGGCGAGTAGGTACGGCCGTCGTAGTTTTAGGTTAACTCGAGTAACCCTTTTGGCCAATCAATAGTAATGAAAAAATATTATGGTTACCTAGTCACTGCTGACCGGACCCAGATGCAACCACTGTGGACACTTTCCGCGACCGCGCAACGTTCGCGGAGACGCGAACCTGATGCATATTTGGGCCAGGTATGCGTCCCCGCGGACGGACCGGTCAATTTGCGTCGCCCCGCTGGAGCAGAACCCAGACGCATTTTCGGTCACGACGAACGCAAACGATCGCTCAACGTCTATTTGCGTCGCTCCGTTCAAAATGCCCTTAGTAGGTCGGAGGCCGCTGATTTGCAACTGATGAGTCATGGGGATAATTTGGACTCCACATGTTCGGCAATAGGAGGAGAGCGACACAGTTGTACTGCCCAGCAACAAACGGCTTCTCGTCTCATTAATTGATCAATGGACATGGGCTATGATACGTCTCAAACGTATCTATAATTTCTTATGTTCCATGCTAGTTTTATGACAATACTTACATGTTTTATTCGTACTTTATATCGTTTTGATGCGTTTTCCGGAACTAACCTATTGACGAGATGCCGAAGGGCCAGTTCCTGTTTTCTGCTGTTTTTGGTTTCAGAAATCCTAGTAAGGAAATATTCTCGGAATTGGACGAAATCAAGGCCCACGATCTTATATTTCCACGAAGCTTCCAGAACACCGGAGAGGCACCAGAGGGGAGGCCCAGGGCCTCCACACACCATGGCGGAGCGGCCAGAGGGGGGGCGCGCCCCCCTACTATGTGGGTCCCCCGTGGCCCTTCCGACTCTGCCTCTTCGCCTATTTAAAGCTCCCTGACCTAAAACATCGATACGGAAAAACCACGGTACGAGAAACCTTCCAGAGCCGCCGCCATCGCGAAGCCAAGATCTGGGGGACATGAGTCTCTGTTCCGGCACGCCGCCGGGACGGGGAAGTGCCCCCGGAAGGCTTCTCCATCGACACAACCGACATCTTCATCACCGCTGTTGTCTCCCATGAGGAGGGAGTAGTTCTCCATCGAGGCTAAGGGCTGTACCGGTAGCTATGTGGTTAATCTCTCTCCTATGTACTTCAATACAATGATCTCATGAGCTGCCTTACATGATTGAGATTCATATGAGCTTTGTATCACTATTCATCTATGTGTTACTCTGGTGATGTTATTAAAGTACTCTATTCCTCCTTCATGATGTAATGGTGATAGTGTGTGCATCATGTAGTTCTTGGCATAGGTTATGATTGTAATCTCTTGTAGATTATGGAGTTAACTATTACTATGATAGTATTGATGCGATCTATTCCTCCTTTCATAGTGTGATGGTGACAGTGTGCATGCTATGTTAGTACTTGGTATAATTGCAATGATCTATTATGCACTCTAAGGTTATTTAAATATGAACATTGAATGTTGTGGAGCTTGTTAACTCCGGCATTGAGGTGCTCTTGTAGCCCTACACAATGAATGGTGTTCATCATCCAACAAGAGAGTGTAGAGTGGTTTTATTATGTGATCAATGTTGAGTGTGTCCACTAGTGAAAGTATGATCCCTAGGCCTTGTTTCCAAGCACTGAAACTCCGTTTATTTACTGTTCTGTTGCATGTTTACTCGCTGCCATCTTTATTTCAGATTGCTATTACCACTCATATTCATCCATATTACTTGTATTTCACTATCTCTTCGCCGAACTAGTGCACCTATACATCTGACAAGTGTATTAGGTGTGTTGGGGACACAAGAGACTTCTTGTATCGTGATTGCAGGGTTGCTTGAGAGGGATATCTTTGACCTCTTCCTCCCTGAGTTCGATAAACCTTGGGTGATCCACTTAAGGGAAACTTGTTGCTGTTCTACAAACCTCTGCTCTTGGAGGCCCAACACTGTCTACAAGAATAGAAGCACCCGTAGACATCAAGCACTTTTCTGGCGCCATTGCCGGGGAGGAAAGGTAAAAGGCACTCATACTCCGGTCCCAGGTAACTAAGTTATTTTCTGTTGCCGTTGTGAGTGCTCGAAGCTATTTCCTTTAGATCCTTCAATTGCATCTTTTGGTTTCTTGTTTACACTAGTTAGGCATAATGGAAAATAACAATGAGCTTCTTATTCTATTTCCTGAGTTAAGACATGGATTGTTTGCTGCGAAAATTAAAAAACCTATGGAATCTTATTTGCATGCTAGTAGCAATGATATTAGTATGAACGCTTTGAACACCATTGTTGCTAATGATATGGAAAATTCTAAGCTTGGGGAAGCTGGTTTTGATGAGCATGACATTTTTAGTCCCCCAAGCATTGAGGAGAAAATTTTCTTTGATGATACTTTGCCTCCTATTTATGATGATTATAATGATAGTGGTCTTTTGGTGCCGCCTACTATGGAGAGTAAATTTTATTATGATTATACTATGCCTCCTACACTTGATGAGAATAATAATGATAGCTACTTTGTTGAATTTGCTCCCACTACAACTAACAAAATTGATTATGCTTATGTGGAGAGTAATAATTTTATGCATATAGCTCATGATAAGAATGTTTCATGTGATAGTTATATTGTTGAATTTGTTCATGATGCTACTAAAAGTTATTATGAGAGAGGAAAATATGGTTGTAGAAATTTTCATGTTACTAAAACACCTCTCTTTTTGCTGAAAATCTTGAAGTTACACTTGTTTTATCTTTCTATGCTTGTTGCATTATGCTTCATGAATTTATTTGTGTACAAGATTCCTTTTCATAGGAAGTGGGTTAGACTTAAAAGTGTTTCTAATTTGCTTCTTGATGCTCTCTTTTGCGTCAACTCTTATTTCTTTCGCGAGCATCATTAAAATTGCTGAGCCCATCTTAATGGCTATAAAGAAAGAACTTCTTGGGAGATAACCCATGTCTTTATTTTGCTACTGTTTTGTTGTGTCTTGGAAGTTGTTACTACTGTAGCAACCTCTCCTTATCTTATTTTATTGCATTGTTGTGCCAAGTGAAGTCTTTGATAGTAGGGTTGATATTAGATTTGGATTACTGCGCAGAAACATATTTCTATCTGTCACGAATTTGGGCAGGGCTCTCTGTAGGTAACTCAGAAAAATCTGCCAATTCACGTGCGTGATCCTCAGATATGTACGCAACTTTCATTCAATTTGAGCATTTTCATCTGAGCAAGTCCAGTGCCTCTAAAAAATTTGTCTTTACGGACTGTTCTGTTTTGACAGATTCTGCCTTTTATTTCGCATTGCCTCTTTTGCTGTGTTGGATGGATTTCTTTGTTCCATTAACTTCCAGTAGCTTTGGGCAATGTCCATAAGTGTTAAGAATGATTGTGTCACCTCTGAACATGTGAAATTTTGATTATGCACTAACCCTCTAATGAGTTTGTTTCGAGTTTGGTGTGGAGGAAGTTTTCAAGGGTCAAGAGAGGAGGATGATATACTATGATCAAGAAGAGTGAAGAGTCTAAGCTTGGGGATGCCCCCGTGGTTCATCCCTGCATATTTCAAGAAGACCCAAGCGTCTAAGCTTGGGGATGCCCAAGGCATCCCCTTTTTCATCAACAATTTATCAGGTTTCTTCTCTTGAAACTATATTTTTATTCGGTCACATCTTATGTACTTTACTTGGAGCGTCTGTTTGTTTTTGTTTTGTTTGAATAAATTCATGCTTATGTGGGAGAGAGACACGCTCCGCTTGTTCATATGAACACTAGTGTTCTTAGTTCTATCTTTAATGTTCATGGCGGAATTGAAAACCGCTTCGTTGATTTCTATTTGGTTGGAAACAGGAAATGCATCATGTGGTAATTGGTAAAATGTCTTGAATAATTTGATACTTGGCAATTGTTGTGCTCATATAGATCATGTTTAAGCTCTTGCATCATGTACTTTGCACCTATTAATGAAGAACTACATAGAGCTTGTTAAAATTTGGTTTGCATGATTGGTCTCTCTAAGTCTAGATATTTTCCGGTTAAGGTGTTTGAACAACAAGGAAGACGATGTAAAGTATTATAATGCTTACAATATGTTCATATGTGAGTCTTGCTGCACCGTTTTATACTTGAGTTTGCTTCAAACAACCTTGCTAGCCTAGCCTTTTATTGAGAGGAATTCTTCTCGTGCATCCAAATCCTTGAGCCAAAAACTATGCCATTTGTGTCCACCATACCTACCTACTACATGGTATTTTTCTGCCATTCCAAAGTAAATTACTTGAGTGCTACCTTTAAAATTTCATTCTTTATCTTTGCAATATATAGCTCATGGGAAAATAGCTTAAAAACTATTGTGGTATTGAATATGTTGCTATGTATCTTATTTCTTATAAGTTGCTTGTTGAGCGGTAACCATGTTTCTGGGGACGCCATCAACTTTTACACATTTGTTGAATATCATGTGAGTTGCTATGCATGTTCGTCTTGTCTGAAGTAAGGGCGATTTTCATGATCAAATGGTTCGAGTATGCATATTGTTAGAGAAGAACATTGGGCAGCTAACTAAAGCCATGAATCATGGTGGAAGTTTCAGTTTGGACACAAATCCTCAATCTCTTATGAGAATATTATGTGTTGTTGAATGCTTAAGCATTAAAAGAGGAGTCCATTATCTGTTGTCTATGTTGTCCCGGTATGGATGTCTAAGTTGAGAATAATCAAAAGCGAGAAATCCAATGCGAACTTTCTCCTTAGACCTTTGTACAGGCGGCATAGAGGTACCCCTTTGTTACACTTGGTTGAAACATATGTTATGCAATGATAATCCGCGTTAATCCAAGCTAATTAGGACAAGGTGCGGGCACTATTAGTATTCTATGCATGAGGCTTGCAACTTATAGGATGTTTTATACATAACACATATGATTTATTACTACCGTTGACAAAATTGCTTCTATGTTTTCAAAATAAAAGCTCTAGCACAAAAATAGTAATCCATGCTTCCCTCCGCGAAGGGCCTATCTTCTACTTTATTGTTGAGTCAGTTTACCTATTCCTTCTATCTTAGAAGCAAACACTTGTGTCAACTGTGCATTGATTGTTACATGTTTACCTATTGCACTTGTTATATTGCTTTATGTTGACAACTATCCATGAGATATACATGTTACAAGTTGAAAGCAATTGCTGAAACTTAATCATCCTTTGTGTTGCTTCAATGCCTTTTACTTTGAATCTATTGCTTTATGAGTTAACTCTTATGCAAGACTTATTGATGCTTGTCTTGAAAGTACTATTCATGAAAAGTCTTTGCTATATGATTCAGTTGTTTAGTCATTATCTTTACTATCACTTCATTCACTTCATATGCTTTACAATAGTATTGATCAAGATTATGTAAGTAGCATGTCACTACAGAAATTATTCTTTTTATCGTTTACCTACTCGAGGACGAGTAGGAACTAAGCTTGGGGATGCTTGATACGTCTCAAACGTATCTATAATTTCTTATGTTCCATGCTAGTTTTATGACAATACTTACATGTTTTATTCATACGTTATATCGTTTTGATGCGTTTTCCGGAACTAACCTATTGACGAGATGCCGAAGGGCCAGTTCCTGTTTTCTGCTGTTTTTGGTTTCAGAAATCCTAGTAAGGAAATATTCTCGGAATTGGACGAAATCAAGGCCCACGATCTTATATTTCCACGAAGCTTCCAGAACACCGGAGAGGCACCAGAGGGGAGGCCCAGGGCCTCCACACACCATGGCGGCGCGGCCAGAGGGGGGGGCGCCCCCTACTGTGTGGGTCCCCCGTGGCCCTTCCGACTCCGCCTCTTCACCTATTTAAAGCTCCCTGACCTAAAACATCGATACGGAAAAACCACGGTACGAGAAATCTTCCAGAGCCGCCGCCATCGCGAAGCCAAGATCTGGGGGACAGGAGTCTCTGTTCCGGCACGCCGCCGGGACGGGGAAGTGCCCCCGGAAGGCTTCTCCATCGACACCACCGCCATCTTCATCACCGCTGTTGTCTCCCATGAGGAGGGAGTAGTTCTCCATCGAGGCTAAGGGCTGTACCGGTAGCTATGTGGTTAATCTCTCTCCTATGTACTTCAATACAATGATCTCATGAGCTGCCTTACATGATTGAGATTCATATGAGCTTTGTATCACTATTCATCTATGTGTTACTCTGGTGATGTTATTAAAGTACTCTATTCCTCCTTCATGATGTAATGGTGACAGTGTGTGCATCATGTAGTTCTTGGCATAGGTTATGATTGTAATCTCTTGTAGATTATGGAGTTAACTATTACTATGATAGTATTGATGCGATCTATTCCTCCTTTCATAGTGTGATGGTGACAGTGTGCATGCTATGTTAGTACTTGGTATAATTGCAATGATCTATTATGCACTCTAAGGTTATTTAAATATGAACATTGAATGTTGTGGAGCTTGTTAACTCCGGCATTGAGGTGCTCTTGTAGCCCTACACAATGAATGGTGTTCATCATCCAACAAGAGAGTGCAGAGTGGTTTTATTATGTGATCAATGTTGAGAGTGTCCACTAGTGAAAGTATGATCCCTAGGCCTTGTTTCCAAGCACTGAAACTCCGTTTATTTACTCGTTACATTGCATGTTTACTCGCTGCCATCTTTATTTCAGATTGCTATTACCACTCATATTCATCCATATTACTTGTATTTCACTATCTCTTCGCCGAACTAGTGCACCTATACATCTGACAAGTGTATTAGGTGTGTTGGGGATACAAGAGACTTCTTGTATCGTGATTGCAGGGTTGCTTGAGAGGGATATCTTTGACCTCTTCCTCCCTGAGTTCGATAAACCTTGGGTGATCCACTTAAGGGAAACTTGCTGCTGTTCTACAAACCTCTGCTCTTGGAGGCCCAACACTGTCTACAAGAATAGAAGCACCCGTAGACATCAGGCTACTGATACTGTGCATAAAAGTCAGAACAAATAAAATACGGTGGGGAAATACAGCCGTTTGCATGGATACAGGTGACTGCCATTGGTCCAAACTGCAGGAGCATCTAGACCCGAGATCCGAATTGAATATCCGGTAAAATCGAAGTTATTCTTTTTCTCGTTCTCGAACATATACCAATGTGGGCAGAATTACCTTCTGAGATTTTTCAATAATTTAAAACTCATCCATCTGTTGCCTCTAGTCCATAATAAGTTTCATGGTTCTAGTTTAAATTCAAACTAAATTACATTGGTTATTATGGATCAAAGGGAGTAGAATCATTTAAATTTGGCCAAAAATTGCACGAATTTTGGTAAATACCGGTCGGTCATTTCGTATAGCGGTGGCTACCCGGCAAGATAGCGGCCAACAAAAAACCTGCGCAAAACATGTCGAACGAGGCATGCGTCATGATAGAAAGGTGTTGCCATGCCCAGAGACAACTAGTCTCATCTCGACATATTGTGTGTGTGCGCACGTGTGTGTGTGTGTGTGTTTTTGTGTGTGTGTGTCGCAACGATGATCATGTAAGATGTGTGTGGGGTGGGGAGGGGGGTTCTCATGTCATATCGTCATCACTAACCGGCCGGATCCAAATCAATTTATGGTGTCGAAGAAGCGGGAACAAATATGGCCGGCTGTCGACCGAGTCAAATCTCGTCGGCCGTACGTCCATCATATGTCCACACTACCATATTCTCGTTCTCACGACCATCATGGTCCACGACATATCTATTGCGACCGAGCCACCGCGGAGTATGTCACATGGTTATCGTTCGATAGTATGGTCACCAACCACACCTAGCCGATCTAAAGACCGCCTGCCAGTTGCATTGTTTCACGCGTTATTATTGAATGATAGTTGTTACTCGTCATTTCATGTGTCGTCTCAACGTCGCTCATTTTCGGGATCCTTAATTCATGCTATGACAAAGTCCTTGCTTGTCGTTACCTATGATTTTATTTCCTGCCCCAATCAATGTTTCGATATTTGGCACGATGAAATAAGTGACACTTATTCTATCTATTCGTTATATCTTGCTATTAATGTGAAACCCACATCCCTCCTAGCGACAGCACCTCCCTCTCCCTCTCCCTCCCTCCTCTCTCTCTCTCTCCCTCTCCCTCTCCCTCTCCCTCTCCCTCTCCCTCTCCCTCTCCCTCTCCCTCTCCCTCTCCCTCTCCATCTCTCTCTCTCTCTCTCTCTCTCTCTCTCTCTCTCTCTCTCTCTCTCTCTCTCTCTCTCTCTCTCTCTCTCTCTCTTTCTCCGACACCAATAAGATGGCCATAATGCACCTACCACGGATCTCCCCATGGAACACAATCTAAACCGTCCAAAAATACCACACATCCAACCCTTCGATCCTCCCTAAAAGAGGAAATAGATTACACCACTTGTCGGTGCCATTTTTATCATAGAACCTGATACGTCTCAAACGTATCTATAATTTCTTATGTTCCATGCTACTTTTATGATGATACTCACATGTTTTATACACATTATATGTCATTATTATGCATTTTCCGGCACTAACCTATTGACGAGATGCCGAAGAGCTAGTTGCTGTTTTCTGCTGTTTTTGGTTTCAGAAATCCTACAAAGGAATAGTCTCGGAATTGGACGAAATCAACGCCCAGGGGCTTATTTTTCCACGAAGCTTCCAGAAGACCGAGGGAGAAACAAAGTGGGGCCACGGGGCGCCGCCACACTAGGGCGGCGCGACCTAGAGGGGGCCCGCGCGGCCCTAGCGTGTGGGGCCCCCGTGACTCCTCCGACTCCGCCCTTCCGCCTACTTAAAGCCTTCGTCGCGAAACCCTCTGTACCGAGAGCCACGATACGGAAAACCTTCCAGAGACGCCGCCGCCGCCAATCCCATCTCGGGGGATTCAGGAGATCGCCTCCGGCACCCTGCCGGAGAGGGGAATCATCTCCCGGAGAGCTCTTCATCGCCATGATCGCCTCCAGATCGATGTGTGAGTAGTTCGCTGATGGCGTGTAACTCACACGTTCGTTGGGAACCCCAAGAGGAAGGTATGATGCGCACAGCAGCAAGTTTTCCCTCAGAAAGAAACCAAGGTTTATCGAACCAGGAGGAGCCAAGAAGCACGTTGAAGGTTGATGGCGGCGGGATGTAGTGCGGCGCAACACCAGGGATTCCGGCGCCAACGTGGAACCTGCACAACACAACCAAAGTACTTTGCCCCAACGAAACAGTGAGGTTGTCAATCTCACCGGCTTGCTGTAACAAAGGATTAACCGTATTGTGTGGAAGATGATTGTTTGCAGAAAACAGTAGAACAAGTATTGCAGTAGATTGTATTTCAGTAAAGAGAATTGGACCGGGGTCCACAGTTCACTAGAGGTGTCTCTCCCATAAGACAAACAGCATGTTGGGTGAACAAATTACAGTTGGGCAATTGACAAATAAAGAGGGCATGACCATGCACATACATATTATGATGAGTATAGTGAGATTTAATTGGGCATTACGACAAAGTACATAGACCGCCATCCAGCATGCATCTATGCCTAAAAAGTCCACCTTCAGGTTATCATCCGAACCCCCTCCAGTATTAAGTTGCTAACAACAGACAATTGCATTAAGTATTGCGCGTAATGTAACTAGTGACTACATCCTTGAACATAGCACCAATGTTTTATCCCTAGTGGAAACAGCACATCCATAACCTTAGAGGTTCTTGTCACCCCGCCAGATTCACGGAGACATGAACCCACTATCGAGCATAAATACTCCCTCTTGGAGTTACTAGCATCAACTTGGCCAGAGCATCTACTAATAACGGAGAGCATGCAAGATCATAAACAACACATAGACATAGCTTTGATAATCAACATAACAAGTATTCTCTATTCATCGGATCCCAACAAACGCAACATATAGAATTACATATAGATGATCTTGATCATGTTAGGCAGCTCACAAGATCCGACAATGATAGCACAATTGGGAGAAGACAACCATCTAGCTACTGCTATGGACCCATAGTCCAGGGGTAGACTACTCACACATCACACCGGAGGCGACCATGGCGGCGTAGAGTCCTCCGGGAGATGATTCCCCTCTCCGGCAGGGTGCCGGAGGCGATCTCCTGGATCCCCCGAGATGGGATCGGCGTTGGCGGCGTCTCTGGAAGGTTTTCCGTATCGTGGCTCTCGGTACTGGGGGTTTCGTCACGGAGGCTTTAAGTAGGCGGAAGGGCAAGTCAGGAGGGGGCACGAGGGCCCCACACCACAGGCTGGCGCGGCCAAGGGGGGGGGCCGCGCCGCCCTAGGGTTTGGGCACCCCGTGGCCCCACTTCGTTTCATCTTCGGACTTCTGGAAGCTTCGTGGCAAAATAGGACCCTGGGCGTTGATTTCGTCCAATTCCGAGAATATTTCGTTACTAGGATTTCTGAAACCAAAAACAGCAGAAACTTGACAAGCGGCACTTCGGCATCTTGTTAATAGGTTAGTTCCAGAAAATGCACGAATATGACATAAAGTGTGCATAAAACATGTAGATAACATCAATAATCTGGCATGGAACATAAGAAATTATCGATACGTTGGAGACGTATCAGCAATCCCAAGCTTAGTTCTGCTCGTCCCGAGCAGGTAAAACGATAACACAGATAATTTCTGGAGTGACATGCCATCATAATCTTGATCATACTATTTGTAAAGCATATGTAGTGAATGCAGCGATCAAAACAATGTATATGACATGAGTAAACAAGTGAATCATATAGCAAAGACTTTTCATGAATAGCACTTCAAGACAAGCATCAATAAGTCTTGCATAAGAGTTAACTCATAAAGCAATAATTCAAAGTAAAAGCATTGAAGCAACACAAAGGAAGATTAAGTTTCAGCGGTTGCTTTCAACTTATAACATGTATATCTCATGGATATTGTCAACATAGAGTAATATAATAAGTGCAATAAGCAAATATGTAGGAATCAATGCACAGTTCACACAAGTGTTTGCTTCTTGAGGTGGAGAGAAATAGGTGAACTGACTCAACATTGAAAGTAAACGAATGGTCCTCCATAGAGGAAAAGCATCGATTGCTATATTTGTGCTAGAGCTTTGATTTTGAAAACATGAAACAATTTTGTCAACGGTAGTAATAAAGCATATGTATCATGTAAATTATATCTTATAAGTTGCAAGCCTCATGCATAGTATACTAATAGTGCCCGCACCTTGTCCTAATTAGCTTGGACTACCGGATCATCACAATGCACATGTTTTTACCAAGTGTCACAAAGGGGTACCTCTATGTCACTTTGTACAAAGGTCTAAGGAGAAAGCTCGCATTGGATTTCTCGCTATTGATTATTCTTCAACTTAGACATCCATACCGGGACAACATAGACAACAGATAATGGACTCCTCTTTTATGCATAAGCATGTAACAACAATTAATAATTTTCTCATTTGAGATTGAGGATATATGTCCAAAACTGAAACTTCCACCATGGATCATGGCTTTAGTTAGCGGCCCAATGTTCTTCTCTAACAATATGCATGCTTAACCATAAGGTGGTAGATCTCTCTTACTTCAGACAAGACGGACATGCATGGCAACTCACATGAAATTCAACAAAGAGTAGTTGATGGCGTCCCCAGTGAACATGGTTATCGCACAACAAGCAACTTAATAAGAGATAAAGTGCATAATTACATATTCAATACCACAATAGTTTTTAAGCTATTTGTCCCATGAGCTATATATTGCAAAGGTGAATGATGGAATTTTAAAGGTAGCACTCAAGCAATTTACTTTGGAATGGCGGAAAATACCATGTAGTAGGTAGGTATGGTGGACACAAATGGCATAGTGGTTGGCTCAAGTATTTTGGATGCATGAGAAGTATTCCCTCTCGATACAAGGTTTAGGCTAGCAAGGCTTATTTGAAACAAACACAAGGATGAACCGATGCAGCAAAACTCACATAAAAGACATATTGAAAACATTATAAGACTCTACACCGTCTTCCTTGTTGTTCAAACTCAATACTAGAAATTATCTAGACCTTAGAGAAACCAAATATGCAAACCAAATTATAGCATGCTCTATGTATTTCTTCATTAATAGGTGCAAAGCATATGATGCAAGAGCTTAATCATGAGCACAACAATTGCCAAGTATCACATTACCCAAGACATTAATAGCAATTACTACATGTATCATTTTCCAATTCCAACCATATAACAATTTAACGAAGAAGAAACTTCGCCATGAATACTATGAGTAGAGCCTAAGGACATACTTGTCCATATGCTACAGCGGAGCGTGTCTCTCTCCCATAAAGTGAATGCTAGGATCCATTTTATTCAAACAAAACAAAAACAAAAACAAACCGACGCTCCAAGCAAAGCACATAAGATGTGATGGAATAAAAATATAGTTTCAGGGGAGGAACCTGATAATGTTGTCGATGAAGAAGGGGATGCCTTGGGCATCCCCAAGCTTAGACGCTTGAGTCTTCTTGATATATGCAGGGGTGAACCACCGGGGCATCCCCAAGCTTAGAGCTTTCACTCTCCTTGATCATGTTGCATCATACTCCTCTCTTGATCCTTGAAAACTTCCTCCACACCAAACTCGAAACAACTCATTAGAGGGTTAGTGCACAATAAAAATTAACATATTCAGAGGTGACACAATTATTCTTAACACTTCTGGACATTGCATAAAGCTACTGGACATTAATGGATCAAAGAAATTCATCCAACATAGCAAAAGAGGCAATGCGAAATAAAAGGCAGAATCTGTCAAAACAGAACAGTTCGTATTGACGAATTTTAAAATGGCACCAGACTTGCTCAAATGAAAATTCTCAAATTGAATGAAAGTTGCGTACATATCTAAGGATCATGCACGTAAATTGGCTTAATTTTCTGAGCTACCTACAGGGAGGTAGACCCAGATTCGTGACAGCAAAGAAATCTGGAACTGCGCAGTAATCCAAATCTAGTACTTACTTTTCTATCAAAGACTTTACTTGGCACAACAAAACACTAAACTAAGATAAGGATAGGTTGCTACAGTAGTAAACAACTTCCAAGACACAAAATAAAAAACAAAGTACTGTAGGTAAAAACATGGGTTGTCTCCCATAAGCGCTTTTCTTTAACGCCTTTCAGCTAGGCGCAGAAAGTGTGTATCAAGTATTATCAAGAGACGAAGTGTCAACATCATAATTTGTTCTCATAATAGAATCAAAAGGTAACTTCATTCTCTTTCTAGGGAAGTATTCCATACCTTTCTTGAGAGGAAATCGATATTTTATATTACCTTCCTTCATATCAATGATAGCACCAACAGTTCGAAGAAAAGGTCTTCCCAATATAATGGGACAAGATGCATTGCATTCAATATCCAAGACAAAAAAATCAACGGGGACAAGGTTATTGTTAATGGTAATGCGAACATTATCAACTTTCCCCAAAGGTTTCTTTGTAGAATGATCAGCAAGATTAACATCCAAATAACAATTTTTCAGCGGTGGCAAGTCAAGCATATTATAAATTTTCTTAGGCATAACAGAAATACTTGCACCAAGATCACATAAAGCATTACAATCAAAATCTTTAACCTTCATCTTAATGATGGGCTCCCAACCATCCTCTAGCTTTTTAGGAATAGAGGCTTCGCGCTCTAGTTTCTCTTCTCTAGCTTTTATGAGAGCATTTGTAATATGATGCGTGAAAGCCAAATTTATAGCACTAGCATTAGGACTTTTAGCAAGTTTTTGCAAGAACTTTATAACTTCAGAGATGTGGCAATCATCAAAATTCAAACCATTATAATCTAAAGCAATGGGATCATCATCCCCAATGTTGGAAAAAATTTCAGCAGCTTTATCACAAGCAGTTTTAGCAGTTTCAGGCAGTTTCTCGCGCTTTGCATTAGAAGTGGAAACATTGCTAACACCAATTCTTTTATTATTAATAGTAGGATGTGCAGCAACATGTGTAGCATTAGCATTACAAGTGGTGGTAATAGTCCAAACTTTAGCTACATTCTTCTCTTTAGCTAGTTTTTCATTTTCTTCTCTATCCCACCTAGCACGCAGTTCAGCCATTAATCTTATATTCTCATTAATTATAACTTGGATGGCATTTGCTGTAGTAACAATTTTATTATGATGATTTTCATTAGGCATAACTTTCGATTTCAAAAGATCAACATCATGACAAGACTATCGACTTTAGAAGCAAGTATATCAATTTTCCCAAGCTTTTCTTCAACAGATTTGTTAAAAGCAGTTTGTGTACTAATAAATTCTTTAAGCATGGCTTCAAGTCCAGGGGGTGTGTTCCTATTATTGTTGTAAGAATTCCCATAAGAATTACCATAGCCGTTGCCATTATTATAAGGATATGGCCTATAGTTGTTACTAGAATTGTTCCGGTAAGCATTGTTGTTGAAATTATTATTTTTAATGAAGTTTACATCAACATGTTCTTCTTGTGCAACCAATGAAGCTAACGGAACATTATTAGGATCAATATTAGTCCTATCATTCACAAGCATAGACATAATAGCATCAATCTTATCACTCAAGGAAGAGGTTTCTTCGACAGAATTTACCTTCTTACCTTGTGGAGCTCTTTCCGTGTGCCATTCAGAGTAGTTGATCATCATATTATCAAGAAGCTTTGTTGCTTCACCAAGAGTGATGGACATAAAGGTACCTCCAGCAGCTGAATCCAATAAATTCCGTGAAGAAAAATTTAGTCCTGCATAGAAGGTTTGGATGATCATCCAAGTAGTCAGTCCATGAGTTGGGCAATTTTTAACCAGAGATTTCATTCTTTCCCAAGCTTGAGCAACATGTTCAGTATCTAATTGTTTAAAATTCATTATGCTACTCCTCAAAGATATAATTTTAGCAGGGGGATAATATCTACCAATAAAAGCATCCTTGCATTTAGTCCATGAATCAATACTATTCTTAGGCAGAGATAGCAACCAATCTTTAGCTCTTCCTCTTAATGAGAAAGGGAACAATTTTAATTTTATAATGTCACCATCTACATCTTTATATTTTTGCATTTCACATAGTTCAACAAAATTATTAAGATGGGCAGCAGCATCATCAGGACTAACACCAGAAAATTGCTCTCGCATAACAAGATTCAGTAAAGCAGGTTTAATTTCAAAGAATTCTGCTGTAGTAGCAGGTGGAGCAATAGGTGTGCATAAGAAATCATTATTATTTGTGGTTGTGAAGTCACACAACTTAGTATTTTCAGGGTTGGCCATTTTAGCAACAGTAAATAAAGCAAACTAGATAAAGTGAATGCAAGTAACTAATTTTTTTGTGTTTTTGATATAGCAAATAAAGTAAAACTAGCAACTAATTTTTTTTGTATTTTGATTTAGTGCAGCAAACAAAGTAGTAAATAAAACTAAGCAAGACAAAAACAAAGTAAAGAGATTGAGAAGTGGAGACTCCCCTTGCAGCGTGTCTTGATCTCCCCGGCAACGGCGCCAGAAAAAGAGCTGTTGTCGTGGGAGTTAGCAATTTCCGTGATGTAGCTTTTCTTCAGTTCCCCGGCAACGGCGCCAGAAAAAGAGCTTCATGGCGTGTAACTCACACGTTCGTTGGGAACCCCAAGAGGAAGGTATGATGCGCACAGCAGCAAGTTTTCCCTCAGAAAGAAACCAAGGTTTATCGAACCAGGAGGAGCCAAGAAGCACGTTGAAGGTTGATGGCGGCGGGATGTAGTGCGGCGCAACACCAGGGATTCCGGCGCCAACGTGGAACCTGCACAACACAACCAAAGTACTTTGCCCCAACGAAACAGTGAGGTTGTCAATCTCACCGGCTTGCTGTAACAAAGGATTAACCGTATTGTGTGGAAGATGATTGTTTGCAGAAAACAGTAGAACAAGTATTGCAGTAGATTGTATTTCAGTAAAGAGAATTGGACCGGGGTCCACAGTTCACTAGAGGTGTCTCTCCCATAAGACAAACAGCATGTTGGGTGAACAAATTACAGTTGGGCAATTGACAAATAAAGAGGGCATGACCATGCACATACATATTATGATGAGTATAGTGAGATTTAATTGGGCATTACGACAAAGTACATAGACCGCCATCCAGCATGCATCTATGCCTAAAAAGTCCACCTTCAGGTTATCATCCGAACCCCCTCCAGTATTAAGTTTCTAACAACAGACAATTGCATTAAGTATTGCGCGTAATGTAACTAGTGACTACATCCTTGAACATAGCACCAATGTTTTATCCCTAGTGGCAACAGCACATCCATAACCTTAGAGGTTCTTGTCACCCCTCCAGATTCACGGAGACATGAACCCACTATCGAGCATAAATACTCCCTCTTGGAGTTACTAGCATCAACTTGGCCAGAGCATCTACTAATAACGGAGAGCATGCAAGATCATAAACAACACATAGACATAGCTTTGATAATCAACATAACAAGTATTCTCTATTCATCGGATCCCAACAAACGCAACATATAGAATTACATATAGATGATCTTGATCATGTTAGGCAGCTCACAAGATCCGACAATGATAGCACAATGGGGAGAAGACAACCATCTAGCTACTGCTATGGACCCATAGTCCAGGGGTAGACTACTCACACATCACACCGGAGGCGACCATGGCGGCGTAGAGTCCTCCGGGAGATGATTCCCCTCTCCGGCAGGGTGCCGGAGGCGATCTCCTGGATCCCCCGAGATGGGATCGGCGTTGGCGGCGTCTCTGGAAGGTTTTCCGTATCATGGCTCTCGGTACTGGGGGTTTCGTCACGGAGGCTTTAAGTAGGCGGAAGGGCAAGTCAGGAGGGGGCACGAGGGCCCCACACCACAGGCCGGCGCGGCCAAGGGGGGGCCGCGCCGCCCTAGGGTTTGGGCACCCCGTGGCCCCACTTCGTTTCGTCTTCGGACTTCTGGAAGCTTCGTGGCAAAATAGGACCCTGGGCGTTGATTTCGTCCAATTCCGAGAATATTTCGTTACTAGGATTTCTGAAACCAAAAACAGCAGAAAACAGCAACTGGCACTTCGGCATCTTGTTAATAGGTTAGTTCTAGAAAATGCACGAATATGACATAAAGTGTGCATAAAACATGTAGATAACATCAATAATGTGGCATGGAACATAAGAAATTATCGATACGTTGGAGACGTATCATTCGCCCCTGGACTATGGGTCCGTAGCAGTAGCTAGATGGTTGTCTTCTCCTCATTGTGCTATCATGTTAGATCTTGTGAGCTGCCTATCATGATCAAGATCATCTATTTGTAATGCTACATGTTGTGTTTGTTGGGATCTGATGAATATGGAATACTATGTCAAGTTGATTATCAATCTATCATATATGTTGTTTATGTTCTTGCATGCTCTCCGTTGCTAGTAGAGGCTCTGGCCAAGTTGATACTTGTAACTCCAAGAGGGAGTATTTATGCTCGATAGTGGGTTCATGCCTCCATTGAATCTAGGACAGTGACAGAAAGTTCTAAGGTTGTGGATGTGTTGTTGCCACTAGGGATAAAACATCGATGCTTTGTCTAAGGATATTTGTGTTGATTACATTACGCACCATACTTAATTCAATTGTCTGTTGCTTGCAACTTAATACCGGAAGGGGTTCGGATGATAACCTGAAAGTGGACTATTTAGGCATAGATGCATGCTGGATAGCGGTCTATGTACTTTGTCGTAATGCCCTGATTAAATCTCATAGTACTCATCATGATATATGTATGTGCATTGTTATGCCTTCTTTATTTGTCAATTGCCCAACTGTAATTTGTTCACCCAACATGCTATTTATCTTATGGGAGAGACACCACTAGTGAACTGTGGACCCCGGTCCATTCTTTACATCTGAAATACAATCTACTGCAATACTTGTTCTTTACTGTTCTTCGCAAACAAACATCATCTTCCACACTATACAGTTAATCCTTTGTTTTCAGCAAGCCGGTGAGATTGACAACCTCACTGTTACGTTGGGGCAAAGTACTTTGATTGTGTTGTGCAGGTTCCACGTTGGCGCCGGAATCCCTGGTGTTGCGCCGCACTACACTTCGCTGCCATCAACCTTCAACGTGCTTCTTGGCTCCTACTGGTTCGATAAACCTTGGTTTCATACTGAGGGAAAACTTGCTACTGTACGCATCACACCTTCCTCTTGGGGTTCCAACGGACGTGTGTTAACTGCACGCATCAAGCTCTTTTTCTGGCGCCGTTGCCGGGGAGATCAAGACTCGCTGCAAGGGGAGTCTCCACTTCCAATCTCTTTACTTTGTTTTTGTCTTGCTTTATTTTATTTACTACTTTGTTTGCTGCACTAAAACAAAACACAAAAAATTTAGTTGCTAGCTTTACTTTATTTACTATCTTGTTTGCGTTCTCCATATTGAAAACACAAAAAAATTAGTTACTTGCATTTACTTTATCTAGTTTACTTTATTTACTACTGTTAAAATGAATACTCCTGAAAACACTAAGTTGTGTGAATTCACTAGCACAAATAATAATGATTTCTTATGCACACCTATTGCTCCACCTGCTACTGCAGCAGAATTCTTTGAAATTAAACCTGCTTTACTAAATCTTGTCATGAGAGAGCAATTTTCTGGTGTTAGTTCTGATGATGCTGCTGCCCATCTTAATAATTTTGTTGAAATTTGTGAAATGCAAAAGTATAAGGATGTAGATGGTGATATTATAAAATTGAAATTGTTTCCTTTCTCCTTAAGAGGAAGAGCTAAAGATTGGTTGCTATCTTTGCCTAAGAATAGTATTGATTCATGGACTAAATGTAAGGATGCTTTTATTGGTAGATATTATCCTCCCGCTAAAATTATATCTTTGAGAAGTAGCATAATGAATTTTAAGCAATTGGATAATGAACATGTTGCTCAAGCAAGGGAGAGAATGAAATCTTTGGTAAAGAATTGCCCAACCCATGGACTAACTACTTGGATGATCATCCAAACCTTTTATGCAGGACTGAATTTTTCTTCGCGGAACCTATTGGATTCAGCTGCTGGAGGTACCTTTATGTCCATCACTCTAGGTGCCGCAACAAAGCTTCTTGATGATATGATGATCAATTACTCTGAATGGCACACGGAAAGAGCTCCACAAGGTAAGAAGGTAAATTCTGTCGAAGAAACCTCCTCCTTGAGTGATAAGATTGATGTGATTATGTCTATGCTTGTGAATGGTAGATCTAATGTTGAGCCTAATAATGTTCCTTTAGCTTCATTGGTTGCTCAAGAAGAGAATGTTGATGTGAACTTCATTAAAAATAATAATTTCAACAACAATGCTTATAGGAATAATTCTGGTAACAACTATAGGCCATATCCTTCTGCTAATAGTAATGGTTATGGTAATTCTTATGGGAATTCTTACAACAATAATAGGAGTCTACCCCCTGGTCTTGAAGCCATGCTTAAAGAATTTATTAGTACACAAACTGCTTTTAACAAATCTGTTGAGGAAAAGCTTGATAAAATTGATATTCTTGCTTCTAAGGTTGATAGACTTGCCTCTGATGTTGATCTTTTAAAATTGAAAGTTATGCCTAATAAGGATAATGATAATAAGATTGTTACTACAGCAAATGCCATCCAAGTTAGAATTAATGAGAATATAAGATTGATGGCTGAATTGCATGCTAGGTGGGATAGAGAAGAAAATGAAAAACTTGCTAAAGAGAATAATGTAGCTAAAGTTTGGACTTTTACCACCATGATGTCTACGGGTGCTTCTATTCTTGTAGAAAGTGTTGGGCCTCCAAGAGCAGAGGTTTGTAGAACAGCAGCAAGTTTCCCTTAAGTGGATCACCCAAGGTTTATCGAACTCAGGGAGGAAGAGGTCAAAGATATCCCTCTCAAGCAACCCTGCAATCACGATACAAGAAGTCTCTTGTGTCCCCAACACACCTAATACACTTGTCAGATGTATAGGTGCACTAGTTCGGCGAAGAGATAGTGAAATACAAGTGGTATGAATGAATATGAGCAGTAGTAACGGCGCCAGAAAATAGCTTGCTGGCGTGCAGTTGATGGTAGTAATATTGCAGGAGGTAAAGATGCAGTAAAACAGTAAACAAACGATGATTGCAGTATTTGGAAACAAGGCCGGCCTAGGGATCATACTTTCACTAGTGGACACTCTCAACATTGATCACATAATAAATAAGTTCTCTTCCTTTGTGCTACATATACTCTTGTTTGATAATGAACACCATTCGTTGTGTAGGGCTACAAGAGCACCTCAATGCCGGAGTTAACAAGCTCCACAACATTCGGCATTCATATTTAAGTAACCTTTAGAGCATAATAGATCTTTGCAATTTAAACCGAGTACTAACATAGCATACACACTGTCACCTTTACACTATGAAGGGGGAATAGATCACATCAATACTATCATAGTAATAATTAACTCCATAACCTACAAGAGATTATGATCATAACCTACGCCAAGAACTACACGATGCACACACTGTCACCATTACACCATGAAGGAGGAATAGACTACTTTAATAACATCACAAGAGTAGCACATAGACTAATAGTGATACAAAGCTCATATGAATCTCAATCATGTAAGGCAGCTCATGAGATCATTGTATTGAAGTACATAGGAGAGAGATTAACCACATAGCTACCGGTACAGCCCTTAGCCTCGAGGGAGAACAACTCCCTCCTCATGGGAGACAGTAGCGGTGATGAAGATGGCGGTGGTGTCGATGGAGGAGCCTTCCGGGGGCACTTCCCCGTCCCGGCGGCGTGCCGGAACAGAGACTCCTGTCCCCCAGATCTTGGCTTCGCGATGGCGGCGGCTCTGGAAGGTTTCTCGTACCGTGGTTTTTCCGTATCGAAGATTTAGGTCAGGGAGCTTTTTATAGGCGAAGAGGCTGAGTCGGAGGAGCCAGGGGGTGGCCCCCCCATAGGCTGGCATGCCCAGGGACCAGGCCGCGCCGCCCTGGCGTGTGGTGGCCCTGTGGCCCCCTCTGGTCCCTCTCGGGTGTTCTGGAAGCTTCGTGGAATTCTAAGATGCTGGGCGTTGATTTCGTCCAATTCCGAGAATATTTCCTTACTAGGATTTCTGAAACCAAAAACAGCAGAAAACAGGAACTGGCACTTCGGCATCTCGTCAATAGGTTAGTTCCGGAAAACGCATCAAAACGATATAAAGTGTGAACAAAACATGTAGGTATTGTCATAAAACTAGCATGGAACATAAGAAATTATAGATACGTTTGAGATGTATCAAGCATCCCCAAGCTTAGTTCCTACTCGCCCTCGAGTAGGAAAACTATAACAATGATAATTTCTTAAGTGACATGCTACCAACATAATCTTGATCAACATTATTGTAAAGTATATGAGATGAATGCAGCGATTCGAAGCAATAGTAAAGACAATGACTAAACAACTGAATCATATAGCAAAGACTTTTCATGAATAGTACTTTCAAGACAAGCATCTATAAGTCTTGCATAAGAGTTAACTCATAAAGCAATAGATTCAAAGTAAAAGCATTGAAGCAACACAAAGGATGATTAAGTTTCAGCAATCGCTTTCAACTTGTAACATGTATATCTCAAGGATAATTGTCAACATAAAGCAATATAACAAGTGCAATAAGTAAACATGTAAGAATCAATGCACTGTTGACTCAAGTGTTTGCTTCTAAGATAGAAAGAAGTAGGAAAACCGACTCAACATAAAGTAGAAGAATGGCCCTTCGCAGAGGGAAGCAGGGATTAAATCATGTGCTAGAGCTTTTCAAGTTTTGAAATCATATAGAGAGCATAAAAGTAAAGTTTTGAGAGGTGTTTGTTGTTGTCAACGAATGGTAGCGAGCACTCTAACTACCTTATCAACCAGACTTTCAAGAGCGGCTCCCATGAAGGACGTTATCTCTACCAGCAAGGTAGATCATCCCTCTTCTCTTTTGTTTACACATGTATTTTAGTTTCATTATTTATGGATGACACTCCTCCCAACCTTTTGCTTACACAAGCCATGGCTAACCGAATCCTCGGGCGCCTTCCAACATTCACATACCATGGAGGAGTGTCTATTTGCAAAATTAAGTTGCTTACTGATAGATCAGGGCAAAGCATGTGAAGAGAATTATTAATGAAAGTTAATTAATTGGGGCTGGGAACCCCATTGCCAGCTCTTTTTGCAAAATTATTGGATAAGCGGATATGCCACTAGTCCATTGGTGAAAGTCTGTCCGAAGTAAATGACAAGATCGAAAGATAAACACCACATACTTCCTCATGAGCTATAAAACATTGACACAAATAAGAGATAATAGCTTTTGAATTGTTTAAAGGTAGAACATGAAGTATTTGCTTGGAATGGCAGAGAAATACCATGTAGTAGGTAGGTATGGTGGACACAAATGGCATAGTTTTTGGCTCAAGGATTTGGATGCACGAGAAGTAATCCCTCTCAATACAAGGCTTAGGCTAGCAAGGTTGTTTGAAGCAAACTCAAGTATAGAACGGTGCAGCAAGACTCACATATGAACATATTGTAAGCATTATAAGACTATACATCGTCTTCCTTGTTGTTCAAACACCTTTACCAGAAAATATCTAGACTCTAGAGACCAATCATGCAAACCAAATTTTAACAAGCTCTATGTAGTTCTTCATTAATGGGTGCAAAGTACATGATGCAAGAGCTTAAACATGATCTATATGAGCACAACAATTGCCAAGTATCAAGTTATTCAAGACATTATAGCATCTACCACATGCAGCATTTTCTGTTTCCAACCATATAACAATGAACGAAGCAGTTTTCAACCTTCGCCATGAACATTAAAAGTAAAGCTAAGAACACATGTGTTCATATGCAACAGCGGAGCGTGTCTCTCTCCCACACAAGCATGAATTTATTCAAACAAAACAAAAACAAACAGACGCTCTAAGTAAAGCACATAAGATGTGACCGAATAAAAATATAGTTTCAAGAGAAGAAACCTGATAAATTGTTGATGAAGAAGGGGATGCCTTGGGCATCCCCAAGTTTAGATGCTTGAGTCTTCTAGGGACATCCCCAAGCTTAGACTCTTCACTCTTCTTGATCATAGTATATCATCCTCCTCTCTTGACCCTTGAAAACTTCCTCCACACCAAACTCGAAACAAACTCATTAGAGGGTTAGTGCATAATCAAAAAATTCACATGTTCAGAGGTGACACAATCATTCTTAACACTTCTGGACATTGCACAAAGCTACTGGAAGTTAATGGAACAAACAAATCCATCCAACACAGCAAAAGAGGCAATGCGAAATAAAAGGCAGAATCTGTCAAAACAGAACAGTCCGGAAAGACTAATTTTTTAGAGGCACTGGACTTGCTCAGATGAAAATGCTCAAATTGAATGAAAGTTGCGTACATATCTGAGGATCACGCACGTAAATTGGCAGATTTTTCTGAGTTACCTACAGAGAACCCTGCCCAAATTCGTGACAGACAGAAATCTGTTTCTGCGCAGAAATCCAAATCTAGTATCAACATTACTATCAAAGACTTTACTTGGCACAACAATGCAATAAAATAAGATAAGGAGAGGTTTCTACAGTAGTAACAACTTCCAAGACTCAAATATAAAACAAAAATTGCTGTAGTAAAATAAACACATGGGTTATCTCCCAAGAAGTGCTTTCTTTATAGCCATTAAGATGGGCTCAGTAATTTCAATGATGCACTCCCAAGAAATAAGAGTTGAAGCAAAAGAGAACATCAAAAAGCAAATTCAAAACATATTTAAGTCTAACATGCTTCCTATGCATAGGAATCTTGTAAATAAACAAGTTCATGAAGAGCAAAGTAACAAGCATAGGAAGATAAAACCAGTGTAACTTCAAAAATTTCAGCATATAGAGAGGTGTTTTAGTAACATGAAAATTTCTACAACCATATTTTCCTCTCTCATAATAACTTTCAGAGGCATCATGAACAAACTCAACAATATAAGTATCACATAAAGCATTCTTATTCACATGCATAAAAGTATCATTACTCTCCACATAAGCATAATCAATTTTATTAGTTGTAGTGGGAGCAAATTCAACAAAGTAGCTATCATTATTATTCTCATCAAGTGTAGGAGGCATAGTATAATCATAATAAAATTTACTCTCCATAGTAGGCGGCACCAAAAGACTACTATCATTATAATCATCATATATGGGAGGCATATCATAATCAACATAAACTTCCTCCTCAATACCCGGAGGGCTAAAGAGATCATTTTCATCAAAACCGACCTCCCCAAGCTTAAATTCTTCCATAGCATTAGCAACAATGGTGTTCAAAGCATTCATACTAATAACATTCCCATTAGCATGCATAAGTTCCATGGGTTTTTTAATTTTCTCTTCAAACACATCATGTCCTAATTCAAGATAAAGTTCATAAAGATCTCTCATTTTGTTGTTGTCTTCCATTAAGCCTTACTAGTGTAAAACAAGAGACAAAAAGATGCAATTGCAGGATCTAAAGGAAATAGCTTCGAGCACACACACAACGGCAACAGAAAAGTACTTAGTTACCTGGGACCGGAGTGTGAATGCCTTTTACCTTTCCTCCCCGGCAACGGCGCCAGAAAAGTGCTTGATGTCTACGGGTGCTTCTATTCTTGTAGACAGTGTTGGGCCTCCAAGAGCAGAGGTTTGTAGAACAGCAGCAAGTTTCCCTTAAGTGGATCACCCAAGGTTTATCGAACTCAGGGAGGAAGAGGTCAAAGATATCCCTCTCAAGCAACCCTGCAATCACGATACAAGAAGTCTCTTGTGTCCCCAACACACCTAATACACTTGTCAGATGTATAGGTGCACTAGTTCGGCGAAGAGATAGTGAAATACAAGTGGTATGAATGAATATGAGCAGTAGTAACGGCGCCAGAAAATAGCTTGCTGTCGTGCAGTTGATGGTAGTAATATTGCAGGAAGTAAAGATGCAGTAAAACAGTAAACAAGCGATGATTGCAGTATTTGGAAACAAGGCCTAGGGATCATACTTTCACTAGTGGACACTCTCAACATTGATCACATAATAAATAAGTTCTCTTCCTTTGTGCTACATATACTCTTGTTTGATAATGAACACCATTCGTTGTGTAGGGCTACAAGAGCACCTCAATGCCGGAGTTAACAAGCTCCACAACATTCGGCATTCATATTTAAGTAACCTTTAGAGCATAATAGATCTTTGCAATTTAAACCGAGTACTAACATAGCATACACACTGTCACCTTTACACTATGAAGGGGGAATAGATCACATCAATACTATCATAGTAATAATTAACTCCATAACCTACAAGAGATTATGATCATAACCTACGCCAAGAACTACACGATGCACACACTGTCACCATTACACCATGAAGGAGGAATAGACTACTTTAATAACATCACAAGAGTAGCACATAGACTAATAGTGATACAAAGCTCATATGAATCTCAATCATGTAAGGCAGCTCATGAGATCATTGTATTGAAGTACATAGGAGAGAGATTAACCACATAGCTACCGGTACAGCCCTTAGCCTCGAGGGAGAACTACTCCCTCCTCATGGGAGACAGCAGCGGTGATGAAGATGGCGGTGGTGTCGATGGAGGAACCTTCCGGGGGCACTTCCCCGTCCCGGCGGCGTGCCGGAACAGAGACTCCTGCCCCCCAGATCTTGGCTTCGCGATGGCGGCAGCTCCGGAAGGTTTCTCGTACCGTGGTTTTTCCGTATCGAAGATTTAAGTCAGGGAGCTTTTTATAGGCGAAGAGGCGGAGTCGAAGGAGCCAGGGGGTGGCCCCCCATAGGCTGGCGCGCCCAGGGTCCAGGCCGCGCCGCCCTGGCATGTGGTGGCCCTGTGGCCCCCCTCTGGTCCCTCTCGGGTGTTCTGGAAGCTTCGTGGAATCCCAAGATGCTGGGCGTTGATTTCGTCCAATTCCGAGAATATTTCCTTACTAGGATTTCTGAAACCAAAACAGCAGAAAACAGGAACTGGCACTTCGGCATCTCGTCAATAGGTTAGTTCCGTAAAACGCATCAAAACGATATAAAGTGTGAACAAAACATGTAGGTATTGTCATAAAACTAGCATGGAACATAAGAAATTATAGATACGTTTGAGACGTATCACACCACTAGCAATGATAATGCTTCACATGTTGCTAAACCTCCTACTATTAATGGTAAAATAATTGGTGTTGGCAATGTTTCTACTCCTAGTGCAAAGCGTGCAAAATTGCCTGAAACAACTAAAACTGCTGAAACTGCTTGTGATAAAACTACTGAATTTTTTTCCAACATTGGGGATAATGATCCCATTGCTGTAGATCATAATGGTTTAGATTTTGATGATTGTCACATCTCTGAAGTTATAAAGTTCTTACAAAAACTTGCTAAAAGTCCCAATGCTAGTGCTATAAATTTAGCTTTTACAAAACATATTACAAATGCTCTCATAAAAGCTAGAGAAGAGAAACTAAAACTTGAAACTTCTTTTCCTAGGAAGTTAGAAGATGGTTGGGAGCCCATCATTAAGATGAGGGTCAATGATTTTGATTGTAATGCTTTATGTGATCTTGGTGCAAGTATTTCTGTCATGCCTAAGAAAATCTATGATATGCTTGACTTGCCACCATAGAAAAATTGTTATTTGGATGTTAATCTTGCTGATAATGCTATAAAGAAACCTTTGGGGAGGATTGATAATGTTCGTATTACGGTTAACAATAACCTTGTCCCCGTTGATTTTGTTGTCTTGGATATTGAATGCAATGCATCTTGTCCCATTATTTTGGGAAGACATTTTCTTCGAACTGTTGGTGCTACCATTGATATGAAGGAAGGTAATATTAAATATCAATTTCCTCTCAAGAAAGGTATGGAACACTTCCCTAGAAAGAAAATGAAGTTACCTTATGATTCTATTATTAGAACAAATTATGATGTCGATGCTTCATCTCTTGATAATACTTGATTCACACTTTCTGTGCCTAGCTTAAAGGCGTTAAAGAAAAGCGCTTATGGGAGACAACCCATTATTTTACTACAGCACTTTTGTTTTATATTTGAGTCTTGGAAGTTGTTACTACTGTAGCAACCTCTCCTTACCTTTATTTTATTGCATTGTTGTGCCAAGTAAAGTCTTTGATAGTAAAGTCAATACTAGATTTGGATTACTGCGCAGAAACAGATTTCTTGCTGTCACGAATATGGGCAGGGTTCTCTGTAGGTAACTCAGAAAAATCTGCCAATTTACGTGCGTGATCCTCAGATATGTACGCAACTTTCATTCAATTTGAGCATTTTCATCTGAGCAAGTTAAGTGCCCCATAAAAATTCGTATTTACGGACTGTTCTGTTTTGACAGATTCTGCCTTTTATTTCGCATTGCCTGTTTTGCTATGTTTGATGGATTTCTTTGTTCCATTAACTTTCAGTAGCTTTGTGCAATGTCCAGAAGTGTTAATAATGATTATGTCACCTCTGAATATATGAATTTTCAATTATGCACTAACTCTCTAATGAGTTTGTTTTGAGTTTTGTGTGGAGGAAGTTTTCAAGGGTCAAGAGAGGAGGATGATACAATATGATCAAGAAGAGTGAAAAGTCTAAGCTTGGGGATGCCCCTGTGGTTCATACCTGAATATTTTAAGAAGACTCAAGCATCTAAGCTTGGGGATGCCCAAGGCATCCCCTTCTTCATCGACAACTTATCAGGTCACCTCTAGTGAAACTATATTTTTATTCAGTCACATCTTATGTGCTTTACTTGGAGCGTCTATTTGTTTTTATTTTCGTTTTTGTTTGAATAAAATCGGATCCTAGCATTCTTTATGTGGGAGAGAGACACGCTCCGCTGTTGCATATGAACACATGTGTTCTTAGCTTTATTCTTAATGTTCATTGCGAAGATTGAACTACTTCGTTCATTGATATATGGTTGGAAACGGAAAATGCCGCATGTGCTAATTGGTATAATGTCTTGAATAATATGATACTTGGCAATTGTTGTGCTCATATAGATCATGTTTAAGGTCTTGCATCATGTACTTTGCACCTATTAATGAAGAACTACATAGAGCTTGTTAAAATTTGGTTTGCATGATTGGTCTCTCTAAGTCTAGATATTTTCTAGTTGAGGTGTTTGAACAACAAGGAGACGATGTAAAGTCTTATAATACTTACAATATGTTCATATGTGAGTCTTGCTGCACCATTTTATACTTGAGTTTGCTTCAAACAACCTTGCTAGCCTAGCCTTGTATTGAGAGGGATTCTTCTCGTGCATCCAAATCCTTGAGCCAAAAACTATGCCATTTGTGTCCACCATACTTACCTACCACATGGTACTTCTCTGCCATTCCAAAGTACATTACTTGAGTGCTACCTTTAAACTTCTATTCTTTGCCTTTACAATATATAGCTCATGGGAAAATAGCCTTAAAAACTATTGTGGTGAAGAATATGTACTTATGTATCTTATTTCTTAATAAGTTGCTTGTTGAGCGGTAACCATGTTTCTGGGGACGTGATACGTCTCCGACGTATCGATAATTTCTTATGTTCCATGCCACATTATTGATGTTATCTACATGTTTTATGCACACTTTATGTCATATTCGTGCATTTTCTGGAACTAACCTATTAACAAGATGCCGAAGTGCCGATTCTTTGTTTTCTGCTGTTTTTGGTTTCAGAAATCCTAGTAACGAAATATTCTCGGAATTGGACGAAATCAACGCCCAGGGTCCTATTTTGCCACGAAGCTTCCAGAAGACCGAAGAGGAGACGAAGTGGGGCCACGAGGTGGCCAAACCCTAGGGCGGCGCGGCCAGGCCCTTGGCCGCGCCGACCTGTGGTGTGGGGCCCTCGTGTGGCCCCCTGACCTGCCCTTCCGCCTACTTAAAGCCTCCGTCGCGAAACCCCCAGTACCGAGAGCCACGATACGGAAAACCTTACTGAGACGCCGCCGCCGCCAATCCCATCTCGGGGGATTCAGGAGATCGCCTCCGGCACCCTGCCGGAGAGGGGATTCATCTCCCGGAGGACTCTACGCCGCCATGGTCACCTCCGGAGTGATGTGTGAGTAGTCTACCCCTGGACTTTGGGTCCATAGCAGTAGCTAGATGGTTGTCTTCTCCCCATTGTGCTTAATTGTCGGATCTTGTGAGCTGCATAACATGATCAAGATCATCTATCTGTAATTATATATGTTGTGTTTGTTGGGATCCGATGAATAGAGAATACTATGTTATGTTGATTATCAATTTATGTCTATGTGTTGTTTATGATCTTGCATGCTCTCCGTTACTAGTAGATGCTCTGGCCAAGTAGATGCTTGTAACTCCAAGAGGGAGTATTTATGCTCGATAGTGGGTTCATGTCTCCGTGAATCTGGGGAAGTGACAGAAATCTCTAAGATTATGGATGTGCTGTTGCCACTAGGGATAAAACATTGGTGCTATGTTCGAGGATGTAGTTACTGATTACATTACGCGCAATACTTAATGCAATTGTCTGTTGTTAGCAACTTAATACTGGAGGGGGTTCGGATGATAACCTGAAGGTGGACTTTTTAGGCATAGATGCATGCTGGATAGCGGTCTATGTACTTTGTCGTAATGCCCAATTAAATCTCACAATACTCATCATAATATGTATTTGCATGGTGTAGGATAACGTTGCATAGAAAACAAAAAATTTCCTACCGCAAACACGAAATCCAAGCCAAGATGCAATCTAGAAGACGGTAGCAACGAGGGGATTATCGAGTCTCACCCTTGAAGAGATTCCAAAGCCTACAAGATGAGGCTCTTGTTGCTGCGGTAGACGTTCACTTGCCGCTTGCAAAAGCACGTAGAAGATCTTGATCACGATCGGTTCCGGCGCCACGAACGGGCAGCACCTCCGTACTCGGTCACACGTTCGGTTGTTGATGAAGACGACGTCCACCTCCCATTCCAGCGGGCAGCGGAAGTAGTAGCTCCTCTTGAATCCGACAGCACGACGGCGTGGTGTCGGTGGCGGTGTAGAAGTCCGGCGGAGCTTCGCTAAGCTACGCGGGAGATATGGAGGAGAAGGGGGCGGCTAGGGTTTGGGAGGGGGTGGCCGGCCACTTCAAGGGGGGCGGCCAGCTTGTGGTCTTGGGGTGGCCGGCCCCCTCCCTTGGCCCCTCATTATATAGGTGGATCCCCAAGTGTTGGTGTCCAAGTCTTCGAATAAGACCCGAACCAAAAACCTTCCATAAGAGGGGGAAACCTAGCCCAACTAGGACTCCCACCAAAGGTGGGGTTTCCACCTCCCATATGGGGGGGTGGCCGGCCCCCTAAGGGGGAGTCCACTTGGGACTCCTCCCCCACTAGGGTTGGCCGGCCATGGAGGTGGAGTCCCATGTGGACTCCACCTTCCTTGGTGGTTTCTTCCGGACTTTTCTAGAACCTTCTAGAACCTTCCATAGAACCTTCCGCGACATTTTATTTCACATAAAATGACATCCTATATATGAATCTTATTCTCCGGACCATTCCGGAACTCCTCGTGATGTCCGGGATCTCATCCGGGACTCCGAACAAATATTCGAACTCCATTCCATATTCAAGTACTACCATTTCAACATCCAACTTTAAGTGTGGCACCCTACGGTTCGTGAACTATGCGGACATGGTTGAGTACTCACTCCGACCAATAACCAATAGCGGGATCTGGAGATCCATAATGGCTCCCACATATTCAACGATGACTTTAGTGATCGAATGAACCATTCACATACTATACCAATTCCCTTTGTCTCGCGATATTTTACTTGTCCGAGGTTTGATCTTCGGTATCACTCTATACCTTGTTCAACCTCGTTTCACGACAAGTACTCTTTACTAAATCTTGTGATATGTGGTCTCTTATGAACTCATTCATATGCTTGCAAGACATTAGACGACATTCCACCGAGAGGGCCCAGAGTATATCTATCCGTCATCGGGATGGACAAATCCCACTGTTGATCCATATGCCTCAACTCATACTTTCCGGATACTTAATCCCACCTTTATAGCCACCCATTTACGCAGTGGTGTTTGGTGTAATCAAAGTACATTTCCGGTATAAGTGATTTACATGATCTCATGGTCATAAGGACTAGGTAACTATGTATCGAAAGCTTATAGCAAATAACTTAATGACGAGATCTTATGCTACGCTTAATTGGGTGTGTCCATTACATCATTCATACAATGACATAACCTTGTTATTAATAACATCCAATGTTCATGATTATGAAACTAATCATCCATTAATCAACAAGCTAGTTTAAGAGGCATACTAGGGACTTCTTGTTTGTCTACATATCACACATGTACTAATGTTTCGGTTAATACAATTCTAGCATGATATATAAACATTTATCATAAACATAAAGATATAAATAATAACCACTTTATTATTGCCTCTAGGGCATATCTCCTTCACATGGTCATGCCCTCTTTATTTGTCAATTGCCCAACTGTAATTTGTTCACCCAACATGCTGTTTATCTTATGGGAGAGACACCTCTAGTGAACTGTGGACCTCGGTCCAATTCTCTATACTGAAATACAATCTACTGCAATACTTGTTCTACTGTTTTCTGCAAACAATCATCATCCACACTATACATCTAATCCTTTGTTACATCAAGCCGGTGAGATTGACAACCTCGCTGTTTCGTTGGGGCAAAGTACTTGGTTTGTGTTGTGCAGGTTCCACGTTGGCGCCGGAATCCCTGGTGTTGCGCCGCACTACATCTCGCCGCCATCAACCTTCAACGTGCTTCTTGGCTCCTACTGGTTCGATAAACCTTGGTTTCATACTGACGGAAAACTTGCCGCTGTACGCATCACACCTTCCTCTTGGGGTTCCCAACGGACGCGTGCTGTACGCGTATCAAGCACTTTTTCTGGCGCCGTTGCCGGGGAGATCAAGACACGCTGCAAGGGGAGTCTCCACTTCCCAATCTCTTTACTTTGTTTTTGTCTTGCTTAGTTTTATTTACTACTTTGTTTGCTACACTATATCAAAATACAAAAAAATTAGTTGGTAGTTTTACTTTATTTGCTATCTTGTTTGCTATATCAAAAACACAAAAAAATTAGTTACTTGCATTTACTTTATCTAGTTTGCTTTATTTACTGTTGCTAAAATGGGTACTCCTGAAAATACTAAGTTGTGTGACTTCACAACCACAAATAATAATGATTTCTTGTGCACACCTATTGCTCCACCTGCTACTACAGCAGAATTCTTTGAAATTAAACCTGCTTTACTGAATCTTGTTATGCGAGAGCAATTTTCTGGTGTTAGTTCTGATGATGCTGCTGCCCATCTTAATAATTTTGTTGAATTGTGTGAGATGCAAAAATATAAAGATGTAGATGGTGACATTATAAAATTAAAATTGTTCCCTGTCTCATTAAGAGGAAGAGCTAAAGATTGGTTGCTATCTCTGCCTAAGAATAGTATTGATTCATGGACTAAATGCAAGGATGCTTTTATTGGTAGATATTATCCCCCTGCTAAAATTATATCTTTGAGGAGTAGCATAATGAATTTTAAACAATTAGATACTGAGCATGTTGCACAAGCATGGGAAAGAATGAAATCTTTGGTTAAAAATTGCCCAACACACACTACAAGAAAACCCCTCCTACTGCAACGCATTTATCTGTATCTAAATATCGATTTAGGCGTTGCTAGCGCCTATACCAACGAATAAAAAGGCGTTGCGTTTTTGGGCGTTGCAAGGGTACAAGGCAACGCATATAGGTACGTTGGTAACATGGGCGTTGCTAGGTAGCAACGTATGGAAATAGAGCTTAGCAACACGTTTATACGTTGTTGCCTACCCTACTAGAATTATCATGCAGCTATATTGTTTACAAATATAATTAAATAACAAAAATCAGTTTTGACACTTTTCCCGTTCTTCTAAATGACACTTGAGCTTCAGATTTTACAAGCATGCCATTTTGGTACAATTTTAACAACACATCAATCGTAATTCAAGGATAATTATAAATAAATCATAAATCTTTATTCAATGAAATTCGAAAACACAATCTGAGTTACATACGTCAACCTGATAGAAAATGAAGATGTACATATATCAACCTGATAGAAAATGAAAATTGAACATTGATTCATCTAGCTATCCATATGTCCCAGGTCACATTTTTTTATCAAACTAAACCTAAGAAATAAAGTGAAACCATTCATTATGCCTTCTTCATGCCTCCTTCTTGGATTCTTGATATATGGATGTTGACCATACAATAGTCTTTTTAAATTTACCTCCTGCAGTAGAAAATTAAGTAGGTTAAGTCCTACTTGTATAAAATGTGTGTTCACAATTCAAATTTATAAATCCAAAATAACTTTTATGAAAAAGAATATAACATAGAACCCTAATGTCTTATTATCCACATGAGCCAATCATCGGCCCGGAAAACTATTTGAACTACTAAAATGTGCCCCAAGCGAAATGTTTCCAATAATCAAATGTACGTACAGAGCTGTTCAAGTAACGATATTTCATTGCCTGCAATATTTGTATCATTAATTTTCACAATAAACTTTTAAGGTGGACAGAATGCCTCTATCCAGGAGAATCAGGAAGAATTTTTTGACTAACAGAAGTAGTACTAAACAGTCACTTACGAACTACTTGCATTCTAAAAAAATGATGCAGGTAATCAATCTGGAAAGCAAATGTCAACTGTTTGCTGCGCACGGATATGTTCTGCAGTTTCTACATCCAGATCACAGGAGCATAGGTTTAGACAAGGAACCTTGTAGTGCACTGGTTGACCATATACACGAAGAAAAGTGCAATAGATAAAAAGAGTCGTACACATTAGGATATAGTGACAAGTAATGCTTTACTTGCTGGTGGCCTTCCTAGCTCCAGCCGACTTCAATCATCTACTGTGAGCAAGCAAGCCATGTAAGTAAAAGCTGAAGAAATAAATCTATCCAATCCCTCCTTGAAAAGAACGGAAAGTATTCAAGCTGCATATACTACAGGGCATTTAACACTTACGGTCTGCATATTATGTAAAATATTAATTAGCAAATTATTTTCTATCCTAAACATAAGATGTTTGTATATGCCAAAATCAGGAGATAACCATTTTTTCTAAGTTTATTTTTTCAATGAAAGAATGCTTACCTATAGAGTGAGGAATGGATCACACAATCGTAATAGTAGATCAGGAAACCTGCAAGCTGCAATCGTAAGGCACTCAGTTTATTTAATAGAATACAATTGGATCAATCTGGGAGAGTAAAAACCTCTAGTCCATCCCGCATGTCTTCTGATTACAATCGGTGTACTTTTTGGCTTCAATTATCCATATTTGAGGACGAGAAACCTAAGAGGAAATGTGTAATACAATACAATAGATTAGCTAAAAATAGCAATGAATTGGCACCTAGAACCACATCACATAGGCACAATACATGCAAGGCACACACACAATGACGTAATTCCACATCTCCCGTAATTACTACCAGACCCAAATCTCCAATACGTGATGTTCAGCTTGTCCAGTACACATTAGGGATCAAAATGGAAACAAAGAAGCACACCTGCTCTAGCAGATCACCAGTATCAAACAAGTTACTACATGATGGACATATCGTGTATTGCTTAAGTCAACCAAAATCACTAGTGCTGTTTCAAACCGAGTATACTACTAATCGATGAGAAGAAAAAAACCAATTACACAATTCTGGTTCAAACCTCCGTTAGAAGCAGTACAGATCCACCACACCTAGCACTGCTGCTTCTCCATACCTGTGCTACAGATTAGAGAAACGCAAACATCAGGAGCATCTTCCTACCTGTATTGTCTGGTCACACCGGCGTGAAATCCCAACTGCTGCTGGACTGCTGGGGCCGCAACCCATCAGTACATCCGCCACCCAAGGAATGAGAGGCGTGCCAATCCGCCGCCCAGATGGCCAGCGATCAGGACCGTCGTCTTCCTCTCGAGATGCCGATGAGGGAGGACGAGAAGGTGATGCCTGCTAATGGGGATGGCAAATAAGGAGGAGGAACTGGAGAAGTGCGGGAGGCCGGGGAGGGTCACGACGGTGGGAGGCGGCGAGCAGGAGTCTGGTAGATCGGAGTTGCAAGATCAAGATTGCGGTTGTAGGACCTCATAGAGAAAGGGAGGAGATAGATAATGCAGAAATTCCTCCGGTCCTGGGCCCAACTGCATATATAATTGGAATTTTCGTGTTGGCAAACAAAAAAAGTTATTTTCGTGTAGGCGCCAATATCTCCGACTGCTGGATCTAAATTTTTCAACACGCGCGCTTTTCCACCTTTTTCAACCATCGCGTCCTATGCAACAGATGCAGGGGCAGCGCATATATGTGTATCTACGCTAAAATCTTGCAACGCATATCGAAAGGGTTGTAAATCAAGTGTTGTTTTAGGGTGGTTCTTCTTGTAGTGACATGGACTGACTACTTGGATGATCATCCAAACCTTTTATGCAGGACTAAATTTTTCTTCGCGGAATTTATTGGATTCAGCTGCTGGAGGTACCTTTATGTCCATCACTCTTGGTGAAGCAACAAAGCTCCTTGATAATATGATGATTAATTACTCTGAATGGCACACGGAAAGAGCTCCACAAGGTAAGAAGGTAAATTCTGTCGAAGAAACCTCTTCCTTGAGTGATAAGATTGATGCTATTATGTCTATACTTGTGAATGATAGGACTAATATTGATCCTAATAATGTTCCATTAGCTTCATTGGTTGCACAAGAAGAACATGTTGATGTAAACTTCATTAAAAATAATAATTTCAACAACAATGCTTATCGGAACAATTCTAGTAACAACTATAGGCCATATCCTTATAATAATGGTAACGGTTATGCTAATTCTTATGGGAATTCTTACAACAATAATAGGAATTCACCCCTGGACTTGAAGCCATGCTTAAAGAATTTATTAGTACACAAACTGCTTTTAACAAATCTGTTGAACAAAAGCTTGGGAAAATTGATATACTTGCTTCTAAAGTCGATAGTCTTGCTGCTGATGTTGATCTTTTGAAATCAAAAGTTTTGCCTAATGAGAATCATCATAATAAAATTGTTACTACAGCAAATGCCATCCAAGTTAGAATTAATGAGAATATAAGATTAATGGCTGAATTGCGTGCTAGGTGGGATAGAGAAGAAAATGAAAAACTAGCTAAAGAGAAGAATGTAGCTAAAGTTTGGACTATTACCACCACTAGTAATGCTAATGCTACACATGTTACTGCACCTCCTACTATTATTAATAAAAGAATTGGTGTTAGCAATGTTTCCACTTCTAATGCAAAGCACGAAAAACTGCCTGAAACTGCTAAAACTGTTGAAACTGCCTGTGATAAAACTGCTGAAATTTTTTCCAACATTGGGGATGATGATCCCATTGATTTAGATTATAATGGTTTGAATTTTGATGATTGCCACATCTCTGAAGTTATAAAGTTCTTGCAAAAACTTGCTAAAAGTCCTAATGCTAGTGCTATAAATTTGGCTTTCACGCAACATATTACAAATGCTCTCATAAAAGCTAGAGAAGAGAAACTAGAGCGCAAAGCCTCTATTCCTAGAAAGCTAGAGGATGGTTGGGAGCCCATCATTAAGATGAAGGTTAAAGATTTTGATTGTAATGCTTTATGTGATCTTGGTGCAAGTATTTCTGTTATGCCTAAGAAAATCTATAATATGCTTGACTTGCCACCGCTGAAAAATTGTTATTTGGATGTTAATCTTGCTGATCATTCTACAAAGAAACCTTTGGGGAAAGTTGATAATGTTCGCATTACCATTAACAATAACCTTGTCCCCGTTGATTTTGTTGTCTTGGATATTGAATGCAATGCATCTTGTCCCATTATATTGGGAAGACCTTTTCTTCGAACTGTTGGTGCTATCATTGATATGAAGGAAGGTAATATTAAATATCAATTTATTCTCAAGAAAGGTATGGAACACTTCCCTAGAAAGAGAATGAAGTTACCTTTTTATTCTATTATTAGAACAAATTATGATGTTGACACTTCGTCTCTCGACAATACTTGATACACACTTTCTGCGCCTAGCTGAAAGGCGTTAAAGAAAAGCGCTTATGGGAGACAACCCATGGTTTTTACTACAGTACTTTGTTTTTATTTTGTGTCTTGGAAGTTGTTTACTACTGTAGCAACCTCTCCTTATCTTAGTTTTGTGTTTTTTTGTGCCAAGTAAAGTCTTTGATAGTAAAGTTCATACTAGATTTGGATTACTGCGCAGTTTCAGATTTCTTTGCTGTCACGAATCTGGGCAAAATTCTCTGTAGGTAACTCAAAAAATTATGCCAATTTACGTGAGTGATCCTCAGATATGTACGCAACTTTCATTCAATTTGGGCATTTTCATTTGAGCAAGTCTGGTGCCATTTTAAAATTCTTCTTTACGAACTGTTCTGTTTTGACAGATTCTGCCTTTTATTTCGCATTGCCTCTTTTGCTATGTTGGATGAATTTCTTTGATCCATTAATGTCCAGTAGCTTTATGCAATGTCCAGAAGTGTTAAGAATGATTATATCACCTCTGAACATGTTAATGTTTATTATGCACTAACCCTCTAATGAGTTGTTTCGAGTTTGGTGTGGAGGAAGTTTTCAAGGATCAAGAGAGGAGTATGATGCAACATGATCAAGGAGAGTGAAAGCTCTAAGCTTGGGGATGCCCCGGTGGTTCACCCCTGCATATATCAAGAAGACTCAAGCGTCTAAGCTTGGGTATGCCCAAGGCATCCCCTTCTTCATCGACAACATTATCAGGTTCCTCCTCTGAAACTATATTTTTATTCCATCACATCTTATGTGCTTTTCTTGGAGCATCGGTTTGTTTTTGTTTTTTGTTTTGTTTGAATAAAATGGATCCTAGCATTCACTTTGTGGGAGAGAGACACGCTCCGCTGTAGCATATGGACAAGTATGTCCTTAGGCTCTACTCATAGTATTCATGGCGAAGTTTCTTCTTCGTTAAATTGTTATATGGTTGGAATTGGAAAATGATACATGTAGTAATTGCTATAATGTCTTGGATAATGTGATACTTGGCAATTGTTGTGCTCATGTTTAAGCTCTTGCATCATATGCTTTGCACCTATTAATGAAGAAATACATAGAGCATGCTAAAATTTGGTTTGCATATTTGGTCTCTCTAAAGTCTAGATAATATCTAGTATTGAGTTTGAACAACAAGGAAGACGGTGTAGAGTCTTATAATGTTTACAATATGTCTTTTATGTGAGTTTTGCTGCACCGGTTCATCCTTGTGTTTGTTTCAGATAACCTTGCTAGCCTAAACCTTGTATCGAGAGGGAATACTTCTCATGCATCCAAAATTCTTGAGCCAACCACTATGCCATTTGTGTCCACCATACCTACCTACTACATGGTATTTCTCCGCCATTCCAAAGTAAATTGCTTGAGTGCTACCTTTAAAATTCCATCTTTCGCCTTTACAATATATAGCTCATGGGACAAATAGCTTAAAAACTATTGTGGTATTGAATATGTACTTATGCACTTTATCTCTTATTAAGTTGCTTGTTGTGCGATAACCATGTTTCTGGGGACGCCATCAACTATTCTTTGTTGAATATCATGTGAGTTGCTATGCATGTCCGTCTTATCTGAAGTAAGAGAGATCTACCACCTTATGGTTAAGCATGCATATTGTTAGAGAAGAACATTGGGCCGCTAACTAAAGCCATGATCCATGGTGGAAGTTTCAGTTTTGGACAATATCCTCAATCTCATATGAGAATAATAATTGTTGCCACATGCTTATGCATAAAAGAGGAGTCCATTATCTGTTGTCTATGTTGTCCCGGTATGGATGTCTAAGTTGAGAATAATCAATAGCGAGAAATCCAATGCGAGCTTTCTCCTTAGACCTTTGTACAGGCGGCATAGAGGTACCCCTTTGTGACACTTGGTTAAAACATGTGCATTGCGATGATCCGGTAGTCCAAGCTAATTAGGACAAGGTGCGGGCACTATTAGCATACTATGCATGAGGCTTGCAACTTGTAAGATATAATTTATATGATACATATGCTTTATTACTACCGTTGACAAAATTGTTTCATGTTTTCAAAATCAAAGCTCTAGCACAAATATAGCAATCGATGCCTTTCCTCTTCGAAGGACCTTTCTTTTACTTTTATTGTTGAGCCAGTTCACCTATTTTTCTCCACCTCAAGAAGCAAACACTTGTGTGAACTGTGCATTGATTCCTACATACTTGCATATTGCACTTATTATATTACTCTATGTTGACAATATCCATGAGATATACATGTTATAAGTTGAAAGCAACCGCTGAAACTTAATCTTCCTTTGTGTTGCTTCAATGCCTTTACTTTGAATTATTGCTTTATGAGTTAACTCTTATGCGAGACTTATTGATGCTTGTCTTGAAGTACTATTCATGAAAAGTCTTTGCTATATGATTCACTTGTTTACTCATGTCATATACATTGTTTTGATCGCTGCATTCACTACATATGCTTTACAAATAGTATGATCAAGGTTATGATGGCATGTCACTCCAGAAATTATCTTTGTTATCGTTTTACCTGCTCGGGACGAGCAGAACTAAGCTTGGGGATGCTGATACGTCTCCGACGTATCGATAATTTCTTATGTTCCATGCCACATTATTGATGTTATCTACATGTTTTATGCACACTTTATGTCATATTCGTGCATTTTCTGGAACTAACCTATTAACAAGATGCCGAAGTGCCAGTTGCTGTTTTCTACTGTTTTTGGTTTCAGAAATCCTAGTAACGAAATATTCTCGAAATTGGACGAAATCAACACCCAGGGTCCTATTTTGCCACGAAGCTTCCAGAAGACCGAAGAGGAGATGAAGTGGGGCCACGAGGTGGCCAAACCCTAGGGCGGCGCGGCCAGGCCCTTGGCCGCGCCGACCTTTGGTGTGGGGCCCTCGTGTGGCCCCCTGACCTGCCCTTCCGCCTACTTAAAGCCTCCGTCGCGAAACCCCCAGTACCGAGAGCCACGATACGGAAAACCTTACTGAGACGCCGCCGCCAATCCCATCTCGGGGGATTCAGGAGATCGCCTCCGGCACCCTGCCGGAGAGGGGATTCATCTCCCGGAGGACTCTACGCCGCCATGGTCACCTCCGGAGTGATGTGTGAGTAGTCTACCCCTGGACTATGGGTCCATAGCAGTAGCTAGATGGTTGTCTTCTCCCCATTGTGCTTAATTGTCGGATCTTGTGAGCTGCATAACATGATCAAGATCATCTATCTGTAATTCTATATGTTGTGTTTGTTGGGATACGATGAATAGAGAATACTATGTTATGTTGATTATCAATTTATGTCTATGTGTTGTTTATGATCTTGCATGCTCTCCGTTACTAGTAGATGCTCTGGCCAAGTAGATGCTTGTAACTCCAAGAGGGAGTATTTATGCTCGATAGTGGGTTCATGTCTCCGTGAATCTGGGGAAGTGACAGAAATCTCTAAGATTATGGATGTGCTGTTGCCACTAGGGATAAAACATTGGTGCTATGTTCGAGGATGTAGTTACTGATTACATTACGCGCAATACTTAATGCAATTGTCTGTTGTTAGCAACTTAATACTGGAGGGGGTTCGGATGATAACCTGAAGGTGGACTTTTTAGGCATAGATGCATGCTGGATAGCGGTCTATATACTTTGTCGTAATGCCCAATTAAATCTCACAATACTCATCATAATATGTATGTGCATGGTCATGCCCTCTCTATTTGTCAATTGCCCAACTGTAATTTGTTCACCCAACATGCTGTTTATCTTATGGGAGAGACACCTCTAGTGAACTGTGGACCCCGGTCCAATTCTCTATACTGAAATAAAATCTACTGCAATATTTGTTCTACTGTTTTCTGCAAACAATCATCATCCACACTATACATCTAATCCTTTGTTACAGCAAGCCGGTGAGATTGACAACCTCGCTGTTTCGTTGGGGCAAAGTACTTGGTTTGTGTTGTGCAGGTTCCACGTTGGCGCCGGAATCCCTGGTGTTGCGCCGCACTACATCTCGCCGCCATCAACCTTCAACGTGCTTCTTGGCTCCTACTGGTTCGATAAACCTTGGTTTCATACTGAGGGAAAACTTGCCGCTGTACGCATCACACCTTCCTCTTGGGGTTCCCAACGGACGCGTGCTGTACGCGTATCAGGACGCCATCAACTTTTACCTTTGTTGAATATCATGTGAGTTGCTATGCATGTTCGTCTTTCTGAAGTAAGGGCGATTTTCATGATCAAATGGTTTGAGTATGCATATTGTTAGAGAAGAACATTGGGCCGCTAACTAAAGCCATGAATTATGGTGGAAGTTTCAGTTTGGACACAAATCCTCAATCTCTTATGAGAATATTATCTGTTGTTAAATGCTTATGCATTAAAGAGGAGTCCATTATCTGTTGTCTATGTTGTCCCGGTATGGATGTCTAAGTTGAGAATAATCAAAAGTGAGAAATCCAATGCGAACTTTCTCTTTAGACCTCTGTACAGGCGGCATAGAGGTACCCCTTTGTGACACTTGGTTGAAACATATGCTATGCAATGATAATCCGTGTTAATCCAAGCTAATTAGGACAAGGTGCGAGCACTATTGGTATACTATGCATGAGGCTTGCAACTTATAGGATATCTTATACATAACACATATGATTTATTACTACCGTTGACAAAATTGTTTCTATGTTTTCAAAATGAAAAGCTCTAGCACAAAAATAGTAATCCATGCTTCCCTCTGCGAAGGGCCATTCTTCTACTTTATTGTTGAGTCAGTTTACCTACTTCTTTCTATCTTAGAAGCAAACACTTGTGTAAACTGTGTGCATTGATTCTTACATGTTTACCTATTGCACTTGTTATATTACTTTGTGTTGACAATTATCCATGAGATATACATGTTGAAGTTTAAAGCAACCGCTGAAACTTATATCTTCCTTTGTGTTGTTTCAAAGCTTTCTACTAAGAACTTATTGCTTATGAGTTAACTGTTATGCAAGTCTTATTGATGCTTGTCTTGAAAGTATTATTCATGAAAAGTCTTTGATATATGATTCAGTTGTTTACTCATTATCTTCATCATTGCTTCGAATCGCTGCATTCATCTCATATGCTTTACAATTGTATTGATCAAGATTATGATAGCATGTCACTTCAGAAATTATCCTTGTTATCGTTTACCTACTCGAGGGCGAGTAGGAACTAAGCTTGGGGATGCTTGATACGTCTCAAACGTATCTATAATTTCTTATGTTCCATGCTACTTTTATGATGATACTCACATGTTTTATACACATTATATGTCATTATTATGCATTTTCCGGCACTAACCTATTGACGAGATGCCGAAGAGCTAATTGCTGTTTTCTGCTGTTTTTGGTTTCAGAAATCCTACAAAGGAAATATTCTCGGAATTGGACGAAATCAACGCCCAGGGGCTTATTTTTCCACGAAGCTTCCAGAAGACCGAGGGAGAAACGAAGTGGGGCCACGGGGCGCCGCCACACTAGGGCGGCGCGGCCTAGAGGGGGCCCGCGTGGCCCCAGCGTGTGGGGCCCCCGTGACTCCTCCGACTCCGCCCTTCCGCCTACTTAAAGCCTTCGTCGCGAAACCCTCTGTACCGAGAGCCACGATACGGAAAACCTTCCAGAGACGCCGCCGCCAATCCCATCTCGGGGGATTCAGGAGATCGCCTCCGGCACCCTGCCGGAGAGGGGAATCATCTCCCGGAGGGCTCTTCATCGCCATGATCGCCTCCGGATCGATGTGTGAGTAGTTCACCCCTGGACTATGGGTCCATAGCAGTAGCTAGATGGTTGTCTTCTCCTCATTGTGCTATCATGTTAGATCTTGTGAGCTGCCTATCATGATCAAGATCATCTATTTGTAATGCTACATGTTGTGTTTGTTGGGATCCGATGAATATGGAATACTATGTCAAGTTGATTATCAATCTATCATATATGTTGTTTATGTTCTTGCATGCTCTCCGTTGCTAGTAGAGGCTTTGGCCAAGTTGATACTTGTAACTCCAAGAGGGAGTATTTATGCTCGATAGTGGGTTCATGCCTCCATTGAATCTGGGACAGTGACAGAAAGTTCTAAGGTTGTGGATGTGCTGTTGTCACTAGGGATAAAACATCGATGCTTTGTCTAAGGATATTTGTGTTGATTACATTACGCACCATACTTAATGCAATTGTCTGTTGCTTGCAACTTAATACCGGAAGGGGTTCGGATGATAACCTGAAAGTGGACTATTTAGGCATAGATGCATGCTGGATAGCGGTCTATGTACTTTGTCGTAATGCCCTGATTAAATCTCATAGTACTCATCATGATATATGTATGTGCATTGTTATGCCTTCTTTATTTGTCAATTGCCCAACTGTAATTTGTTCACCCAACATGCTATTTATCTTATGGGAGAGACACCACTAGTAAACTGTGAACCCCGGTCCATTCTTTACATCTGAAATACAATCTACTGCAATACTTGTTCTTTACTGTTCTTCGCAAATAAACATCATCTTCCACACTATACGGTTAATCCTTTGTTTTCAGCAAGCCGGTGAGATTGACAACCTCACTGTTACGTTGGGGCAAAGTACTTTAATTGTGTTGTGCAGGTTCCACGTTGGCGCCGGAATCCCTGGTGTTGCGCCGCACTACACTTCGCCGCCATCAACCTTCAACGTGCTTCTTGGCTCCTACTGGTTCGATAAACCTTGGTTTCTTACTGAGGAAAAACTTGCTACTGTACGCATCACACATTCCTCTTAGGGTTCCCAACGGACGTGTGTTAACTGCACGCATCAGAACCACAACAATGATTTGTTTTTGCAAGGAACACCACACTTTGATGTAATTATTTGCATACAACCCATAATCAGTAATTAAAACAATTGATGACCAGTTAGTCAGTCCCGTTGTCAGCGGTCCTGTGTATTAATTCCTTTCAATTGTCTCGTCCCTACTAGGCCTGGAGACAGTCGATGGCGCGCCATCGAGAAATCCGCACAACCTACAACACGAGGAAGTCCATCGGTCCCAACTAGAATACCCTCGGCCTCCCCGTGCGTGCTGGTGCACCGCCGCCAGCATCATTGTTCAAAGTTGGAAAAGGTTTAAATTTTGATAAAAAGATCAAATTTTAATAAAGTTCAGATTTGAAAAATGTTAAGATTACGAAAAATATTTATAAATAAAACATCAATTCTAAAAAAAAACAAAATTGCAAAGTTCCAGATTTTACAATTATTCAGATTAAAAAAATGGTCATAGTTTATATTTTGTTCAGATTTTGAAAAGTTCAAATTTTAAAAAATTAGAATTGAAAATGTCCATATTTAATTTGGTCAGATTTTAAAAACGTTCATATTTTAAAAATATTCAGAAGTGAAAATACTTAGGTTTTGAAAAGTGTCCAAATTTTGGAAATATTAATATTTATTGTTGAAAACAGTCAACCGTCCAAACTGACGATGCGGCAGATCACAAAGAGGAATTTTCACGCTGGGCCGCCTGACAATAAGCCCGACTAACAATTATAGCAAAATGTGGTATTTCTTGCAACAACAAATCACTGTTGTGTTTTTTTTTTTCAAAAAAGACACCAATAAGTTGTGTGATCTGCTATTTCCTCTCCCTAAAACGGAGAAGCACAGGCAAGCCGGCCACGAAAATTCAAAATTGAAGCCAACCGGAAGTTTTGGGCCCAAAATTACGCAGCAATATATGGCCAGCCCCACTTAAGCTGCGTTCGGTTAGCCCCCACCCGGTCGGGAACACCACCCAATCCGCTTCAACCCACGTGGATCAGCTCGGGCGTGATTTAATCTCGGCCCAAATGTAACGACACATTCTTTTTTTTTTGAAGAAAAGGCAAAAGATTTGCCTTAATTCATTAATAAAGAAGAAGCTTGGGAAGCCAAGATTTAGTTTAGTCTTACAACCACACCGAGGTCACAAAAGCCTACTCTCCCGCCATGAAAAAACCCAAATGTTTAGCACCGGCAATAACCCAAGTTCTAGCTTCCGATTTGATACGGTCGAAGATGATTGTAGGCATGGTGTCCACATGCTTGAAAGTCCTAGCGTTGCGTTCATTCCATAGCTCCCACGCAACCAACATGAAGAGGGTGGCCATAGCTTTCTTACGGCCTCCATGAGCTAGCACGGTGGAGGTCCACCAAAGCTCAACATTGTCAAACTCGTCCCATGAGGAAGGATGGAAGTCATGTATGTGAAGCCAATCCTTGACCATCTTCCAAATCCGTATAGAGAAGCGGCATTGGAAGAGAAGGTGAGAGGCCGTCTCGTCACGACACCGACAAAGAGGACAAACTCTCCCATTTGGCCACCCCCGCTTTGCAAGCCGGTCCGCCGTCCAAACGCGGTTTTGGATGATGAGCCATGAGAAGAGCTTGCATTTGGGAGGAGCCCACACCTTCCAAATGATGGAGTCCATGCAGGATCGAATTGTTCCCGCGAACTGCGCCTTATAAGCTGACGAGCAAGAGTAGGCGCCATTGTTGGTGAGCTTCCAAGTGATGGAGTCTGGAACATCATCATGAAGAGTGAGCTGGGATGTGTGCGACCAAAGCTTGATGAATTCCTGCAGATTTTCTACCGAGAGGCCCGCTGAAGTATCGAGGTGTAGGACCCAAGCATTGTCGGCAATGGAATTCCTCACATTCCAGCCCTTCTTCTTGGACATGGCAAAGATGGAGGGGGCAATGCATTTGGCGCTAAGTCCATCCGCCCAAGGATCGTGCCAAAAACTCGCTTTATTCCCATCCCCAATGTTGACCTTGGTGAGCGCATGGAAAAGTTCCATATCCTCCTCGTTGCAAGGGTTTTCCATCCCGACCCAAGGCTTCTCCGGCGTAGTCCAAGCTAACCAAGGCCAACGAAGGCGTAAGGCCCTCCCAAATTTCTCCATGTTGAGGATGCCAAGACCACCAAGAGAAGTGGGGCGGCAGACGGCAGTCCAATTAACCTTGCACTTCCCCCCGGTCGCATTTTCGGAACCCGCCCAAAAGAAACTCCGAATTAGTTTAGTGATAGCTTGCAGTGGCTCCACCGGAACATGAAGGGCCGTGAGAGGGTAAACCGCTTGGGAGGTGAGAACCGACTTGACAAGGGCCTTTCTTCCGGCGATATTGAAGTATCTCCCATGCAATGGAGCAAGGCGAGCCACGGCCTTGTCCTCAAGATATTGGAAGTGAGATCTCTTGAGCCTTCGTACCCCAAGCAGAAGGCCAAGGTACTTCAAAGGGAATGATGTCGTAGTGGCCGGAAGCCCATTGAGAACCTGAGCGAGGTCGATATCATTGCATCTAATTGGGGCGACAAGGCTTTTTTCGAAGTTTGTCAAGAGGCCGGTGACCATGCCAAAGTTACCCAAGATTTGCGCAAGAGAGGAGATCTCCGCTTGAATAGGAGCCATGAAGATGGCCGCATCGGTTATCGCGGCCAAAACCCTGTCGAACCCCTCCATTCTGCGGAGGAACGAAACGTCATCTTCCAACCCGTGGACAAAATCCCAAACTGAGCGACGCGCCGACGTGTCACAACACTCGGTGGCAGCGCGCAAGCTTGGCGTCACCGGTGGCGGCAAGGATGGCCCATCAGCTTCTCCAGCGTCCCTCGCCCACGACGGAATCCTTTCACAGGCAAGCTCCTCTTCCTCCCACCTCCCGCTCTCCCATCTCTAGATTTAGGGTTCTTACGATAGTGGCACATCGAGGACGTCCTGTTGCCGGGGTGCTGCAGGTGGCGCGGAGGCAGTCCACGGCGACCACCACCGGTGGAGCCAGCCCAGGTCACTCACGAGCAGAAATCTGGTCAATTTCACTCATGAACTCGTGGCTAGCTGCTGGCTTGTATGTGTAGATAAGATCTGTATAGTAGAGGTGGAGGCTCGGTTGATTAGCTAGCTAAGTAAGAGTAGCTATGCTCGTCATTTTGTGAAGAAAAAAAATTATGTGCTATGCGAATGTAAATGTCCAAGAAATAAATTTCTAGCATATGGTAATTGATCTTTAATTGATTGTAAGTAGTACCTCATGTACTGTTTATTTCTTCTTAAGCAATCCCTGCTCTAAAATTTACTAGTACATCATTTTTATCTTGTTTTCTGCTAAGCAAAAACAATCTCTGCTCTAATATTAAGATCTGATGGTTAGACAAGAAAATGCAAAGGGATGCATCTTTGTTTAGTAAGCAGTACATTGGTGACTCCTAATTCAATGTAGAAAAAGAATAACACCATACATTCAGAATGCTCTCCGGAGAAGGGTGGTATGATCTCCCTGTTGATAACCGGCTGCGGGACAAGAGCTCTGTCTCATGATGCTAGTATTTTAGTGATGGCCCACGCTATGTTATCTGGGGATGGAAAATCTGGTCTCATGGGTGAGGCAACAGTACATTTCTAAGTTTGCGAATTCTTTTGCGAGAGTGGCGAAACCTAGGCCGAACTACACGTAGCTCGCAATCTCCAATCTCGATCGTCCGTTTGCGCTTCAAGATTCGTACTGTTTGGTCCAGCTGAAATATGTAGTGAATGTGCCGTTCGTATGAGTGTCATATATACATGGGCTGGCACCTATGGTGCTGGCAGTATACGTGGGCTGGTACATCGAACTTGAGTTGGACCAGCACCCCTGATTTTTGAAGTGGCACCTGTACCTGAATATGATGCCAGAAATCACATATGGGAAGTAGGACTGTTCTGGCAGGGATGATACTAATAGAACTTCATATCCCCGATGGGGTAGATGAGGTCGTCTTTACGATGGACAAGACCGCTTCGTTCTGCTCCAGGATACACTTCATATTCTCGACGGCATACCGTGTTAGATTTGTGTCCCACGGTTTCACTGCACGGCCTCACGAAACTGCATATGTACAAAACTTTCCACATTTGTTGAATATTTTTCGAGATATGCGTGACATATGATGATGCAGAAAATCATGAGCAAAAAAACATTATACTGGTTCCCCTTATGCATACGTATAATTTAGTTGAAAACAATTAACGAGCAAACATATTTAAAAAATGAAATGTTGATCATTGTAGTGCTTCACGAGTTGGCCGGTGTGCTATACTGGTAATCCGGAGTACTATATTTTTGCAATGACGATTTTCCATGTACGCCAACAGACCAATCGACATATGTCTGTCGTTGGTTAAGGTACCTCACTGAAACTAACAAGAAGAAGGGTTTTCACAACATAGTGTCCATGTTTGGGCACCGATAGCTTCACAAAGCCCATTGATTACAAAATTGTCGTGATCGGCTCGGGAAAAAGGGGTGTGGATGCTCTCTCAACATCCAGGACGATGACATGTATTCACTACCACAATGCCCGGGGTTGTATGACAAGTTTTTTGTCTTGGGATTCTGAGCATCAACGAAAAAACATCTGGCATGATGGGGGCGGGGGGTATCATTCATCGTCCAGTATGCAAGTAGTGGCGGTGGGCGTCCAATCGCCACCCAAATCGCGAGAGAAATGATGAACGGCTCAACGGAGGACCGCTAAGCTAGTGCCGTCGGCAAACCAGTTAACTAGAACCCCGTTTGTCAATCTAGGCAAGGCGTACCAACCAAAAAATGATATCGGTGGCCACAGTTGTACAAAAGAGAGTTAACATTGTCAGTGGCGGCACATGGTTGCGGTGGCGGGCGGTGTGTCTGTGCTTGTTGCAAAATTTGCGTCATCTCCGACGCATGAGGCACTCGTTTGACGGGACAGTTTGAAAAACATGGTCTACCAAAATGAGGGGTGAGCAACAGTCACCGGTGGATGATTTGATACATATGTTTTGAAGATATTTTTGTGATAGTTGTTTCTTAGCTCATAATCTTGATTGTATCTGCATTAGTTTATTTTGTTCTGCATGTAGCTAAGTGTGTTCTCGTAGTAGTCCGTTGCAGTCCGGCATGGGTGCTACGTGTGATTCGTGCGAAGCCGGAGGAGTTTCAGTAGGAGTGCAAGGTGAGATGCCAGTCGTGCGATGCGACTCATGGTGAGATGCCCAGTACCGTGCGAGACGGTGGTGCATCCAAGAGCTGGAACAAGTACAATATGGTCTGCACGAGAACTAGATTTGGTGGTCACCTAGAGTAATTGGCTAGATAGATTAGGACGTGCATGTCAGTAGCTAGTGGAGTTTGCACGAGTAAGGAAGTAGTCGCACACGTCTTGGACGTGAGCGTACGAAGCGGATCAAGCAGTTAGCCCCTGGCCGTGCTAGCTGGTGTATATATGTGTTTCATTCAGTAATGGAAAAGTAACAGTTTGAGCAGAAACAATGTAGTCTATTTTCTCATCAAGGAGAAGTGCCTCTCGGCAAAGCTATTTGTTCTTCTCTCTTGAGTGTGTGTGGGTGTTCTTGAGAGAAACAAGAGAGTGAGAGGAAGAAGAAGAGGGGCTGCGAGATGCAGCCCCAACAATTGGTATCAAAGCGAGAAGATCGTGGAGGCATACGGCGATGGCGGTGCGATGCCGCTGCAGGCGACAACGTCCGCGGTCGTGGCGGACTCCATGCGAGGTGGAGGTCAACGGAGCGGGGTGGAGCTTGTTGGCGGTGTGATGCTGCTAGCCGCCGGGCGCGGTGCGATGCCGTGAGGAGGCGATGGTGGTGTGATGCTGCAGCGACAAGGTGACGGTGTGACGCCGTCACGAGGAGAGTATGTCAGACGACGAGACGGCTCTTCTCTGAAACACCATGAAGAATTGGGAATCAAGATTAGGGGGTGGTTGTCAGCTCATAATCCTGATGGTATCTGCATTAGTTTACTTTGTTCTGCATGTAGCTGAGTCTGTTCTCGTAGTAGTCCGTTGCAGTCCGGCATGGTGCTACGTGTGATTCGTGCGAAGCCGGAGGAGTTTCAGTAGGAGTGCAAGGTGAGATGCCAGTCGTGAGATGCGACTCATGGTGAGATGCCGAGTACCGTGCGAGACGGTGGTGCATCCAAGAGCTGGAACAAGAACAAGATGGTCTGCACGAGAACTAGATTCGGTGGTCACCTAGAGTAATTGGCTAGATAGATTAGGACGTGCATGTCAGTAGCTAGTGGAGTTTGCACGAGTAAGGAAGTAGTCGCACACGTCTTGGACGTGAGCGTATGAAGCGGATCAAGCAGTTAGCCCCTGGCCGTGCTAGCTGGTGTATATATGTGTTTCATTTAGTAATGGAAAAGTAACAGTTTGAGCAGAAACAATGTAGTCTATTTTCTCATCAAGGAGAAGTGCCTCTCGGCAAAGCTAGTTGTTCTTCTCTCTTGAGTGTGTGTGGGTGTTCTTGAGAGAAACAAGAGAGTGAGAGGAAGAAGAAGAGGGGCTGCGAGATGCAGCCCCAACAATTGGTATCAAAGCGAGAAGATCGTGGAGGCATACGGCGATGGCGGTGCGATGCCGCTGCAGGCGACAACGTCCGCGGTCGTGGCGGACTCCATGCGAGGTGGAGGTCAACGGAGCGGGGCGGAGCTTGTTGGCGGTGTGATGCTGCTAGCAGCCGGGCGCGGTGCGATGCCGTGAGGAGGCGATGGTGGTGTGATGCTGCAGCGACAAGGTGACGGTGTGACGCCGTCACGAGGAGAGTATGTCAGACGACGAGACGGCTCTTCTCTAAAACCCCATGAAGAATTGGGAATCAAGATTAGGGGGTGATTGTCAGCTCATAATCCTGATGGTATCTGCATTAGTTCACTTTGTTCTGCATGTAGCTGAGTCTGTTCTCGTAGTAGTCCGTTGCAGTCCGGCATGGTGCTACGTGTGATTCGTGCGAAGCCGGAGGAGTTTCAGTAGGAGTGCAAGGTGAGATGCCAGTCGTGCGATGCGACTCATGGTGAGATGCCGAGTACCGTGCGAGACGGTGGTGCATCCAAGAGCTGGAACAAGAACAAGATGGTCTGCACGAGAACTAGATTCGGTGGTCACCTAGAAGTGGAATTAGCTAGTGTATGACTAAGTAATTTGGCTAGATAGATTAGGACGTGCATGTCAGTAGCTAGTGGAGTTTGCACGGGTAAGGAAGTAGTCGCACACGTCTTGGACGTGAGCGTATGAAGCGGATCAAGCAATTAGCCCCTGGTCGTGCTAGTTGGTGTATATATGTGTTTCATTCAGTAATGGAAAAGTAACAGTTTGGGCAGAAACAATGTAGTCTATTTTCTCATCAAGGAGAAGTGCCTCTCGGCAAAGCTAGTTGTTCTTCTCTCTTGAGTGTGTGTGGATGTTCTTGAGAGAAACAAGAGAGTAAGAGGAAGAAGAGGGGCTGCGAGATGCAGCCCCAACACTGTTGTCCTCAAGAAATATGAACGGGTGAAAGTAAAGTAAAATAAATTTTTGTTGACCAAAAAAGTTGAGGGATATAAAAAGAAAAAGAAAAAGCTGGAGCGAGCACGAAGAATTAGGCCAGTTTGGATGGCCTTGGACTCGTGGTGCTGGTTGGGGGGGAGAATTCATGTCTCGCTCACGAGGTGCATGTAATCACATTTTTTCAGATTGAGCTCCGCGGGCTGCGCAGCTTCAGACCATGGTGTGTGCTGCTTTGACTGACTGAAGAACGTGACGCTCGACTGTCCCGTTCCCCTGCTGCGGCATTGAACTATGGCGCGTTGCAGCGTAGCTACACCCCTGTCTCATGGTTACTGTTTTATACATCGGCGCCGTGTGCAGCGATCGTTTTTCAAAATTCAAATTTTGGATCGTGTGGTGCTTTGGTTGTAAGTTTGTAAGGATGCTCATTCTGGCCCATGTCCAACGACTAGGATCCATTTGCAATGGTCGGTTGGCACAGGGTCCTCTGTGACCTGGTGCTGCAACCAGCCCAACAACACCTGAGCCTACAGGTGTGCCGACGTAGATACAGAAGACGGATACAGCTTTAAAAATCATGGTACACCAAATACAGTATGATATTATAGCCGAGGCACAGATCACGAACAAAAATGAGAGCTGGAGATACCGAGCTACGTGTAGCTCGATCGGCCTCCAAAGGGGTTTTCGATTCTTTTGCTTCCAAGAAAATACTTTGGTTGTGGCTGTCCGTTTCACAAAGTATAGTACTCTTTATTAAGCTAGTTACCTATGTAACTTTTGCTGAGGTTTATTGTATGCCTGAAGGTTTTTGTCTGCTAGCTGATTCATGTTACTGCATAATGCCAATTTTCTCTAGTGGTGGTATCCATTTGTTTATGTAGACATAATTTGATATTTGTAGTTTTTTTTTTTGCGGGTAAAAAAGGAACTTTATTAAACAGGTGGGGTTACAATGCGATCATGATCAAGCACCTGAAGGACTACTTCAGGTCCCGATCCTAACCAAGTAGCAGTGCGGCGTTCTACCCTTGCCAAGTTTGCAAGAATATGGCTAACCCTAACCTGTGATCGTTCCACTTTTACAAAGGTGCAAACTCTACCTTGATTAACTAGAGCAAGAAGCTCAGCTATCCAAAATAAGAAAGGAGATCTATCTTGTGCTAAAGACTTTGTAGCAGCCACTAGTTGAGAGCAATCTGTCTCCACTATGATGGGTAGCTGGGACTGGACAAGAGCAAGGGTGAGCCCCTCAACACATGCACGTAATTCTGCTTCCAAAGGAGCTTCACAATCATCCAATGATCGGCAAGATGAGAAGATTGGCAAACCTTCTGCGTTGCGGAGTACCATACCTATACCAGCAGTCCGATCAGACGCTTGGAAAGATCCGTCTACAGTAAGCTTGACCCAACCAGGAGGTGGAGCTGACCAGGGTTTATCTGGCCCCTTCTTCACCAAGACGGGAGAGGGAGGGGGTACAGAATCAACCATGGGCATCTTACCTTTCAGGATTGTATCAGTAGGAGTGTCCTTGACATTATGGATCAATTTTAGGTAGCTGAGTAGGAAGCGTTTCGAACCGTCGAGAGATGGGAGAGGTTTATCATGTGTCACTTCATTCCGAGCATACCATGCACGCCAGGCAACCAGCAATGTAGTGTCGACTAGGTTGTCTGGAAGATCACATAGAACCGACTGAAACCAGTTTCGACTTGGCTTCATAAAATCCGTAGCAAACGGCAGGCTCCATACTAGTCGCATCTCATCCCATAACCGATGAGCATGAGGGCATCCCACCAGGGCATGGGCAGTGCTCTCTGGTTCCAAACCACATATATTGCATATTCCAGTAACCCTCATATTGCGTATGAGTTTATTCTCCTCAGTAGCCAAACTTTTAGTTGCTGCCTTCCATGCGAATATCTTCACTTTGGGAGGGACCGAGGAAGCCCAAATCTTCCTCCAACAAGGATCCTTTCCTCCGGTAGTAGCACTACAGTCTGCGATATCACATTGTTCAGGTAACTCGGCCAGGCCAAGCTTGTAAGCACTGCGAACTGAGAACACTCCTGAAGCCTCCGGTTGCCATGCAAGCACGTCATCATGAAAACGACGGCTCGGTTTAATTCTCAGGATGGCTTCAGAGTCAATTGTTGAGAATAGAGTACGAACCAAGTCCTCCTTCCAATTACCCTGGTCATCAATAAGAGCTGAGACTCGGCGGTATCTACGATTCCTTCTTTGTGTTAAGACTTTACAATAAGAGGACCGAGGTATCCAGCTATCACGCCAAATACGAATGTTGCGACCATTACCGACCCGCCATATGAGGCCCTTCTTCAGAAGCTCCAAGCCATAGGAAACTGCTGTCCAGGTCGATGACGGGTTGCCTGTGAAGACTGTATCAATAAGGTCACCATTGGGGTAGTAGCGTGCTTTGAGGACACGGGCACATAGACTATCAGGGAAGGCCAAGAGACGCCAAGCTTGGCGAGCGAGGAGGGCTTGATTGAAAACCCGCATATCTCGGAAGCCCAAGCCGCCCTGACTTTTTGGTCGCTTCATTTTAGCCCAACTGGTCCAATGAGCTCTTCTTTTACCATTCTCAACACCCCACCAGTACTCCCTGATCAACTTAGTAAGGTCATCGCAAAGAGTAAGTGGTAATTTAAACACACCCATGATGTACGTTGGGATGGCCTGTGCCACCGACTTAATGAGAATTTCCTTTGCACTTTGAGCCAACAGACCATCATCCCATTCCATGAACCGTTTCATCAACCTTTCTTGTAGGTTGTCAAATTTGCCCCGGTGCATGCGCCCCTCTGGAGTTGGTAAACCAAGGTATTTTGGCTCAAAATTTGCTTGCTCCACTTGCAAGATTGCTCTAATCGCTGCCTGTGTCGCCTGCGGGGAAGTATCACCAAATAGGATAGAACATTTAGTGGGATTTATCACCTGGCCTGTACAAGCTGCGTAGGTATCCAAAGTTTCCTTCACACAAATGGCCTGTTCCTCGGTAGCACGAAAAAACAGTAGTGTATCATCAGCAAATAATAAGTGTGATATTCCAGGGGCTCTTCGGCACACCTTGATTGGAGAAATCCTACCATTGTCAACTTCATTCTTCAAAACGGTTGATAAACCATCAGCCACAAACAGAAATAGGAAGGGGGACAAGGGATCCCCTTGCCGAAGGCCGCGAGAAGGAGAAAATGCATCCAATAGGGTTCCATTGAATTTAACTGAGTATTTCACCCTGGTGACACACGCCATAATCCACTGTATCCACCGGTGAGAAAACCCCATTTTTTGCATTGTACTCTCCAAGAAGTGCCAGTCAACTCTATCATAGGCTTTTGATAAGTCAAGCTTATAAGAACAAAAAGAAGAATTGGTCGAAGTACCATGTTCCATGTAGTGCATACACTCAAATGCTAAGAGAGCATTGTCGGTGATCATCCGTCCTGGAATAAAGGCGCTTTGATTCTCGGATATGATATCACCCAGGAGAGGCCGAAGCCTATTAACCAAACATTTAGAAACCACTTTGTATAAGACATTACACAAACCAATTGGCCGATAATCCTTAAGCTCCAGTGGATTGTCAATTTTTGGGATCAGAACTATTGAGGTATCATTCACACCCTCCGGCATAAGACCCGTGGTAAAAAAGTGTCGCACCGCCACGATCACCTCATCACGCAGTAGTTCCCAGTTCCGCTGATAAAAACGAGCATGGAAGCCGTCAGGTCCAGGCGCCTTAATTGGACCAATTTGAAAGAGGGCCGTGGCAATTTCTTCGTCAGAAAAGTCTTTGCAGAGATGTGTGTTCATGTCATAAGTGACTTGCTCAGGAGTTAAATTATTGATCACATCGCAATTTAAAGAAGGATCGCGTGTGTACAGGGACTTGAAGTAGGATACAGCCATGCGTTGCATCTCTGTAGGCACGGTTTGGACTATGCTATTCTCATCTTTCAGTTTGGCAATTTTATTCTTTCTAGCCCTCCAGACGGCCCGATGGTGGAAAAACTTGGTATTACGGTCACCTTCCTTCAACCATTCAATCCTGGACCGTTGGAGCCACAACATTTCCTCCCTGTACAAAACTTCATTCATCAATTCTGTTGTTGCACGTATGTCCTCTCTTGACCCATTGGTAATCTGAAGCTGCTCAAGCTTCTCACGTAACCGAGCCAACTCCTTGGTGATGTTGCCAAACTTGACCCTTCCCCAGGCGTGTAATTTCTTCATTAGGGAACCAAGACCCCTATTCAAATCTCCTAGGTCTGACATATGACCCAGACCTCTCCATTCCCTATCCAACACTTCCTTGAATGCCGGGTCACGTTCCCAGAAAATTTCATATTGCAGCGCACGTTTGGCTGGGCGCTCTCTGGTCTCCCGAGCCAAAGAAAGGAGCACAGGACAATGATCGGAACATGGAGAGACTAAGTGAACGACTGCAGCCGCTGAGAAAATATCACGCCAACGATCATCCGCCACTACACGATCTAAGCGGACGCGCACATTACCGACTCCCGTGCGTTTATTATCATATGTAAAAGGAAGGCCTGAGAATCCCAGGTCCTTTAACTCGCAGACTTGCAAGCAATCCCGAAAAGCCGACATCTGAGCCTCTGAGCGGGGAGTCGAGGAGATGTACTATTCCATGTTTTGGAACCATAGGCTTTGGTCGATTTATTATGTCGTGAGTGAGGTGTACACAACTCCCCCAGAGAACCATGTACAGTTGTACACAGTCTATCTCTCACCTGTATTGTATTGATTGGTGTCTCGGTTCAGTTGTCAACCCGACCATCAGGAGCTTCGCATGGAGTTATTGTGTAAGTGACTCTATAGCTTATGGTTATCTTTTCCTGCTTTTTTCTGTCCTGGTAATGACATGTTGATAGTCTTTGCTATACTTCTTCACTCACCTAAAATATAGACCTCACAAATATTGATCTCATTGTCCCAAATGGGCATGTATAGACCTGACAAACATGGTTACAGGCAAGTTACCACATACAAAGATCTTATATGGATAATTAAGTCTTGTACTTGATGAAGAGAGAGCTCATAAGAAATGCATTCGTTGAAGACCATTTGTTCAATGAAATATGCTAACTCTTCGTTATGTTGTTCAAGATAAGATGTTGTTGACGCACAAGGAGAATGTACATGGAACAACTGTTTTTGAGATCTTAGTGTGTCCATAGATGAGCTCGGTTTTACCCAATGTATGGAGTTGTTGAGTGTCAATCAAGTTGCAACTATATGTTGCTCAGACGATTCTCTGTTAATGTTAATTTATGCATAAACTACGATAGACTGTTGAGTGTAACTGCAGTGCAAGAAATTCATAATATTATTATGATGCTATTATGATACGTAATTTATTCTAATATTTTATTCCAGTGATATTATTGTAATGTATTGTTGATATTCTGGTAATATGAGTTTGGTAATATCAGGCAATAATTTACGCCGTATAGGTGAGAGCCTGTATCTCCAACGCCATGGGCACTTGGATTCCAGCAACCCCGGGATGGTGAGTTCCGTGTTTAACCAACCGAACGGGCAGAATCTGTGTGGGGGTTAGGATAGAGCGGGTTTGAAATTTCCACTTCAAGCGACCCCAAATAGCGCCGGATCGAGCGTTTGGGGACGCCTTCGCTCCCTGTCGCGTTTGGCCGCGTCGCTCCCCAGCCGCGGCCCTCAAACGTGCCTCCCAAACTTATTTTTACATTAAAAAAACTCTTTTTTGTTTTTTTGCGTTTTCATTTCAATAGAGAGAAGGAACGTTACATAAACTAATACGTAGTTTGAAACATGGTTAAAATATTGCAAATGGAGAAAACCTAACTAGTGTTGGCCTCGCAGATTTCGTGTGTTTACTGCCAAGAAAGAACACTCTCAGGCACTCTCAGTCACCCAAACTGGAAAATCCAGCTGGTTGCGAAAGTGCCCGGTTGTTGTTCTTCAATGTGCAGGAAGAACATCCAGAAACCTACACTAGTGGCTTCAATTGGCCGGCGGCCATCTTCGGTGCAAAGAAAGAACACTCGACATGTTTAATCATCGTCTTTGTCGTTGTCGCTATGGTAGTGCCGGCGGCAGGACGTGTCGTCGAACACATCCACGCTCATCTCCTCGCCGCCTTGGTAGCAAAAGTTGAGCACGCAGCCGGCTGGAGGTCGTGGGAGCACGTGAACTTCTCCCAGCCGGTGTGGAGGTACATCTTGCCGCACCCGTCGAAGAGCACGTCCACCGGTGTAATGACCCGGAAAACCCAATATAATAGATTTCTCGTTGCTTTGTTTTTCTTTTCCAGCATCGTTCCGACGTCATCCTCATGCATGCATCATATCACCCACTTGTTTTTTTTATCAAACTAAAATCTCTATCTCTATCTCTACTACTTTATCTCTATCTCTATCTCTACTACTTAAAAAGAACGAAGTTCCTCTTTTTCCTTTGGCCAAAGCTTTTGTCAAGCATATTTTCAATTAGACCTTTTTGCCCTCCCACCAAACCACTACATTCTCGAGGAGACTCCGTGATTTAAGGGATTTCACACCTATCGAGCATCGAAGCTAGGGTTGGACTGTGTGGCCTCCAGCACCCGCCGCCATGCCCTGATCCTCCCTTCCCCTTCCGCGTCGACGGAGGGCTCGCGTGGAGGATGACTGCAGGGTGCTAAGGCAAGCACCAACGATGCCCCGGTCCTCCCTTCCCCTTCATGCCTCCAAATGGGCCAAGCTCGGTGTCCCCATGGATCTCCAGCCAGAGGCAACCTCCACCTCTTCCGGCAGGTGCAACGGGACTGCACGACCCAGCCCTCCCCTCCTCAAGATCAAGCCCATCCCGGGGCCAAGGCCCCATCCCCTATTCCCTCCGCTCGATCTGCCGCCATGGTTGCCGGACGAGCTCATGCCGTCAACGCCATTGCGAGATATTCGTCGTGAAGGCCGCCACCAACTCTACTGCTAATCCTGAAAATTGCCGCAGGCCTTGGCCACTTTCCTGTTCGCAAGAAATCGGTAGAGGAGCTCGCCGATGGGTGTTGGCGGCAGCAAGGGGCGGTGGGGCCGCGGGGAGTTGACCTTGCTCGTGATTCCCTTCTCCCCGATGGTTCGCCGCTTGCACCATCGCCAAGACTGCTCTGGCCCTTGGATACTGCACTCGCTGGAGCTCATCTCCAACTCCTCCATATGTAAATAAAACACAAGCCGGGCAAGAAACCGTTTTGCCCCTGCTCCTCTCTCCCAGGCGGCGGGCGGCCAGATCCCATCTCCACCGTCGTGACCTCTGCGCCTCTCCCTCCGCTTGCCGCTCCGGCAGCAGGAGGGGGAGGGGACCTCGTTCCTCCTCCATTTTGTAGTTAGGGCTTGTCTGCCGTGGTGCGTCGTTGGGGTGGTGGGAGCGGCGCCCGGGGCAAATAAATTTGCCTCAACTCCACTCCCACACCGGCGGTGACCTTCACGGCGGCGTCTCGGAGTTTTTGGCAACGTATGCTTGTCGATCTTTCAGGTCGGCAGCTTTGTCTTCTCGCCGTTCTTTAGATCTGCCGAGATCTGTTTCTCGACGTCTCACTGGCCTGGCGTTTGTCATTGTCCACGACGGCTGTCGAGGGTGCTCCTCGGCAATGCCCTCCGATAGGGGCTTAGGGTTGATGGAATCCTGCAAGCTGACACGAGACATCGGTACACAGACAAGCGGGGAGAGCGATTTACCCAGGTTCGGGGCCCTCGATGAGGTAAAACCCTTACGTCCTGCCTGTCTGTTCTTGATTACGATGATAATAGGTTACAATGGGGTGCCGAATAGTTCGGCTGTGATCTCGTCGGGATGGCTAATTGCTAGGGTAATCTAGCTCTAAGCTTCTGCTGGCTAAGATTGCTAAGATTGATTGTGTCCCTCGATAGCCCCTCTCCTAGCCTTTATATAGGTGGCCAGGTCTCGTGAGGTCTAATCGAGTACGAGTAGGTTTACAGCAGATCTATCTCTAAACTTTCCTTGTTCGGCTTCTTCCGTGTCTTGTACTTCAAGTAATCTTCCGCCGCACCGTCCTAGTGGCCCATCTTGCCATCGGGTACCTTCATGGGCCTCTAGCTGGACCGCATAGGGTAAAGCAACATTGGTTACACGAAGGGTAATGCCCACGCCAGTAGCCCCCGAGTGTCTAGCCGAACATAGTTCGGGTAGAGACTGAAGCATGTCTTCTTCCGACGTCCTTCTCTTTGATCATTCTTGTTTTTCTTCTGTCTGTATTATTCTCTTCTATCGGGTGCGCGTCAGCGCTCCCGATGGGAGTAGCCCCCGAGTCTAGGTACGGATGCTTGCAATCCGTGCGTAGACTCAAGTTGTACCACTCGAACATCTTCTGCCGAAGTTTTTCCTGCAAGTCTTTGTTGGTCATCCGATATATTTTCTTTATGCAAGGGATAATGAATAACGTGCCCAACTTTTGTTGGTTAACTGCCGATGGCAAAACAACGTTACCCTACACAGAATCAAGTCCCCGGGCATGATCCTGGAGTGCGAAAAAAGTTCTGTCGGGTGCGCGTCCAGCGCTCCCGATAGGAGTAGCCCCCGAGTCTGGGCACGGGCGTTTTCGTCCGAGTGCAGACTTGAGTCAAAATTTTCCTTCGAGTCCTCATTCTGTCGGGTGCGCGTCTAGCGCTCCCGATGGGAGTAGCCCCCGAGTCTAAGTGCGGATGCTTTGCAATCTGTACATAGACTCAAATTGACTATCCGATAGCTTTTTATCTCTTCGTATGCAATCATTCCTCATGATGTCATTGATGACGTTTTTCTGACACTTTGATTCTAACTGATAAGACGCGACCCGCCGACCCTTTTTTCGAGCAATTCTTGCTCCTCTTACACGGTTAACGAGGCACCTCCTCGATTTTTGCAACCATTAACTGAAGAAAAGGCCCACTAGCAGTACGAGGCCTTCCTTAAGTCTCCCAAAGGATAGAAATCCCTAATCTTCTCCTTCATTCATCCCTTCGTTGTTCTTCCTCTTCTCCCCTTCGCAACTGCTTGTGCCGCCACCACTGCTTTCCAGTTTTTCCCAGATCTTGCGATGGTGAAGAAGAAGAACCCCAGCGCCGCCGCTAGCTCCACGAGCGGAGGCGCCGCCGCCAGATCTTCCTCGACTCTTCCGAAGGAGGGCGCCCCAAACGCTCCTCCCCCAGCTCCGGCGCCGCCGGCGCCACCAGGCTCAGTAGCCAGGCCCGGAGATTGGATAGCGTCGACCGTCACCAAGCGTGACGAGAAGAGATCCCGAAGCCTGGAATTGATCTCCTCCGATGAGGGGAATGTGATCTTTCCAGGTGCGATTTCTCGGCCTAATCCCCCTGCTGGCTTTACCGTGATGTTCTTATCTTTCTTATACCGAGGTCTTTCGCTTCCCGCTCATGATTTCCTCCTCCACCTCTTGCGGACTTACGAGATCCAACTATGGCAACTCACTCCAAACTCAATCCTCCACGTTGCTGTGTTTATCACCCTTTGCGAGGCATTTCTGGGCATTGAGCCTCATTTTGGGTTGTGGAAAAAGATCTTCTATGTGAAGAGATACAACAGTAGTAACGGACCTTTTGTCACCGGAGGAGTGGGATTTGTAGCTCGTTCGGATGTCAACTACTTCAATTTCCCAATGAGAGAATCCGTGCAAGGGTGGAGATTGAAGTGGTTTTACATCAAGGACTCCTTGTCACCCGAATCCCAGCTTCCTCGCTGACAAGGTATCAACTTGTCAATGCCTATGGATTGTAGGCTAGGGTTTAGTTGGAAGTAGAGGGTAAGTAGATCTCGAAGGTTTCAGCCGAAAAGTACTCGACGATTATGAAAACTAGGGTTTGTAGACAATGATTCGATTCTTTCTTCGTCCCTCGACTCCCCCTTTATATAGGAGGTGGAGTCGAGGGATTCGTGCTATACAAGTTACAGAGTCCGGGACGGTTTCTAACTCATCCCGCCAGATTACAAATAACACTTCCTATTACAACTCTTGACTTTCCTTGATATATCTTGGGCTCCCGAATCTTCTTATTCTTCGGGTAGTGGGCCTTGATAAACCCGGGTACTATCTTCGGCAGGCCCATTTGGGATGCCTATGTCAGTAGCCCCCGAGATTTTGCTTGAATCGTAGAATCAGGGAAAATCTCCACTGTTTATTTTTATTCGAAAGCTTCAACTTTTTTATATTTCTTCACATAAAATTCTATATTGTACAGGGATAATGGTAGTTGGGGCTAGTTCATCTGACGGATCAGGTACTAGTTAACTGCTCTAGTGGCAATCCGCAAAAACCTACTTCAAGATCACGTCCCTGGACATGATCTCGGGATACTGGTGTAAACTTCGACAGGTGCCGCTTAAGGTCTTACCATTCTGTCGAGTCCCAGTCAAATTTATCGGGTACCTAACGCGTCCGTTAGGATTTTTCTTCGTATCTGTTGATACGGATAAAGGTAGCAGAGCGCAGTCTTTGGCGATGCCACGTCCAGCAGAACGGATCTGGGGTCTTACCTTCGCAAATTTGCGGCATTCAGAAATTGATCGCAACTTCGGCGTTCTGAGAATATATTGTCGAGTGCTTTTCCGGCTGTTGGAATGGCACATTTTATCGAGTCAATTTTGACTTATATTGTTCTCCCGATGGGAGTATATGTAGAGTTAATTATAACTCGAAATATACTCTCTTGCTTTTCTATTTTTCCTTTGTTAATTTCATCGGGCACGCGAACAACGTTCCCGATGGGAGTAGCCCCCGAGGCTACAGCCAAGGACTTGTGCTTGGTTGTAGGCTCCCGCAATTTCTATATTGCCATACTCGAAATTTTACTTTTTGTCGAAGTAGCCCCCGAGCATTTGGGCAAAAACTTGTATTTGATCAAAGGCTCCCGAAGTATTTAATAATTCTCCCTGTCGCCAATCTTCTTTTATTTTCCTTGTCGACATGCTTCCCTTAACCAAATTTACTTCATCCCTGTTGAATAGTCGTGATTTTTCTGTCCTGTGGGTCCATTGCTTCCACCACGTTGACACGTCGTGCAAGTGGGGGACACACGTCCTCCGCTTTTTCTGGCGCACGTACGGTAACGCCTATCTCAGTAAAAATACCTTTTTACCCTTGTATCTAGGAGATCTTTTTTCACCACACGATTTCTTCATCCAACGGCGCACTGCTTCACCCGATTCTTATATAAACCTTTCTTCAACCTCCGTTCATCCCCTCGCTTGCGCCGCTCATCTGTTCCTCTTCGCAAAAGCTTCCCCTGCGCCCAACTCTCTCTGATCATCCGCACTCACGAGCATTGCTCTGCCCATTGCTATTGATGCCACCGCGCACGCGACTCACTCGCCACAGTACTCCGGAATCCAAGATGGCCGCCGAGGATCTTGAGTGGGAGAGATCTAAAATCTCCAACCAGGACATCAACATGCTGAAGAGGCTTGGCCTCATGAAGAAGGAAGACGCCATCCGCTTTCCCAGTGAAGAAAGCTACCCCAAGCCTCCAATGGAGTACCGGGTTAGTTTTGTTGATCACCTTATCCGTGGTCTTTCGACCCCAATTCACGATTTTCTCCGCGGCCTTCTTTTCGTTTATGGGATTCAAGCGCACCGGTTGACCCCAATTCCATCCTTCACATTTCTATTTTCATCACACTTTGCGAATGCTTCCTCGGAATCCCTCCCAATTGGGCTCTGTGGAAACGCATTTTCTGCCTCCGCCGCAATGGCTCCCACAACGTCACTTATAACATAGGTGGCGTTGTTATCTGTGTTCGTACTGATGTCGATTATTTCGACGTCAAATTTCCTGATTCTGTCCAAGGATGGCGCAAAAAGTGGCTCTACATTCACAAAGAAAGCGCCAACTCCGTTGAACACAACATAGTTCCTTTCGACGGAAATGCCAGAATTCAGCGCCGCCGCTCCTGGGATGCCGAAGCTTCTGAGGAAGAGAAAAAGGCGACAGAGGCACTCATGTCTCGTATTCATCAGCTTCAAAACACTCGAGGCAAAGAGCTGTCTGGTGTTCAAATCACTGCCTACTTCCTTAGGATTAGAGTGCAGCCTCTTCAGGCTCGCAAAAATCCCCTTTGGACGTACTACGGCAAAACGACGCCAACAGAATCTCCAACGATCTTTCTGTAAAGGACTTGGAGAAATTGGTTCGAAGAGTTTCTCGACTAGCCAAGAAGGATCCTATTCCCTCCTCTTGTCGAGTAGAACCATACAGTGCTTCCAATCCTCTTCCCGAGGTATTTTGTCTTCTCGAGTTTCTGTTTTGCTCTAAACTTTTCCTTGCATCTCATTGTATTGGTATCTCGCTAATTTTCTTTTGTCGCTATTTTCTTGCAGAATCATCCTACTATGGCTTCCCTTCCTCCTCTTCCTGAGGATGGAGAAGTCGAAGAACAGGCCATTATTGCCGAAGATACTCAAGGTTCTTCTATTCCTGAAAGTGAAGTCGCGGGTTCTCACAAATCTGCGGCTTCTCACGAAAAAGAAGTTGAGTCTGAAGCCAGTGAGTCGACGCAATCCCTTCCTCCTGCTGTTCCTCCAAGGAACAAAAGGAAAAGGACTGATGCTGAGGATTCTGGCACCTCTAAGGCTGAAGAAGTTGTTCCTTCTCATCCGAAGGCAGCTTACGATCCTTATGTTGAATCCCTCGTCAGCTCGTAAGTCGTCTTTATTTCTCCTTTTTTTTTTTTTTTTTTTGTACTCGAAATATTTATCTTGTCTTGCTTTTTATGCTGCCGATTTTTTGATCAACAGTGATGACGAGGAAGAAGTACCAACTACTGACGTGGCTCCTCGGACAAGCACGTCACGTACTGTACTTGCTTCCGACACGCTAGTTGAAGGAGAAGAAACCTCGCCTCCTCAACAAAACGTCGTCACCACTACTCCACCATCAAGCCCCCTTGCTCCTTCACCAAAAAGGACAAGGGTTGAAAAGATTGTTGAACCTGCCCCTCAGTTGGGCAGTTAAATCGACTCTGCTCTTAGATGATGTAAGCTTGTCGACATCTATATTTTCCTTATTTTGTTTTTTCACACCTTTCCTCTTTTTCATGCCGATGTTTCTCTTGCTGTGTTCACCTTGAACAGCCTATGATCAAAGATCTTCTCCGCATCGGTTCCCAATTTATTGGATACCGTGAATATGCTAATAGAGTCGAAGGTAACGACTTTTATACTTGCTGTTTTTCCTTGATTTTTTACTCCTGTTGCTTTTCGCGATTTTGATCTTTCTTCTCTCTCTTTTCCATATCTCGACAGAGAAACTTGCAGAGGCCAACGAACGCGCCAACGCACTTGCTCGAAAACTTGAGCAAAGTGAGGCGGCTCGCAAGAAAGCCGAACTCGCTGCTAGCAAAGCCAAGGCCGAAGCTGATGAAGCCAAGGCGAAAGCTGCTGGTGTCGAGGAACTGCAGAAAAAACTTGAGGATGCTACAGCTGCCTTGGATGAGCACAAAGCTGCGCAAGCTTCTCGTGAAGAAGGAATCCTCAAGCGCACTGAAAACTTCAGTCGCCGCACTTTCAGTAATTTTGCTGATCCCTTCTATTTTTATGAGAATCGTTGTTTCTTGTCTTTTCACTAATGCTTTGTTTCCTTGACAGCCCAAACAAACCAGGATTTTGATCTGACGAATCCTGTCAATGACCCTGTCCTTGACGCACTTTCCTATCTGGAGCTTCATGGATCCGAGATTCGTGAAGGTGTGTCGAATGCTAGCGCAGTGTTGTCGGCATTGTTCCCCTACTTCTTCCCGAAGAAAGAGGAGCCTGCGACTTTCCTCAACCTTGCCAAGATGTTCAATACACCGGAAGACCTCGGACTGAAGATGCGCCAAGAAAATATGAAGGTTGCCGTTGAGAACACTGTCGCGTTGGTTGCTGACAGTCGACAGACTATTGACTGGATGAAAGTTGGCGACACCGAGCAGATAGAGCAATCAAGATGGAGGTCGTTGATTAAGGCAGCCAAGCCCAACACTAAGAAGATCTTGGCCTATCTCGGGATCAAACCAGCGTCGACTCCTATCTCATCAAGGCCGGAGGTCTAGTTGCATGCCTCTTTATTTTTCTTTCTATGTTTCTTTTGCTCTTGTCGCCAAAGTAGTCATTTGGCGACACGTACTTCCTTAGCTCCACTGTAATGCCCTTGTAATTATTCCAAGAGATTAATGAAAACTCTATCTTTGCTTGTTGTTTGATGTTGTCTTGTTTAAATTTCAGTTGATATTTGATAACTATACTCCATCTTCCGCTCCTTCCGATGTTTCGCCTTCTCGCGCGAGAACTTTTGCTGATACTGCACCTGTCGACGATACCTTGTCGCAAGAACTGGATGAGCTTCGACAGCAGCTTCAGTATGCGAAGAAGCAAACACTTGTGATGATGGAGCAATCTCGTAAGTCATCTGAAGCCGAAAAAGTTGCTCTTCAGCAAGCTCGCGAGGCCGTGGCTGCTAAGGAAATTGCTGCTTCCGAGGCTGAAAAGGCAACCACTCGAGAAAATTTCATGCTCGAATTAATGAATGAAGCCAGTGCAGATATGTCGGGTATGCTTGCTTCATCCTCCGATATCTTTCATCCTCATGCTATGTCTCTTAAAGGTTTCCCCTTCGTTGTTTTGATAGGTTCCTTTACTGATGCTGCTGCCGAGGAAGAGAGGGTAAATGCTAGGACGAACCTCCTTGTTAACCTTTCCCTGGACCATGGTTCTTTGTTTTGGGCTACCCCAGAGAGGACCCGACAAATTGTCAGATTCCAAGATCGCACCTCTCAAACTCGCGATTTCCTTGACTTCTGTACCAAGACCTTGTCCATGGTTTACAACTCCATGTTTCCTCGAAACGTCCAACCAAAAACTCTCCCTGAATTGATGGAAAGATTCAAGGATGCTGGCAGTATCCATGATTTTGTCAAAGCTCAACTGGTAGCTGGCGCGATTTGCTCTTATCATGCTCCAGATCTGCCACTCAAATCTTGACCTTACCCAAGTTGTCGCAAAAGTTCATCAAAAGGTACAACGTCGAAGAGTTGGTGTTGACAGGATTAACACGAAGGTTACGCCTATAGCCGAAGAAATGATTGAGGACCTTCTTCGGATGGACGCCGACTTTTTTGCCAATGGCCATTATGCCGATTTTCTTGGTGCTGCTCCTGAAGAAAACAGAGTTACTCTTGATGACATATTGAATCAAGACTAGTTATTTTCCTCTTGTAGATACTTCTTCTTTGTAATCCATGACTATATTGTAAAGCAATCATTATATTTCTCTGTTCGTCTAGCCCCCGAGTGTTTCGGTGACTCTTTACTGTATTTATATTTTTGCGAGGTTTTGAACCAAGGTATTTATATATTTATGGCGAATATGAGCCCCCGAGCTTCTTTATTGAGTACTATTTTGTACTGACTCACGAGGTATTTTAATACCAAGGCAAGGTTTTTTCTTTTTTGATGGACTATATTGAAGTTCGTCGGAGCGAAGACTTTGAACATGTCGATAAAGAGAAAGGTATATTGACACTATCTTTATTATATTGCAGCACCGCGAGCCCGCCTCATTAAAAACCTTCTCCGGCCCCACTCGGTGCCCCGAAAAAGGAAAAGAGTGCGTCTGAAAACTCGCGGGCGTTTCAGTATATTGAAGTTTTACAAGGACTATATTTCGACTCTAGGCGTAGAACCGCCTGAGTTGCGCCACGTTCCAGGGGTTTGGCTCCTCCACCTGTCTTCTTGTCCTTTATCCTGTATGCTCCTCCTCCGATTACTTCCGTGACAATGTAAGGGCCAAGCCATGGTGACTCGAGTTTTTCATGACTTTTTTGCGTGAGCCGAAGAACTAGGTCTCCCACCTGAAAAGATCTTGGCCGCAAACATCGACTGTGGTAATTCTTCAAGTCCTGTTGGTATTTGGTTACCCGAGACAATACTTCGTCTCGGGCTTCATCAAGTGCGTCCACGTCGTCTTCTAGTGCTTTTCTCGACACTTCTTCGTCATATTCGACGACACGTGGAGAGTTGTGTTCTATCTCGATTGGTAGTACTGCTTCTGCTCCATGAACCAAGAAAAACGGAGTTTCCTGTGTTGCTGTGTTTGGTGTTGTTCTGATGCTCCATAACACACTTGGTAGTTCTTCTGGCCAGGTATGTCGAGCTTTTTCCAGTGGTCCTAACAAGCGTTTCTTGATGCCATTGCAGATTATACCATTGGCTTTCTCGACTTGCCCATTGGTTTGAGGATGTGCAACTGACGCAAAGTGCAACTTGATACCCACCTCTTCGCAATAATCTTTGAATTCGTGGGATGTGAAGTTACTGCCGTTGTCTGTGACGATGCTGTGGGGCACTCCAAATCTGAAAACGAGGCCTTTTATGAATTTTACTGCGGATGCTCCGTCTGGTGAATTTATCGGCTTTGCTTCTATCCACTTTGTAAATTTGTCGACAGCTACTAGCATATACTCCTTTCCTCCTGGCCAGGATTTGTGTAACTTGCCCACCATATCAAGTCCCCATTGAGCAAAGGGCCATGACAATGGTATTGGTGCTAGCTCTGCTGGAGAGTGAGGTTTTGCGGCAAACCTTTGACACGCGTCGCAAGTTCTTACTATGTCCTTGGCGTCCTCGATTGCTGTCAACCAGTAGAATCCTGCCCGAAAGACCTTGGCTGCAATAGCTCGACTACTCGCGTGGTGGCCACATATTCCTTCGTGTACGTCCTTCAGAATTATTCTTCCTTCTTCGGGTGTAACACACCTTTGCAAGACGCCTGAAATACTTCGCTTATACAATTCTCCTTTGACCACCGTGAAATCTTTGGAGCGTCGAATTACTCGCCTTGCCTCAACTGGATCGTCGGGTATTTCTTTCCTGAGGATGTATGATATGTACGGCTGCATCCACGGTGTCTGTATCATCATGACCAGGTCCTGATCTTCTTCTTCTTCTTCTTGCTTTTCCTTGGTAGCCCCCGAGGGTTTCTTCTCCTTCTTTTTTGATTTTGTTGATTTGGTGGACCTCTCTCGTTATCTCTTCCCGAATACACCTGGCGGGACTGCAAGGCATTGCGACCCGATGTTTGCAAGAACGTCGGCTTCGTCGTTGCTCAATCTGCTAATATGATTTACTTCGCATCCATCGAACAACTTCTCGAGCTCGTTGTACACCTCCTTGTATGCCATCATGCTATCATTGACTGCGTCACATTGGTTCATAACTTGCTGAGCCACCAAGCGTGAGTCGCCAAAGATTTTTAGTCGAGTTGCACCGCAGCTTTCGCCATCTTCATCCCGTGTATGAGAGCCTCATATTCTGCTTCATTGTTAGATGCGTTAGGGAACGTCATCCGAAGGATGTACTTTAACTTATCGCCTTCGGGTGATATGAGTACTACTCTGCGCCAGCTCCTTCTAGTCTTTTGGACCCGTCAAAGTTCATGGTCCAGGTTCTCGACAAGTCTGGAGGTCCTGTATTTTGCAACTCCATCCACTCTGCAATGAAGTCCGGCGTACTTGCGACTTGATTGCTTTTCTTTTCATACGTGATGTCCCGAGGGAAAGTTCTATTCCCCAAAGGGAGACACGACCCGTAACTTTCCGGGTTGTTCGGTATATTTGACAAGGGAGCTTCGTTGACCACTATGATCGGATGTGCCGAAAAATAGTGGCGCAATTTTCGTGCTGTCGTGAACACTCCATATGCTATCTTTTGGTCGAGGATACCTTTGTTTTGAGGCGATAAAACTTCGCTAACGAAGTATCTTGGCCTCTGCACGCCGTGGAGTTTTCCTTCTTCTTCCCTTTCAACAACTAGCACCGTGCTCACCACTTGGGGCGTGGCTGCGATATACAGCGAGAGAGGTTCCCTTTCTTTTGGCGCCACCAAAATTGGTGGTGTCGAGATTGTGCGCTTCAAATCCTCGAAAGCTACGTCGGCTTCTTCGTTCCACTGGAATTTATCTCCTTGCTTTATCAAAGCGTAAAATGGTAACGCTTTTTCACCCAGCCTAGCGACAGAATCTGCTTAAAGCTGCGACTACTTGATTAGCTGTTGTATCTCCTTCAACTTTGTTGGCTTCCTCATTGTTATGATAGCTTGTATTTTGTCGGGATTTGCTTCAATCCCTCTTGCTGAGACTAGAAACCCCGAAGTTCTCTATTTGGGACGCCTTAAAGGAACACTTCGTCGGGTTCAGCTTGAGCAGAATTTGTCGAGGTTATCAAAAGTTTCTTTGAGATCCTCGATCAGTGTTGTCCCCTTTATTGACGTTATGACGACATAGTCGATGTATACTTGTACGTTTTCCGATCTGTGTCGCCAAACACTTCGCATCATTCTACGATATGTTGCTCCCGCATTTTTAGACCGAAGGGCATTGTTACGTAGCAAAACACGCCGTAAGGTGTAATAAACGCGGTCTTTACTTCATCTTCTTCTTTCAATCTGATCTGGTTATAACCAGAATATGCATCCAGGAAGGAAAGACGTTCACATCCAGCCGTGGAGTCGATAATTTGATCGATCCTCGGGAGGGGAAAGTGATCCTTTGGACAATGTTTATTGAGACACGTAAAGTCGACGCACATGCGAAGGACCTTAGTGTTTTTCTTCGGCACCAGCACAGGATTTGCTACCCATGTGGCTTCAGAATATCTCTTTTATAAAACCAGCTTCTTGTAGTCGATTGATTTCTGACAGCATGGCTTTGCGGTTTGGTTCCGAAAAACGCCGCAAAGGTTGTTTGATTGGTCTCGCTAGTGGATCCAAGTTTAGGTGGTGCTCGGCAAGTTCCCTGGGTACTCCTGGCATGTCAGCTGGACACCATGCGAAGATTTTCCAGTGCTCACGGAGGAACTCGACGAGCACGCTTTCCTATGCGATATCCATGTCGTTTGCGATAGATGTCGTCTTTTTTGGGTCTGTCGGGTGAATCTGCACTTCTTTTGAATTTTTCTCGGTACTGAAAGTTGATTCTTTGTTTGGCCTTCCAACGTCTGGTAGTACGTCGTAATCAGTCATGCTTTTTGACGCCAAGTACTCAGCTTGCATCCCGAAAGTTTCTGACAGCCGGTGAAAATCCTTGTCGCATTTATCAGCTAAGGCAAAGCTTCCTTTGTTGTGATTGGTCCCTTTGGCCCAGGCAACCTCCACAACAGGTATGTATAGTGTGGCACCGCCATAAATCTAGCATATGCTGGTCGTCCCAACAGAGCGTGGTACTGCGACGGAAAATCCACGACTTCAAATTCGAGCCTCTCGATTCTATAATTTTCTCGGGTCCCAAACTGAACGTCGAGATTGATCTTTCCCAATGGATAACTTGGTTTCTCCGGTGTGATGCCGTGGAACCTTGTGTCATGGTTTCAAGTTTGCTAAGGATATGTTCATCTTCCTCAATGTATCTGCATACATAAGGTTCAAGCTGCTGCCACCGTCTATGAACACTCGAGAGACATCAAATCCCGCGATAGCTGGCAGCGAGAATAAGTCTTGGCCCTGGTCGAGGAACTTGTTGCGGATGATCTGCTATTGTGAAGCCGATATCTTGTCCTGACCAATTAAGGTACTCAACTGTTGGTGGAGGCATTTTCTCTGCCATAAACACCTGTCGTGAGATTACTTTCTGAGCTCTATTGGACGGCCTTCCCTTTTGAATCATCGACACTGCTCCATTGGAGTTAGGATCAACATAAGGTGGTGGTGCAGGTGCCGCCGCTATTCTGAGCTGATGCCGATTGTCGTCTGTAATCGCGGGAGGAGGCGGCAAGTGAATCTCGCTTCTGGGTTCTCGAGGATTTCTCTGTGCTGCCCGCGCGTTAGCGTTTTCTGCATACCGCAACATTGCCTGAAAATTTCGACAGTCTTCTGCAAGTGCTCCTGTCTTTTTCCGTTACGTCGAGGAAAAGTGCATACGGCACGGTCCATTCATCATCTCTTCAGGGGACACGAAAGGTCTTGGGAACCTAGGCCCGCTATTTTGCCTGCTGCGTGAATCATCCATGTTTTCACCTCGCTGTTCATTGCTTCTCTGGTAATCATCTCTGTTGCTTCCTCCTGTATTTGTCCGAAAACCTGCCGAAATTTGTCCTGGAGCGTCGTAGTTCTGGTACTGCCGAGGAAATCTTCGCCTCGGTTGATAGTTTCGACCACGGTCCTCCTCTGGCGACCTGTGCCGTTTGTTGTGGACAGCGTCTTCTCCATCTGCCCATTTATTTGCTATCTCCATTAACGCAGGATCTTGTCTTTGGATTGGTCCTTCCCAAATCCTCGACAAAATCTCCACGCTTGACTCTGCGACAAACACGTCTATCGCTCTCTCGTCGGATATATTTTCTGCTGAATTTTTGATGATATTCCACCTTTGGATGTACTTTCTCATTGGCTCATCGGCTTTTGTCGACATGCTCTCAACTCCTCTAACGACGCGGGTTTTTGCACGTGGATCTGAAGTTCTTGACGAACACGTCCTCGAAACTTTCCCAGCTGTCGATAGATCCTGGAGTGAGTTTCTTTATCCACGATCGTGCGGCTCCACTCAAATGCACCTGAATGCTTTGCATGGCTGTTGCCCTGGTTCCTCCCGTGAGCTTCTTGTCTCCAGGATAGTCGACTAGCCAATCCTCTGGATCTTGAAGGCCGTCGAACTTTTTGAAATTGTCGGGTAGCTTGAATCTGAAGGGACTCGAGTTTTCGGACTCTCCTTGTGAAGCATGGCAAGCCGCACATATCTTCGTCGTTAAGCTCCGGAGATTGCCGATGATCCCTTCTGCTTTGTCGTGCTCGTCGACTCTTGCTTGTGCTGCCGTATCTCTTGCTCCACTTGGTCCTTCGAGGCTGCCGCCGTTCTTGCTGCAGGTCGTGGACTATTTTGCCTTCTTTGTTCCTTCGGGAGGCGTTGTAACGAACGCTGTCCCCATAGCTCCAACTCCTGCTATCGCCATATTGTATAGTGTTTCCTTGGATCACCTGGAGGTGGTTTAGACGCGAGGATAAAAGCTTGTGTCGCCATATACCCAGCTTCGGTGTCTTAGGGATAATGTTTCCTCTTGTGTCTATCGACATAAAGGACATGTCGAGGTTTTGAACCAAGTGCTCTCTTTCGCTTCGGGTATGTGTTGTAACCTTGATCTTCCTCTGTTCCGAGCCTCCCGTGGCTATCACCCGAAGTTCTAGATTGTCGACTCAGATCTGCTCTTCTCTGCTTTGGATGCGAGAAGCTGCTTCCTTTCTCTGTTCAACTCAAATTGTCTGTTTTTCCAATTCCCTCGCAGCTCGTGCGAGCCTATATTGATATGCTTGCAATTCTTCTGGTGTGGCTGTGGTAGCCATTGGTTCTGTGCCGTTCATAGCTCTCGCGGCTCTGTCCCACGCTGCTTGTGAAAGTTGAACTCTATCTCGCGGCTCTGGCCCGACGTATTTGTTGCCCAGGCCTTGTCGCAGATTGGAGGGATCGACGTATGGATTTCCCAGACTGTCGAAAGCCTCAGACGTCTCCTCTTGATCTTCAATGGCGTAAATCTGATGATACTTTGTACTCAGATCTACGTTGGGTTTGGTGACATCATCGTTGAGATTGATGAAGACCTTGCCCACTGTGATAGATTTGTCGATGAAGTCGTAACTGTCGACATCGCTTGAGCCATCGCTTATATATGAGTCCGCAGATGACTCAAACGACATGTCGTTGAAGATCTTGGCGAGTTTCTCTCTTGTTCTGGTGCTGATGTAGCGTGTCGCCGAAGTTTCTTCTTCTCCTGACTCGGTTGACGACGCATAGCTTGAAAAATCGGTATCGACCTTCGACGATCCCGACGAAATCGGAACCTCGACACGATACGATCCTTCCTTCTCGACACGAAAGTGAAACCTTCCGAACGTCATCTCCATGGGCTCCGCCAGATACGCATATGCATCCAAACGGGAGGGTGGGTGAGGAACAAAATCGACAAGACCAGCAGCGATCTGTTTACCTCGATCCATTGTGTTGCTTGCAGTTGATGATGTCGAAGATCTTGAACGTGCCATCGAGATCAGATCCTTACGCCTCTAATCCCCACGGTCGGCGCCAATTGACAAGGTATCAACTTGTCAATGCCTATGGATTGTAGGCTAGGGTTTAGTTGGAAGTAGAGGGTAAGTAGATCTCGAAGGTTTCAGCCGAAAAGTACTCGACGATTATGAAAACTAGGGTTTGTAGACAATGATTCGATTCTTTCTTCGTCCCTCGACTCCCCCTTTATATAGGAGGTGGAGTCGAGGGATTCGTGCTATACAAGTTACAGAGTCCGGGACGGTTTCTAACTCATCCCGCCAGATTGCAAATAACACTTCCTATTACAACTCTTGACTTTCCTTGATATATCTTGGGCTCCCGAATCTTCTTATTCTTCGGGTAGTGGGCCTTCAGTAAACCCCGGGTACTATCTTCGGCAGGCCCATTTGGGATGCCTATGTCACTCGCTTTGTCGATGTCCTTGAAGCCAAGCCTAAGAATTCATGGAAGAATATTCTCTCTCCCGACGAAAAAGTGGCAGCCGATGAATTATTTGCCAAATTTCTTCGGATCAAGGAAGCTGACGGCCAAACCATGGTCGGCACAGAGATGGCGGCAGTGTTCTTGAAACGTCAAGTCCAACCAGTCATGGCCAGAGTTCGCCCGATGTGGTTGTATTCAGGCCCGAAGGATGAGACCAGGATTAACGCTGCCGAACTGTCGGAAAAGGAATTGCTTGATGAAGTCCGTCGCCTCACTTTCTTTAGTCAGGAAGACTCGATCCCACTGATATCTTCGTACGCCCCTTTTGATGCCGAACGTCCACCACCAGAGGTAACTTCCCTTTTCAAATTCTTATTATGCTACTCTCACTTAGTTGACATAATTGCTATTGTTCTTATTTATTTTTTCCTTCGACAGACTGTCAGAGCCTTCGGGATTTTGCACGACTCGTCGAACGACATTTCTGAAGGGAGAGGCTCTTCAGAACCTATTGATTTTCACATCATCGAGCATACAAACCCAACAAGCGATCACGATGACCCGATAGATTCCGAAACCGTTCACACCAATCTCCCTCCCTCAGCCGATGACACTTGCGACACACAAGGATCAGTGCGTGATGATGACGCTGATCATGATGCCTTTGTTAATGCAGCTGTGGAGGAGACCAGGGCTCCGCCTATGAAGAGATCAATCGGCGGCTTTGCCGACGAAGATGATCTCCTCGATATGTAAGTATCTTCCTCCTCTTTGCTATATTTCGCCCCTTTGTTTCTCGCATTCTTCTCATAACTTTTTTCGATCATGTCCTTCTTGTAGTGACGAAGCTCTCGCTGAGCCTCCGTCTAAGAGGGTCAGATCTGATGCTGTTTCACCGGCCGCCGCGGCTTCTGAAGCTTCGGCTCCTAAAGCAGCTCCTGCGGCGCAAGCGTCGACTGCTTCCTCCCTTTCCAAGGGGAAAGATGTTCCTGCCGCCACCACAGCTCCTCCTTCTGTAAGTCCTTTTCGAATATGACGTGAATTCCTTTGGAGTATGCCTTGCCTAATGATTCTTTGTAAAACACATTTATTTTTCCTTAAGAACCTGCGAGGTGTGATATCCTCTTTAGAGGCCTTCGCTTCTCAATTTACCTCTCTAGAGGCGGACAAAGTTCGACTGCAGGAGGAAGTTAAGTCTTTCTCTTCAAAGTTGGACGGCGCCATTAAAAAGGCTGCCATAGCTCGCCAGGAGGTCGACTCCCTAAAAGAGGAGTTAAGCAAGCTGACGGAGAGGCTGAAGGAGGACACTACAAGAGATGTGATATTTGTTGACGAAAAGCCTGGTGACGAAGTTGCATACCGTCATGGATATGTCTTAATAGGTGACGAATTCATCTGGCGTCAAGCACTTAAGTTAATGCTTGACGGTTTGCTTTTTCGTCAACAAAAAATCGTCACCCATTACCAAACCCGGAAGGGCTGCCATCGTCTCTGTTAATAGGTGACGAAATGAAGATCGTGGTGTATGTAAACCGTCATTGAATATAATACGGATCCACATGTCAGGTTATAAATAATTTATTATAATTTTATTTAATTATTTCTTGTGGGACCCACTAGTCCAGAAAATATTAAATTTTATAAGTTTTCAATATCATGCGTGACCCACTTGACAGGAACAGAATTAATTCAATAAAAATCGTGGTTACAAAGAATCGAACCCATGTGTTTGGATTGAATGACGTGGACTATTACCGCTGAGATGTTTCTGAACTGATTATTTATTTCCGTAACTAGGCTCAGTAAAAATATTAGAAACCCACAATTACATGTAGGACCAGCCTGCCATATAGATAGCATTCATTTTGCATATTAAAAATCAAGTGCAGCAAGGAGGAATCGAACACAAGACCTCCACCAAGTAAGGGTGTTAAGAAACCAGTGCACCAATTGACACAATTTGATTTAGTTGGATACGGAATAATTTTCTAGTTTGTATGGAGCGAGGCAATTACTAGAAAATGGAATAAAAGTTAGAGAATTGGGGACTCAAACCCAAGATTTATTTCCGTATTAGGCTCAATAAAAATATTTCCCACTTGATCTCAGTTATTAGAAACCCACAATTACATGTAGGACCAGCCTGCCAAATATATAGCGTTTATTTTGCATATTAAAAAACAAATGCAGTAAGGATGAATCGAACACAAGACCTCCATCAAGTAAGGGGTGTTAGGGAACAAGTGCATCACTTGACACAATTTGATTTAACTAGATACGGAATAAATTTCTAGTTTGCATGCAGCGAGGCAATTACTAGAAAATGAAATAAAAGTTAGAGAATTGGGGACTCGAACCCAAGATTTGTTTCCATAAATAGGCTCAATAAAAATATTTCGCACTTTGGAAATATTTTTCATTTTTGATCTCAATTATTAGAAACCCACAATTACATGTAGGACCAGCCTGCCATATATATAGCGTTCATTTTGCATATTAAAAAACAAATGCAGCAAGGAGGAATCGAACACAAGACCTCCACCAAGTAAGGGGTGTTACGGAACCAGTGCACCACTTGACACAATTTGATTTAGTTGGATACGTAATAAATTTTTAGTTTGTATGCAGCGAGGCAATTACTAAAAAATGGAATAAAAGTTAGAGAATTGGGGACTCGAACCCAGGACCTCGGCAAAGAAAGCATTACAGTTAACCGCTAGACCACTGCACACTTCATGATTAAATAAAAAGCGGGACATATAAGTAATATCTATGCAGCATGGCAATAAATAAAAAACAATAGATAAATCCCATTCTTTTGGCATAGTTTACGATAAAGTTCCCATATTTGACACATAGGTGTATCTTGACATGAGAAACAATGTTGCCAAAGTGAATTTTTATATTATTTATAGAAAATTCATTTTTTGCATTTTCTAAGTGCCAAAAATGACTTTTTTGTGAAGCAAGTACGAAAAACATGGCGCAAAATGGCACCAGTACAATTTTCACGGAAATTAGTCCATATTTGAAGGATCATCCCGAATTATTAGGATTTTTCTCTCTTTCTACCTAATTTCGCTTATTTAAATGACTTTATGTCAATTTTTTAAAATTAATTCAAATTTGAACTACAAGCGTGTGATGGTTTCTCTTAATTTTTTGAAAAAATAATTTTAAGATACGCAAGTAGTGATTATATCACAGAACCATTGATAGTTTTGTAAAAATCGACCCTTTTCAATGAATAGTTATCCTAACCATTTTGACCATGCTTTCAAAAAAATAAAATAATGTGAAAACAAACTCAAAAAAATAAATCCTTTGGCATGGGGTCCCTTTATGTGTAGTAGAAGCTAGGATAAATGATAAACATCAGTTTTGACAAACCTTTCAAAAATATTATTCACAAGAAGGAATATCATGTATAAACATCTATAGGTTTTAATCCAAATGACCAAGGTATGGCCATTCTTGTGGCATAGTTTGTGATAAAGTGCCCATATTTGGCACATAGGTGTATCTTGACATGAGAAACAATGTTGCCAAAGTGAATTTTCATATTATTTATAGAAATTTCATTTTTTTCATTTTCTAAGTGCCAAAAATGACTCTTTTGTGAAGCAAGTACAAAAAATGGTGCAAAATGGCACCAGTACAATTTTCAAGCAAAGTAGTCCATATTTTAAGGATCGTTCCTAGGATTTTTCTCTCTTTCTATCTAATTTCGCCTATATAAATGACTTTATGTCGATTTTATGAAAGTAATTCAAAATTGAACTACAAGTGTGTGATGGTTTGCTTTAAATTTTTTCCAAAAATCACTTTAAGGTACATAAGTATTGATTATATCACAGAACCATTGATAGTTTTGAAAAAATCGTCCCTTTTCAATGAATAGCCATCGTAACCATTTTGACCATGTTTAAAAAAATCAAATAAAGTGAAAACTAACTCAAAAAAGAAATCCCTTGGCATGTGATCCTTTTATGTGTACTAGTTGCTAGTATAAATGATAAACTTAAATTTTGACAATGTTTCAAAAATATCATTCACAAAAATGACTATCACCTATAATCATCTATAGGTTTGAAACCAAATGATTAACGTATGGTCATTCCCGTGTCATAGTTTGTAATAAAGTGCTCATATTTGACACATATTTGTGTCTTGGCATAGAAAACAATTTTTCCAAACTGAATTTTCAAATTATTTGTTAAATCCTTGATCCAGCGTCATTGTGTCGGGCCAATCAGAACGCAATGATTTGCCTCCCACGGATTGCCCCCCCAAATACGCCATATGAACGTCCGCCTAACAGTACTGCGTCCCATCCGTCCGTACACATAGACGCAGCGCCGCACCTAAACCCTAAAGCCAACCGCACCCACGATCCTTCTGCGCCGCCGTCCACGCTCCACCCACCTCCCTCCTCCTCTCTCTCCTTGCGCGATGCAGACCTCACCGCCACGATCCAGATCAAGCCGTCGCTCCGTCGACGGATCCCTTCTCCCTCGGCACCGTGCTGCTGGGAGGGCGCTGCACGCCGGCCACCAGGGCACGAACGCCATGGAAGGCCTTCGTCACGCACGCCGCCACCGACGGATTGCGGCGGCCGAGGTGCGTTCGTCCGACCCCATCTCGCGGGACGTGCAAGGTACGGCAGCCTCCTCACCACTCACCGTTTGATCTACTTTTTTAGGCGTGTGGAGCTCGAGGGGCAGCCAGCGCCGGCCTCGTCGGCGACCATGTCGGACGGAAGCCGCACAGGGTGGCCTCCTTCCGCGTCCCCTCAATCCTGCAGGCCGCCCAAACTCGCTGTTCCCAGCCACAAGCACGGCGGCTTCCTCTGCCCCGACCACCGTCGACCTGGTACGTGCTGTCTTCCTCCCTCTCCGGTTTGTGTTCACAAATTTCCCATTGATTCGGTCGCTGCCATGGACGGTGGGCTTAGTTATGTCATCAGGAGATACTCAGCTGTGGCAGCAGCAGCCTCACGTCCTTAACCTCTTTTTTCAGGTCCTTGGGCCATCCGCAAGCGCGTCTTGGTAGTTAACTCATCCGCTGGTTAGCGAAGATTGCAAAATGTAAGTACTATTAGCTGTTACCCTTAATCATGTACTGTTGTTATGACTCAGTTGATCCAGACATGCTGAAATGCAGTAGCACGTACAGGTTTGTGCAACTCATGTTGGATGAGTTACAGTCTTAAGATGAGATATATGTGGAACTCATGTTACACGTATTTTTTTTCAGGTTTACTATTGTGAAACCCCAAAACTACATGGTTGTGCTTATTTGGAAGTGAGGTTACCAACAGACAACTATTTCTTTTGTTTTTTCATTTTTGTATCAATCCATCTGTTGTGCTGTGATTTTATGAAAAAAGCAAAAAGAACTGATCCTCTGCATATGTTGATCAGGTCCTTCTGAATCCAATTGTCATAGCTCGACAACAGTTTGAAAGGCAGACTTGGAAACACTCACACTTCCCTTTCCTTTGTCTATGCTTGGTCTGTCATGGAAGTAAAAGTAAGTGCCACCGACCCACTTGTGTTTTGTAGCCCCTTTAATTATAGTACACTTCTATTTCCTCTGGTCTAATACAATTGTGTGACAGTCTAATGACGATAATTTTTTAGTTGCAGAATAGCCCATCATGATTGGGGTGAGTTTATAAGATTTCGCCGGATTGGCTGCACATTGGAGAAGACTATGGGTATTCATTTCAAAATCTCACCAGGTACTAAATTGCAGTATCTACGCCACATATGTTCAGTTTATTCTTGTCAACATAGCAAATGCCAGCAAGACTCATTATTTTCTTTCTTTCTGGAAATAAAAGAAGAGAGATATAATCTGTTTATTCTTGTGCATTATCTAATCTGGTAATGAATACGTGTGCAGGTACTAGCTGAATGTAAGGTTGCTGTCAAGAGGAATTTGTTGAGAGGATCATGGCTGCATGCAAGCAAGCTGATATTTTGTTGTTAGATGCTTAGATGCTTGAAATACTAGTATGATGTCAAGCGTTCATAAGTTTTGGGGACCTGATGTAGTCTCAGGCTGTAACTCTATGTGTTTGTAAATTTTTTTTGTGAATATCTATCGGTTATATGTTGCACATTTGACTTCATATATTTCTAGATTTTCATTGCGTCAAAACATCTAGTTGGTTGAAAACAAATCCAAAAATACCAAAATAACGTCATGAATAAAATGCAATCTCGCACCGTGTGGGTCTCCAACATGACATAATGCCACGTCACTACCATTTGGACCCACATGCCAGCATCCACTTAAGTGATGTCAGACCCATGTTGTCAGCAGCCACATCAGCATGATGGGACCCACATGTAAGGCCATGTCAGATTTTTTGGACCAATCAGATTCTTCCTAGCATTTTGATATTGACGAAATTCCCAATTTTTAGTGACAAATCTGTCTGTCAACGATTAACACTAAACGTTGACGGATTTCTAAGTCGTCACAATCAAACGTTTGACGTTGACGAAAATGAGCATACCGTCACCCCCGATATTTTATGAAGGAGCTTCTGTGACGAGCCCCTTGGCGATCAAAATTCGTCACCCCAATGTAATCGTTGACGAATTTTGGCTTATACATGACGAAAGTGATTTGTCAAAAAATATATTTTCCTTGTTAGTGGGAAGAAGCTCGGGCAGCTGAAAAGGATGAACTCCTTCGAAAATCTGCTTTGGCTCTACTCGGTAAGCTCTTTCACACATCTCTGTCGATTATTACTCTTATGAATCCATTTCTTCATCAACGGTTTTCTCCAATTTGATTTCTTGCAGAAGCCGCCAGTATCCCTGCTACTGTCTTGGACAAAGTTCCGAATAACTCCCCGGCAAATGGTGTGTCGATGGCTCTCGCCTCCCACCAGCTTACCCGGGATCTTCTTAACAAGGGAAAGGGTGCCCCGGCGCGGATGCATTCGATGATTTTCCCCAAGATCAAGCAGGAGAAGACTTTGGGGCAGCTGATTGATGCCTTCGCGGTTGACACCAAGGAAGTTATTGAGGTATTCAAGCGTACCTCGCGTACCTATGGTGCCCTCCTTGCCTTCCAACTTATGATGGGTTACGGCTTTAAGGCTGACATCGAAGAAATGACTAAGGAGCTGCCGAAAGAAAAAGATGGGCGATTTGTTGACTTAAGCGCCTTTACAGTGTCTGCCCGTACTTGTGCTCGCCAGCTCCTTGAACTAGTTTCGTCAGGAAAGACATCGGCTGGTCCCAGCTTATCGACTCAGACCCAGGCTCCTTGATTGTTGTAACAATTTTATCCTCGGGCTAGTGTCAAACATTATTCTGTTGCAAGAACTTATGTTTGTAATGAACACTGTGCTGGCAATGTTGCCAGCACACCTTTGTCATAATATCTTCACTTGTACTTCTTTTGATAGGAATTACTTGTACTTCTCCCGATGGGAGTTACGTTGGATGCTCAATTTGACCATATCCGTCATCCTTTTTAACGCTGTTTCGTGCAGGTTTTCCCGGTGCCCTCGTTTGTCGACGAATCTTCGGGCGTTCTTCCCGAAGGTGATCGGATCCAGCGGATGAAGGATCGGATCACCCAAATAGAAAAGGATCTGCGCAGCACTTACGCCTTAGCTGCTATTGTCAATAAGAAGAGTGAAATTGCAGCCGACGTGGAGCGGTACGCTCTTACTGAGCTGCATAAAGCTACCAAGAGTTTGAACTATAAGTTCCTTGATCCCTGCGCCCTTTTGTCGATAATGCCTTATCTGATCCTTTATTTATTCCTTTGCCAGTCATAGCTCTGAACCGTGCGGAAGAAAACAAACGGATTCACGAGCATGTGCGTGCATTAACCCAGCTATCATCAGCCGAAGAGATTTTCTGGCGGGAGCACTCGAAGGCTTCTGCTGTCGCGCAATTTCATGATCGGGGTTCAGCAGGTCCACCACTTTTTTGACAAGTGCTACAAGGCTATGAGGGTGGTTTGGAAAACGATGTTCCCTTTGAACGCAGTTCCCCCAACGCTCCTTGCTTTGATGTCTGAGTTTGGTAATGCCAAGAAGATCCGAGACTTGGTGCACGCGCAAGTTTTTGCAGGGGCCAGGTTTACACTTGCCCTTGTACTTGCCCGTTATCCCTCGACAGGTTTGCTGTCGATTGCCAACGCAACTGGAGACTTGGAGGCACTGTATCCGAAGGTATTGTTGCCTGCCAATATAATTGTTGACAGACTTGAGGAGGATTCAAGGGTACCTAAAGAAAGAGGAACTCCGCAAGGGTAATTTTAGGGATTTAATGTTTGCTTTGTAAATAGATAATTTGGCTACTTCATCCAAGTGTTTGGATTATGTAATGATGCCTTTTCATTCGGTAGATACATGCATATGTACTTTTACCATATTATTGCCGTTGGCAAGTTTTGACTGAGCGAATCTGAGTTGCTCGTTTAAATGTATGTATATTGGTTGGTTAGCAAATCATTTGAGTGACCAGCTCGTGTTGCAGGTTTTGCTAAACCTGTTGTATGCGCAACTTTGCTTTCAACCGATGTATGTTTCGACAGGCACTCCCGAATATTTCGGGTGTAGTGGTTCTGCCGATGAGCCCGTTGTTCTTTGATATTTACATAGATGAAATATCGAACGTGGGTTGTGTTTATATGTATTTCCGAACTCTTGCTATTTACGGCACTCGTAAGGGCATCTATAGCAGAGTGAATGGTAAATGTCTTTTAGCACTCGTAGAGGCTTGTTTGGAGCACGATCTTCTGCCTCGTACTATGTTTGCATAGTGATGGGGCTTAGAAGTTTGTAGTTACTGCAATGCTTAACAAAGAATTGAAGCTTAAGTTTTCATTAATAAGGTAAGCACGAGGCTAGAGGGCGAAAAAAGGAAGGCCCTGTTAAAAAAATAAAAGAAAATAAAGGCTGATAAATTGCTTAAGCAAGGAAGGGGTTCTTCTCTTCTTCTGGCTGCTTCACCGCGTTAGTAGTTGCTGCAGCGTTGCTGGTTTCATCAGGGGTTTGGGCAGTGGTTGCCAGCGTCTTGCTATCTCCTAAGCCTTCTGTGCCATCAACTGCCGACCCTTTTGCTTCCGAGGCTTCTGCTGCCGAAGCTTCTGCTGCCGAAGCTTTAAGGGCGAGAGCAGCTGGCTTCTTCTTGGTTTCCCTGTCATCTTTTTCTTCCTTGACTTCTCGTAATGACAGCTTGGGTGGAGGGTCGACGATTTCTTGCTGTGACCCGAACTTTGCAGCAATCCTCTGAAAGTCACGATCACAATTGTCCGAGCGTGAAAAACTTCCATAGACTGTGATGTTTGTCCCGTTGTTCCCAGGCATTTTCAGCTTGAGGTATGCATAATGCGGCACATCCATGAACTTGGCATACGCTGGTCTCCCGAGTATAGCGTGATACTGTGACTCCCAGTTCACCACTTCAAACTCGATCTTTTCCTTCCTGAAATTGTCGGCTCTGCTGAAGATAACATTCAGGTAGACTTTGCCAAGAGAGTAGCCCGGTGCGGTTGGAAGGATCCCATGGAGGCAGGTGTCTGTTTCTTCCAGCATCCTCATGGTGATCCCCATACTTCTGATTGTGTCGATGAATATCAGATTTAGCCCGCTTCCACCATCCATGAAGATTTTACTCATCTTGAACCCCCCCCCCCCCCCAATTTGTGCTTCGACTATCAAGGCAGTGTGTCCTGGTTTTGGTATGGTCATCGGGTGATCTGCTCGACTGAACGTAATGTTCTAAGAAGACCACTCGACATACTCGGGGATGTTTGCCATGATGCTTTCTGCCAAGTTGATCTCTCGGGTGAACTTCTTCATCTCCCTTTTCGAAACACATGTCCTATGGATCATGCTCATCTGCCCACGTGGTGGTGGGAACGCCTCGTTGGGTTGATGAGGTTGAGCCTGCTGGACTTGATGCTGCGGTGGAGGTGGGGGTGGCGGTGGTAGTTGTTGCTGGCCTGACTACTGGATGAGTTTGTGCATGTCAAGGAACTGCTGACAGTCCCTGAGCAGGTGACTCGACTTCGTTTTGCCGTCCTTGGAATCGACATACGAATGCAGGTAACAGGGGGCGTTGATCTGCTCAGCGTAGGGTAATTCAGTAGTCCTCTGCTGTCGTGGTTTATAGTTGCCGCGGTTCCCAGAGTTGTTCCGATTACCGTCGTGTCGATCGTCTCGATCGTCCTGTCGATCGGAATACCCTGCGGCTACCAGATTGTTATCATCATAGTTGCGGTTCTTCCTTCTTTTGTGACGATCCCTTCGGCCACCCGAGTCGTGCTTCGGCTGGTTATCGTCTTCGTCGTCACTGCGCTGTCGTGGCCTTCGTACATTGTCCTCACCATCAGCCCAACTGTTGGCGATTTCCATTAACTTGGTTATGGTTTTTGGCTTTTTGCGCCTGAGTTCTTCTATGTAGCTCTCCCGCTGAACACCATCGCTGAAAGCGTCGATTGCTCTGTCGACAGATACGTCTTCGGCAGCGTTCAGGAGTTTTGTGAATCTCCCGATGTATGAACGCATCGACTCCTTGTGCTTCTGTCCGCAGTTTCGCAACTCTTTGATCCCAACGGGCCTCTTGTATGTTGCTTGGAAATTGGCAACGAAGGCATCTACTAGGTCGTCCCATGATTTAACGGAACCTTTCGGCAGCCCCCTTAGCCAGGCTCGCGCTGAATCCTTCAAGTAGAGTTGTAAGCATTGCATTGCTGCTATCTGGTTTCCTTTGTGCAGGATCACAGTCTGCAGGTAGTCGTCTATCCAGGATCTTGGTTCCTTCTGCCCATCGTACTTGGCAGCGTCGGTAGGGGTAGGCTTGAACTTTTTGGGCGGCATCGTTTCACGGATTTTGTAACTTAGACAGTCGGCTCCCCTGAGCTCGCCGTCGTACTCCTGATCTTCATCCAAAGAATCGCTATCGTTGTCCTTTCTAGCGACGCGTCATCGCCTTGCTTTGTCGATCTTGCTCTGGGTGATTTCGTCCCGAGCATCTCTCGCATGATGTTTTGAACCACTGCCTTGCACCGTGGTCTTTTCCTTTTGCGGGACTAGGTTGTTCCCCAATATCGCGAGACTCTCCAGGGCACCTCGATGAGCTTGAGCCATGGATCCTTCGGGGCGCTGGTTGATGAGGTATGCGGCGAGGTTGGCCGTTGCTCCTGCAACGGTTTTCGGCCATGGCATGCCCGCGGTATCCATAGTCATAAAGGATTTAGTCAGATTCGACGTTATTTCTCTGGCGTCATCTTCCGAAAGCCTGGATAGTCTCGACCGGTGCTTGCCTGCTCCCTGAGTGTTTCGGGAGGCACTCCCTTGCGAGCCCCTTCGCCGCTCACTGGATCGATCTGCCGCAGATAGGCGTCTCTCGAGGGTGGCTTGCTCTTTCGACAGGTCACTACAAGAAATCTGCCATAATATGATGTTTTTTTTATGACTGGAAATCAAAATGTCATAGCTTTATGACGTTCCTAGCTTTGACCGTCCTTGGCCACTCGGGGGGGGCAAAACCCTAGAAAATCGTGACGTTATTGGGCAAAAATGTCATTGCCAATTTAGGTCAAAACGTCATTAGCAAAATTAAGTGGCCTACGACGTTTTTCCACTGCCGATTGCGACAAATCAATAACGTCATTGGCATGCCAAAAAAAATTAGCCAATCAGAAAACAGAAAACAACCTACCAAGGATCAGCTCCAAACTTGAATCTCAACCGTCCGAAGCATCCAACGCACCAAACCACGCGCGGAATTTTCCCATTGGCGCCTAAATTTTTTGGGTCACGCGCGCGAGGACCAACCAGGCCACTTTAATTTTGCTTCCGCCCCGCCCCGTCCCACCACTCCTCCCCGCCGCATCCAACCCTAACCAGATCCACACCACCTCCTCCGCCGCCCCCACCACCTCCTCCGCCGCGCGGAAGCTCCCCATCAAGCGCCGCTCCCCGCCGGAAAGGAGTCGGGAAAAGGAGGCGCTGAGAACCAGTACCGCAACCCCATGATCTCCACCGCCGGATCCGGTCGCCCCTGTCCTCAAGGTCGGCGATCCCATCTTGATCCGCGCACTGGAGCGGTGCTCCTCGTCGGCCTCTGCCTCGCCTCGGCGTCTGCGTCTTCCCTAACGCGCAGGCACGGTGACCCTCAACGGCCTTAAATTCGCCCGCTTCCTCAAGGTCCTCAACTCCAGCGCCTCCACCTCCCGCCTCAACGACAATCCTCCTTACCTCTCTGCTCGAAGATGGAGATGAAGGGCCGACGAGGGAGTTCTTCTACAGCTGCGACGGTTGGCATGAAATCTCTGGATCTGGCATGGTTTGTTCTCGATTTGTGCAGGGTAGGTGTAATAAATTTTATTGCTAGATGTAGACTGATATGCAGGCATTATTTGATCTGGAGAATGATACATATGTCTTGATGTTAGTCGTTCATCTAGTCTACAGTAGATATCTGCAGCCCAGTTGATGGTTCACTGTTAGTCCAGTAGTCTTGTAGCTAATGACAAGCAGTCGGTAATTTCATGGCAATTTTCGTATTACTGTGAGTCTAGTTTCACAAATCGAAGGGGCTCAAGGAACAGATTACTCCTCTGTCTGATTTTGAGGACAAACTCAAGTTTTTTTCATCGTTTTGTACTGTTATACCTTGCCTGCTCTACTAATTGTCCTTACTGTTTTCTCGCAATTTTCAATAATAACTAATAGTATTGCAGTAAATCACTGCTTGCCTAATTCGAATATCATCCACTAGTTTCAACATTGACCGTCGAAAATTTGAAGAATTATATCGTAAAAAAAATGAAGCATCAATTTGCTTCCTGGTGTAAAAAGCTATTAACATGCTATTGGTACTCGATTTCTTTCCAGCTGAATGTCGCATTTGTTTCTATCTTGTTTAATATCTGCTAACTAAAATGCATCTCATGCTTGCACAGGTGTCCAGCTTGCAGAAACTACAAGGTATAGAGCCTATTGCAGTGGACTGTATCATATAATGATCTGAAATGCTACTGTTGCTAATCTTGAAATGCTACTGTTGCTAATCTTGATTTCTATATATATATATGCAAAACATTTGCAATGTTACTAGCATAGGTCTACAGAACATTCCATTGTTTCTATATACGATGTAATATATCTACAGCTAAAGTTCCTTATCCATTTTGTTACAGCACTGGGTAGTATGCATGTATGGGAATATTACAGGCCATTATCTGGGGAAGCTATTTCCTTTAGTGGCTGTGATGATCACCAGATATATCATCAGCAAGTTCTAATCTGATACATTTTCTTGTAATAATAGTTGGTATTATAATCAATATTTGATATTCTTCTGCAACTATCTCTTTTTCTACAGTACTTGTTCTCCCAAGTTTTATTTGGCTCAAGTCTCATGTGTGTACATATTATACATCATGCTGTAATTATTTCATGCTAATATTTAATTGGCCCTTACTGTACTTGGTTTTACCTGCAGCAGCATCCTAGTATTACTTGGTTTTACATCGCCTCTTCTGGGTGTGCTTTATTTTAGAAACATTTAACATATTTATTAAAGATATTACTTGTCAAATATGGCATAGCTTGCATCATACTGCCATGTATTCAAAGCTACCGAGTAAAACTTGCAATTTGAGTTGATCACCTCGTGCATTCATTTTGCAATCATTGAAAATAGTGTAGGGTTTCGGTTCAAATGTTCTTTACTAGAGCCGTCTGCTAATACTAACAAGTATGATGTTTTATCCTGTGAAGACTGCACAACCTGTTGCTTTCTGGCTCCCATGGTGCCTAGGGTAGGTGCTAAATTCGGGTGAGACAGGTCGGTATGGTTAATTTCTGCTGAAACCAGTAACCATAAAAGATCACATGCCTTTTTTTCTGGATATCTTTGAACCGAAACCCTACACTATTTTCAATGATTTTATATGATCTTACTAATATCTGAATATCTGAATATCTTTGTATTGGGATCTGGTCGATCTTATATGATCTTACTTCATGATGTAAGTTTTAAGTCATACTGATATGTGTAGAAAGGAAACTATTGTACCTTAGTTCTCTCTCTGAGAGGTATCCGACTTAATTCTAAAATAAAATGTTAAATTATGGATGTTTCCTGATGCTACTGTATGTTTTGTTTGAACAAGGATAGAGAATAACTTAAAAGTTGCCTGCTGCACTACTGTGTGTTCTTCATGATCTATGCAAACGATGTTTTCATTGATTATTCTAAGATAAAATGTTAAGTTATAGCTGTTTCTGAATGCTACTGTATGATTTGTTTGACCAAGGACAGAGAATAACTTGAAAGTTGCCTGCTGCACTACCGTGTGTTCTTCATGATGTATGTAAACCATGTTTTCATTGCTTATTGAGCACCCATGGTTCATCTTGGAGCTCCCCCTATATTTTATCTTATAGCCTTGCCAGTAATTATGACATACTTTTTAGTTTCTCACTTCTGTATTGTACCAGCATTCACATTTTATGAGTTCACCCCTTTGCTTCAGTTAAGTGGAGTCTATGATTCAAGTGTTAATGATATCTGTGTAATCTGCTCATCTTGTTATTGGACAATGTACCATGAGTAATCTGCTCATCTTGTTATTGGACAATGTACCATGAGTAATCTGCTCATTTGTGCTCAGATGCTAAAATATTCATTGGTTGCATGATATTATCCAGCAATTACCTGTTTGACAGTCATGCCTTTGGATGTTTGTTTTTGTGCAGGATGGATGGATGAGCCTATGACAGATGCTTGTTCTTGGACAGGTTGTGTTAGCCAGGTGCTGGGATGCAATGTTGGACGGTGATGTGCTCACAGGGAACAGGTTGCTGTGCGGTTGGTGGAGCGGAGAGTTCCTGATGATGCATCATTAAGAAGGTGACCTGGAAGTTAGGTTATGACAAACTGATTCTCAGTCGTCTAGAATGGCATGCTTTGGTTCTTATGATTTGACTCGATGGATGTTGCGTGCTGTAATAGTCTAGCCGGTTTGTTTTCATTATCCTTTGGATTCAGCTGCAGCCTCGTCATTCCTGTATGTGTTTTTTGGAAAAATACTAGAATAGACTTCATGTATTCATCTTTTGGCGTCTAAATATTATCAGATCGTGTGAAATAAATGCTGACAAATGGGACCAATGGGAAAATGAAACCTGACACGTGGGGTCTCTATATGTAATTGGCTAAAAAAAATAAGCTAAAAAGGCCGAGGTAATTGCGCTAGTTACGGGCCAAGGCCCAACAAAGCCGAAAAAAATAATCAGAACTAATGGGCTCAGCCCACATAAGGAGCTGAATGGACCGGGCTGAATTCAGATAACGACGTTTCTAATTCGTCATAATTTTGCCACGTCGGATTGCCACGCTGGACTCGGGGGCAGGTGCCCATGACGTTTTGGGAACGTCATGCCGGCAGTGACATTTTAAAACGTCACAAAGCTCTACGACGTTTTCAAGTGGAACGTCTTAAGCAGTCACTGCTGACTCCCAGCTTTCGACGTTTTGAAAAGTGTCACCGTAACGTCACAAGTAGCCATAAGTGACGTTTCAGTGACACCTTTATTTTGTCAACTTATGGCAGATTTCTTGTAGTGGGTGCTCCCGGTTTTTCTCTAATATAGAGCGATAAGCATTGAGGGTTCCAACCGAAGTTCCTGCGGGGAGTGGTGTGTTGTTGAGTACTACTGCCCTGGCTGCTGCCCACTCCTCATCCGCGATGGTGTAGTCGCTATCGCGGTTGCTGGCGCTGTTTTCAAAACTTGCCCTTCTACTGGAACGGGGAGTATGGTCCTCGTCTCCTCTGCGCCTTGTGTTTCCCGTGTTATTGGCGACATAAACCTGATGGTGTGCCGTTCTTTGGGTGGTTCCCTGGATGATGTTGTCGATACTGTCCTCTCCCGATGAATACTGGGCGTTGCAGATGAACGGCGTGTCGCTCGATCCCAGCCCGTGCCTGGTGTCGCAGTTCAGGCAATAGTACGAAGTTAATTCCGAAGATGTGGGATCGTCAGACCCTACCGACATGGAGGACACCGAGCGGGGAGTCGAGGGCACGGGTGAGCACGTCGATCCTGTCAGACCAGCCGATGGGTCTGTTGGAGATATGCCCAAGAGGCAATAATAAAATGGTTATTATAATATATCTTTGTGTTTATGATAATGTTTACATACCATGCTATAATTGTATTAACCGAAACATTGATACATGTGTGTTATGTAAACAAACAAATGAGTCCCTAGTAAGCCTCTTAACTAGCTTGTTGATTAATAGATGATTAGTTTCATAATCATGAACATTGGATGTTATTAATGACAAGGTTATATCATTATATGAATGATGTAATGGACACACCCAAATTAAGCGTAGCATAAGATCACGTCATTAAGTTATTTGCTATAAGCTTTCGATACATAGTTACCTAGTCCTTATGACCATGAGATCATGTAAATCACTTATACCGGAAAGGTACTTTGATTACATCAAACGCCACTGCGCAAATGGGTGGTTATAAAGGTGGGATTAAGTATCCGGAAAGTATGAGTTGAGGCATATGGATCAACAGTGGGATTTGTCCATCCCGATGACGGATAGATATACTCTGGGCCCTCTCGGTGGAATGTCGTCTAATGTCTTGCAAGCATATGAATAAGTTCATAAGAGACCACATACCACGGTACGAGTAAAAAGTACTTGTCAGGAGACGAGGTTGAACAAGGTATAGAGTGATACCGATGATCAAACCTCGGACAAGTAAAATATCGCGTGGCAAAGGGAATTGGTATCGTATGTGATTGGTTCATTCGATCACTAAGTCATCGTTGAATATGTGGGAGCCATTATGGATCTCTAGATCCCGCTATTGGTTATTGGTCGGAGTGAGTACTCAACCATGTCCGCATAGTTCGCGAACCGTAGGGTGACACACTTAAAGTTGGATGTTGAAATGGTAGAACTTGAATATGGAATGGAGTTCGAATATTTGTTCAGAGTCCCGGATGAGATCCCGGATATCACGAGGAGTTCCAGAATGGTCCGGAGAATAAGATTCATATATAGGAAGTCATTTTATGTGTTTGAAAATGATCCGGTGCATTTATGGAAGGTTCTGGAAGGTTCTAGAAAAGTCCGGAAGAAAGTCACTTTGGAAGGCGGAGTCCCGAAGGGACTCCACCACCATGGCCGGCCAACCCTAGGGGGTGGAGTCCCAGGTGGACTCCACCTAAGGTGGCCGGCCACCCCCTCCCAAGGGAAGGTGGGAATCCCACCTCTAGTGGGAGTCCTAGCTTTGGTAGGTTTCATGTCATATGGAAGGTTTTGGTTTGGGGTCTTATTCGAAGACTTGTAGACCAACTCTTGGGTGTTCCACCTATATAATGAGGGCCAAGGGGAGGGGGCCGGCCACCCCAACACAACAAGGTGGCCGCACCACCTAGATGGCCGGCGCCCCCTCTCCCCAAACCCTAGCCGCCCCACTCCTCCTTCTTCCCCGCTCGCTTAGCGAAGCTCCACCGGGATTCTCCACCGCCACCGACACCACGCCGTCGTGCTGTCGGATTCAAGAGGAGGTAATACTTCCGCTGCCCGCTGGAACGGGGAGGTGGACGTCGTCTTCATCAACAACCAAACGTGTGACCGAGTACGGAGGTGCTGCCCGTTCGTGGCGCCGTGATCAAGATCTTCTACGCGCTTTTGCAAGCGGCAAATGAACGTCTATGATACGTCTCCGACGTATCGATAATTTCTTATGTTCCATGCCACATTATTGGTGATATCTACATGTTTTATGCACACTTTATGTCATATTCGTGCATTTTCTGGAACTAACCTATTAACAAGATGCCGAAGTGCCGATTCTTTGTTTTCTGCTGTTTTTGGTTTCAGAAATCCTAGTAAAGAAATATTCTCGGAATTGGACGAAATCAACGCCCAGGTTCCTATTTTGCCCGGAAGCATCCAGAACACACGAGAACCGCCAGAGAGGGGGCACAGGCCCACCAAACCCTAGGCCAGCGCGGCCAAGGGGGGGCCGCGCCCCCCTATAGTGTCATCGCCCCTTCGACCTTCTGACGCCGCCTCTTCGCCTATATAAAGCCCCTCGACCTAAAACCTCGAGACAAAAAAGCCATGGTACGAGAGACCATCCAGAGCCGCCGCCATCGCGAAGCCAAGATCTGGGGGACAGGAGTCTCTGTTCCGGCACGCCGCCGGGACGGGGAAGTGCCCCCGGAAGGCTCCTCCATCGACACCGCTGCCATCTCCACCGCCATCTTCATCACCGCTGCTGTCTCCCATGAGGAGGGAGTAGTTCTCCATCGAGGCTCGGGGCTGTACCGGTAGCTATGTGGTTAATCTCTCTCCTATGTACTTCAATACAATGATCTCATGAGATGCCTTACATGATTGAGATTCATATGAGTTTTGTATCACAATTCATCTATGTGCTACTCTAGTGATGTTATTAAAGTAGTCTATTCCTCCTCCATGATGTAATGTTGGCAGTGTGTGCATCATGAAGTACTTGGTTTATGCTATGATTGTGATCTCTTGTAGATTATGAAGTTAACTATTACTATGATGGTATTGATGCGATCTATTCCTCCTTTCATAGTGTGAAGGTTACGGTGTGCATGCTATGTTAGTACTTGGTTTGGTTGTGTTGATCTATCTTGCATTCTAAGGTTATTTAAATATGAACATTGAATATTGTGGAGCTTGTTAATTCCGGCATTGAGGGTTCGTGTAATCCTACGCAATGGTGTTCATCATCTAACAAGAGTGTAGAGTATGCATTTATCTATTCTGTTATGTGATCAATGTTGAGAGTGTCCACTAGTGAAAGTCTAATCCCTAGGCCTTGTTCCTAAATACTGCTATCGCTGCTTGTTTACTATTTTACTGCGTTACTACTGCTGCGTTACTACTGCTTGTTTACTGTCCTGGGCAAAGCACTTTTCTGGTGCCGTTGCTACTACTTATTTATGCCACCTGTATTTCACTATCTCTTCGCCGAACTAGTGCACCTATTAGGTGTGTTGGGGACACAAGAGACTTCTTGCTTTGTGGTTGCAGGGTTGCATGAGAGGGATATCTTTGACCTCTTCCTCCCTGAGTTCGATAAACCTTGGGTGATCCACTTAAGGGAAACTTGCTGCTGTTCTACAAACCTCTGCTCTTGGAGGCCCAACACTGTCTACAGGAAAAGGAGGGGGCGTAGACATCAAGCTATTTTCTGGCGCCGTTGCCGGGGAGGAAAGGTAAAAGGCACTCATACTTCGGTTCCAGGTAAAGTATTTTTCTGGCGCCATTGTGTGTGTGCTCGAAGCTATTTCCTTTAGATCCTGCAATTGCAACTTTTTGTTTCTTGTTTTACACTAGTTAGGCATAATGGAAAACAACAAAAATATGAGAGATCTTTATGAACTTTATCTTGAATTAGGACATGATGTGTTTGAAGAGAGAATTAAAAAACCCATGGAACTTTATATGCATGCTAATGGGAATGTTATTAATATGAATGCTTTGAACACTATTGTTGCTAATGCTATGGAAAATTCTAAGCTTGGGGAAGCTGGTTTTGATGAGCATGATCTTTTTAGTCCCCCAAGCATTGAGGAGGAAATCTACTTTGATGATACTTTGCCTCCTATTTATGATGATTATAATGATAGTAGTCTTATGGTGCCACCTGTTATGGAGGATGAATTTGATTATGATTACAATATGCCTCCTATATTTGATGATAGCTACTTTGTTGAATTTGCTCCCACTATTACTAATAAAATTGACTATGCTTATGTGGAGAGTAATAATTTTATATATGAGACTCATGATAAGAATGCTTTATGTGATAGTTATATTGTTGAGTTTGCTCATGATGCTACTGAATATTATTATGAGAGAGGAAAATATGGTTGTAGAAATTTTCATGTTACTAAAACACCTCTCTATGTGCTGAAATTTTTGAAGCTACACTTGTTTTATCTTTATATGCTTGTTGCATTATGCTTCATGAACTTGTTTACTTACAAGATTCCTTTTCATAGGAAGCATGTTAGACTTAAATGTGTTTTGAATTTGCCTCTTGATGCTCTCTTTTGCTTCAAATACTACTTCTTGCGAGTGCATCATTAAAACTGCTGAGCCCATCTTAATGGCTATAAAGAAAGAACTTCTTGGGAGATAACCCATGTGTTATTTTGCTACAGTACTTTGTTTTATATTTGTGTCTTGGAAGTTGTTACTACTGTAGCAACCTCTCCTTATCTTTATTTTATTGCATTGTTGTGCCAAGTAAAGTCTTTGATAGCAAGGTTCATACTAGATTTGGATTACTGTGCAGAAACAGATTTCTTGCTGTCACGAATCTGGGCCTAATTCTCTGTAGGTAACTCAGAAAATTATGCCAATTTACGTGAGTAATCCTCAGATATGTACGCAACTTTCATTCAATTTGAGCATTTTCATTTGAGCAAGTGTGGTGCCTCAATAAAATTCGTCTTTACGGACTGTTCAGTTTTGACAGATTCTGCCTTTTATTTCGCATTGCCTCTTTTGCTATGTGGGATGGATTTCTTTGTTCCATTGACTTCTAGTAGCTTTGAGAAATGTCCAGAAGTGTTAAGAATGATTGTGTCACCTCTGAATATGTGAGTTTTTGATTATGCACTAACCCTCTAATGAGTTTATTTCGAGTTTGGTGTGAAGGAAGTTTTCAAGGGTCAAGAGAGGAGGATGATATACTACGATCAAGAAGAGTGAAAAGCCTAAGCTTGGGGATGCCCCGGTGGTTCACCCCTGCATATTTCAAGAAGACTCAAGCATCTAAGCTTGGGGATGCCCAAGGCATCCCCTTCTTCATCGACAACATTATCAGGTTCCTCCCCTGAAACTATATTTTTATTCCATCACATCTTATGTACTTTACTTGGAGCGTCTGTATGTTTCTTGTTTTTGTTTTTGTTTGAATAAATACTTGTGTGGGAGAGAGACACGCTCCGCTGGTTCGTATGAACACATGTGTTCTTAGCTTTTAATTTTCATGGCGAAGGTTGAAACTGCTTCGTTAATTGTTGGAAACGGGAAATGCTACATGTAGTAATTGCTAAAATGTCTTGGATAATGTGATACTTGGCAATTGTTGTGCTCATGTTTAAGCTCTTGCATCATACACTTTGCACCTATTAATGAAGAAATACATAGAGCATGCTAAAATTTGGTTTGCATATTTGGTTTCTCTAAGGTCTAGATAATTTCTAGTATTGAGTTTGAACAACAAGGAAGACGGTGTAGAGTCTTATAATGTTTACAATATGTCTTTTATGTAAGTTTTGCTGCACCGGTTCATCCTTGTGTTTGTTTCAAATAAACCTTGCTAGCCTAAACCTTGTATCGAGAGGGAATACTTCTCATGCATCCAAAATCCTTGAGCCAACCACTATGCCATTTGTGTCCACCATACCTACCTACTACATGGTATTTCTCCGCCATTCCAAAGTAAATTGCTTGAGTGCTATCTTTAAACTATTCAAAAGTTATTACCTCTTATTTGTGTCAATGTTTTATAGCTCATGAGGAAGTATGTGGTGTTTATCTTTCAATCTTGTTGGGCAACTTTCACCAATGGACTAATGGCTTCATCCGCTTATCCAATAATTTTGCAAAAAGAGCTGGCAATGGGATTCCCATTCCCAAATTAATTAACAAAAATAGACACTCCTCCATGGTATGTGATTGTTGGACGGCACCCGAAGGATTCGGTTAGCCATAGCTTGTGTAAGCAAAGGTTGGGAGGAGTGTCATCATAATAAAACTAAAATAAAAAAGGCACTCCTTCATGGTATGAGATTGTTGGCAGGCACCCGAGGATTCGGTTAGCCATGGTTTGTGAAAGAAAGGTTGGAAGGAGTGCCACACAAAAATAAAAATAAAATGGGAGCCGCTCTTTGAAGGTTTGTCTGGCAAGGGGGTTAGAGTGCCCACTACCATTCGCTGACAACAACAAACACCTCTCAAAATTTTACTTTTATTGCTCTCTATATGTTTTCAAAACCAAAGCTCTAGCACAAATATAGCAATCGATGCTTTCCTCTTTGAAGGACCATTCTTTTACTTTTATTGTTGAGTCAGTTCACCTATCTCTCTCCACCTCAAGAAGCAAACATTTGTGTGAACTGTGCATTGATTCCTACATACTTGCATATTGCACTTGTTATATTGCTTTGCATTGACAACTATCCATGAGATATACATGTTACAAGTTGAAAGCAACCGCTGAAACTTAATCTTCCATTGTGTTGCTTCAATACCTTTACTAGGAATTTATTGCTTTATGAGTAACTCTTATGCAAGACTTATTGATGCTTGTCTTGAAGTACTATTCATGAAAAGTCTTTGCTATATGATTCACTTGTTTACTCATGTCATTTACATTGTTTTGATCGCTGCATTCACTACATATGCTTTACAAATAGTATGATCAAGGTTATGATGGCATGTCACTCCAGAAATTATCTTTGTTTATCGTTTACCTGCTCGGGACGAGCAGAAACTAAGCTTGGGGATGCTGATACGTCTCCGACGTATCGATAATTTCTTATGTTCCATGCCACATTATTGATGATATCTACATGTTTTCTGCACACTTTATGTCATATTCGTGCATTTTCTGGAACTAACCTATTAACAAGATGCCGAAGTGCCAGTTGCTGTTTTCTGCTGTTTTTGGTTTCAGAAATCCTAGTAAAGAAATATTCTCGGAATTGGACGAAATCAACGCCCAGGTTCCTATTTTGCCCGGAAGCATCCAGAACACAGGAGAACCACCAGAGAGGGGGCACAGGCCCACCAAACCCTAGGCCGGCGCGGCCAAGGGGGGACCCGCGCCCCCCTATAGTGTCGTCGCCCCTTCGACCTTCTGACGCCGCCTCTTCGCCTATATAAAGCCCCTCGACCTAAAACCTCGAGACGAAAAAGCCACGGTACGAGAGACCATCCAGAGCCGCCGCCATCGCGAAGCCAAGATCTGGGGGACAGGAGTCTCTGTTCCGGCACGCCGCCGGGACGGGGAAGTGCCCCCGGAAGGCTCCTCCATCGACACCGCTGCCATCTCCACCGCCATCTTCATCACCGCTGCTGTCTCCCATGAGGAGGGAGTAGTTCTCCATCGAGGCTCGGGGCTGTACCGGTAGCTATGTGGTTAATCTCTCTCCTATGTACTTCAATACAATGATCTCATGAGCTGCCTTACATGATTGAGATTCATATGAGTTTTGTATCACAATTCATCTATGTGCTACTCTAGTGATGTTATTAAAGTAGTCTATTCCTCCTCCATGATGTAATGTTGGCAGTGTGTGCATCATGAAGTACTTGGTTTATGCTATGATTGTGATCTCTTGTAGATTATGAAGTTAACTATTACTATGATGGTATTGATGCGATCTATTCCTCCTTTCATAGTGTGAAGGTTACGGTGTGCATGCTATGTTAGTACTTAGTTTGGTTGTGTTGATCTATCTTGCATTCTAAGGTTATTTAAATATGAACATTGAATATTGTGGAGCTTGTTAACTCCGGCATTGAGGGTTCGTGTAATCCTACGCAATGGTGTTCATCATCCAACAAGAGTGTAGAGTATGCATTTATCTATTCTGTTATGTGATCAATGTTGAGAGTGTCCACTAGTGAAAGTCTAATCCCTAGGCCTTGTTCCTAAATACTGCTATCGCTGCTTGTTTACTGTTTTACTGCGTTACTACTGCTGCGTTACTACTGCTTGTTTACTGTCCTGGGCAAAGCACTTTTCTGGTGCCGTTGCTACTACTTATTTATACCACCTGTATTTCACTATCTCTTCGCCGAACTAGTGCACCTATTAGGTGTGTTGGGGACACAAGAGACTTCTTGCTTTGTGGTTGCAGGGTTGCATGAGAGGGATATCTTTGACCTCTTCCTCCCTGAGTTCGATAAACCTTGGGTGATCCACTTAAGGGAAACTTGCTGCTGTTCTACAAACCTCTGCTCTTGGAGGCCCAACACTGTCTACAGGAAAAGGAGGGGGCGTAGACATCAGTCTACCGCAGCAACAAGAGCCTCATCTTGTAGGTTTTGGAATCTCTTCAAGGGTGAGACTCGATAATCCCCTCGTTGCTACCGTTTTCTAGATTGCATCTTGGCTTGGATTGCGTGTTCGCGGTAGGAAATTTTTTGTTTTCTATGCAACGTTATCCTTCAGTGGTATCAGAGCCGTGTCTATGCATAGATGGTTGCACGAGTAGAACACAATTGTTTTGTGGGCGTTGATGCTAATGTTGTCTTTAGTTCAAGTACTTTGCATCTTTGTGGCATGGTGGGATGAAGCGGCTCGGGCTAACTTTACATGACCGCGTTCATGAGACTTGCTCCACGTTCGACATGCAACTTGTATTGCATAAGTGGCTTTGCGGGTGTCTGTCTCTCCCACCACAGTGAAGATTCAATTTACTCTTTCTATTGACAACACTAGTATCACCGTTGTGGTTCATGTTCGTAGGTAGATTAGATCTTACTCGAAAACCCTAAACCACGTAAAATATGCAAACCAAATTAGAGACGTCTAACTTGTTTTTGCAGGGTTTGGTGATGTGATATGGCCATAATGTGATGATGAATATGTATGAGATGATCATTATTGTATTGTGGCAACCGGCAGGAGCCTTATGGTTGTCTTTAAATTTCATGTTGAGTACTATTTCAAAGTAGTTGTAATAGTTGCTACATGAGGTGAACAACCATGAAGACGGCGCCATGGACCTTGACGCTACGCCGACGATGATGGAGATCATGCCCGTTGATGATGGAGATCATGTCCGTGCTTTGGAGATGAAGATCGAAGGCGCAAAGACTAAAGGGCCATATCATATCACATATATGAATTGCATGTGATGTTAATCCTTTATGCATCTTATTTTGCTTAGAGCAACGACGGTAGCATTATAAGATGATCCCTCACATTAATATCAAGATAATAAAGTGTTCTCCCCTCGTATGCACCGTTGATATAGTTCGTCGTTTCGAAGCATCTCGTGATGATCGGATGTGATAGACTCAACGTTCACATACAACGGGTGTAAGCCATGTTGCACACGCGGAATACTTGGGTTTGCTTGACGAGCCTAGCATGTACAGACATGGCCTCGGGACAACGGAAACCGAAAGGTTGAACACGAGTCATATGGATGATATGATCAACATGTTGATGTTCACCATTGAAGCTACATCATCTCACGTGATGATCGGTTTTGATGTAGTGGATTTGGATCATGTACCACTTAACAACTATAAGGGATGTTGTATTAAGTGGGAGTTCATTAGTAATTAGATTAAAACATGAACTAATTATCATGAACATAGTATGAGTAGTATTTTGAATTAATTTTGTAGTATTGGCATCCGTTTTCTACCATGCGCTAGTCTTGTTATTGAGATAGAAATACTGTTAAAATCTAACAATAAACTTTACGGACTGGTACCGTATTGTTAAAGAATCAAGAAATGTTTAAGTCCTATTGCAAACTTTTAGTAAACCTCACATTGTTGATTCAGAGAGTTATGGTTTCAATTAGTACCTAAAGTTATCTTGTCTCCGTGAAACTTGAAGTTCAAATCTGTTTGAAAAATAAGGAGCTGAAAATTTAGTTTTCAGAAATAATCAAGGTATGAGATATATATGATATCTAAGACCTTATTGCAAGATGATAGAATATAATTTGGTGAGACTACATAAACTCATAAGTTTTATGGGAATGTAGGAAGGTTGAAGACGCAAGGCGTCCCAATCCTCCAACTATTGGGGCACTAACGATATTCGCATATCCATGAAGTGATCGTCCTTAGTATGCACCGTTGCTAAGACTCGTCGTTTCGAAGCATCTCGTGATGATCGGGTGTTATAGATTCTACGTGTGCATACAACGGGTGCAAGCCAGATTTGCACATGCGAATACTGAGGTTAAACTTTACAAGCCTAGCATGTACAGACATGGTCTCGAAAAAGTCATCACGATATGATGGATAAAATTATGAGTGAAATTGTTCATCATATTACAAAGTTACTAATAGTGAAATCTGAAACACTTGTCATATGATGATCAACTTCAATGTAAGAACCTCAAGGTTATTGGTATTTGACCAACAAACCTAGAAGTTATTGAAGGTGAAGTATTTTCTGAATAATGAGGAAAGCTAAAAGAGAAACTACAAAAGATATTTTGGCAGAAAGAAAAGAGAAGACTAGAAAGTCTAGCTCAGGTGTATATACATGATATACATGTTATGGTTGTATTCCTAGTTTGGTCACACAATGAAATTCTTGGGTATAAGTACCATATTGGTTGGTATGAAGTGTCATACAAAACAACGCAATACAAGAATACAATGGCCTAAGTGACTGACAAGGAATATGATAGAAATGCACGTCTGGAACAAAAAATAAAGTGTTATTATGTTCGTCGTTGGCATTCTATCTAGCCCTTAGAATTTATAATAAAGAACTTAATAATTGTTATTTTGCTCTGGTCAAATGAAAACAATGAGTTGTTCAAATTATGACATTACTCCATGTACGATGGATAAGTTATTATAAATCTTAATGGTGAAACACACATACATAAACACTGACGCTAAAATGCCATAAGGCAAATGATTTGAATTCCACTTGTTTGTGGAACCGCCATTTAGGTCATGTTAGAGAGGAACGCATGAAGGAACTCCATGCAAATGGATTTTTGGAGTCATTTGATTTTTGAATCATTTGGCGCTTGCAAATCTTTTCTAAAGAGAATGACTAAAATACCGTTCATAGGCCAAAAGTTGAACGGACAACTAACTTAGTGGAAACATACATGATGATGTAAGAGGTTCACTGGGCATAGTTGTGTGCGGGAGATTCTTCTACTTCATGAAAACTTCCAACAATGAATTGAGTATATATGTGGATATATTCGATAAGGAAGAAGTTTGAAACATTTGAATAGATTCAAATAAATTTCAGCATGAAGTGGAAATCATCGTAATAGAAAAGTCAAATATCTATGATTGGATCATGGGGGAAATATTTGAATTACGAGTTTTAGCGAACATCTAAGAGAGTTATGAAATTGTTCTACAACTCACGTTTCTTGGAGTATCATAATGATGATGGAGTATCCGAGAGATGTATCCAAACCTTGTTGGATCAATGATGAGATAAAATATTGATGCCATTATATTTTTGTGGATTATGCTTTAGAGACTACCGCTTTTACACTGAATAGAGCATCATCATGATCCGTTGAAATGACACCATACGAGTTATGGCATGGGTATGAACCATAATAGTCCTTTCTTAAATTTTGGAATGCATCACATAAAGTAAATAAGTTTACAACCAAAATCGGATGAATGTCTTTGTTGGTTATCCCACAGAATTGATTGGGAATTCTTTCCACTATGGAGACAAAGACAAAAGTGTTTGTCAATGTTTCTTACTTATTTCCAAGAAATTGTTTTTAGCGAAGTATTTGAGTGGGAGGACAATAGAACTTGATAAGGTTTATGAACCTGAGCATAATGATCAGAGTAGCGCAGCATCGGAATTGGTTCCGGAAGCGGCCACGATGATCATGGCTCCCATGTCTACAAAATGTTATAGTCATGGAGATCGAAGTACTTATTGAACCTTGTAGGTATGGTTTACTTTGTGATCAAATAAATGATTTGTGAACAAAGGATTGTTTTTGAACAATGATAAACCAACTACATACAAAGAAGTTATGATGGGCCCTGACTCCGTTAGAATGGCTATACGCCATGAAATCCAAGATAGATGAATACTTTTTGAAAGTAAATGGATCTATAAAATTGATGGACTTGGATGGAATATCCTTGAATAAGCTCGACTTGTCGAAAAGTTGTTTACGACAAAGTTCAAAGAGTTGACTACGATAAGATTAGATCTTCCGTAGCAATGCTTATAGTCTATGTGGATTATTCTAGTAATCGCTACATATTTCTTTCATGAGATATGATAGTAGGATGGCAAAATACATTACTTAACAGAAGTGTGTATTAAAGATGTATACAAGATACAACCAATTATTTTGCTAGTCCGTGGAATACTAGATAGGTATATGAACTTCAATTGGATGAAGTGAGTATCGCGGAGTTGGAATCTTCACCGGATGAAATAGTCAAAGAGTTTTGGATTTCATCAGAAACGATGAAGTTGCTTGCATTTGCAAGAAATTAAGTGGGAGCGCTTAGACATATTTATAGTACTTTATGTAGATGACATATAGTTGGTTATAAATAATGTAATTATATACTTGATTATAAAAGGTTTCATTGAGAATTAACTTCAATGAAAGAATATGGACTGAAACATATTTAGTGTCAAGATCTATGAAGATAGATTGAAACACATAATAAGTTTAAGTCAAAGCACATAGAAAGGATATTGAAGTAGTTCAATATAGAAATATTAAGAAAATGTTCTTGTCATGTGAAGTTTTAACAAGACTTGAGTGTATCTGACACTCAATGAGTAAAAATACATGAGTGATTTAGATCACAATTAATGTGTACACAATCAGATGTCCTGTGCTCTAAAATGTTAGGAGCATATACCAGAATGATTCATGTGATGATCATTGGACAAACAGTAAGAATATCCCTATGTACTTTAGAAGAACCAAGGATATATAAATAGTTTTGTATCGAGAAATGACAAACAAATCGCTGTAAGGTGTTGCACCGATATTGGTTTTGTCACATATAAAAATAAAATTTCAATCTCAAATTAGGCTAAGTGTTGTTTAAAAGGTAGCGCAATACTAGATTTAGAAGAGTTCTAAACATTGTGACGGATTCTACAAAAGAAGGCAGAGTATGTCATTGTTTTGACAATGATTGAGGATGTTAAGTCAAGAAGTTCTTTGAGAACTTGGTGTAGTTCCGATAGTGTCAGAACTTTGAAGCTATATTGTGTATGACAATATTAGTGACATATTTCAGACCGCGGAATTAAGGTTCCACCAGAAGACCGAACATATACAATAAATGCCAACTCATTTGGAAAATGATTGATGCGTGAAGACGCAAATGAATTGCAAAATACATACGTTTCTGAGCATGTCAGATACGTTAACTAAAACCTCTCCCATGAGCAAAACATGATAAAGCACCGGAAGGCCAAGGTGTTATATCTTTACAAATGTAAACTAGATTATTGACTCTAGTGCAAGTGGGAGACTGTTGGAGATATGCCCAAGAGGCAATAATAAAATGGTTATTATAATATATCTTTGTGTTTATGATAATGTTTACATACCATGCTATAATTGTATTAACCGAAACATTGATACATGTGTGTTATGTAAACAAACAAATGAGTCCCTAGTAAGCCTCTTAACTAGCTTGTTGATTAATAGATGATTAGTTTCATAATCATGAACATTGGATGTTATTAATGACAAGGTTATATCATTATATGAATGATGTAATGGACACACCCAAATTAAGCGTAGCATAAGATCACGTCATTAAGTTATTTGCTATAAGCTTTCGATACATAGTTACCTAGTCCTTATGACCATGAGATCATGTAAATCACTTATACCGGAAAGGTACTTTGATTACATCAAATGCCACTGCGTAAATGGGTGGTTATAAAGGTGGGATTAAGTATCCGGAAAGTATGAGTTGAGGCATATGGATCAACAGTGGGATTTGTCCATCCCGATGACGGATAGATATACTCTGGGCCCTCTCGGTGGAATGTCGTCTAATGTCTTGCAAGCATATGAATAAGTTCATAAGAGACCACCTACCACGGTACGAGTAAAGAGTACTTGTCAGGAGACGAGGTTGAACAAGGTATAGAGTGATACCGATGATCAAACCTCGGACAAGTAAAATATCGCGTGACAAAGGGAATTGGTATCGTATGTGATTGGTTCATTCGATCACTAAGTCATCATTGAATATGTGGGAGCCATTATGGATCTCCAGATCCCGCTATTGGTTATTGGTCGGAGTGAGTACTCAACCATGTCCGCATAGTTCGCGAACCGTAGGGTGACACACTTAAAGTTGGATGTTGAAATGGTAGAACTTGAATATGGAATGGAGTTCGAATATTTGTTCGAGTCCGGATGAGATCCCGGATATCACGAGGAGTTAGGAATGGTCCGGAGAATAAGATTCATATATAGGAAGTCATTTTATGTGTTTGAAAATGATCCGGTGCATTTATGGAAGGTTCTAGAAGGTTCTAGAAAAGTCCGGAAGAAAGTCACTTTGGAAGGAGGAGTCCCGAAGGGACTCCACCACCATGGCCGGCCAACCCTAGGGGGTGGAGTCCCAGGTGGACTCCACCTAAGGTGGCCGGCCACCCCCTCCCAAGGGAAGGTGGGAATCCCACCTCTAGTGGGAGTCCTAGCTTGGGTAGGTTTCATGTCATATGGAAGGTTTTGGTTTGGGGTCTTATTCGAAGACTTGTAGACCAACTCTTGGGTGTTCCACCTATATAATGAGGGCCAAGGGGAGGGGGCCGGCCACCCCAACACAACAAGGTGGCCGCACCACCTAGATGGCCGGCGCCCCCCTCTCCCCAAACCCTAGCCGCCCCACTCCTCCTTCTTCCCCGCACGCTTAGCGAAGCTCCGCCGGGATTCTCCACCGCCACCGACACCACGCCGTCGTGCTGTCGGATTCAAGAGGAGCTACTACTTCCGCTGCCCGCTGGAACGGGGAGGTGGACGTCGTCTTCATCAACAACCGAACGTGTGACCGAGTACGGAGGTGCTGCCCGTTCGTGGTGCCGTGATCAAGATTTTCTACGCGCTTTTGCAAGCGGCAAGTGAACGTCTACCGCAGCAACAAGAGCCTCATCTTGTAGGTTTTGGAATCTCTTCAAAGGTGAGACTCGACAATCCCCTCGTTGCTACCGTTTTCTAGATTGCATCTTGGCTTGGATTGCGTGTTCGCGGTAGGAAATTTTTTGTTTTCTATGCAACGTTATCCTACAGGGTCGAGTGACGATGACGCGCTTGAACTCGTCGATCCAGAAGTGGGCGATTGCAACAATCGAAGGATTCCTTCTGCGTTGACGTTGTAGTGGACGCTGCCGAAGGTCATCTCCATGTTTCCTTGTAGATCTGAAAAGTTTGAGCGGGAGGAATCGTTGTGCGGAGTGAACTCGTAGGAGCCGAATCGAATCGGGCTTCCCTGGGTCGGCGATGATGGTGTCGACGAAGTTGCTGATGAAGTTGTCGGTGAAGCCACCGGTGTCATGATTGGATCTGCCGATGCCCTGCCTTGTGCCGACAGGCTTCCCACAGACGGCGCCAATTGTCGAGGGTGCTCCTCGGCAATGCCCTCCGATAGGGGCTTAGGGTTGATGGAATCCTGCAAGCTGACACGAGACATCGGTACACAGACAAGCGGGGAGAGCGATTTACCCAGGTTCGGGGCCCTCGATGAGGTAAAACCCTTACGTCCTGCCTGTCTGTTCTTGATTACGATGATAATAGGTTACAATGGGGTGCCGAATAGTTCGGCTGTGATCTCGTCGAGATGGCTAATTGCTAGGGTAATCTAGCTCTAAGCTTCTGCTGGCTAAGATTGCTAAGATTGATTGTGTCCCTCGATAGCCCCTCTCCTAGCCTTTATATAGGTGGCCAGGTCTCGAGAGGTCTAATCGAGTACGAGTAGGTTTACAACAGATCTATCTCTAAACTTTCCTTGTTCGGCTTCTTCCGTGTCTTGTACTTCAAGTAATCTTCCGCCGCACCGTCCTAGTGGCCCATCTTGCCATCGGGTACCTTCATGGGCCTCTAGCTGGACCGTATAGGGTAGAGCAACATTGGTTACACGAAGGGTAATGCCCACGTCAACGGCGCTAGGGGCCGGGGCGAGGTGGTTCTTCTGGAGCGAAGATGTTAGTCCAGAGGTGGTGGATATGCCGTTCTTCTCCGACTTCGTCGACTGGAGGCGGTGTATCTTGGTCCAAGACAGCACGGGGACGTCCCATGGTCGACGTGCCACAAGGACATGTGCCTCGCTGCTTGCAGCAGGCCTGTTCATCGACTCACAAAGCCTCTTTGGCGACGGTGCTTTTTTTTGGATCTTTCAACGGTGGAGGCTCGGCATCTCTTCTTGCGTTCGTCTCGGCGGCGTTGGAATTAGACGGCGGCCGCTGGCTACGGTGGTTGCAGGAAACCCTAAGGATCGTTTTGTATTTCTCGATCTTTTAGGATTTTATCTGCAAATTCTGGATAATCATTTTATCCCGGTTTGTCTTTTAGTTTCTATGTGTTGCTTCATGTAACTTGGTTTTCGATTAATGAAATATGTGGTTGCTCTAAAAAAAACTCCTCCATATGTACATTCAGTTTCCTCTCTGAACTCTACTTTTGTGTTCATGGCATTAATTGTTGGGTTTCTTTGTGTAATTGCAGGTGTCTCGCTCAGCTTTGCACAAGATGGTAGAAGCTTCAGCCCCAGGAACTTCCACGATTGTGTGTTGTATTCGCATAACCGGCTGCTTGATGGGTGTGTGTGATAACATCTACCTTATGGGTGCCTGGTTAGTTGGCTTTCTCCTTTTAATGTTCGACGTGGATAAATAATGGGGGGGGGGGCTATGACCTTGACGTTTGCTGGCACGACCACGGCCACTGCGTCGACAAGGTACATATTTTGGCATATGGATCTGGAATGTAAAGATGAAAACTGCAGTATTTTAGATGTTTCGCCATGTGAAATTCAAATGGTATAGATGAGGCGTAGGTGCAATGGCAACCATGTTTTGACTTGTAGATGTTGTTTCGGCTCAGTTTTAAGTAATAGAGGTTTATTTTCATTTATTCCTAGCTTTATATCTGAACTTTGTGCAAATCCATCCAGCTTGAACCATTGAAGGGGACTCCTTCAATGGACTCGATAAAGATATTTGCTTCCTCGAGAAACAGTATAATCTTTTCTATTGTATCCTATCATTTTCATGATTACATGTGGTTATTTCGGAATTGGTATCTTTTGATATTAATATATTCCCTTTATCGAAAAAATATGGTTATTTCGGTCACACTCTTATAACCATTTGTATTTTTCAGGTTCCATGTCCAAACATCGAATGGCAATCAGAATTTCGTGACCGACTATGTTCAAACCTGAAGGGTATGCCAGCCGGAGTGACCCCTGCAGTGCAGACAATCTTAATAGTACAATTTATTGTCCAACTATTCTGTTTTGGAGCATACTGTAACATCCCAAGTTTTCAAATCAATAAAGAGAATGAGTTTCCATTATTCAAAAATTGGAACCAACAAAAACTTATATTATATTATATTGTGTGCATAGTGCTAAAGCATGAATGTTGTGATTTGGCCATGAAGGTTTGCTTGAAGCATCTAACCATGTTTCTAAACCCTAACCATGATCATATTGGATCAAATGGAAGCAAAGACAAAGAAAGGAAAAATCAAAATAACACCACATATGAGCCTATGGCTATTTTGCCGAATCTCAACCTAGGCATTTTTACTTTGTTTCAATGGTTGGGTAACATTACTAAACAAATAATAACAACATTTGAATCAAGGAAATACCAAACAAATCAAAATACAAAGCAAAACCTACTCACATATGATAATGGTCACTTTGACATTTTATATCAGGGTACCCACTTTCAGCCCCTATATTAAGAAATTTTTAAACTAAACTCTCTCAACTCTTTGCACCCCATCCAAGAACTCATCAAGGTGAACACTTTTAGTAAAGTCTAACCTTGCAAATTCTTTCTCATTTACTAAATATAATCAAGCAAAGATGCAACAATGAAACAGATTCAAGATCATGCCACATTTGGATTTTTCCAAATCAACTCCCCTTTGCAAACCAAGACCACCAAAATGTGCCAAACATTATTTGAATCACATCCACCAAAGAGTTTGGCAAAATTCAAAATTTTGGTTCATGCGGCCATTTCATCAAACACCTTGTGTGCCCCAATCTGCCAACTCTCTACACCCTTATACCCAGCAGATCTTGGACTAAACCATCAAGCCCTTGGTCATCATTAGCTCTCTCTTCCACCCAGTGAGCAATGCCAAGTCTCAGAGACTTTGATCACGCATGATTTCATCATGTACCATGGCCATGCCGTGGTGATCATGGCACCACCATGCCATCTCCCTCTCCACTCCCATCCAACCTATGTCATCATGTCCTGGACCCTCCTCTCACTTCCCTGAACGCGATAGACACAACCCTCGACCAAGGAGAAGCCAGCATTGGCCAGCACAGGACGTGTCCAGATCACCCTGTGACGCCAGCGTGCGCATGGTGGCGACGCAGAGCGCGCCAGAGCGTCGTCGCACCCCGTCAGCCTCGTCCTCCCCTTGACCTCTCCTCTTGCACACGCATGCACCAGTACCCTAGCAACCTCCCAGACACGCTCGCTTGCGCTGGAGAGGACGGTCGCCGTCGTCACCGTCGACGACTTTCCGCCACAGTACTGCGAGCTCGCGTCACTCTCCTGCTCGCGTCAGCACTCCATTTTCTGTGCCATCAAGTCCTTCGTGCTCGCCATGACGTAGAGAACGCCCCTGCGTCATCGCCCACTCCCCTCCGCCACTGTATCGCCGTCGCCATGCTTGACCTGCCCCGCGCGCCTCGGCACCTCGTCGCTCCTATAAAAGGAGGCTTCCCCCGCTCCAATTCTCCACGCCAACCTCATTCTCTCATCTCAGAACCCCTCCTCGAGCTCTGCCCCCTTCCAATTTCACCGCCACCACACCAATTGCTCGCCGGAGTGCCGCGGAGCCGCCGCAGACGAAGACGACGATTGGCGCCACCCCAGGAGACACCGCAAGTACCTGGAGCTTCGCCGTCGTCCACAACATCGCTGCATCACCTCGCCGACGATCGCCGGACCTCCGGTGAGCCGCCGACCCCCTACCCTCGCCGCGGCCAGTGCTCGATCTCGTCGGAGACGATGATGGTCATCAGCCGTCGGATCATGTTCTAATCCTGCGGCCCATGTAGATCGTACTGTTTTGGTGTTTAAAGTGCCGCTGGCAGTGGGTCCCGCTGTCAGGCAGCCCACACGTGCGAGACGCGCAGTTGGGCTGGCCTGTTTTTCTTTTTCTCTTTGGCCCGTGTAGTTTTCCCGCGCGAGCCCAACAATTCAAATTTGAATTAATCGATTTAGTTTGAATTCAATGCTGGTGCCATCTTCAAAATTTAATAGAACAAAATCTACTAAGCCAAAATTGATGAATTTCATATTGTTGGAAAGCTTATGAAATTGTCTAGCCAACTACACTGGTCTCAAACCTAGATTCATTGTAGAACTCATGTAGTAAAAATAACAAGACAATGCCTTTTCAAATTCAAACAATTATTAAAAATCAACCATAATGAATTTTGAGTTGATTCCAACTCTCATAATTCACATTTCAAATACTCTACATGAATATAAAAAATTATGATAGTGGTGTTTACCATGATCATGGGCTAGAGAAAAATAATGGCTATGTGGCCATTTCTAGTCCTTTTAAATTACCCAAATTTATTTATTAAATACTATGAGAGGTATTCTCTCATTTAAATCATTGTCTCAAGTAATTCAATATGAAATAATAGCTTAGTATTTAGAATCTCATATCTAATTACTTTATGATATTAAATTGTTCCAAGTAGTATTTAAATTGTATGAGATATAGTATCTCATTTAAATCAATTTCTCAAATGGATAAATATGAAGTGTTGACCTTGGTCAACATATGTTCATGCCTTATTATTTGAGGATATTAAACCTTAGTAATATTCAATGAGAGGAAATTATTTCTCAAAGGAAATAAATAGAAACTCTAATAAATATTTCAATGAGAGGAAATTATTTTTCTTAAAAATAAAACAATACCAATCACCATGTTAATAATGTTGTGATGATAGGATTGCTTGTGTGATCCCTTTGTGTGTTAAGTATACTGCTTAAGATTTGTTTGGTGATTGTATACCTCGTATCCGTTTCTAGATGCTAGTACCGAGGGCTTCGAAGAAGAGGAGGTCTTCTACGAGGAAGAAGAAAAGTTTGATCACTGTACCACTCAAGGCAAGCTATACTCTTGCAAGCTACCCTAATGCAAGCTCTACTTGAGCAAGGCACCATTGCAATACTAATTTGTGTTTTACTTTCCAAGCCCAAGTTTTTATCTTGCCAAGCTTTTACTTTGGTTATCAAAGCTTACTTTTATAGTTAACTTTGGTCTAGATGTGGATTATTACAAGAACATCAAAATTAGACTAGAGAGCTACAAGTTAGCTAGCACCCCTCATGACTAGTTGCTAGTGCTAAAACTAAAAGTGGCTACTCTAGATGGGAACATGTGAATCAAATGACTTTGAAAACCTTGGAATGATGAGTCATTCCATTGAAAGATTTTGAAGGTGAATGTGACTTGAATGACATGGTGAATTTGACAAAAACTGATGATTGGGTTTGGATGCGATACCATTCCAATTTTAGAGTATCCCCACAATACCTGATTATGGGTAAGGCTTAACTAGAAACTTATGCACTTTAGTATGGGTTCCCTCTAAACAAGCGTCATAGGGGTTATGCCAAGGCTGCCTCCGTGAAATGTGAAATGACGTGAAAATGAGGTGAATGTCTTACCCAAGCCCTATGCAGTTCTCGGGATGGAAGATTGCTATTACTGGGAGGCCAAGCTCATGGGGGAGGTGCCTATACTAGGGTATGTAAGTGAAAGGTTAATGGTTGATGATCCGCATACTGAGTATGTTTATTCAGGGCTATCCCTGACGGATGTAATCAAATGTTGTGGCACAAGTGTAGAACCTCTGTAGAGTGTAAACCTATTCGAATAGCCATGTCCGCGGTTATGGACGGTTGGATGGCCATACTGTTCCGTTGTCAGATGTTTTCTAATAATGAATTGTGAATTGAAAGGTGAATTTGACTTGATCACAACAGAGTTGTGGGAATGACACTAATGTTCCCACTTGAGTTAGGTTAGGCAAATGAAGAGTCTTTTATTACTAAGGGCTTATGAAATAAAATTAGCTTTATGCAAATAAACCTAGAGCTTAGAACCCCATTGATATAATTAATAGTGCTTACACTAGTATTAGTTTGCGAGTACTTTAAAGTAATCACGGCTGTGTCCCTGGCTATTCAAATGGCCAGAATATGAAGAGGAGCAGCAGTATCAGGATGATGGACAGCAGGACGTCTATGATAACTAGGATCGTCTCCTGACGTCAAGCGTTGCCTGTGGAATAGATGGACCACTACTACGTATTTCCGCTATGTGTTGTGTAATTGATCCTTAGATCAACTGTTGTAATGAGACTGGATCATGTGATCCTTTGATGTAAGACTATTATGGTTTGTAATGAATTATGTGATGTGATATGAACTTATTATGTCTCGCAAAAATAATCTTCCTGGGATCGCGATGTATGGCATAATAGGCATCTGGACTTAAAAATCCGGGTGTTGACACATACGGTGAAATTTTCCTTACTTAGCATTTCAGAGCCTATTTGGATAAGTGAGCGTGTCCATTTATCATTGTAAAATTTGGTGTCGATTTTGTTATTTGTCTACATTTCTTGCCGCATTGCTCATGCTCCTTCGGTATGTATGTGCTTAGTTCCCATGGTCCGCAATGCAACTTCTTATTTGTAGCACCGTCTATATATTCATGTTATTTTTTTATTTGATAGATAAATAATGCTCACTACGTGCTCCACTAAAGTGATGAGTAAGTGAATAGAAATTTAGGCTATGGTGTTCTCGCCTGAATTTTTTTACTTTTTGTGAACTTCATAATCAGGACTAGCAGCTAATTATGTCCACATGTATAGAACACTTTGTTTACTTGAATACTTTTTGGTTTATCATGTGCAAAAATTCTCATCGATGCTAATTCCTGCTTTGTCTATTTTAGTCATTAAGGAGATAATTACATGACTGCAGTTAGAAATCACATTGATCCAGGATATAGCTATGGTTATCAAGGTCAAGGTTGAGGCGCTGTCATCTTCCAAGCCATCAGGTAGTCGTGTGCTCACATAAAACTCAGAGCTTTTGTTTCCTTGGGATCAATACTAGATATTTCTATATATTTGGATGATGCATGAATCTTTTTATAACAGAGAAAACAACGAGCCAAAGAACATCAGTTCATTCAAATAGTATAGGAAATGCTTATTGACGATGAGAGTGTTTTTGTTATTTCTCGCTCTCGTGGACAACAGATGAGCCTGATATTTGTCACTTTCTGTCACCTAATTTTCTTGAACACAATCCTCCATTAGCATTTTGTTCAGTACCTTGAAAGGGAGATAAATTTGTTCTACTACCAGACTAAAAATGCATTGGTTGTTCCTGTTGTAATAGGGTAGAGTGTAGAGTGTAACACTTGCCCAGCTAACTGCATTTAGAAGAGGAGGCATCCTTGCAGGCAATGGAAAGGACATCAAACGTGATTGTTTCTTCTCTAAAGAATTTGCTACTGTATATATTTTTGTGTTTGGTGAATTCAGTACTTGCTGGTTTGTAGGATAGCAGTAGGTGATACCTTATTTTAGATCGTTATGTGATACCTGGTATGCAATGCTACATTTGATCAAGACCGTAGCAACTCATATCTGTCGAAGCTTATCATTTTGTGTGACTACCCATTCTGTAGCTTGTATGTCTTGTATTCAAGATGCTCCATAGAGAAGATGAGTAGAGGGTATTGAGATATTCTATTGTGAAAATTGTCTCTCAAGGAATCAAGGAATTTCCTAGCAGGTGTGTACCTTAATAATATTGTTGAGGAATTGATCTTTAGCTCTAATCAGTACCACGGGTGAATTTTTGTTTTGTCAGAAGTAAACATTTTTGCAACTTGTACAGAGCACAATATCACTCATGTGTTATCAGTCTAACGTTCTGCACTAAACGGACAGCTTGGGTGGTGGCATGTGTGTAGTTCATTCTGCTTCATGTTGTATTATATACTAGATTATTATAGCGCGCTGATACGTCTCCAACGTACCTATAATTTCTGATGTTCCATGCTTGTTTTATGACAATACTTACATGTTTTGCTTGCACTTTATAATGTTTTTATGCGTTTTCCGGAACTAACCTATTAACAAGATGCCACAGTGCCAGTTCCTGTTTTCTGCTGTTTTTGGTTCCAGAAAGGCTGTTCGGGCAATATTCTCGGAATTGGATGAAATCAACGCCAAAGATCTTATTTTTCCCGGGAGGCTCCAGAACACCGAAGGGGAGTCGGAGGAGAGCCAGGGGGCCACCACACATGTGGGCCGCACGGCCTACACCCTGGTCCCGCCGGCCTGGTGTGGGGCCACCCTGTCGCCCCTCCTGCGCCGCCTCTTCGCCTATTTAAGCCCTTTCGACCTAAAAACGCAGTACCGATTGACGAAACTCCAGAAAGACTCCAGGGGCGCCGCCGCCATCGCGAAACTCCAATTCGGGGGACAGAAGTCTCTGTTCCGGCACCCTGCCGGGACGGGGAAGTGCCCCCGGAAGCCATCTCCATCGACGCCACCGCCTCCATCATGCTCCGTGAGTAGTTCCCCCATGGACTACGGGTTCTAGCTGTAGCTAGTTGGTATTCTCTCCCCCATGTACTTCAATGCAATGATCTCATGAGCTGCCTTACATGATTGAGATTCATCTTATGTAATCGGTGTTGTGTTTGTCGGGATCCGATGGATTGTTACATTATGATTGTCTATCTACAAAGTTTATGAAGTTATTGTTGCTGCAATCTTGTTATGCTTAATGCTTGTCACTAGGGCCCGAGTGGCATGATCTTAGATTTAAGCTCTATACTTATTGCTTAGATTGTATCTACAAGTTGTATGCACATGTCTATGTCCGGAACCAAAGGCCCCAAAGTGACAGAAATTGGGACAACTGGAGGGAAAGGCTTAGATATGAGGATCACATGTTTTCACGGAGTGTTAATGCTTTGCTCCGGTGCTCTATTAAAAGGAGTGCCTTAATTTCCAGTAGATTCCCTAGAGGCCCGGCTGCCACCGGCTGGTAGGACAAAAGAAGTTGTACAAGTTTCTCATTACGAGCACGTATGACTATATATGGGAAACATGCCTACATGATTAATGATCTTGATGTTCTGTCTTAATGCTATTTCAATCCTATCAATTGCCCAACTGTAATTTGTTCACCCAACACTTGTTATTGGAGAGTTACCACTAGTGTAGATAGCTGGGAACCTCGGTCCTTCTCTCATCATTATATACTCGTTCTACATGACATTGGAAGTAGTATCAACTATTTTCTGGTGCCATTGCTCTCATATTACTGCTACTGCTACTGTGTTACTGTTACTATTGCTCTCATATTACTGCTGCTTTCACATCACCCTGTTACTAGTGCTTTTCCAGGTGTAGCTGAATTGACAACTCAGTTGTTAAGGCTTATAAGTATTCTTTACCTCCCCTTGTGTCGAATCAATAAATTTGGGTTTTACTTCCCTCGAAGACTGTTGCGATCCCCTATACTTGTGGGTCATCAAGACTGTTTTCTGGCGCCGTTGCCGGGGAGGCATAGCTCTACTCATAAGTTCACCTGGGGAGTACACTCTACCTCTCTCTCTGTTTTTTTTTTTTTTTTTGCTTAGTTTACTTTTGTCTAGTTTATTTGTGCTTAGTTTATTTCTGTCTAGTATTACTTTGCTTAGTTTACTTTTGTCTAGTTTGTTTTTGTTTTGTTTTACTTTTCTCATATACCCAAAAATCCATAAAAATTTGAAAAACCTAAAAATTAAAAAACTGCTATTATGGGAGAACCTACAACCTACTTGGAGCTTATAGAATATTATAATAATTATAGAGAATCAAGAACGGGAAAAGTTATGAGTGCTGTGATAGAAAAACTGAATACAATTGCTAAAATCTTGCTTAAACGCCATGATATAAACTGTTGCTCTAAACAGGACACTAAACATCTTAAATTTCAATGTGGCTTTAGTGAGGAATTTTTAATTAAGAACTATAATCGGAATAGCTATATTCATTTTGGTTTTGAAGAGGTAGAACAATTTGTCATATTTATGGGAGCCTCTGAGATAGAATCCTTCATGGTTAAAAATTATGAAACTTGTGTTGTTTGTAAGGACCTTAAAGATTATGTCTCTTCTATCCTTAATTTTTGCAATGAAAGTTACACTGATAATCCTTATATCATTGATTATAAAGAGAGACTCATTAATGCACAAGAATGCACTCACAATTTGCAGGGACCTGTGGAAGAAGAAATTGATGAACCTGAAAGCTCATTGGATGAAAAAGAGGAGGAAATTGATGAACCTGAAAGCTCATTGGATGAAAAAGAAGAGGAGAGTGATGAACAAAAGGAGGAAGAATGGATTAGCTACCCATGCCAACCTTCTAATGAGAGTAACTCTTTATCTCTTACACTATTTGATTGTCCTCCATGCTTACCAAAGGAGGTTGAATGTTATGTTCCTGTGGATTCTCTTGCAATATTCCCTATGAGTAAAACTTGTGAGAATAATTATGCTACTGTTATCTATAATAATCCATGCTACTTTGATAAATCTTATGATAATGCTTTGTTTGTGCCTGATGTCGAAATGCATGGTACTAAAGAATTTTACGTAGCAAATGTTTATGATAAAGCTCTAGATGATGGTCCTATGTTACTTGATAATATTAATTGTACTACTAATGAAAATGGGATTGGAAAGGTCTTGACATTATCTATGAGTCCCATATCTCTTGAGATTGATCAACCATCTTGTTATATTATTGATAAAAGTGTGTTTGAAAGTTTTAATCGCACTATTTTTGAGCTTGATAAAAATTATGTGTTTATGGATCATGAAAAGCATGCTTTATGTGATAGTTATATTGTTGAGTTTATCCATGAAGCTACTGAAAATTATTATGAGAGAGGAAAATATGGTTGTAGAAATTTGCATGGTACTAAAACACCTCTCTATATGCTGAAAATTTTGAATTTGCTCTTGTTTTATCTTGCTATGCTTGTCACTTTGTTCTTCATGAATTTATTTGTGTACAAGACTCCTATGCATAGGAAGTGGGTTAGACTTAAATGTGTTTTGAACTTGCTTCTTCATGCTCTCTTTTGCTTCAACTCTTATTTCTTGCGAGTGCATCATTAAAACTGCTGAGCCCATCTTAATGGCTATAAAGAAAGCACTTCTTGGGAGATAACCCATGTCTTTATTTTTCTACTGTTTTGTTGTGTCTTGGAAGTTGTTACTACTGTAGCAACCTCTCCTTATCTTTATTTTATTGCAATGTTGTGCCAAGTGACGCCTCTAATCGAAGGTTGATGCTAGATTTGGATTTCTGCGCAGAAACAGATTTCTATCTATCACGAATCTGGGCAGGGCTCTCTGTAGGTAACTCAGAAAAATCTGCCAATTTACGTGCGCGTTCCTCAGATATGTACGCAACTTTCGTTAGTTTTGAGTTTTCTGATTTGAGCAACGGAAGTACCTGTTTAAAATTCGTCTTTACTGGCTGTTCTGTTTTGGCAGATTCCGTCTCTGTTTTTTTGCATTGTCTCTTGTGGACTTTAAGCAAGGCTTTCTAGACATGGAGAGCTGTAGCTAATGTTTTATTGAGTTCTTGCAATGTGTCACTACAGGACCAAGGTGGATTCAAGTTTTTTTGAGTACTAACCCCTCTAATGAAGTTTATGAGAAGTTTGGTGTGAAGGAAGTTTTCAAGGGTCAAGAGAGGAGTATGATATATGATCAAGAAGAGTGAAAAGTCTAAGCTTGGGGATGCCCCCGTGGTTCATCCCTGCATATTTCAAGAAGACTCAAGCGTCTAAGCTTGGGGATGCCCAAGGCATCCCCTTCTTCATCAACTTATCAGGTTTCTTCTATTGAAACTATATTTTTATTCGGTCACATCTTATGTGCTTTACTTGGAGCGTCTGTTTGTTTTTATTTTTGTTTATGTTTGAATAAATTCGAATCCTAGCAATCCTTGTGTGGGAGAGATACACGCTCCGCTTTTTCTTATGAACACTGTGTTCTTAGCTTTATTTTAATGTTCATGGCGGAGTTGAAAACCGCAACACTTATTGATATTTGGTTGGAAACAGAAAGTGCTTCATAATGTCTTGAATAATTTGACACTTGGCAATTGTTTTGAGCTCTCAAGTAGATCATGATTAAGTTTTTTCATGTAGTTTAAACCTATTAGTGGAGAACTACTGTAGAGCTTGTTGAAATTGGTTTGCATGATTGGTCTCTCTTAAGGTCTAGATATTTTCTGGTAAAAGTGTTTGAGCAACAAGGAAGACAGTGTAGAGTTTTATAATGCTTGCCATATGTTCTTATGTAAGTTTTGCTGTACCGGTTCATACTTGTGTTTGCTTCAAACAACCTTGCTAGCCCAAATCCTTGTACTGAGAGGGAATGCTTCTCGTGCATCCAAAACCTTGAGCCAAAACCTATGCCATTTGTGTCCACCATATCTACCTACTATGTGGTATTTCCTGCCATTCCAAGCAAATACTTCATGTGCTACCTTTAAACAATTCAAAAGCTATTATCTCTTATTTGTGTCAATGTTTTATAGCTCATGAGGAAGTATGTGGTGTTTTATCTTTCGATCTTGTCATTTACTTTTGACAGACTTTCACAATGGACTAGTGGCTTCATCCGCTTATCCAATAACTTTGCAAAAAGAGCTAGCGCGGGGTTCCCAGCCCCCAATTAATTAACTTTCATTAATAATTCTCTTCACATGTTTTGCTCTGATTCATCAGTAAGCAACTTAATTTTGCAAATAGACACTCCTTCATGGTATGTGAATGTTGGAAGGCACCCGAGGATTCGGTTAGCCATGGCTTGTGTAAGCAAAAGGTTGGGAGGAGTGTCATCCATAAATAAAACTAAAGTACATGTGTAAACAAAAGAGAAGAGGGATGATCTACCTTGCTGGTAGAGATAACGTCCTTCATGGGAGCCGCTCTTGAAAGTCTGGTTGATGAGGTAGTTAGAGTACCCGCTACCATTCGTTGACAACAACAAACACCTCTCAAAACTTTACTTTTATGCTCTCTATATGATTTCAAAACTTGAAAAAGCTCTAGCAAATGATTTAACCCCTGCTTCCCTCTGCGAAGGGCCATTCTTTTACTTTATGTTAAGTCAGTTTACCTACTTCCTTCCATCTTTGAAGCAAACACTTGTGTCAACTGTGCATTGATTCTTACATACTTGCTTATTTGCATTCATTATATTACTTTGTGTTGACCATTATCCATGAGATATACATGTTGAAAGTTGAAAGCAATTGCTGAAACTTAAATCTTCCTCTGTGTTGCTTCAATGCCTTTACTTTGAATTTATTGCTTTATGAGTTAACTCTTATGCAAGACTTTTGATGCTTGTCTTGAAAGTATTATTCATGAAAAGTTTTGCTATATGTTATCTATTTGTTAGCAACTATAGATCATTGCCTTGAGTCACTTCATTCATCTCATATGCTTTATAATAGTATGATCAAGATTATGTAAGTAGCATGTCACTACAGAAATTACTCTTTTTATCGTTTACCTACTCGAGGGCAAGCAGGAACTAAGCTTGGGGATGCTGATACGTCTCCAACGTACCTATAATTTCTGATGTTCCATGCTTGTTTTATGACAATACTTACATGTTTTGCTTGCACTTTATAATGTTTTTATGCGTTTTCCGGAACTAACCTATTAACAAGATGCCACAGTGCCAGTTCCTGTTTTCTGCTGTTTTTGGTTCCGGAAAGGCTGTTCGGGCAATATTCTCAGAATTGGACGAAATCAACGCCAAAGATCTTATTTTTCCCGGGAGGCTCAAGAACACCGAAGGGGAGTCGGAGGAGAGCCAGGGGGCCATGATGCGTGTAGTTGACACGTCCATTGGGAACCCCAAGAGGAAGGTGTGATGCGCACAGCGGCAAGTTTCCCTCAGTAAGAAACCAAGGTTTAATCGAACCAGTAGGAGTCAAGAAGCACGTTGAAGGTTGATGGCGGCGGGATGTAGTGCGGCGCAACACCAGAGATTCCGGCGCCAACGTGGAACCTGCACAACACAACCAAAGTACTTTGCCCCAACGAAACAGTGAGGTTGTCAATCTCACCGGCTTGCTGTAACAAAGGATTAACCGTATTGTGTGGAAGATGATTGTTTGAAGAAAACAGCAAAACAAGTATTGCAGTAGATTGTATGCGATGTAAAGAATAGGACCGGGGTCCACAGTTCACTAGAGGTGTCTCTCCCATAAGATAAATAGCATGTTGGGTGAACAAATTACAGTTGGGCAATTGACAAATAGAGAGGGCATAACAATGCACATACATATTATGATGAGTACTGTGAGATTTAATTGGGCATTACGACAAAGTACATAGACCGCTATCTAGCATGCATCTATGCCTAAAAAGTCCACCTTCAGGTTATCATCCGAACCCCCTCCAGTATTAAGTTGCTAACAACAGACAATTGCATTAAGTATTGCGCGTAATGTAATCAGTGACTACATCCTCGAACATAGCACCAATGTTTTATCCCTAGTGGCAACAGCACATCCATAACCTTAGAGGTTCTTGTCACTCCTCCAGATTCACGGAGACATGAACCCACTATCGAGCATAAATACTCCCTCTTGGAGTTACTAGCATCAACTTGGCCAGAGCATCTACTAATAACGGAGAGCATGCAAGATCATAAACAACACATAGACATAATTTGATAATCAACATAACAAGTATTCTCTATTCATCGGATCCCAACAAACGCAACATATAGAATTACAGATAGATGATCTTGATCATGTTAGGCAGCTCACAAGATCCAACAATGAAGCACAATGGGGAGAAGACAACCATCTAGCTACTGCTATGGACCCATAGTCCAGGGGTAGACTACTCACTCATCACTCCGGAGGCGACCATGGCGGTGAAGAGTCCTCCGGGAGATGAATCCCCACTCCAGCAGGGTGCCGGAGGAGATCTCCAGAATCCCCCGAGATGGGATTGGCGGCGGCAGCGTCTCAGTAAGGTTTTCCATATCGTGGCTCTCGGTACTGGGGGTTTCGCGACGGAGGCTATTTGTAGGCGGAAGGGCAGGTAAAGAGGCGGCACGAGGGGCCCACACTACAGGTCGGCGCGGCCAGGGCCTGGGCCGCGCCGGCCTAGGGTGTAGCCACCTCGTGGCCCCACTTCGTCTCCTCTTCGGTCTTCTGGAAGCTTCGTGGCAAAATAGGACCCTGGGCGTTGGTTTCGTCCAATTCCGAGAATATTTCGTTACTAGGATTTCTGAAACCAAAAACAGCAGAAAACAAAGAATCGGCTCTTCGGCATCTTGTTAATAGGTTAGTTCCAGAAAATGCACGAATATGACATAAAGTGTGCATAAAACATGTAGATATCATCAATAATGTGGCATGGAACACAAGAAATTATCGATACGTCGGAGACGTATCAGCATCCCCAAGCTTAGTTCTGCTCGTCCCGAGCAGGTAAAACGATAACAAAGATAATTTTTGGAGTGACATGCCATCATAACCTTGATCATACTATTTGTAAACATATGTAATGAATGCAGCGATCAAAACAATGGTAATGACATGAGTAAACAAGTGAATCATAAAGCAAAGACTCTTCATGAATAGTACTTCAAGACAAGCATCAATAAGTCTTGCATAAGAGTTAACTCATAAAGCAATAAATCAAAGTAAAGGTATTGAAGCAACACAAAGGAAGATTAAGTTTCAGCGGTTGCTTTCAACTTATAACATGTATATCTCATGGATAATTGTCAACATAGAGTAATATAATAAGTGCAATATGCAAGTATGTAGGAATCAATGCACAGTTCACACAAGTGTTTGCTTCTTGAGATGGAGAGAAATAGGTGAACTGACTCAACATAAAAGTAAAAAGAATGGTCCTTCAAAGAGGAAAGCATCGATTGCTATATTTGTGCTAGAGCTTTTATTTTGAAAACATGAAACAATTTTGTCAACGGTAGTAATAAAGCATATGAGTTATGTAAATTATATCTTACAAGTTGCAAGCCTCATGCATAGTATACTAATAGTGCCCGCACCTTGTCCTAATTAGCTTGGACTATCGTATCATCGCAATACACATGTTTTAACCAAGTGTCACAATGGGGTACCTCCATGCCGCCTGTACAAAGGTCTAAGGAGAAAGCTCGCATTTTGGATTTCTCGCTTTTGATTATTCTCAACTTAGACATCCATACCGGGACAACATGGACAACAGATAATGGACTCCTCTTTAATGCATAAGCATGTGGCAACAATTATTATTCTCATATGAGATTGAGGATATATGTCCAAAACTGAAACTTCCACCATGAATCATGGCTTTAGTTAGCGGCCCAATGTTCTTCTCTAACAATATGTATGCTCCAACCATTAAGGTGGTAGATCTCTCTTACTTCAGACAAGACGGACATGCATAGCAACTCACATGATATTCAACAAAGAATAGTTGATGGCGTCCCCAGAAACATGGTTATCGCACAACAAGCAACTTAATAAGAGATAAAGTACATAAGTACATATTCAATACCACAATAGTTTTTAAGCTATTTGTCCCATGAGCTATATATTGCAAAGGTGAATGATGGAATTTTAAAGGTAGCACTCAAGCAATTTACTTTGGAATGGCGGAGAAATACCATGTAGTAGGTAGGTATGGTGGACACAAATGGCATAGTGGTTGGCTCAAGGATTTTGGATGCATGAGAAGTATTCCCTCTCGATACAAGGTTTAGGCTAGCAAGGTTATTTGAAACAAACACAAGGATGAACCGGTGCAGCAAAACTCACATAAAAGACATATTGTAAACATTATAAGAATCTACACCGTCTTCCTTGTTGTTCAAAACTCAATACTAGATATTATCTAGACTTTAGAGAGACCAAATATGCAAACCAAATTAGCAAGCTCTAGGTGTTTCTTCATTAATGGGTGCAAAGTATATGATGCAAGAGCTTAAACATGAGCACAACAATTGCCAAGTATCAAATTATTCAAGACATTTTAGAATTACTACATGTAGCATTTTCCAATTCCAACCATATAACAATTTAACGAAGAAGAAACTTCGCCATGAATATTATGAGTAAAGCCTAAGGACATATTTGTCCATATGCAACAGCGGAGCGTGTCTCTCTCCCACACAATGAATGCTAGGATCCATTTATTCAAACAAAAACAAAAAACAAAAACAAACCGACGCTCACATAAGATGTGATGGAATAAAAATATAGTTTCAGGGGAGGAACCTGATAATGTTGTCGATGAAGAAGGGGATGCCTTGGGCATCCCCAAGCTTAGACGCTTGAGTCTTCTTAGAATATGCAGGGGTGAACCACCGGGGCATCCCCAAGCTTAGAGCTTTCACTCTCCTTGATCATGTTGTATCATCTCCCTCTCTTGATCCTTGAAAACTTCCTCCACACCAAACTTAGAACAACTCATTAGAGGGTTAGTGGACAATAAAAATTAACATGTTCAGAGGTGACACAATCATTCTTAACACTTCTGGACATTGCATAAAGCTACTGGACATTAATGGATCAAAGAAATTCATCCAACATAGCAAAAGAGGCAATGCGAAATAAAAGGCAGAATCTGTCAAAAACAGAACAGTTTGTATTGACGAATTTTATCGAGGCACCAGACTTGCTCAAATGAAAATGCTCAAATTTAATGAAAGTTGCATACATATCTGAGGATCACTCACGTAAATTGGCTTAATTTTCTGAGTTACCTACAGAGAATTTTGCCCAGATTCGTGACAGCAAAGAAATCTGTTTCTGCGCAGTAATCCAAATCTAGTATGAACTTTTCTATCAACGACTTTACTTGGCACAATAAAACACTAAACTAATATAAGGAGAGGTTGCTACAGTAGTAAACAACTTCCAAGACACAAAATAAAAACCAAGTACTGTAGTAAAAAAAACATGGGTTGTCTCCCATAAGCGCTTTTCTTTAACGCCTTTCAGCTAGGCGCAGAAAGTGTAAATCAAGTATTATCGAGAGACGGTGAATCTTCAGCGGGGTTTGGAGTTTTCTCAACCATGCATAGTATATTGGATACATAAGTTTCAGCGGCTCCCTTTTCATTAGTCTTGGGCTTGCTACTCTCATCAAACAAATTTTCAGGAACAAGCCAAGCATAGTTATTTTCTAGCGCTTCATTTATCGCTAGGAGCTTACATGGTATCGGCGCTTTGATCTCCCCACCATCATTAATATTATTAGTGTACCTCACTCTCTCCATGTCCATCTTTTCAAGGATACTAGCAAAATTGGTATAAGAACCAAGCATCTTATATTTACTAAAGACCTTTCTAGCTTCTCTTGCTATACCACCAAATTCTCTAAGAAGGGTTTCTAAAACAAAATCTTTCTTTTCCCCTTCTTCCATATCACCAAGTGTGAGAAACATGTGTTGGATTATAGGATTGAGATTAACAAATTTAGTTTCCATCATACGAACTAAAGCAGCAGCGGCAATTTCATAAGTAGGGGCAAGATCTACCAAGTGTCTATCTTCAAAATCTTCAACGGTACTAACATGATTGAAAAATTCTTCTATATTATTTCTCTCAACTATAGACCCACGTCCTACCGGTATGTCTTTCGTGGTAAAATTAAAAGGAAACATGATGAATCAAGTAAAGTAAATGCAAGTAACTAATTTTTTTGTGTTTTTGATATAGAGTGCAAGACAGTAAATAAAGTAAAGCTAGCAACTAATTTTTTGTGTTTTGATATAATGCAGCAAACAAAGTAGTAAATAAAATAAGCAAGACAAAAACAAAGTAAAGAGATTGGGAAGTGGAGACTCCCCTTGCAGCGTGTCTTGATCTCCCCGGCAACGGCGCCAGAAATTTGCTTGATGCGTGTAGTTGACACGTCCGTTGGGAACCCCAAGAGGAAGGTGTGATGCGCACAGCGGCAAGTTTCCCTCAGTAAGAAACCAAGGTTTAATCGAACTAGTAGGAGTCAAGAAGCACGTTGAAGGTTGATGGTGGCGGGATGTAGTGCGGCGCAACACCAGAGATTCCGGCGCCAACATGGAACCTGCACAACACAACCAAAGTACTTTGCCCCAACGAAACAGTGAGGTTGTCAATCTCACCGGCTTGCTGTAACAAAGGATTAACCGTATTGTGTGGAAGATGATTGTTTGCAGAAAACAGTAAAACAAGTATTGCAGTAGATTGTATGCGATGTAAAGAATAGGACCGGGGTCCACAGTTCACTAGAGGTGTCTCTCCCATAAGATAAATAGCATGTTGGGTGAACAAATTACAGTTGGGCAATTGACAAATAGAGAGGGCATAACAATGCACATACATATTATGATGAGTACTGTGAGATTTAATTGGGCATTACGACAAAGTACATAGACCGCTATCCAGCATGCATCTATGCCTAAAAAGTCCACCTTCAGGTTATCATCCGAACCCCCTCCAGTATTAAGTTGCTAACAACAGACAATTGCATTAAGTATTGCGTGTAATGTAATCAGTGACTACATCCTCGAACATAGCACCAATGTTTTATCCCTAGTGGCAACAGCACATCCATAACCTTAGAGGTTCTTGTCACTCCTCCAGATTCACGGAGACATGAACCCACTATCGAGCATAAATACTCCCTCTTGGAGTTACTAGCATCAACTTGGCCAGAGCATCTACTAATAACGGAGAGCATGCAAGATCATAAACAACACATAGACATAATTTGATAATCAACATAACAAGTATTCTCTATTCATCGGATCCCAACAAACGCAACATATAGAATTACAGATAGATGATCTTGATCATGTTAGGCAGCTCACAAGATCCAACAATGAAGCACAATGGGGAGAAGACAACCATCTAGCTGATGCTATGGACCCATAGTCCAGGGGTAGACTACTCACTCATCAGTCCGGAGGCGACCATGGCGGTGAAGAGTCTTCCGGGAGATGAATCCCCTCTCCGGCAGGGTGCCGGAGGAGATCTCCAGAATCCCCCGAGATGGGATTGGCGGCGGCGGCGTCTCAGTAAGGTTTTCCGTATCGTGGCTCTCGGTACTGGGGGTTTCGCGCCGGAGGCTATTTGTAGGCGGAAGGGCAGGTAAAGAGGCGGCACGAGGGGCCCACACTACAGGTCGGCGCGGCCAGGGCCTGGGCCGTGCCGCCCTAGGGTGTGGCCACCTCGTGGCCCCACTTCGTCTCCTCTTCGGTCTTCTGGAAGCTTCGTGGCAAAATAGGACCCTGGGCGTTGATTTCGTCCAATTCCGAGAATATTTCGTTACTAGGATTTCTGAAACCAAAAACAGCAGAAAACAGCAACTGGCTCTTCGGCATCTTGTTAATAGGTTAGTTCCAGAAAATGCACGAATATGACATAAAGTGTGCATAAAACATGTAGATATCATCAATAATGTGGCATGGAACACAAGAAATTATCGATACATCGGAGACGTATCAGGCCACCACACATGTGGGCCGCGCGGCCTACACCCTGGCCGCGCCGGCCTGGTGTGGGGCCACCCTGTCGCCCCTCCTGCGCCGCCTCTTCGCCTATTTAAGCCCTTTCGACCTAAAAACGCAGTACCGATTGACGAAACTCCAGAAAGACTCCAGGGGCGCCGCCGCCATCGCGAAACTCCAATTCGGGGGACAGAAGTCTCTGTTCCGGCACCCTGCCGGGACGGGGAAGTGCCCCCGGAAGCCATCTCCATCGACGCCACCGCCTCCATCATGCTCCGTGAGTAGTTCCCCCATGGACTACGGGTTCTAGTTGTAGCTAGTTGGTATTCTCTCCCCCATGTACTTCAATGCAATGATCTCATGAGCTGCCTTACATGATTGAGATTCATCTTATGTAATCGGTGTTGTGTTTGTCGGGATCCGATGGATTGTTACGTTATGATTGTCTATCTACAAAGTTTATGAAGTTATTGTTGCTGCAATCTTGTTATGCTTAATGCTTGTCACTAGGGCCCGAGTGGCATGATCTTAGATTTAAGCTCTATACTTATTGCTTAGATTGTATCTACAAGTTGTATGCACATGTCTATGTCCGGAACCAAAGGCCCCAAAGTGACAGAAATTGGGACAACTGGAGGGAAAGGCTTAGATATGAGGATCACATGTTTTCACGGAGTGTTAATGCTTTGCTCTGGTGCTCTATTAAAAGGAGTGCCTTAATTTCCAGTAGATTCCCTAGAGGCCCGGCTGCCACCGGCTGGTAGGACAAAAGATGTTGTACAAGTTTCTCATTGCGAGCACGTATGACTATATATGGGAAACATGCCTAGATGATTAATGATCTTGATGTTCTGTCTTAATGCTATTTCAATCCTATCAATTGCCCAACTGTAATTTGTTCACCCAACACTTGTTATTGGAGAGTTACCACTAGTGTAGATAGCTGGGAACCCCGGTCCATCTCTCATCATTATATACTCGTTCTACATGACATTGGAAGTACTATCAACTATTTTCTGGTGCCATTGCTCTCATATTACTGCTACTGCTACTGTGTTACTGTTACTATTGCTCTCATATTACTGCTGCTTTCACATCACCCCTGTTACTAGTGCTTTTCCAGGTGTAGCTGAATTGACAACTCAGTTGTTAAGACTTATAAGTATTCTTTACCTCCCCTTGTGTCGAATCAATAAATTTGGGTTTTACTTCCCTCGAAGACTGTTGCGATCCCCTATACTTGTGGGTCATCACGCGCTTTGCTGCGCCCGTCTATTTTTAGAGTAAGGTGATAGTCACTTGCGTAAATAAACTGCGATCCCACACATGAAAGTCATATTTGCAAAGAAACATAATCAAGAAGTTTGGGCAATACAGATTTAAGTTGATTAACAATCTGGCATGAACCCCATTTTAAGTACTTCCTCAATTCACTAATATAAAATGTTGTAGCAAACTAATTTAGTTTGCTAAACTGATCTTATATTAGTGAACACTGGGAGTAGCTAGGTTCACAAAGTTGTGTTCTCAATGAGAAAGCTCATCAGATTTTGATCCCAAAAGGGCATTTGGATCCAAGCATCGAACATATTGACTACAAAATGAATGCGAGGCATATACAAGAATAGAGTGACATCGAAACTCATGCCTCCAACAACCAATTTTGAGAATGAGGAGATGCGAGACTTTCTAACAGATTTGCTAAGATGATATGCTTCACAATTGAAGTAAAAGTAACCTCTTCTTGAACAACATCGTATAAAACAGTATAGAATTCTGGAATTGCAATCAACAAAATCAACACAAATAGGCAAGAGATTTTCTAAATCAACAAAATCTACACATGCAGTTCTAAGTCCAAATAGGCGGCAAATGAATAGTGACAGAACTGTTCTCTTTTAAGACACTTTGTCTAAACATTACAGATGCAATTTAGGGTCATTAACAAAAGAAAGAAAAATACTAACTACTTTCTCCACGGATGCAACTGAAGGTCTACCGATTGGCAAACGGAAGGAGAATATTAACTTCTACTGCGGCATAATTTAAGAACAGGAAAGTCTGTTCACTTGCTTGCGAACTGCCCGATGAAAACTCAGCTATGGTGCATGGTCCTGCAAGCAAGCCTGCTGCCGCCCTGTTTTGTCCCTACTCTAGATTGCAAGCTGGAACCATGGCTGCAGTCGACAGTGGCCATGCTTCCTCGTGCCAGACACAAAGGATGGCTGGCCCTTTGTGAAAAGACCGCAATGCAAGGATATTCCAACGCTAGGCCGCTTCAGTTCAACAAGTCTACAACAAGATTATTGATGAGGCCTATCGGCGGGAAGAAATGAGGTTGCTGACCTGATCATTAACCAAGAGAGTCAGACTGATGTGCCTTACCTGCTGAACTGCTGATTTTCTTTTTTCTATTTGTTGCCGTTTCTGATCGCTCTTTGAGCATCGTGTAACTCTGTAACATCTCCTTATGACTATTAACAAATGAAAAGCAGCTCCTACTGCATTTTTTTCAATAAAGGGCGCTTTATTACTCGAAGTATCAAGTATTATACCCATCCTCTGCATAGTTAAGATGCACACAGCCGTTTAAGAATCCAGTATCCAAACAAAAAGAGTACGTAAAGGATAAAAGGAAAAAAGCCAACTAGTCAACAACTCCATTGGCTTCTATCCTACGGTTATACAGCCACCCATGTTGGGTAATAAAGTCTTTGGCCGTATTTTCCAAACGTGTTCACACCTCCATAAATAGGTCTCGGTCCTCGAAGCTAAAAGTGCATGGAGGCCCCATGTGTGGTTTTGGTAATTAATGACAATCCCTATGGACTAATGTTTGCATTGAGTTATATTTGTAGGTGTTGTCCATAGGTAATGCTTGAACCATATGTTGGCTTCAAGGTTGCAATAAGAAGAAATTGATGAAGGATATCAAGTGTCAAGTATGTCTTGAAGATGAAGATGAAGTGAGCCCTCAAGTTACTTCAAGACATCAACATGATAAAGAATGAAGTGCAAGTTCAAGATGAGCCAAACTCGAAGAGATCATATGCTTGAAGCTTTCCATCCAAATGGTGATCATGGATATGCTAAGATGCGCTGAAGAAGAAGCTCTCCCATAGTGGAGTATGGGGGAGCATTTCGCATGACTTCATTAAGCAAGCACAATCAAGAAAGGTGTTCCATCTTGTTGCGGTCAAGACCGTCATCATCAAGTCCAAGTGGAATGCGCAAGGTTAAAGTTTGCTCTTGATAAGGTTTCTTTCTCATCGGTCTCATGGTGTAGTTAGAGACCGGTTTATAGTTTAGTTGCCATACTATCAAGAGGGCTCTCGAGTGAGTAACTCGGTCGTATCTTTTGGAGAGCTCAAACCTTTGCATCCTTGCATCATCTTTCTTGGTTGTTATTTGGATCTTATCCATCTGATGTTTTAGAGTTTGTGTTTATTCTCATGACAAGCTCTAGTTCATCAAGAATGGTTTTTGCACGAGCAACTTGTTGCATTTTCAAGGTTAGAGGTTTTACCGGTATATCTTTCTTAGATAGGTCAAACATTTCTTTATTTATTTCTATCCTACCTTACTGTACTATGATGGTTCCCTTCATGATCTTGTAGAGCTTGTTATTAGCTTCGAAACGAGCCCAAGATCATCAAAATCGGAGTCCGGATGCAAAAGTTCTTGAAGTTTTCGTGAAGCAGTTTTTTGGCCGGAAGTTGGCCGGAAGTTCCGGTGACCGGAACTTCCGCCCTACTTCCGGTGAACTTCCGGAAATGCTGATTCTTCACGCAGAAATCATACCGGGAGCATTCCGGGGGCGCTCTACTTCACCCGGAAGTTGGCCGGTAGTTCCGGGGGGCGGAAGTTCCGCCCCAAGTGACCGGAAGTTCTGGTTTTGACGAGTTTTGTGCATAACGGGCAGATTTCTCTTGCCCTATTTAAGGGGGTCTTGATCTTCCCCAAAGTTTTCCATCCGTTTGAGCTCGTTTTCGCCCCCATTGTTGACCTTCTTTGAGCTTGCTATCTCCCTCTCCCTCCCATGAATCTTGCATCTATTTGAGAGAAAGATAGAGGAGATCTAGATCTATATCTTCACCAATCAAATCCCTCTCTTCGTGAGGGGAATCCACTAGATCTAGATCTTGGAGAAATTTGATGTTTCTCATCCTATTTGTTCTTCCTCTCTTATTCCCCCAATAGTTTTTGTAGCTTTGTTGGAATTTGAGAGAGAAGGACTTGAGCATTCTTGTGGTCTTCTTGCCATTGCATTTGGTGCATCGGTTTGAGTTCTCCACGGTGATTCGTGGAAGTGAAAGCAAGAAAGTTGTTACTCTTGGGTTCTTGGAACCCTAGACGGATTTGAGGCCTTTGTGGTGATTTCTTGGGAGCCTCCAATTAAGTTGTCGATGCGTGCCCCAAGCTTTGTGTAAGGCCCGGTTTCCGCCTCGAAGGAAATCCCTTAGTGGAACCGTGACCTAGGCCTTTGTGGCGAGGGTCACCAGAGAATAAGGTGAGACGCCTTCGTGACGTTCGGTGTGTGGTGTGAGTACCGCATCTTGGGGTGAGGCCTTTGTGGCGTTGGTGTGCATCGAGCAACCACACATCAAGGTGAGCCTCCTGTGGTGTTCGGGAGCACTAAGCCACCGCACCTCTCCAACGGAGATTAACACTCGCAAAAGTGTGAACTTCGGGATAAATCATCGTCTCTCGCGTGCCTCGGTTATCTCTATACCCGAGCTCTTTACTTATGCACTTTACTTTGTGATAGCCATCGTGCTTGAAGTTATATATCTTGCTATCACCTAGTTGCTTATATTGCTTAGCATAAGTTGTTGGTGCACATAGGTGAACCATAGTATATATGCTTTGGGCTTGACAAAGTAAACGCTAGTTTTATTCCGCATTTGTCAAGCCCATCTCGTAAAAAACTTAAACCGCCTATTCACCCCCCCTCTAGTTGACATCCGATGAGGCCTATCGGTGGGAAGAAATGAGGTTGCTGACCTGATCATTAACCAAGAGAGTCAGACTGATGTGCCTTACCTGTTGAACTGCTGATTTTCTTTTTTCTATTTTTTGCCGTTTCTGATCGCTCTTTGAGCATCGTGTAACTCTGTAACATCTCTTATGACTATTAACCAATGAAAAGCAGCTCCTACTGCATTTTTTTCAATAAAGGGCGCTTTATTACTCGAAGTATCAAGTATTATACCCATCCTCTGTATAGTTAAGATGCACACAGCCGTTTAAGAATCTAGTATCCAAACAAAAAGAGTATGTGAAGGATAAAAGGAAAAAAGCCAACTAGTCAACAACTTCATCGGAAATTCAATTCGGCTCCCGGGTGCGTATGCTCCCTCTACCAACAAAACATATTTCGAAGTGTGGAAAAAATTTGACAAAAAATTATACATGTACATCTCCATAATATATGTGTGTGCGTCAAGTTTCACGAAAAAATAATATTTTTTGTGGCCTATGTAAAAAAGAGAAAACTTATCCGGTGAAAAGCATTGTTTGTAGCACTGAATTTTGTCTTTTTTACACACGTCATATGATAAGTTTATTTTTTATGAAACGACTTTGTGAACGCGTAGCACGTGAAGACGTACGTGTGAATTTTTTGTTTCAATTTTTTTGAAATTTAAAATATGTGTAAGATGCATTTTAAAATATAGGGAGCATATGCTCCCATGTTCCAAAACAGCACTCCCCAACTTCATTGGCTTCTATCCTACGGTTATGCAGCCACCCATGTTGGCTAATAAAGTCCTTGGCCGTATTCTCCAAACGTGTTGACACCTCCATAAATAGGTCTCGGTCCTCGAAGCATTGAAACAGTGACCATGAACGAAGCATAGTTGTACATCTGTAAATAACCTGCATAATAGAAGAATTTTTATCATTAAAAACCTTGTCGTTTTTACACAGTCAAAGCGACCATACAACTGCAATCGCTCCCACCTGGATAATCGTTTTATACCTTGAATCCACCACATTTAACCAATTGCCAAATATATTGGTAATACTACAGGATGGGTAAAGGGTAGAACCTATCTGAATGATTGACCATATAGATCTAGCAACCCGGCAATTGAAGAAAATATATTTTATTGTCTCTTCTTCGTGACAGAACACACATTTCTTGCAACCCTGCCAGTTGCATTTTGCAGGGTTATCTTTAGTAAAAATCACACCTCGACGAAGATACCATGCGAAGATCTTAGTTTTTAATGGTATCTTCATCTTTAAGATGGACTTATTATTTAAAATCGGTTGGGTAGGAGTGCAAAGGGCTTTGTACATAGAGGCTACAGAGAATACACCATTCTTGGTAAGACTCCAACGGAATTCATCTGTTCCCGTAGATAAATGTACTGAGTCTAACCGCTGAAGCAGTTCATTCCTGGAGTCTAGGCGGGGACCAATAAGATCACGTCTGAACGTTACCGAGGGTGGAGAATATTCCATCACCTTTTGCAAGGTATCCCCTTTATAACGAACAATATTGTACAAGGCTGGATACTGTTCATGGAGAGTGGTTGTTCCCAACCATCGATCCTCCCAAAAATGTATCTCTGCCCCATTCCTAATGGAGAAGGAACCAAACGGAAAAAGTATTTCTTTGTTGCCATAATGCCAGCCTAGAAGTGTGAGTCCCCTGGTTTCCTAAAAACCTGGGATATCGCCTTTGAGCCTACATACTTTTCCCGCAGTAGTTGTTGCCATACACCGTCCTCCGTTAATAACCTAGTCAGCCACTTTCCTAGCAAGGCCCTGTTTTTAACTTCTATATCGTGAGCACCAAGTCCACCTTGAACGTTTTGACGGCATACAACACTCCATTTTGTCAACCGATATTTTTTCTTATCGCTATCCCCTTGCCAAAAGAATCTTGATCGGAAATAATCCAATCGGTGCAAGACTCCTTTGGGTAACTGGAAGAAATAGATCATATACAGTACCATATTGTGAGTACTGAATTTATGAGGACTAATCTTCCCCCAAGGGATAGGAGCTTTCCTTTCCAACTAGTAAGGCATTTCTGAAGTCGTTCTTCAACGATTTTCCATTCAGCCAAAGTAAATCTCCGATGGTGAATCAGAATACCAAGATAGCTAATTGAAAAATAACCAAGCCCGCATCCGAATAGCTCGGAATATAGGTTGGCATCGTCTATGGCTTCACCAAAACAAAACAACTCACTTTTATGGAAGTTAATCTTAAGACCTGACAATTGCTCGAATGCTGAAAGAATTAACTTCAGATTACGTGCCTTTGCCAAATCATGATCCATAAATAGAATTGTATCGTTGGCATACTGAAGAATTGATAAGCCCCCATCAACCAATGGGGAACCACACCTTCGATTTGGCCATCGAACTTAGCGCGTTCAATTATAATTGCAAGCATATCTGCCACAATGTTAAAGAGCATTGGGGACAATGGATCACCTTTCCTCAACCCTTTTTTTTATCTGGAAGTATTTGCCAATGTCATCATTGACCTTTATGGCAACACTACCACCGAAAATGGCGTTATTAATTAGAGCGCGCCACTCATCAGAAAATCCTTTCTTCCGAAGTGTTTGTTGAAGAAAAGATCATTTAACTTTATCATATGCTTTTTCAAAGTCGATTTTGAGTATGAATCCATTCAACTTTTTGTGGTGCATCTCATAAATTATATCATGCAAAGTGACAACTCCATGTAGGATGTATCTACCTTGCATGAAAGCCGTCTGAGAAGGATGCACCACATGATCTGCCACTGAATTCAGTCGAATAGTAGCTACTTTTGTTAAAAAAATGAAACAAACATTTAAAAGACATATGGGTCTATATTGTTGGATCCGCTCCACATCAATAACTTTTGGTAAAAGAATGATTTCACCAAAATTGATACGGAATAGATCCAGATGTACCGCATGAAGCTCGTCAAACAATTCAACAAGTCAGTCTTCACAATATCCCAGAAAGACTGATAGAATTCGGGTGGAAAGCCATCCGGTCCTGGTGCCTTATTATGCTCCATCAGAAATACCGCCTTTCTAATCTCCTCCTCGGAATAAGGGGCGATTAGAATGGCATTTTCTTCTGGAGTCACCTGTGGGATATCATCCGTCCTGGATTCATCCAAGGATAGACCCGATTCCTCAGGTTCGCCAAACAGAGCCTTATAGTAAGATGTAGTATAGGATTTAAGTTGCTTTTGACCTTCGATTAGGCCCTCTTCCTGGCCAAGAGAGTGAATACGTTTCTTTCTGTGTCTACCATTGGCAACACTATGAAAGTATCTCATATTCGAATCTCCTTCTAACAAGAACTGGGTCTTAGATATCTGGTACCATTTGAGTTCCTCTTCTCGAAGTAAATCGGCTAACTTTGCATTGTATTAACTTTTAAGTTCAATTTCTTGCACAGTCAGCGGTCGTACCTCAGCGATTGCCTCTAAATCATCAATGTATGATGTTAGGCTGAGTTTCTCTTGTTTGAGCTGCCCATTCATGCGCCTAGCCCACCCCCAAGGTATCTACGTACCGAACGTAGTTTATTATTCCACTTTTGGATTGGGGTGTTCCCGACAACCGACTTATCCCAAATGAATTTAATCATGTCCAAAAAACCATCCCGATGTAGCCATCTAAGTTCAAATTTGAACTGGCGTCTACGTTGCGGCAATGGTGTCCCAGTAGTTAACAATATAGGAGCGTGGTCTGATAAGGCTTCGATCTGAGGAAGAGCTCGTACTGAGACTAGAGGGAACTTAAATTCCCAATAAGAGTCCGTAAGTACTCGATCTAGCTTCTCGTATGTCGGCTCAGGAAGACTATTTGCCCACGTAAATTGTCTCCCAACCATTGTCACCTCTCTCAAATCCAAGCTATCAATGACAACATTGAATAAGAAAGGCCAATGGGTGTCAAACCTACCCCTTCTCTTTTTCTGAGGTTATCTAAGCAAGTTAAAATCCCCTCCTATGATGATAGGATGCAGATTGTCCTTAGCCAGGTTTACCAACTCACGAAGAAAAGCGGGTTTGTGCACATCATGTGCGGCTCCATAGACAGAAACCAAACTCCATATGAAGTTATCAAACCTATTCCGAATGTGGAGTTTAATATGAAAATCACCACCGAAATTATCTAGAATCTCCATAGTCGAAGTTCGGACTCCAACTAATAAGCCACCAGAGCGGCCTCGAGGTGGGTGGGGTATCCAAGCAATGTCCTCCTCGCCTGAAAGTCGATTTAGAAAACTTATTGAATAATTCCGCTTGCCCGTCTCGGAAAATGCAACAAAATCTAAGAAATGTTCCCTAATACTTTCGGCAATATGTAAGTGTTTAGCCAAGTCTTTAAGACCTCTGCTATTCTCAAACATGCCATTCATTTGGAAACAATGGGTGATTTAGTCACTTTGACATTTTTATTAGGCCAAGCATTTCTTTTAATAGAGGAAAGTCTGGATTTCCCTTCGACAGCTTGAAGTTCAATGCATGAACCCAACGCCCCGTCATCCATACCAACCTCCAACACCTCTCCAACTAGATGTGTGAGCAGCTGGCTGTCTGAGATGGCGTACGCATCCTCATGCTTAGTTAGAGAGGTATCCGACTTGCTCGAAATCGTAGGAGTGAGTTTGATACTATCAAACTCCATAAGTTTAAGAGCATTAGCCGAAACTGAAATAGAATTAATAGAACTACCCAACGAGACTCCCACATTATTAAGCTTGGAAGCAATAAGTGGTGTCGAGAAGGTTAAAAATGATTTAGTACAGTTATTCATACCTGAGAAGTCGAGGTTCGACCCCGCCTTGCGTCTCATGGCCTTGGCCATCGTGTCCTCATCCGTGGCCACCACCCCATCCGGACCAACGCCATGCCGATTGCTGCGCCGCGAAGGCATGCAACCAGAAGGCTTCTTCGGATGCTCAGGAGCTGCAGCCCTAGGGAGGGAGTGCGTCGAGGAAGACCCTCCCCTAGCTGCCTCCACAGGTGGCACCCTCGGTGCTCCCAGACTCTACGAAGAAGGCCGAGAGTGCGGTCCGTCGAAGGGAGAGGGCGGTGGTGACGACGAACCCCCTCCAAACGACGCCACGGAAGCGCAGATGCCCTCCACCGGCGGGCAACTCTGCCGTACTGTGTCCGAAGGAGCAGCAGTGTCCTGAGCCGGCGGCGGGAGGGCGCTTGTGGGCGTCGCACACTCCTCGCCTCCAGGGGCGCGGCTGGCCGGGTGACACTAGCGCGCGTCACCGACCGAGGGGGCGTGGATGAAGAAGATCCCCCTCGATCGACCGCGGTGGTGGTAGTGACCGCCTCCACCTCCTCACGAGGTAGCGTAGGCGGCGGGGATGTAGGCTCCCGAGGGGGTGTGGGTGATGGAGAATCCATCGTCCAGCCATATCCCCGCCGAAGTGCCGCTGCACCAGGGCGTCGTCTGCCCCATACTGCGGTTGTGGGGTAGACGAAACCACCAAAGAAGCCGCAGCTCTCCTAGCTACCGCTGGTGAGATGCGACCCAAAGTCCAAATTGGCCCTCTACCGGTCTATCTGACCTAGAGTGCTCAGCTGCCGCAACGTCGAGGGCAACCCGCAGCGCCTCCGCGGAGACCTGAGGAGAAGCCAAAGAAGAAGACCGACCCTCCAGCGAAGGGCTAATCGCTCGCAGCTTCTTCACTGCCTCAATCGAATTGGGATTTTGGTTGGGATTAAAAGGCGTAACAGCAATAACCGATGCCACCATGCGAGCTGTGACGGGTGCCGAGGTGCTCGGTCCCGCCTGCTGCGGCTGAGAAGACACAGTGTCTGGTCCCAACCTAGTCTTAGTAGTATCCATCGCATCATCATCACCCTCAGCCGCACCATCCCCTCCCTCATCAGGATCATCCCTCCTCACCCAAATCAAAGGTACAAAGTCTTGCTCTGGTACATAATCAGCTGGCTCCCTGCAAAAACGGAACTCGAAGGCCTTGAACTTGACCAGCATCTGCTTTTGCAATAGGACAAGCCTCATCAGATGGGTCTCCAAGGACCCCGGGATGTAGCATAGCCACCTGAATCCGTACTATTGCCCTGCGTCTTAGACTCGTCAGATCAACATCCACTGTCTTGCCCACCAGAGAACCAACTGCCCACATCCCAAGAAAGTGACAAAGGGTATGAGGGACACCTTCTACATGCAGCCACACATTTTCTAGCTCTGCCTTATGGGGGACCTCCGTTGACCGCCACGCAGAAATAGAAATAGATGAACTGAAAGAAGGCACTCCCAACAAAAAACAAAGAGGAAGGAGTAGGGGCGCGCTGTACCTAAACAGGAACATTGAATCGATGGTGGAGTATCAGGTGTGTTCACCTTGAGAAGATAGGAAGTAAACCCTGGCACCATCCCCATTAGAAAAGAAATTGCAATCCACTATCCGTGGCACGTTTGTTACCGTCGCCCTTTTTGGGACAGGACGACAAGGACAGTTGGTAGGAGCTCTCTATGGCTCTTTCATAGAAAACTACAGAAACGATATTGTCGTGGCATCAATTCCATTCGTGAAAACAGAACATACAAAAAATGGACAAAACAGAAATTTAAAACATTCTATACTCCACAGGCTAGCATCTTTGGTCTTGCACAGAACATTCAACTCTTCAAATATGGAATGCCTTGTTCTTCATGAATTCTTGCAGCGGAATATCATTCTGAAATTCCTTGACAATAAGCACATTCCACCTACTCTGCTCCGTTGATTGAACAACACTTAGGGAGAAGACTACTATCTATAATTTTCCATTTCCTTTCAACTAACAACATTATGAACCATGCAACCAACTCAAGGCCCCAAAATGAAGTGTCTGATTACGATCATGTCTAGTCTGACACCAAATATTCTCAAAAACCAATGACGCCGAAGATATGATATTTCAAGAGTATATTTTTCATAGAAAACATTCACAAACATGATTGAAATGAAGATATGATATTTCAAAAGTATATTTTTCATAGAAAACATTCACACACATTCACAAACATATTCTTACTCAACCTAGAGATGCATATGGCATGCAGATATGCCGGTTGAAGAATTAGATTAAGGACTCAACCATAAATGGAATGTTTGCAATGCATTACAAATGGATGGAATATCAACTACTAGGAATAACATTACCACCGGCACACAGATTTAGGCTATCCCCGGCGCTTTTGTACTCGCCGGCGATAACCTCGCCGGTGGTAATGTGCTACCCCCGGCGTTTTTGTATTCACCAGTGTTAAAATGATAATACCCCCGGCGCTTTGTAACATCCCAAAAATTCAAAACAAAACAAATGAATTTCCCTAGTTCCAAATTTTGGAACCAACAAAAACTTTTATCAAATTAAGTTTGATGCTTAGTGATCTTGCTTAATTCTTGTGTTGTTGCCATGTTTGCTTGTTATTAGTATTTAAAGTGATCTTAAACCCTAAACCTCACCCCTCTTTTCACCGTACTAGTTAAAATGAAATAAAAGGAAATTAAATAAGAAAAAGGTATATGTGCCTATGGCTATTTTTATAAATCTTTACCCTATGCTTTTCTACTTTGTTTAGAGGTTTGGAAAACCTTCATACACCTTACCTAGTACCTATCAAACCAATTCCAAGTGGTTTCCAAAGAAATTAAAAAGAAACTAAAAATGCCATAGAGGCATATGAGAGTAAAATAGCAAATTTGTGAATTTAAGAATCTTGACCCTAAGTCTTGTGGTGCATGGTGGGATCACTCCTATATACCATTTCGACACTCAACAACACCAATTGGGTCAAGCCAAGTCAAATTAAAACTCAAATGCAACATATGCATAGAGGCATATGTGACACATAGCCATAATACCCAATTCTTGATCTATGGCTTTAAACCTTGACCACATGATGTGAAACCATCTCTCAACCTAATATAACACTAAATTGACCTTAACCCAAGTCCAAGTAAAGCAAGATCAACAATCTACAAGTTTAATGAAATATGACACATCACTTCTTATGTGTTATGGCCATTTTTGCAAATCTTTGAGCAAGACCATTTGAATTGGTTTCAATGGTTGGAAAATGTTTCTAAACTAATAAGAACCACATTAGAGTCAAGAAAAGTCAAATCAAATGGAGAGAAATCAAATGGTGAGATAATCCCAATTTCACTCACATACACATAAGACCAATTTTGCAAATCTTCACCAAAGGCCACCATTGCTTGATCTATGGTTTGTAAAACTCTTATATATGATAAACAAACACAATTGCATCAAAGAAACCAAAATCAAATCAAAGCAAATCTCAAAATCAACATACATGTGATAATGGTCATATTGCCATTTTATAAAATGTTCACTACTTTACCTCCTGGTTTTGACTTTTCTTCAAACTAAACTTGGTCAACCAAAGCCATGTCATCCAAGACCAGGTCAAGGTGAGTAACTTTCATGTTGACCACTTTGACCAGAGAGTTGACCATTGCTCACATTAGTCAAGCCAAAATGCCACTTTGGAACCAATTCTAGATTCCCTCCACTTTTGAAATTTTCACCAAACCACTCCAAATTTTAAACCAAGACCACCAATGAGTGCCACACATCATTTACAATCTATCCATGAAGAAACTTAGTAACTTTTACACACACATGAGTGTTTTTACAAAAGAATCCATTAGTTACATAGAGTAAAACTAGAGTACAACCACTCCTACCAACTATGTACCCCTCTCTTTTTCTATCTTTTGAGCTCAGCCATAGTACCTTGTACCACACCAACAACCATGACATCAGTTCACCTTGACATCATCCACATGTACCAAGACAAGCCAAGTACATAGCCTATGTCACACTTACTTTTTCATAAATCAAATGTGACCACCCTAGGCCTCTCTCACCATGCACACCATGTCTAGGAGACCTCTCTCACTCCCCTGAACACCATAACACCTGAGTTGACCCAAGCAATACACTTGCACACACCAATGCCACACCATGCCACTCACATGGTCACCACCATGCACCCACATGCCCTGGCCATTTTCCCTCTCTCTCACCTTGTCACACACCTCACCCTTGACCCTTTACCACTGCTAGACATCACCATGGGACAAGGAGAGCAAGTGGATGACCACAACACTCGTGCCAAGCCACTTGATCACCCTCCCGTGGACACCATCACCTCCCTGCGTGCACACTGCATCCCATCGCGTCCCACCGCGCCACTAGCCTCCTCTCACCTCAGAACACCTACTAGACACGGACGTTGACCCTCTCCCGCGCCAGGACGACGCCAGGACGCGAGGACGTCGACGTCGGCCACGTCCTCGTGCGCACTGCACACGACACCAGCACGCTCGCCACTATGCACGCGTCATCACCTAACCATGAGCTCACTCTCTGACGCCCAAGCCACGCCGGAGAGCCATGCACACGACGTGCACCGTGACGTCGCCCGCCATGCCGACCACGTCGCGCCCCGCGCCTCCAGCCGCTATATAAACTCCCCCACGCCTCTGGACTTCACCACACCATCCCACAGCATCCTCCCCTCCCTCCTAGCACCGCAAATCTCCTCTCTTTGCCGCTCATCGGTGCAAGAACTAGCCGGCGGTCACCACCAAAAGCCGCCCAGATTTTTGTCACCATAGCCCTCGAGACCTACACCAAAGTTGTAGCCCTTGGAAAGAGCTTTCCAACGCACCCAACCCCGCCGTAATCCGAGCTCCGAGGCGAAAGATACGGCCCCCGCAAGGTTGCAGAATCGCGAGGTACACGACGAACCAGCCCCGTCCGATCTCGATCCAACGCTCTGTGCGCCCCGCGCGTCGGCCACGTGCATGCGTCATGCATGCACAGTCCGGGCAGCAGCTGGGCCGGCCCAACTCCGTTCCCGCCCCCGTTTGAATTCAGACTTTGTTTAATTCTTTTTCATTTAAATTGCTATCAGATGCTTTGCTAGAAATCAAATATCTCCAAATCTACTTGGCCATTTTTAGTGAATTTCATATGGTTGGAAAGCCTGTGAAATTATCTATCCAATGCCACTGGATTCAAACCAATAGCTGTTGTAGAATTAAAGTAGCAAAATAAACAAGACATAGACTTTTCTGACTTAGAATAATTATTAAAAATCAACCCTTTTGAATTTTGAGGTGATTCCACCTCTCATAATTCACATTTCACAAACTCTAATTGTTTATGTAAAAAGATGCTATGGGTTCTGTACATGATCATGGGCTAGAAGCAAAATATTGGCTATGTACTCAATACTAGTCCATTTAAACTATATCCAAATTTTAGAATTTAAATCTATGAGGTGTAGCACCTCATTTAAATCCTTTCTCAAGTGATATGAAGTAATGTGTTGACCTTTATTTACTTAGGCTCATACTTGCTCACTTGTAGAAATTAAATCATAATAGTATTTCATTTGCAATAGTTATTTAAATCACATGAGATGATGAATCTCATTTAAATCATTTTTCTCAAATGATAAGTGTGAAGTGTTGTCCTTGGTCAACATGTGATCACCCCTGGTTATTTGAAAAGATTAAATCTTAAGAAGAATTCAATGAGAGGAAATTATTCCTCCAAACCAAAGAGAAACCCTAACTTCAATGTTCAATAAGAGGAAATTATTCTCCTATTATTAAATAAGGAAACCCTAGCTTAATGTGTGAATAGATGTTAAGTAATGATGCTAGATCCATTGTGTGAGCCATTAAGGCTAATTAAGACTACTTAAGTGTTGTTTGGTGATTGTATCCTCGTATTCGTTTATAGACGCTAGTACCGGGGACTATCAAGAGGAAGAGGTCTTCTACCAAGAGGAAGAGCAAGAGAACTTTGATCACATCACCAACCAAGGCAAGCTAATATTCTTTCAAGCTATTACCAATGCAAGCTAGACTAATGCAAACTATTTTGGTTGCAAGTTTATATTCTTGCCAAGTGCAAAGCTCTACAAGAGCAAGGCACCATTACATTTTACTTTATGAACCTATCCCAAGTTTTTTACTTTACAAGCTTTACTTGATTTTATTTATCAAAGTTACTTTTTGAATTATGATTCACTTGGTTGAATTATAGAGTAGTACAAGAGAATCACACTTAGCCTAGCAAGCTCCAAGATACTTAGCACCCCTCATAACTAGTGGCTAGTGCTCAATATTAAAAGTGACTACTCTAGTTGGGAACTTGTGAATTGAAATGACTTTGAAAACCTTGGAATGATGAGTCATTCTATTGAGAGATTTTTGAAGGTGAATATGACTGGTGAATGACTCGGTGAATTTTACAAAAACTGATGGTTGGGTTCGGATGCGATACCATTCCAATTTTACAAGTACCCCCACAATACCTGAATCTGGGTAAGGCTTAGCTGGAAACTTATGTATTTTAGTATGGGTTCCCTCTGAACAAGCGTCATAGGGGTTATGCCGAGGCTGCCTCCGTACTGGTGAAGTGATGTGAAATGACGTGAAATGAGGTGAATGTCCGGCCCAAGCCCTGTGCAGTTCAGTGGCTGTCTGTCTTCACTGGGAGGCCAAGCTCATGGGGAGAGGTGCCTATACTAGGGTATGTAAATTAAAGGTTAGGATTGGTAGTTCGCGTACTGCGTACGATAAATCAGGGCCAGTTACCCCTGACGAACTATTGCAATTGTTGTGGCACAAGTGTACAACCTCTGCAGAGTTTAACCTATTCGAATAGCCGTGTCCGCGGTTATGGACAGTTGGAAAGGCCATACTGTTCCGTCATCAGAACTTTTCCAAAAATATGAATGGTGACTTGTGACTTGAGTTTGAAAGGTGACTTTGACTTTGAATCACAACTGAGTTGTGGGAATGACACTAATGTTCCCACTTGAGTTAAGTTAGGCAAATGAAAAGTCTTGGTTTACTAAAGTGCTTATGAAATAAAACTGGCTTTATGCAAATGAAACTAGAGCTTAGCATCCCCCTCCATAATTGATAATACTTACCTTAGTATTAGTTTGCGAGTACTTTAAAGTACTCATGGCTTTGTCCCTGGCTATTCAAATGGCCAGACTATGAAGAGGAGTACCAGAACCCGGAAGAAGGACAGCAGGACGTCTACGACAACTAGGATCACTCCTGACGTCAACAGTTGCCTGTGGAATAGATGGACTACTACTACGCTACTTCGCTTCCGCTATGTGTTTTGTCATTGATCAATAGATCATCTACTATTGTAATGAGACTGGATCATGTGATCCTTTGTTGTAAGACAATTACGATGTTGTAATGAATGATGTTCTGTGATATCAATCTATTATGTCTCGCAAAAACAATATTCCTGGGATTGCGATGAATGGCATAATAGGCATCTGGACTTAAAAATCCGGGTGTTGACAAGTTGGTATCAGAGCCATTGTTTGACCTTAGGAGACCCTAGGACGTCTGCAAAACTTAGTTTCAAAAACCAAAGAAGTGAATATTTGTGAAAAACTTATTCTCACTCTTACCCTTGAAATCTTTTTCAAAATGAGAAATTCATGCTCTACTTTTTCTTTGTAGCACTATCTAAAATTTTGCACACTTGAATACTTCTCTAATTTACTCCTCCTCTTTGTTCATAGATGGAATACAAATGGGAGTGCTATCAGCTTGGTCACGGAGGAGAACTGAGGTTTGAAAAGGATTTGAAGCAACTAGTGGAATATCTAGGACACCCGTATCCCGAGTTCTTCGGAATACCCCTCAACAACCACTCCGGAGAACCCCCTCGGTGGGAAGTTTCTACTGATCTAAGAAGAAAGCTTGGAGCCCCGGTATGGGAAACCATCTGGTTTTCTGTAACGGGAAACACTTGGAAGGAAGGACTAGTCAGAGCTATGCATGAAGCAATTGCCCGTCTGTGTGGACAAAATGAGAACAAGATCAAGAACACTCGCTTCATCTACTACCCAAGACATAACTCCATGGGAAGATCGATGACCATGCCACCACACCCGGAGATGAACCACTATGTAGCACATCAGGACTTCAGGCTGTACAAAACCCGCAGGGATTTGGACAACGCCCTCGCCTCTCGCCAAGCACATCACCCGTGAAGACGAAGAATCCACCCTGAAGAGTAGTATCACCCCAGCACTTAAGTAGGTGTGAGTTGTATCAGGATCCCCCTTGTATCGTAGAGCGATGAATGGTTCTTCAAACCAACGGTGTGTTAGATTTGTAATATGTGATGCTTGGTATGAATGAAAAAGTGTTGTTGGTTTTTACCTCCGCAACACTACTCAAATTTTCAAGTTATGAACTTTTTAAACTTTAACAAAACAAACCATAGAAATTTCCCTCTTATCTTATCATCTACCTCAATGTTCAGATGGCCCCACCAACCCGCAACGCCACCCAAGACGCCATGATGCAACTGCTGCAGACGATGATGGCAGACCGAGAAGTCGAAAGAGCTGAGCGCCAAGCCAACATTGCTGCACCGCAGCAGCTTGCTCAGAACAACAACGGCCATGGAAACCACGACCACCCGGGGTCAAAGCTGAAGAACTTTCAGCACACCAACCCTCCGATGTTCAACAAGACTGAAGAGCCCCTCGATGCTGATGACTGGCTCCAGACCATGGAGAACAACCTAGAAGTTGCGGGAGTAGAAGCCGCAGAGAAAGTACTGTTCGCCACCCACTACCTGTCAGGACCTGCACGAGCCTGGTGGACAAGTGCCCGCGCAATGAATGCGGGACAGATGATGACCTGGGAAGACTTCAAGCTGAAGTTCAGCAAATACCACATGCCCCAAGGACTGATCAAGAAGATGAGAGACGAGTTCCGCGAACTCAAGCAAGGAAGGATGTCCGTGGTAGAATACCGCGACAGGTTTCTCACTCTGTCAAGGTACGCCCCGGACGAGACCGACACCAATGAGAAGCGGAAGGAAAGATTTCTGAATGGACTACATGACGAGATGCAAACTGTGTTAGTGAACATTCCGTTCGCTGACTTGGAAGCCCTGGTAGACTCAGCCATACAGATGGAAGGAAAGCTGCATCAGGCCAACGAGAACCGCAAGCGCAGAATGATGAACCAGAATGGACCCCACCATACCCAGAAGTACCGCAATAACTCCTCTGGAGGATTCACCCCAAGATATAACAAGCCCCCTGCCCAGAATTACCGCCCCAACTACACCAACAACAACGGAGGACCCCCGAAGCCCGGAGGCAACAACAACAACAACAACAACAACAAAAACAATAGCCACAACAACAACAACCACCCCAACAACAGCAACAATAATGGAAACAACAACAACCCCAACACTGCCCCAAGGACTGGAAGCAATGCTACCCCCGTAATCCCCAAAGACAAGTCCACCGTCAACTGCTACGAATGTGGAGTTGTGGGTCACTTCTCCAATGAGTGCCCCAAGAAGCTTGCCAGGATTGCCGCCAATACCGCAGCACCTGCTCAGCAACAGCGCCGCTTTGCCGGTAGAAGGAACCAGAACAACAACAACGGTCGTCTCTACCACATGACTGCCACTGAAGCTCAGGAAGCACCCCAGACCATGCCAAGTATGTCTACTGGTTAATAAAATGCACAATCTCTTTTAGGAACCTAACTTTTCCTAAAATCTCGGGACGAGATTTGTTTAAGGGGGAAGGGTTTGTAACATCCCAAAAATTCAAAACAAAACAAATGAATTTCCCTAGTTCCAAATTTTGGAACCAACAAAAACTTTTATCAAATTAAGTTTGATGCTTAGTGATCTTGCTTAATTCTTGTGCTATTGCCATGATTGCTTGTTATTAGTATTTAAAGTGATCTTAAACCCTAAACCTCACCCCTCTTTTCACCATACTAGTTAAAATGAAATAAAAGGAAATTAAATAAGAAAAAGGTATATGTGCCTATGGCTATTTTTATAAATCTTTACCCTATGCTTTTCTACTTTGTTTAGAGGTTTGGAAAACCTTCATACACCTTACCTAGTACCTATCAAACCAATTCCAAGTGGTTTCCAAAGAAATTAAAAAGAAACTAAAAATGTCATAGAGGCATATGAGAGTAAAATAGCAAATTTGTGAATTTAAGAATCTTGACCCTAAGTCTTGTGGTGAATGGTGGGATCACTCCTATATACCATTTCAACACTCAACAACACCAATTGGGTCAAGCCAAGTCAAATTAAAACTCAAATGCAACATATGCATAGAGGCATATGTGACACATAGCCATAATACCCAATTCTTGATCTATGGCTTTAAACCTTGACCACATGATGTGAAACCATCTCTCAACCTAATATAACACTAAATTGACCTTAACCCAAGTCCAAGTAAAGCAAGATCAACAATCTACAAGTTTAATGAAATATTACACATCACTTCTTATGTGTTATGGCCATTTTTGCAAATCTTTGAGCAAGACCATTTGAATTGGTTTCAATGGTTGGAAAATGTTTCTAAACTAATAAGAACCACATTAGAGTCAAGAAAAGTCAAATCAAATGGAGAGAAATCAAATGGTGAGATAATCCCAATTTCACTCACATACACATAAGACCAATTTTGCAAATCTTCACCAAAGGCCACCATTGCTTGATCTATGGTTTGTAAAACTCTTATATATGATAAACAAACACAATTGCATCAAAGAAACCAAAATCAAATCAAAGCAAATCTCAAAATCAACATACATGTGATAATGGTCATATTGCCATTTTATAAAATGTTCACTACTTTACCCCCTGGTTTTGACTTTTCTTCAAACTAAACTTGGTCAACCAAAGCCATGTCATCCAAGACCAGGTCAAGGTGAGTAACTTTAATGTTGACCACTTTGACCAGAGAGTTGACCATTGCTCACATTAGTCAAGCCAAAATGCCACTTTGGAACCAATTCTAGATTCCCTCCACTTTTGAAATTTTCACCAAACCACTCCAAATTTTAAACCAAGACCACCAATGAGTGCCACACATCATTTAGAATCTATCCATGAAGAAACTTAGTAACTTTTACACACACATGAGTGTTTTTACAAAAGAATCCATTAGTTACATAGAGTAAAACTAGAGTACAACCACTCCTACCAACTATGTACCCCTCTCTTTTTCTATCTTTTGAGCTCAGCCATAGTACCTTGTACCACACCAACAACCATGACATCAGTTCACCTTGACATCATCCACATGTACCAAGACAAGCCAAGTACATAGCCTATGTCACACTTACTTTTTCATAAATCAAATGTGACCACCCTAGGCCTCTCTCACCATGCACACCATGTCTAGGAGACCTCTCTCACTCCCCTGAACACCATAACACCAGAGTTGACCCAAGCAATACACTTGCACACACCAATGCCACACCATGCCACTCACATGGTCACCACCATGCACCCACATGCCCTGGCCATTTTCCCTCTCTCTCACCTTGTCACACACCTCACCCTTGACCCTTTACCACTGCTAGACATCACCATGGGACAAGGAGAGCAAGTGGATGACCACAACACTCGTGCCAAGCCACTTGATCAACCTCCCGTGGACACCATCACCTCCCTGCGTGCACACTGCATCCCATCGCGTCCCACCACGCCACTAGCCTCCTCTCACCTCAGAACACCTACTAGACACGGACGTTGACCCTCTCCCGCGCCAGGACGACGCCAGGACGCGAGGACGTCGACGTCGGCCACGTCCTCGTGCGCACTGCACACGACACCAGCACGCTCGCCACCATGCACGCGTCATCACCTAACCATGAGCTCACTCTCTGACGCCCAAGCCACGCCGGAGAGCCCTACACACGACGTGCACCGTGACGTCGCCCGCCATGCCGACCACGTCGCGCCCCGCGCCTCCAGCCGCTATATAAACTCCCCCGCGCCTCTGGACTTCACCACACCATCCCACAGCATCCTCCCCTCCCTCCTAGCACCGCTCCTCTCCTCTCTTTGCCGCTCATCGGTGCAAGAACTAGCCGGCGGTCACCACCAAAAGCCGCCCAGATTTTTGTCACCATAGCCCTCGAGACCTACACCAAAGTTGTAGCCCTTGGAAAGAGCTTTCCAACGCACCCAACCCCGCCGTAATCCGAGCTCCGAGGCGAAAGATACGGCCCCCGCAAGGTTGCAGAATCGCGAGGTACACGACGAACCAGCCCCGTCCGATCTCGATCCAACGCTCTCTGCGCCCCGCGCGTCGGCCACGTGCATGCGCCATGCATGCACGGCCCGGGCAGCAGCTGGGCCGGCCCAACTCCGTTCCCGCCCCCGTTTGAATTCAAACTTTGTTTAATTCTTTTTCATTTAAATTGCTATCAGATGCTTTGCTAGAAATCAAATATCTCCAAATCTACTTGGCCATTTTTAGTGAATTTCATATGGTTGGAAAGCCTGTGAAATTATCTATCCAATGCCACTGGATTCAAACCAATAGCTGTTGTAGAATTAAAGTAGCAAAATAAACAAGACATAGACTTTTCTGACTTAGAATAATTATTAAAAATCAACCCTTTTGAATTTTGAGGTGATTCCACCTCTCATAATTCACATTTCACAAACTCTAATTGTTTATGTAAAAAGATGCTATGGGTTCTGTACATGATCATGGGCTAGAAGCAAAATATTGGCTATGTACTCAATACTAGTCCATTTAAACTATATCCAAATTTTAGAATTTAAATCTATGAGGTGTAGCACCTCATTTAAATCCTTTCTCAAGTGATATGAAGTAATGTGTTGACCTTTATTTACTTAGGCTCATACTTGCTCACTTGTAGAAATTAAATCATAATAGTATTTCATTTGCAATAGTTATTTAAATCACATGAGATGATGAATCTCATTTAAATCATTTTTCTCAAATGATAAGTGTGAAGTGTTGTCCTTGGTCAACATGTGATCACCCCTGGTTATTTGAAAAGATTAAATCTTAAGAAGAATTCAATGAGAGGAAATTATTCCTCCAAACCAAAGAGAAACCCTAACTTCAATGTTCAATAAGAGGAAATTATTCTCCTATTATTAAATAAGGAAACCCTAGCTTAATGTGTGAATAGATGTTAAGTAATGATGCTAGATCCATTGTGTGAGCCATTAAGGCTAATTAAGACTACTTAAGTGTTGTTTGGTGATTGTATCCTCGTATTCGTTTATAGACGCTAGTACCGGGGACTATCAAGAGGAAGAGGTCTTCTACCAAGAGGAAGAGCAAGAGAACTTTGATCACATCACCAACCAAGGCAAGCTAATATTCTTTCAAGCTATTACCAATGCAAGCTAGACTAATGCAAACTATTTTGGTTGCAAGTTTATATTCTTGCCAAGTGCAAAGCTCTACAAGAGCAAGGCACCATTACATTTTACTTTATGAACCTATCCCAAGTTTTTTACTTTACAAGCTTTACTTGATTTTATTTATCAAAGTTACTTTTTGAATTATGATTCACTTGGTTGAATTATAGAGTAGTACAAGAGAATCACACTTAGCCTAGCAAGCTCCAAGATACTTAGCACCCCTCATAACTAGTGGCTAGTGCTCAATATTAAAAGTGACTACTCTAGTTGGGAACTTGTGAATTGAAATGACTTTGAAAACCTTGGAATGATGAGTCATTCTATTGAGAGATTTTTGAAGGTGAATATGACTGGTGAATGACTCGGTGAATTTTACAAAAACTGATGGTTGGGTTCGGATGCGATACCATTCCAATTTTACAAGTACCCCCACAATACCTGAATCTGGGTAAGGCTTAGCTGGAAACTTATGTATTTTAGTATGGGTTCCCTCTGAACAAGCGTCATAGGGGTTATGCCGAGGCTGCCTCCGTACTGGTGAAGTGATGTGAAATGACGTGAAATGAGGTGAATGTCCGGCCCAAGCCCTGTGCAGTTCCCAGGCTGACTGTCTGTCTTCACTGGGAGGCCAAGCTCATGGGGAGAGGTGCCTATACTAGGGTATGTAAATGAAAGGTTAGGATTGGTAGTTCGCGTACTGCGTACGATAAATCAGGGCGATTACCTGACGAACTATTGCAATTGTTGTGGCACAAGTGTACAACCTCTGCAGAGTTTAACCTATTCGAATAGCCGTGTCCGCGGTTATGGACAGTTGGAAAGGCCATACTGTTCCGTCATCAGAACTTTTCCAAAAATATGAATGGTGACTTGTGACTTGAGTTTGAAAGGTGACTTTGACTTTGAATCACAACTGAGTTGTGGGAATGACACTAATGTTCCCACTTGAGTTAAGTTAGGCAAATGAAAAGTCTTGGTTTACTAAAGTGCTTATGAAATAAAACTGGCTTTATGCAAATGAAACTAGAGCTTAGCATCCCCCTCCATAATTGATAATACTTACCTTAGTATTAGTTTGCGAGTACTTTAAAGTACTCATGGCTTTGTCCCTGGCTATTCAAATGGCCAGACTATGAAGAGGAGTACCAGAACCCGGAAGAAGGACAGCAGGACGTCTACGACAACTAGGATCACTCTGACGTCAACGGTTACTGTGGAATAGATGGACTACTACTACGCTACTTCGCTTCCGCTATGTGTTTTGTCATTGATCAATAGATCATCTACTATTGTAATGAGACTGGATCATGTGATCCTTTGTTGTAAGACAATTACGATGTTGTAATGAATGATGTTCTGTGATATCAATCTATTATGTCTCGCAAAAACAATATTCCTGAGATTGCGATGAATGGCATAATAGGCATCTGGACTTAAAAATCCGGGTGTTGACAAGTTGGTATCAGAGCCATTGTTTGACCTTAGGAGACCCTAGGACGTCTGCAAAACTTAGTTTCAAAAACCAAAGAAGTGAATATTTGTGAAAAACTTATTCTCACTCTTACCCTTGAAATCTTTTTCAAAATGAGAAATTCATGCTCTACTTTTTCTTTGTAGCACTATCTAAAATTTTGCACACTTGAATACTTCTCTAATTTACTCCTCCTCTTTGTTCATAGATGGAATACAAATGGGAGTGCTATCAGCTTGGTCACGGAGGAGAACTGAGGTTTGAAAAGGATTTGAAGCAACTAGTGGAATATCTAGGACACCCGTATCCCGAGTTCTTCGGAATACCCCTCAACAACCACTCCGGAGAACCCCCTCGGTGGGAAGTTTCTACTGATCTACGAAGAAAGCTTGGAGCCCCGGTATGGGAAACCATCTGGTTTTCTGTAACGGGAAACACTTGGAAGGAAGGACTAGTCAGAGTTATGCATGAAGCAATTGCCCGTCTGTGTGGACAAAATGAGAACAAGATCAAGAACACTCGCTTCATCTACTACCCAAGACATAACTCCATGGGAAGATCGATGACCATGCCACCACACCCGGAGATGAACCACTATGTAGCACATCAGGACTTCAGGCTGTACAAAACCCGCAGGGATTTGGACAACGCCCTCGCCTCTCGCCAAGCACATCACCCGTGAAGACGAAGAATCCACCCTGAAGAGTAGTATCACCCCAGCACTTAAGTAGGTGTGAGTTGTATCAGGATCCCCCTTGTATCGTAGAGCGATGAATGGTTCTTCAAACCAACGGTGTGTTAGATTTGTAATATGTGATGCTTGGTATGAATGAAAAAGTGTTGTTGGTTTTTACCTCCGCAACACTACTCAAATTTTCAAGTTATGAACTTTTTAAACTTTAACAAAACAAACCATAGAAATTTCCCTCTTATCTTATCATCTACCTCAATGTTCAGATGGCCCCACCAACCCGCAACGCCACCCAAGACTCCATGATGCAACTGCTGCAGACGATGATGGCAGACCGAGAAGTCGAAAGAGCTGAGCGCCAAGCCAACATTGCTGCACCGCAGCAGCTTGCTCAGAACAACAACGGCCATGGAAACCACGACCACCCGGGGTCAAAGCTGAAGAACTTTCAGCACACCAACCCTCCGATGTTCAACAAGACTGAAGAGCCCCTCGATGTTGATGACTGGCTCCAGACCATGGAGAACAACCTAGAAGTTGCGGGAGTAGAAGCCGCAGAGAAAGTACTGTTCGCCACCCACTACCTGTCAGGACCTGCACGAGCCTGGTGGACAAGTGCCCGCGCAATGAATGCGGGACAGATGATGACCTGGGAAGACTTCAAGCTGAAGTTCAGCAAATACCACGTGCCCCAAGGACTGATCAAGAAGATGAGAGACGAGTTCCGCGAACTCAAGCAAGGAAGGATGTCCGTGGTGGAATACCGCGACAGGTTTCTCACTCTGTCAAGGTACGCCCCGGACGAGACCGACACCAATGAGAAGCGGAAGGAAAGATTTCTGAATGGACTACATGACGAGATGCAAACTGTGTTAGTGAACATTCCGTTCGCTGACTTGGAAGCCCTGGTAGACTCAGCCATACAGATGGAAGGAAAGCTGCATCAGGCCAACGAGAACCGCAAGCGCAGAATGATGAACCAGAATGGACCCCACCATACCCAGAAGTACCGCAATAACGCCTCTGGAGGATTCACCCCAAGATATAACAAGCCCCCTGCCCAGAATTACCGCCCCAACTACACCAACAACAACGGAGGACCCCCGAAGCCCGGAGGCAACAACAACAACAACAACAACAACAACAACAACAACAACAACAACAATAGCCACAACAACAACAACCACCCCAACAACAGCAACAATAATGGAAACAACAACAACAACCCCAACACTGCCCCAAGGACTGGAAGCAATGCTACCCCCGTAATCCCCAAAGACAAGTCCACCGTCAACTGCTACGAATGTGGAGTTGTGGGTCACTTCTCCAATGAGTGCCCCAAGAAGCTTGCCAGGATTGCCGCCAATACCGCAGCACCTGCTCAGCAACAGCGCCGCTTTGCCGGTAGAAGGAACCAGAACAACAACAACGGCCGTCTCTACCACATGACTGCCACTGAAGCTCAGGAAGCACCCCAGACCATGCCAAGTATGTCTACTGGTTAATAAAATGCACAATCTCTTTTAGGAACCTAACTTTTCTTAAAATCTCGGGACGAGATTTGTTTAAGGGGGAAGGGTTTGTAACATCCCAAAAATTCAAAACAAAACAAATGAATTTCCCTAGTTCCAAATTTTGGAACCAACAAAAACTTTTATCAAATTAAGTTTGATGCTTAGTGATCTTGCTTAATTCTTGTGCTATTGCCATGATTGCTTGTTATTAGTATTTAAAGTGATCTTAAACCCTAAACCTCACCCCTCTTTTCACCATACTAGTTAAAATGAAATAAAAGGAAATTAAATAAGAAAAAGGTATATGTGCCTATGGCTATTTTTATAAATCTTTACCCTATGCTTTTCTACTTTGTTTAGAGGTTTGGAAAACCTTCATACACCTTACCTAGTACCTATCAAACCAATTCCAAGTGGTTTCCAAAGAAATTAAAAAGAAACTAAAAATGCCATAGAGGCATATGAGAGTAAAATAGCAAATTTGTGAATTTAAGAATCTTGACCCTAAGTCTTGTGGTGAATGGTGGGATCACTCCTATATACCATTTCAACACTCAACAACACCAATTGGGTCAAGCCAAGTCAAATTAAAACTCAAATGCAACATATGCATAGAGGCATATGTGACACATAGCCATAATACCCAATTCTTGATCTATGGCTTTAAACCTTGACCACATGATGTGAAACCATCTCTCAACCTAATATAACACTAAATTGACCTTAACCCAAGTCCAAGTAAAGCAAGATCAACAATCTACAAGTTTAATGAAATATGACACATCACTTCTTATGTGTTATGGCCATTTTTGCAAATCTTTGAGCAAGACCATTTGAATTGGTTTCAATGGTTGGAAAATGTTTCTAAACTAATAATAACCACATTAGAGTCAAGAAAAGTCAAATCAAATGGAGAGAAATCAAATGGTGAGATAATCCCAATTTCACTCACATACACATAAGACCAATTTTGCAAATCTTCACCAAAGGCCACCATTGCTTGATCTATGGTTTGTAAAACTCTTATATATGATAAACAAACACAATTGCATCAAAGAAACCAAAATCAAATCAAAGCAAATCCCAAAATCAACATACATGTGATAATGGTCATATTGCCATTTTATAAAATGTTCACTACTTTACCCCCTGGTTTTGACTTTTCTTCAAACTAAACTTGGTCAACCAAAGCCATGTCATCCAAGACCAGGTCAAGGTGAGTAACTTTCATGTTGACCACTTTGACCAAAGAGTTGACCATTGCTCACATTAGTCAAGCCAAAATGCCACTTTGGAACCAATTCTAGATTCCCTCCACTTTTGAAATTTTCACCAAACCACTCCAAATTTTAAACCAAGACCACCAATGAGTGCCACACATCATTTAGAATCTATCCATGAAGAAACTTAGTAACTTTTACACACACATGAGTGTTTTTACAAAAGAATCCATTAGTTACATAGAGTAAAACTAGAGTACAACCACTCCTACCAACTATGTACCCCTCTCTTTTTCTATCTTTTGAGCTCAGCCATAGTACCTTGTACCACACCAACAACCATGACATCAGTTCACCTTGACATCATCCACATGTACCAAGACAAGCCAAGTACATAGCCTATGTCACACTTACTTTTTCATAAATCAAATGTGACCACCCTAGGCCTCTCTCACCATGCACACCATGTCTAGGAGACCTCTCTCACTCCCCTGAACACCATAACACCAGAGTTGACCCAAGCAATACACTTGCACACACCAATGCCACACCATGCCACTCACATGGTCACCACCATGCACCCACATGCCCTGGCCATTTTCCCTCTCTCTCACCTTGTCACACACCTCACCCTTGACCCTTTACCACTGCTAGACATCACCATGGGACAAGGAGAGCAAGTGGATGACCACAACACTCGTGCCAAGCCACTTGATCACCCTCCCGTGGACACCATCACCTCCCTGCGTGCACACTGCATCCCATCGCGTCCCACCGCGCCACTAGCCTCCTCTCACCTCAGAACACCTACTAGACACGGACGTTGACCCTCTCCCGCGCCAGGACGACGCCAGGACGCGAGGACGTCGACGTCGGCCACGTCCTCGTGCGCACTGCACACGACACCAGCACGCTCGCCACTATGCACGCGTCATCACCTAACCATGAGCTCACTCTCTGTCGCCCAAGCCACGCCGGAGAGCCCTGCACACGACGTGCACCGTGACGTCGCCCGCCATACCGACCACGTCGCGCCCCGCGCCTCCAGCCGCTATATAAACTCCCCCGCGCCTCTGGAAATCACCACACCATCCCACAGCATCCTCCCCTCCCTCCTAGCACCGCTCCTCTCCTCGCTTTGCCGCTCATCGGTGCAAGAACTAGCCGGCGGTCACCACCAAAAGCCGCCCAGATTTTTTTCACCATAGCCCTCGAGACCTACACCAAAGTTGTAGCCCTTGGAAAGAGCTTTCCAACGCACCCAACCCCGCCGTAATCCGAGCTCCGAGGCGAAAGATACGGCCCCCGCAAGGTTGCAGAATCGCGAGGTACACGACGAACCAGCCCCGTCCGATCTCGATCCAACGCTCTGTGCACCCCGCGCGTCGGCCACGTGCATGCGCCATGCATGCACGGCCCGGGCAGCAGCTGGGCCGGCCCAACTCCGTTCCCGCCCCCGTTTGAATTCAAACTTTGTTTAATTCTTTTTCATTTAAATTGCTATCAGATGCTTTGCTAGAAATCAAATATCTCCAAATCTACTTGGCCATTTTTAGTGAATTTCATATGGTTGGAAAGCCTGTGAAATTATCTATCCAATGCCACTGGATTCAAACCAATAGCTGTTGTAGAATTAAAGTAGCAAAATAAACAAGACATAGACTTTTCTGATTTAGAATAATTATTAAAAATCAACCCTTTTGAATTTTGAGGTGATTCCACCTCTCATAATTCACATTTCACAAACTCTAATTGTTGATGTAAAAAGATGCTATGGATTCTGTACATGATCATGGGCTAGAAGCAAAATATTGGCTATGTAGTCAATACTAGTCCATTTAAACTATATCCAAATTTTAGAATTTAAATCTATGAGGTGTAGCACCTCATTTAAATCCTTTCTCAAGTGATATGAAGTAATGTGTTGACCTTTATTTACTTAGGCTCATACTTGCTCACTTGTAGAAATTAAATCATAATAGTATTTCATTTGCAATAGTTATTTAAATCACATGAGATGATGAATCTCATTTAAATCATTTTTCACAAATGATAAGTGTGAAGTGTTGACCTTGGTCAACATGTGATCACCCCTGGTTATTTGAAAAGATTAAATCTTAAGAAGAATTCAATGAGAGGAAATTATTCCTCCAAACCAAAGAGAAACCCTAACTTCAATGTTCAATAAGAGGAAATTATTCTCCTATTATTAAATAAGGAAACCCTAGCTTAATGTGTGAATAGATATTAAGTAATGATGCTAGATCCATTGTGTGAGCCATTAAGGCTAATTAAGACTACTTAAGTGTTGTTTGGTGATTGTATCCTCGTATTCGTTTATAGACGCTAGTACCGGAGACTATCAAGAGGAAGAGGTCTTCTACCAAGAGGAAGAGCAAGAGAACTTTGATCACATCACCAACCAAGGCAAGCTAATATTCTTGCAAGCTATTACCAATGCAAGCTAGACTAATGCAAACTATTTTGGTTGCAAGTTTATATTCTTGCCAAGTGCAAAGCTCTACAAGAGCAAGGCACCATTACATTTTACTTTATGAACCTATCCCAAGTTTTTACTTTACAAGCTTTACTTGATTTTATTTATCAAAGTTACTTTTTGAATTATGATTCACTTGGTTGAATTATAGAGTAGTACAAGAGAATCACACTTAGCCTAGCAAGCTCCAAGATACTTAGCACCCCTCATAACTAGTGGCTAGTGCTCAATATTAAAAGTGACTACTCTAGTTGGGAACTTGTGAATTGAAATGACTTTGAAAACCTTGGAATGATGAGTCATTCTATTGAGAGATTTTTGAAGGTGAATATGACTGGTGAATGACTCGGTGAATTTTACAAAAACTGATGGTTGGGTTCGGATGCGATACCATTCCAATTTTACAAGTACCCCCACAATACCTGAATCTGGGTAAGGCTTAGCTGGAAACTTATGTATTTTAGTATGGGTTCCCTCTGAACAAGCGTCATAGGGGTTATGCCGAGGCTGCCTCCGTACTGGTGAAGTGATGTGAAATGACGTGAAATGAGGTGAATGTCCGGCCCAAGCCCTGTGCAGTTCCCAGGCTGACTGTCTGTCTTCACTGGGAGGCCAAGCTCATGGGGAGAGGTGCCTATACTAGGGTATGTAAATGAAAGGTTAGGATTGGTAGTTCGCGTACTGCGTACGATAAATCAGGGCCAGTTACCCCTGACGAACTATTGCAATTGTTGTGGCACAAGTGTACAACCTCTGCAGAGTTTAACCTATTCGAATAGCCGCGTCCGCGGTTATGGACAGTTGGAAAGGCCATACTGTTCCGTCATCAGAACTTTTCCAAAAATATGAATGGTGACTTGTGACTTGAGTTTGAAAGGTGACTTTGACTTTGAATCACAACTGAGTTGTGGGAATGACACTAATGTTCCCACTTGAGTTAAGTTAGGCAAATGAAAAGTCTTGGTTTACTAAAGTGCTTATGAAATAAAACTGGCTTTATGCAAATGAAACTAGAGCTTAGCATCCCCCTCCATAATTGATAATACTTACCTTAGTATTAGTTTGCGAGTACTTTAAAGTACTCATGGCTTTGTCCCTGGCTATTCAAATGGCCAGACTATGAAGAGGAGTACCAGAACCCGGAAGAAGGACAGCAGGACGTCTACGACAACTAGGATCACTCCTGACGTCAACAGTTGCCTGTGGAATAGATGGACTACTACTACGCTACTTCGCTTCCGCTATGTGTTTTGTCATTGATCAATAGATCATCTACTATTGTAATGAGACTGGATCATGTGATCCTTTGTTGTAAGACAATTACGATGTTGTAATGAATGATGTTCTGTGATATCAATCTATTATGTCTCGCAAAAACAATATTCCTGGGATTGCGATGAATGGCATAATAGGCATCTGGACTTAAAAATCCGGGTGTTGACACGCTTTGCCCCGGTTTGCCCTACTCGCCGGCGGTATCAATTTCTGGAAATAAAAAAACAGGCCTAGCAGCGCATCTCCTGGCGCCGCCGCGGCCGCCATCCCGCTCGACGACGACGACGTCCATCTCCTGGCGCGGCGCCCTGGTGAGCCCCCGGGGCTGGTGGTGGACGTGGCCTCCGGCGAGGTCGGCAGCATCGCGGCGGGGGATGGGGAAGGAGGAGGAGGGCATGGCCCTGGGCGAGTTGTCCATGCGGAGCACGGAGTCCCCGACCTCGATGCCATCGATGTGGTGCAGGCGCGGCGCCCTGGTGAGCCCCCGGGGCTGGTGGTGGTCGTGGCCTCCGCCGAGGTCGGCAGCATCGCGGCGGGGGATGGGGACGGAGGAGGAGGGCGCGGCGTTGGGCGAGTCGTCCATGCGGAGCACGGAGGCCCCGACCTCGCTGTCGTCGATGTGGCGCAGACGCGGCGCCCTGGTGAGCCCCCGGGGCTGGTGGTGGTGGTGGCCTCCGCCGAGGTCGGCGGCATCGCGGCGGGGCATAGGGAAGGAGGAGGAGGGCGCGGCGGCGGGGGATGGGGAAGGAGGAGGAGGGCGCAGCATCGCGCCGGGGGGATGCGGGAGGAGGAGTGGTGGTGGTTGCCATCGGGAAGGGGATAAGACGGAGGAGTGGTGGTGTGGTGGGCCTCGCGCCACGTGATTCTAATCTATCCCTGGCGAAAAGAAATGTCAGATGCCAGCGCTGATTTTGGCCCAAAATCGCCCACAACATGTAAATTATCCCCGGCGTTTTCGATTACATTTCGCCGGCGGTAACTGCACTACCCCTAGCGAACCCGTTTCAACTCGCCGGCGGTAACGCGAGGAGGGTCTAACAGGTCTTACCGCCGGCATCTTCAAATCGTACTCGCCGGCGATAAGGAGTGCGGCTATAAGCCTTTTCCTAGTAGTGATCGGTGTATATCCTCTAGATTTTTATGTGCGAACAAACTTATATGTATAGAATGCAAACTGATGTACGTGTAAGTACCCACAAACATCATGATATCAATTCAGCAAGTGTACGCTGCAAACATATTAAACCAGCAACCAGAATAAAGAGTTTATTTTAAAAAAATAGGTATTTCAGAAGAAAAATGAAACCCAGTTAGCAACTTCTCTTAGCTCGTAGTAGAAGCGCGATACAGGCGTACACTACTTACAGAACATACCTCATGCGGTCATTCAGCATTCCAAATTTTCTTCTAATCTGCTATTGGCGGATCTCCATAAGGGATATTACAAGTGCATATGTGAAATACTCCATCCTGCTTCCCCAGCCGTGGCAGATCATATACACTGAACAACTCTGACTCAATAGAACAAACTTGTTATATTCAAATTGATGGAACAAATGTCTAACGATATGGTATTAAGTTATGACATATGGTCAAATCAAGTCGACAAAAAGATTTGGTATCAAACAGTAACAAAATCATTTGTAGGAGAAGTAGCACATGATATCATGCTGTGCTAGGTCTATTCAAGACAAAATCATTCATGAGGGATACAAAAGGAAGGAAATATATTCTTACAGAAACAACAGCCAGCTGATTCGAATCCAATTCTGCTTCTTGAAACATATAAAGACTCACTCGTGTTAATGGGATCAACATATATTTTCAATGGAAACAAAATACATTTTCCTAAAAGACAAACCAATTGAAGTAATTGACAGTTCAATAGCAAACAAACCCTTACATATGAAGACATGATTTATCTGTTACCAGCTTCTTCTCATGTCATGCAGTTGTAAGAAAAATTCTATTACTCCGCTTTTGACCCTATAGTAGCAAAGAAAATCCAGAATCCCTATTTCGAAGCCCGTCAGCTTAAAATGACAATAAACTATTTTAGGGACTCATCAGATTTATGTAAATACAGATTGTGGTACCCCTGGAAGCAATTTTTTAGTGCTGCAACTTAACTTGTCATCAACCTCTAATAGCTTAATCCCACATAGCATGTAATATGAGAAAAAATGACAGAGTTCTCAACAATATAAAACATTTACATACGGAGTACACTAAAGTTGCTAAGGTTAAGGCATCAGTAGTTAATTGGTCAGGTCGTAGCCATTTCAGTTGCTGCTAATTGGCATGAATTTCTCAGGATCAATACAAATATTGAGGTACAGATCAAATCTATGTTGCTAGCCCTATCCCGGTGGTCACCATGACCTAGTGGAGACTGGAGAGACAAGCGAGTCCTTGAGACGCACGGTCTAACAATTTCTAACCAATCCCTTACGCTGGAGGAAGGCGCGGCCGCCAAGAGCTTTCGTCGTGGCGGGCGCCACTTACCCACTGGACATAGGATCCAGTCTTGTGGGAAGAGAGAGCAGCTGGAGAGTCTGCGCTCATCATAAGGCACACGTCGCGCACTCGCCTCACCACGGCCGTTCCCCCGCGATCCAAAGCTCATGTACGCCTATTCTCCACCTCCTCCTCTTCTTCTTGTGCTATATGAAGATGACTTCATTTCCGATCTGGTGCTGTATGAAGATGACTTCATTTCCAATCTGGTAGCGATGGGGAATTGGGGAAGGTTAGACTAGAGCAAAGAGGCGCGAGCGAGCGGCCGCCATCGACGGTAGGGGGGGCAGGGATTTCGAAGAACAAGCGGATGAGCAGGGAGTGGCGATTCGGCTGGTGGACAGGCCCACGAACACGACTTCTCGGCCCAGTTAACGCCATGCCACCCAGGTCGGTCTCCGGAGTAGCGGCCCGGAGATGTTGAGCCTACCAGCCCATGCGCATTAAACGGTTTGACGGCCTGACAATGTGAGGGACAGGCGTGGGAATGATCAACTGATCTGGAACGTCCAGCAGTGTGATCGGACGGAATGAAATGTCAAAACGCTGTGGTGAGGTCCTGCTGGTTCCGTTTTACTGTTACTCAATGAGTAGGTGCATGATAATGGATTAGTTAAATTCTATTAATCTTCATCAATAGCTTGATTAGTGTTTGGAGAAAACGTAAATCCTGAACATACCTTGTACATATTTTTGTTTGGTTGTTTGAAGACGAGAGTGACTCTTATCCTTTTCATTTTCAGTGGTGCCCAAATATTTCCCTTGGTGACAATGCATATGTCATGTTTCAAGGTTCACTTTCTTATCAAATACAGTGTTTCACAAAAAGCCGGACTTCTCTTTTGATCTTTTATCTTTCTGTTCATATTTCAGTAGTGTGTTATACATTCACTTGCTAAATCAATAAATTTGTGTACTGAATGAAGCCAAATTAACACCTATCCTCTCAAGATATTTTTGGTGAAAGGCCTCAATTTTCCATATATTTATTTTTACCAATGTAGACATTTATTAGTAAGAAGCCTTGGTGTTACTAAATTGATGATTCCTTCCTTTTTTTTCTTTACATTTTGTGCCTAGCAGGTAAGAAGCATACATCAGTGATGAATAATCATATTATTTCTATGTTTTACAGCTTGCCTCTCGTGAGGCTTTTGGTCTTGATCAACCAAATAGCGTTTAAGCTATTCGACTCGGAACGATCATAACAAGCAATATAAGTTAGCTTTAATAATTTATTTTCCTTGATATTTTGGAAGCAACACCAGTTCATATTGCTAAGGAGAAGGATTTAAAATATGGACTAGACAAAAGTTTTTTAAACCTTTTTTCTTCTAGCCAATTTGATGTATGGGGCATGTAACATACAGTGGTACCGATTTTGATGTATCGGGGCATGTAGCAAAGCAATGCTAGGATTTCAAGGATTGGAGAAAATGAGTTTTAATTCATTTGTTTTGCTCTTCTGGTTGTAAACACAATTTCTACGAATCTTCTTAAATAATGGAAGTTGTCTTCTTACTTTTGAGAGGCGAAGAAAGGATTTTCTTAGGGTTATTGTGTTTAATATTATCACGATGTAGTACATGATGATATTCCTGATTTATTTTGAATTTTCATAGCGAGTTCTGAATTATATATGTGCATTAAGAAATGAAATTTGAGTACCCATTGCAACGCACGGGAATTTGTACTAGTTATTTAAATAAAATTAATTTCTTTTTCCTCTCATATGGTTCTATATGAAAACCCTCCTCAATATCTTTTCATTTGATAAAACCCTATAAACTGAAGCCATGTAAATTTTTCTCCATATTAAATTTCAATATTTTGAAAATGTTTACAAAAACGTTTTGTCCTTTTCCTTTTCTTTTCTAGATCTCTATTTTTTCTCTCTGCAAAATGAAGCAAGATTTTCAGAAAATTTGCAAAGGCCTATGCCTCTTCTAGCCCATTCGGGCTTCTCCTCCACAGCAGACTAGCAAGGACCAAAGACCAATAATCTCTTCATCGAGCAAGGAGACGCTCGTCTCTGTCCACTTCGTCATGCACCAGGACGTGCTTCATCCTCCACGTCGCGGCCGACGTCACAGCGCACCACCGAGCTCCCTCCTCCCCTTTTAATCCCTCCAAAGTTCCATCAAACCCCGCCGCCACCAGAGGCCCCCCGTTCTTCCCTCTTGCACGCATAGCAGAGAGCCAATCGAAATTCAGTCAAGCACCGGCCCCCAGTTCGCCGTCGCTTCCGGCCACCACCCGCCAACCCGAGACCACCTCCAGCTTCTCCATGAGACGCTGAAGCTCGTCGACAGACGAACGCATCCAATCGGCCACGAAATCGACGTCCATATCCTCTCCGGCCACCACGCACCGGCGAGATTTCCGACTGCCACCGACCTCGTCCGCCCCCGCCGAGGCGTTCATCATTTTCTTGGTGAGATGGCGCCTCTTTTTCCCTCTCTTCTCTGTCATGTTTGCTCGCTGTTTGGCATAGCTTAATTCTGATGGAACTGTCGCCCTTTTCTGTCCGAGATACACCGGAGTTCGCTCTCCTTGCCGTCGCCATGGGCCTCGCTGAGCCGTGCTAGCACCGTCTCCTTCGACCCGTACGACTAAAGCAGCAACCTCTCGGTGAGCAGCCGTCTCAATCCATCCCTTTCCCTGCTTCTTTGTTTCTCGGTAGGTTCGTTTCCGATCGCGTCCAAGCACGCTGCCGTGGACACCGTCAGTGATGAGCACGGCCATGAGCTGACGCTGCTTTGTTGCTTCTGTTGATGCGCCTACGTGCGCACGACTTCTCCGTGTCGTTGCATCCCCTCTTGCACATCATGTGCATGTTTTTCTCGCCGCCGGTTCGTGGTCTCTGTCATCGTTCCCGTCCGCCGAGCTTGCAAGGACGCGCGCGTGTATCCCTCCAACCTAGCTAGTAACTCATGAATTGATTCACCTGCTAGCCTGCTTGCTTAAGCTAGCTAGCTACGGCATGGATCGATCGTTTGAGCAGCCTGCTTGCTTATGGTGGCTACCTGAAATATCCCTTTCTGTTTGTTTGTATAAGCAACGCACTCTATTGTATCCAAATATGAAACCATAGCCAGTGGTTCTTTCCCTTGGCATCCCACCAGCAGAGCAAGTTCGAGTTCTGCGCCGTTTGTGTTTGTCTGTTTACGAGTTCAGTTAAAACCATCTGTCGTTGTTCTTCAGTCTTGAGACAACACGATAAAGTTCAGTTAACCTGGAGGAGTATTTGTTTCCTGAAGCTAGCTTGTCGCATAAAAAAATCCGAACGCGTAACTCAGTTGAACCGCGTCCAATCTAGTTCCAATCCACTAAGGTAGAAATTCAGATCCGGTGCAAAAATTCCAGGAATCAAAATTCTCATCCTTATATTTTTTTTTCTCTCAGCATGTATCTGTTTTGATTTAAGATCCAATTTTTCAAACTTCAATTCTTACAAATGTTATATCTTGGAATATCAGAAAAACCTAATCTACATGTTTATAAAATTTGTTTCAACTTTTGAACAATTAAAATTTGACAAATTTTAATTTGTATTAATTAAAATTTGCAAACTTGTAAAAATTCATAACTAAAATTCTACAACTCCAAATCCAACAAGTTTTGTATCAAAATGCATTAGAAATATATGAGGAACATGAATATGCCATAATCTGTTTCCATCTCCCATCACGTCGCGTTGTGGTAGTTATGCATGTTCACCTAACATATATCTGGAGTAATTTGGACACAGACTAAGGCTTTCCCGCTCCGTTTAATATTGAAGTAGAGCACCTCTGCCATGTTATGTCATACTAATCAACATTTAACTCTGCTGGTAGAAAATGCAACTTCAACCCTAATTTATTTGTCCGGGACTCCGATCCCGCTTAAATTGGATAAGCTGCATTGCATCATCGTTGCCATGTCATGCCTATCATATCTTGATCATGTCGATTCTTCTTCCGTAGTAGTAAGTCTTGCATCCGTTGTTTGTTCCATCATTTACTTCTTCTCGGATAGGATCACGAAGTGGTGTTGTGAGATACGACAAGTTCTTCAATAACTTTTCACAGGCGAGCCCACCTCCTTCACCTATTTTACAGTTTCATTCTCGTTTCTCTCTTTCTATCCTTATGTTGCGGTTTTTTTCAAGTCACGTGTCCTATTCCACTATTATCCATATGAGTCGTGTTACATATTCGCTACCTATCGCTGTTGTTTGTTGTTTGAGCCTTGCGAGTCGTAGCGCATGATTAGGGATCTGATGTTATCTCTATATTTGTTGGGTTTGTTGGGAGGTTATCACATGCTACATCAATTGTTGGAGATAATCATGCTTTACCTTAATGTTAACAACTAAAATTATAAGCAGTGGCATCTATGTTCCCCTTTGTGAAAGCATCGGATCTTTGTCTCGCTAATGTCCTCTAGGACCGGAGTTCTTGTTATCTGTTCCGAGATTAAGTGTTCTACCTGTGCGTGGGGATTCACTGCAATCCCCCTCACCCATTACTTTTTCTCAAGTCCGTTGAAAAGGGGGCCACAACCTTGGTTTTATTTGGTGCATGCATGTTTATATATTGTTGTTGTCGGGTGTTTACTTCATGTTGCCTTCGGGTGTTTATATTTTGTATTGTACTGCATCTTTGCTAGACGACTTATCTAGTGCCTAGCCGTTAGTGCCCGCCTAGATGCCTACGCAACCCTGAGTTCGCTTCGGAGTGCGGCCGAACTTCGATACGGGTAACTTAGTCGGGTGTCCCCTTAGACTTTCTTGTTGAACTGGAAACAGTCTTGTTGTGAGACTCCGTCTTAATTAAGCGGGTTCGAGCATGCGTATGGTTACATTAGGGACTAGTGCACACAAGAGAAGGACCTGCAGTGATCCAGTATGTGCTTAGTACATGTATCATATCTTATCTTGTGCTTATTTCTGCTACATGCTGTTATCTGATACATGTACTAAGCACATACTGGCTCAAACCGTGTCCGCGGTTATGGACGACTTGGAGTTGTTTAACTCGATCAGAGAACAATTTACACCTTTATATTGTTGTTAATAATTTGTTAATAACTTGCGTAGTAATTTAGCATTACTACAACTGATACTTAATAAAACTTGTCAACCGTGTGAGTGCCTTTGCAAGTACTTCCTTTGCGAGGTGGGGGGACACATCAGCTAGGTTATGTTTGCAGAGTATAAAATTGTTAGTGCGCTCTCTCATCTATTTCTAGAACATGTAAGTTGTGAGTGTCTCTATAGATTTTTAGTAATTGCGCGCTGCCACTTAACCCCACTATATTGCATATGACGTCCTCTAAGTCTCATGCGTGCCTCAAGTACAAAGAACGACTGGTTGACGAATGCTTATATGTCTTGAAGTCTTGTTAAGTACGAATCTATACTTATTGATGCTTTGGGACATAACTGGGCAGGTATGAAGACATGTTCGATGAAGATGACGTTAGCAAGGTTACCCTTCCGGCATGGTCTAGGTAGGGTTATGGACGTCGTCGTTTATCTTCAGGACTCTTAGTCTAATTTGTATCTGGTCCGTACTCGAACGTATTTGATCTTCTATATGATTTGGATCTTTGTATTGTATATTTGTATCTTGACTCGTTGGAGTCGTTGTAATATATGTTTTTTATAGGCTCTATTGTAAACATGTTGTAATGTAACCGCTCATGGTAATTCCTCTGGCATCACGTGTGTGATTCGTCGTGCACGTTGTGTCGGGCGTCTCAGAATCGATACCTGCGGATTTCGGACCTTTCGGTACATAGACATGCTGGATTATATGATCGAAGCATTACATTGGATTCATATTCAGAACAATTTTCAGTACATAGACATTTTTAGTTCGATGGAAAAAATATGATAAAAAGTCTAAAAAAGCAATACAAAGATGGGTTTCATGTTTTGAATCATACTACAACATGTAGCACAATTATTTAAAATAAAAATAAAATTAGCAAGTGTGAGGATTTGAACCAAGACCTTGTATTTAGCAGCAAATGCTTCACCCAACTGAGCTACTGTTATGTCAACTTTAGACAAACACTATATATAAAGGGTTGTGTGGCGTTTTTGTCATAGGTGCCACACATGCCTTCCACGCTGGCAGCTGCAGGCCATGCATGTAAGATGTGTGGCGACGTTTGCATGGACGCCACACAGTGAAGTGTGACGTCGCTCGCATAGGCGCCACATAAAAGGGTTAGTGGAGTGAAATAGTTTCACCAGAAGGTCATTTTGTGTATTCTTTTGTCCAAAGGGTTATTTCCGTGAAAATTGCCGGATTTTCCAGGCCTCCTTTGGTACTCGGCACTATCTGTACCGCATATTTGTTGGAGATTCGTGTAAAAGTCCACCGGTCAAAGGTTCGAACCTTTTGCATATAGAACCCACATAAACGTTGAATTAAGCCCCAGTCCAGCTCTGGAATAGGAAAACCTAACCCGCTACTCCCAGCATTTCTCATCCCATCCCACCGCCTCCATCTTCTCCATTGACAAGCCGAGGCACGTGGTGGCGGTGAGGCGTGAGGTGCGGAGCTGGAGGCCGACGATATCCCGTCCTCCTCGACCACAACAAGCTGCTGAAGGCGAGCGGTCCCCCTCTACACCGCAGTCTAAGGTCGACGGACACTTGAGGCATGGCACTTCGAGGATGCTTCGGTCGTTCTCGGTCGCCACAACGTGCTGGAGAGGAGCAGCTCCGGTACTCCTCAGCCGCCCCCGGATAGCCGGCCCTCCCCTGCGCGAGTGGCTGAAAGAGGAAAACGAGGCAAGTTGTTGTGCAAGTTGCCTTTCCATAGCTGGGTCATGGCCAACGATCCAAATACATGGATTGTTTCCTCTTTCACGGTTTCTTTAGATCTGCTTTGTTGCTTCCATTTGATGCAGAACTTCCATATATGGTTCATGTATTTTCCTTGGGACCCGGTCGGTTCCTTCTCCATCCCTCAGATTTGAAATCACAAAATACATGATTGTCAACAGAAATTCTTGTATACTGAAAATCTAGATAGGAAATATGTGCAACTTTTATGAACCGATCTTGAAATTTTCTATGGATCTTGTATGGTTTTGCATTCAATCTAGAAAGGAAAATAGCGGATTTGATAATCTAAAAAAGCATATGAGTTATGTATGATTCTTGGCAGAAAATAGGTGAAGTAACATATTTTCTAGATATTTTTTTCTTTCATGTGTTATGTGAAATATGCTATTTCTTCTTTACAGATTGGAAAAAGTATGAAACTGATATGTTTTTGTGAAACAGATCGAAAACGGCGTGGAGCACATACCAGGGAGGCGTCGCTCAGCCCTCTGTGGCCGCGTTGAGCAGCGGAACGACGACCAGAGCGGATCTGGGGCGCCGCCTCACTGCCGACATGACTCATGAGCCGCCATCCTGATTTATCTGGAGGACCACGAAGAGGCCGAGAGAAGCGGCAACGATAGTTAACCAGCGGCGCCCATCAGCAACGGGGTATAATCACCAGGAGGTAGGCAGCAAGGGCGTTTGGTGCAGCTCGCCCCAAGCGGCCTTTCTCGGCAGCGACGGTAGCACTCACCACCGAATGAAAAGAAGTGCCTCACGTCCTCATCTCACTTAGGTTCCGATACAAATCAAAATTTGCAATTTTTCATGTTGAAATATGTAGATGCAATCCAAGCAATTTGGTACTCTTTTTTTGAAGTAAAATTTTGCTACAGACCAAGCAGGAAGTCTCCTATTTTGCATTTCCAAATTCTATGTTTGGGCTTGTATGAATTATGTAAGCTAGCATGAAACTGATGCTTCAAAATAGACGTGCTTCATTACTATCATATTATTCTCCTTGTTCTAGATGGTTTGCTCCATCAACATTTTTCTATTTGTTGTTTTTTATTCTCTAGAGCATTGTATGTAAACACTCCATGGTTGTGAATATCATGTATTGGTACTCGTGGCTTAACTGAAAGAGCTTTTTTTTTTATAGCAAAGAGCTTTTATTTAAGAATGACAATGTACCATCGGAAGAAAAGGAGTGAATCCGGAAACACTGCCACTCATGTTTCTTTCAAGATCCGAGTGGAGAATCTTGTGTATGGATATTTTCTCAGTTCTCCTGTGTAACTATTCTATCAAATTTCTTCCATTGTGATTATTCCATCAAATTCATACGACTTGTTTTGATTCATTCATAGTTGTTTTCATGAAACTATGAAAAGATCTCTTTATTTACTAATCCTTCTATTAATCCATGATGATTTTTCTATGTACAAATTACGATTTTGAATATTCCAGTTGTGAATCATTGACAAATATTTCGGTCCTATCTGAATTGGGTATGGATCTTTAAATGCTTACGAAATATTACTGATGGATCTTGTATGGATCTGCTGTAAATCTTAAATGAAATAATACATGTTTAAAAAAATACTTTGCTGTAAATCTTGTAGGAATTCTTGTATGAATCCTTGGTTCTTGTATGAATCTATATCCAAAATTCTTATATGAATTTGTATACAAAGAAATCCGAGAAAAATCATACAAAAGACCTTCACGCGTAATCTCGCTAGATATGTGTATAATCTAGGTATGAAACTGCTATGTAACTGCTTGATCTCTGTTTGCTTTTCACAAAGTATGGATCTGGGTATGAAACCGATTTATTCCTAGATGAAATTTTCTCTGGGAAATATTGTTGAACATACCTTGGAAGAAATAATTTATAAAAAATATTTTTGGATGTTACTTGTATGAATTATGTATTAACCTATGATAAAAATGAATGACCTGTAGGGGGGGGCACACAAACTTCTAAATGTGTATGATTTTTTTTGCATTATCCTTCTTGGTTTTTAACCCAGGTTCGAGTGCAAGACGAGATGTGGTTACTCTTATTATCCTTTCTGATTTACAATGTGTTTTTAAGTGAAACAAATAAAAACTTTGGTGAAACATATGCGAGACGAGCGATTATTAATTCTTTGAAACTTCAAGCAAGGTCTAGGTTTAAATGGAACCCATCGGAAACCTTGTTGAGACATATTGAAACGTGAGTAAACCATTACTGAAGCTCCTGTGAAAATACTAATCATTTGATCAAAGGAGAAAACATTTTCTAAATCATCAACATTCAAAATTTGTTTCTATCGGAGGTGCTAGGATAAAATCAGCGAGTGAGTCTAAGGATGGCAATGGGCAGGGTATGGGCAGGATAGAGCAATACCATACCCATACCCGTATAGTTAATGGGTACAAACTTCCACCCATACCCGTACCCGCGGGTATAAAACTTTACCCATACCCATACCCGGCGGGTACCCGTACCTATTGGATACCCAGTGGGTAGGTCAAATTGTATACAAGTCACTCGCAATTCTACATTTCTCGACAACAAATTTCATTGAAAAAATGAATTATCTCAACTCAATAATAGCTAGTTGAGTATATAAAAATTAACAAAATATAAAAAGCACATTCTTATATTTTAACTCATAAGTTAACAAAATTAGACGTATCAATTGATAATAAACGGGCAGGGTATGGGCATACCCGCGGGTAAGAGACTATACCCGTGCCCTACCCATGATTTAGTGGGCATGGTATGGGTACTACCCATGGATATAGAAGTGTACCCATACCCGGCCCATATGGGTACGGTACCCGCGGGTACCCATACCCGTGGGTAAAATTACCATCCTTAAGTAAGTGTATGAGAGAGCTCATATTTAAAACTAGTAATTCAATGCTTCTCGAGGAAGTATACTAGAAATACCATAATTTTCCAATCGAATGGATGCCCCAAGAGTTGTGTGGTAGTTTTGTTTCGTGAGAACCGGTTAAAGTTGTGTGGTTACGAAATTAGAGTTATCTATCCCTCAATTTTCTGATATGTCTCATCGATGTTCCCCAAAGGATTCATATTTCCTCGGAGTTTCACTCAGGTTTCAAAGTTAGTTTAACTATTGTTTCGCTCAAGTTTCTTATTAGTTTCACTCCATTTTCAATATATTTCAAAAACTTGTGATACAAATTGGTACTAGAGACTTTTTATAACTTTATCTTTGGAATTGTACAAATTTTTATTCAAAAATTAGTAAGTGGGTTCATAGAAGATTCATCATATTTTCGTAAAATGAAAAATTAAATATTCTAGAACTATTTTGACCAACTGAAAACTTGAGTTCAGTACGTGAAATGAAAAATGAAAAATAAATTAGAGTTTTCTTTCATGTTTATTAATGCTTCACTCAAGTTTTCAATATATCGCATCGAGGTTTCCCAAAGGTTTCATGTTTCCTTAGAGTAACATTGAGGTTTCAAAGTTATACTGGTTTTAATATTGTTCCACTCAAGTTTCTTATCGGTTTCACTAGTTTTCCGAGATAGATCGGTCGGGATGAACGAAAATAGCACATGGCGAAGTAGCATAGAAAAGTGACTAGACTAAGTTATAGCTTATTAGATTTAGACCAAATTAGTTCGGGAAGCTTGAAACCAATTTTTGAATGTCAATGAAAATTCTATGGTGTGCTTTCATGGTAGAGCAAATATTCAAATCTAGTGGGTCTGAGACTTCCAAGGAAAATGAGTCCAGAAAAATGATGAAGCCCCAAAAATGGATGCCCTAAAGATGGGTTAGGGTTTGGTAGTTAGTACTACGTAGTGGGTCTGCACTTCACATATGTTTCACTTATGTATTAATATATTTCATCAAGACAATTGAGTTATATTGGTTTAATATTGTTTCTGTAGAACTAGAGCTAGGGTTTGGGGGAAGCCTCTCGCACGTGATAACGTGGGCGTTCCGGTTTATATATATGGGCACAAGGCCATATTGGAGATATGCCCAAGAGGCAATAATAAAATGGTTATTATAATATATCTTTGTGTTTATGATAATGTTTACATGCCATGCTATAATTGTATTAACCGAAACATTGATACATGTGTGTTATGTGAACAACAAGGAGTCCCTAGTAAGCCTCTTGTATAACTAGCTTATAGATTAATAGATGATCATAGTTTCATGATCATGAACATTGGATGTTATTAATAACAAGGTTATGTCATTATGTGAATGATGTAATGGACACACCCAATTAAGCGTAGCATAAGATCACGTCATTAAGTTATTTGCTATAAGCTTTTCGATACACAGTTACCTAGTCCTTTCGACCATGAGATCATGTAAATCACTTATACCGGAAAGGTACTTTGATTACATCAAACGCCACTGCGTAAATGGGTGGTTATAAAGGTGGGATTAAGTATCCGGAAAGTATGAGTTGAGGCATATGGATCAACAGTGGGATTTGTCCATCCCGATGACGGATAGATATACTCTGGGCCCTCTCGGTGGAATGTCGTCTAAATAGCTTGCAAGCATATGAATGGTTCATAAGAGACCACATACGACGGTACGAGTAAAGAGTACTTGTCAGGAGACGAGGTTGAACAAGGTATAGAGTGATACCGATGATCAAACCTCGGACAAGTAAAATATCGCGTGACAAAGGGAATTGGTATCGTATGTGAATGGTTCATTCGATCACTAAGTCATCATTGAATATGTGGGAGCCATTATGGATCTCCAGATCCCGCTATTGGTTATTGGTCGGAGAGAGGTCTCAACCATGTCTACATAGTTCACGAACCGTAGGGTGACACACTTAAGGTTTGATGTCGTTTAAGTAGATATGGAATAAGGAATGGAGTTCGAAGTTTTGTTCGAAGTCTCGGATGGGATCCCGGACATCACGAGGAGTTCCGGAATAGTCCGGAGAATAAGATTCATATATAGGAAGTCATTTTATAAGTTTGAAAATGATCCGGTGTATTTATGGAAGGTTCTAGAAAAGTCCGGAAGAAATCATTTTGGAAGGCGGAGTCCCGGAGGGACTCCACCACCATGGCCGGCCAACCCTAAGAGGGGTGGAGTCCCAAGTGGACTCCACCATAGGGGCCGGCCACCCCCCCACATGGAAGGGTGGGAATCCCACTTGGGTGGGAGTCCCACCTTGGGTAGGTTTCCCTACTACATGGAAGGTTTTGGGTTCGGGTCTTATTCGAAGACTTGTAGTCCAACACTTGGGGTTCCACCTATATAATGAGGGGCATAGGGGAGGGGGCCGGCCACCACAAGCCACCAAGCTGGCCGCACCCCTTGAGGCCGGCCACCCCCTCTCCCTAACCCTAGCCGCCCCCTCTCTCCTCCACCTCTCCCGCACGCTTAGCGAAGCTCCGCCGGAGTTCTCCATCGCCACCGCCACCACGCCGTCGTGCTGCCGGATTCAAGGAGGAGCTACTACTTCCGCTGCCCGCTGGAACGGGGAGAAGGACGTCGTCTTCATCAACACCGAACGTGTGACCGAGTACGGAGGTGTTGCCCGATTGTGGCACCGTCAAGATCTTCTACGCGCTTTTGAAAGCGGCAAGTGATCGTCTACCGCAGCAACGAGAGCCTCCTCTTGTAGGCTTTGGAAATCTTCAAGGGTTAGTCTCGTTCATCCCCTCGTTGCCCCCATCTTCTAGATTGCATCTTGGCTTGGATTGCGTTCTTGCGGTAGGAAAATTTTTGTTTTCTATGCAACGTTATCCTACAGGCCAAGAGTCATAGTACAATACATGAGAGGGTACAATACGTGTATACACCTAATACATATGCTAACATCCCTCTGCAGTCATAGCGGGAGGTTCTCGGACGTAGAGACTGGACCGAAAATCAAGAAAGAGCTAAATCGGTAGTCCTTTTGTCATGACATCTGCAAACTGAAGAGCAGAAGGAACATGGAGAACTCGAGCTTCACCAATGGAAACCTTCTCGCGGACGAAGTGTATGTCAATCTCAATATGCATGGTTCTACGTTGCTACACTGGATTGGATGACATGTATATAGCAGAAGCACTGTCGCAGTAGACAAGTGTAGCAGAGCGAAGGGGTCGATGAAGTTCATGTAGTAATTGGTGAAGCCAACAATATCAAGATACTCAGCTTCGGCATTGGATCGAGACACGGTGGTTTGGCGCTTAGATGACCAGGAGATCAAACTATCACCATAGTAGATGCAGTGTCCCGACGTGGAGCGACGAGTATCAGGGTAGCCAGCCCAGTCAACATCAAAATAAGCTGTGAGCGAAGTCGAGGAGGAGGCACGGAGATGCAATCCAAAATCCAGAGTGCCGCGAACATACCGGAGAACACGCTTCACAAGAGCAAGATGAGGCTTCTGTGGAGCATGCATATGGAGGCAAATCTGTTGAACGACATAGGAAATGTCTAGACGAGTCAGCGTGAGATACTGAAGTGCACCAGCCAGACTCATGTAATCTGTAGCATCATCAAGAAGAGCACCATCAGTGTTAGAGAGCTTCGACTGAGTGTCGATCAGCGTCACGGTGGGATGACAATCAGTCATGCCGGTGCGATGTAAGAGGTCAACAACATACTTTCGCTGGGAGAGAAGAATGTTGTCAGACGTGCGGCACACTGCAATGCCGAGGAAGAAGTGAAGTTCGCCGAGATCAGTCATGACAAATTCACTGTGAAGGCGGATGAGAAGACGCTGCAAAAAGTTAGTAGACGATGCAGTGACTATGATGTTGTCGATATAGAGAAGCAGGTAAGCTGTGTCTGATCTTGAAGAAAGAACAAATAGGGAAGTGTCCGTCAAAGCAGCAGTAAATCCCAAAATGACAATGTACACAAGGAACCGTTGGTACCAGGCATGTGGAGCTTGCTTCTATCCATATAGAGACTTGTGCAGCTGACAAACATGATCAGGTCTAGAAGCATCCACAAATCCAGGAGGCTGCTGACAGTAGACAACTTCATCAAGATAGCTATTCAGAAAAGCATTCTTGACATCGAGCTGATGTATGGACCAAGAGCTAGAGACAGCAATGTGGAGCACTAGTCGAATCATAGCTGGCTTGACAACCGGGTTGAATGTCTCATCATCGTCAATGCCCGAACGCTGAGAAAAACCACGAACAACCCATCGTGCCTTGTGACGAGCAAGAGCACAGTCATGGAACTTATGTCGATAAATTCACTTACATGTGATGATGTTAGCACAAGGTGGATGTGGTACAAGGGACCAGGTGCCGTTGTCAACCAGGGCTTGATGCTCTTCAGACATAGCTTGGCGCCACTGAGGATGCTGCATGGCCTGATGGAAAGTGGATGGTACAGGAACAATGATGTCATCCACCATGGAGAGATCCAGCCGATCAACAGGGTGAACAAGGCGACCAGACCGTGTTGTGGTTGGCGGAGGAGCGGAGAAGCCGTCCGGGGCCAACGGCGCGCGAGGCCGGGCCGATGAAGAAGCCACGTGCGGGGCTGCCCTGCCGCGGCAGAAGACTGGGCCACGGCAGGCTGCTGTGGAGGCGCGGCAGGTGATGAAGAGGGCTGCCCTGTCGCGGCAGAGAACGGAGCCGCGGCAGGCTGCCGGGGGGCGTGGTAGGCTGTCGAGGCCGCGCGGCAGGCTATCGTGGAGGCACGGCAGGCGGTGTCCGTATGTCGGTGAGGAGGAAGTCGAGGCGATGGTATGGATGAGGCGGTCACCATGGCAGCCTTGTGAAAGGGGAAAATAGCTTCATCGAAGACAACATGTCTTGAAATTATTATGCGTCCCGATACAGTGGTAACCTCGGTGTTGCGAAGGTAACCAAGAAACACACAGGGAACAGAACGGGGCCGAAGCTTGTGTTTGGCAGTGGAAGCAACATTGGGATAGCAAAGACAGCCAAAAATGCGTAACATATCATATGGTGGAGAGCGACCAAACAGGCATGTGTAAGGAATATGCGAGCCAACAGCCTTTCATGGGCGCCGGTTTAAGACATAGGTGGCATGGCTAGTGCTTCCGCCCAGAAATTCGCAGGGAGATAGGCGTGAAACATGAGTGTTCGCATAGTATCATTAATGGTACGAATTGCACGTTCGGCTTTGCCATTTGCTGAGATGTGTAGGGACACGAGAGATGCAAGGAAGTGCCATGGGTGATGAGAAGAGTATCAACTTGGGAGTTGAGGAACTCAGTGCCATTGTCCGTTTGGAGAGATGCTTGTGACGGTAAAGCACACGTCCGTTGGGAACCCCAAGAGGAAGGTATGATGAGTACAGCAGTGAGTTTTCCCTTAGTAAGAATCCAAGGTTATTGAACCAGTAGGAGATGAAGATCACGTGAAGGTTGTTGGTGAAGGAGTGTAGTGCGGCGCAACACCAGGGATTCCGGTGCCAACGTGGAACCTGCACAACACAATCAAACTACTTTGCCCCAACTTAACAGTGAGGTTGTCAATCTCACCGGCTTGCTGAAAACAAAGGATTAAACGTATGGTGTGGAGAATGATGTTTGCTTGCAGAAAACAAAAGAGAACAATGATTGCAGTAGGTTGTATTTCAGATGTAAAAGAATGGACCGGGGTCCACAGTTCACTAGTGGTGTCTCTCCAATAAGATAAATAACATGTTTGGTGAACAAATTACAGTTGGGCAATTGACAAATAGAGAGGGCATAACAATGCACATACATATCATGATGACTACTATGAGATTTACTTAGGGCATTACGACAAAGAACATAGACCACCATCCAGCATGCATCAATGCCTAAAAAGTCCACCTTCGGGTTAGCATCCGCACCCCTTCCAGTATTAAGTTGCAAACAACAGACAATTGCATTAAGTACTGTGCGTAACGTAAACAATACAAATATCCTTAGACAAAGCATTGTTGTTTTATCCCTAGTGGCAATAGCACATCCACAACCTTAGGGGTTGCTGTCACTCCCCTAGATTCAATGGAGACATGAACCCACTATCTAGCATAACTACTCCCTCTTGGGGTTACAAGTATCAACTTGGCCAGAGCCTCTACTAGCAACGGAGAGCATGCAAGATCATAAATAACATATATGTGATAGATCAATAATCAACTTGACATAGTATTCCATATTCATCGGATCCCAACAAACACAACATGTAGCATTACAAATAGATGATCTTGATCATGATAAGCAGCTCACAAGATCTAAACATGATGGCACAAGAGGAGAAGACAACCATCTAGCTACTGCTATGGACCCATAGTCCAAGGATGAACTACTCACGCATCAGTCCGGAGGCGGGCATGATGATGTAGAGCCCTCCGGTGATGATTCCCCTCTCCGGCAGGGTGCCGGAGGAGATCTTCTGAACCCCCCGAGATAGGGTTGACGGCGGCGGCGTCTCTGGAACTGTTCTCGTATTTTGGCTCTCGGTGTTAGGGTTTTCGGGGACAAAGGAATAAATAGGCGAAGGGGCAGAGTCGGGGGAGCCAGGGGGCTCCCTCCCCACATCACGGCGCGGGGGGGCCCACTGCCGCGCCTCCCTATGGTGTGGGCCCCCTGCTGGCCTTCCTCGACTCTTCTTCGGACTTCTGGAACACTCCGTGGAAAATAGGGCCGTGGGCTTTTGTTTCGTCCAATTCCGAGAATATTTGTAAACTAGCTTTACTGAAATCAAAAACAGCACAAAACAGGAACTGACACTGTGGCATCTTGTTAATAGGTTAGTCCCAGAAAATGCATAAAAACATTATAAAGTATGAGTAAAACATGTAGGTATTGTCATAAAACTAGCATGGAACATAAGAAATTATAGATACGTTGGAGACGTATCAAGCATCCCCAAGCTTAGTTCCTACTCGCCCTCGAGTAGGTAAACGATAAAAAGAATAATTTTTGAAGTGACATGCTACCAACATAATCTTGATCAATACTATTGTAAAGCATATGAGATGAATGAAGTGACTCAAAGCAATGGTCTATAGTTTGCTAACAAAAAGATAATGACTAAACAACTGAATCATATAGCAAAAACTTTTCATGAATAGTACTTTCAAGACAAGCATCAAAAAGTCTTGCATCAGAGTTAACTCATAAAGCAATATATTCTTAATAAGAAGTTTTGAAGCAACACAAAGGAAGATTTAAATTTCAGCAATTGCTTTCAACTTTCAACATGTATATCTCATGGATAATTGTCAACACAAAGTAATATGATGAGTGCAATAAGTAAACATGTAAGAATCAATGCACACAGTTGACACAAGTGTTTGCTTCTAAGATAGAAAGAAGTAGGTAAACTGACTCAACATAAAGTAAAAGAAAGGCCCTTCGCAGAGGGAAGTAGGGATTAAATCATGTGCTAGAGCTTTTCAAGTTTTGTAATCATATAGAGAGCATAAAAATAAAGTTTTGAGAGGTGTTTGTTGTTGTCAACGAATGGTAGTGGGCATTCTAACCCCCTTGTCAAACAGACTTTCAAAGAGCGGCTCCCATGAAAGACGTTATCTCTACCAGCAAGGTAGATCATCCCTCTTCTCTTTTGTTTACACATGTATTTTAGTTTTATTTATAGATGACACTCCTCCCAACCTTTTGCTTTCACAATCCATGGCTAACCGAATCCTCGGGTGCCTTCCAACATTTCACATACCATGGAGGAGTGTCTATTGCAAAATTAAGTTGCTTACTGATAAATCAGGGCAAAACATGTGAAGAGAATTATTAATGAAACTTAATTAATTGGGGCTGAGCACCCCGTTGCCAGCTCTTTTTGCAAAATTATTGGATAAGCGGATGTATATGCCACTAGTCCATTGGTGAAAGTCTACCCAACAAGATTGAAAGATAAAACACCACATACTTCCTCATGAGGTATAAAACATTGACACAAATAAGGAGTAATAAAGTTTTGAATTGTTTAAAGGTAGCACATGAAGTATTTACTTGGAATGGCAGAAAAATATCACATAGTAGGTAGTTATGGTGGACACAAATGGCATAGGTTTTGGCTCAAGGTTTTGGATGCACGAGAAGCATTCCCTCTCAGTACAAGGCTTTGGCTAGCAAGGTTGTTTGAAGCAAACACAAGTATAAACCAGTACAGCAAAACTTACACAAGAACATATTGCAAGCATTATAAGACTCTACACTGTCTTCCTTGTTGCTCAAACACTTTTACCAGAAAATATCTAGACCTTAGAGAGACCAATCATGCAAACCAAATTTCAACAAGCTCTACGGTAGTTCTCCACTAATAGATTTAAACTACATGATGCAAAAGCTTAAACATGATCTACTTGAGAGCTCAAAACAATTGCCAAGTATCAAATTATTCAAGACAATATACCAATTACCACATGAAGCATTTTCTGTTTCCAACCAAATAACAATAAGTGCAGTGGCTTTCAGCTTTCGCTATGAACATGAAAAATAAAACAAAGAACACAAGTGTTCAAATGAAAAAGCGGAGCGTGTCTCTCTCTCACACAAGCATGTTAGGATCCGATTTATTCAGAGAATGAAAATAACAAAATGAAAATAAAAGCACACGGACACTCCAAGTAAAGCACATAAGATGTGACGGAATTAAAATATAGTTTCACTAGAGGTGACCTGATAAGTTGTCGATGAAGAAGGGGATGCCTTGGGAATCCCCAAGCTTAGACGCTTGAGTATTCTTGAAATATGCAGGGATGAACCACGGGGGCATCCCAAAGCTTAGATTTTTCACTCTTCTTGATCATATCATATCATCCTCCTCTCTTGATCCTTGAAAACTTACTTCACACCAAACTCAAAGCAATCTCATTAGAGGGTCGGTGCATAATCAAAAATTCACATGTTCAGTAAGGACACAATCATTCCCAACACTTCTGGACATTACCCAAGGCTACTGAAATTTAATGGAGCAAAGAAATTCACTCAAACATAGTAAAAGAGGCAATGCGAAATAAAAGGTAGAATCTGTCAAAACAGAACAGTCCGTAAAGACGAATTTTTTCGAGGCACTTAACATGCTCATATGGAAAAGCTCCAGTTGAATGAAAGTTGCGTACATATCGGAGGATTACTCATGAATTTTTTCAGGATTTTACGAGTTTTCTACAGAGAGAAAAACTCAAATTCGTGACAGCTAAAAATCTGTTTCTACGCAGAAATCCAAATCTATTATCAACTTTCTATCAAAGACTTTACTTGGCACAACAATGCAATAAAATAAAGATACAAAGGTATTGCTACAGTAGTAAGAAGCACCTTGACTCAAATATAAAACAAAAATTGCAGAAATAAAATAATGGGTTGTCTCCCATAAGCGCTTTTCTTTAACGCCTTTCAGCTAGGCGCAGAAAGTGAAAATCAAGTAACATCAAGAGAAGAAGCATCAACATCATAATTTGTTCTAATAATAGAATCAAAAGGCATCTTCATTCTCTTTCTAGGGAAGTGTTCCATACATTTCTTAAGAGGGAATTGATATTTAATATTTCCTTCTTTCATATCAATAATAGCACCAACGGTTCGAAGAAAGGGTCTTCCCAAAACAATATGACAAGATGCATTGCATTCAATATCCAAAACAACAAAATCAACGGGGACAAGGTTATTGTTAACCGTAATGTGAACATTATCAATTCTCCCCAAAGGTTTCTTTATAGAATTATCAGCAAGATTAGCATCCAAATAATAGTATTCCAGAGGTGGCAAGTCAAGCATATCATAAAGTTTCTTAGGCATAACAGAAATACTTGCACCAAGATCACATAAAGCATTACAATCAAAATCACTAACCTTCATTTTAATGATGGGTTCCCAACCATCTTCCAACTTCCTAGGAATAGAATCTTCAAGTTTTAATTCCTCTTCCGTAGCTTTAATGAGAGCATTTGTAATATGTTTTGTAAAGGCCAAGTTTGTAGCACTAGCATTAGGACTTCTAGCAAGTTTTTGCAAGAACTTAATAACTTCAGAAATATGACAATTATCAAAATCAAAACCATTATGATCTAAAGCAATGGGACCATTGTCCCCAACACATTGAAAAATTTCAGCACTTTTATCACAAACAGTTTCAGCAGTTTCAGGCAATTTTGCATGCTTTGTAGTAGAAGTAGAAACATTGCCAATGATACGTCCATTTTGCATCACTATTTTATATCATAATTTACTGTTATTCATTGATATATTTCATATTTAGAGATGATACTTATGTTATTTCATCTATTTTGCATGTTTCATGATTATTGGAGAATCATTCACTGGAGTCAGGATTCTGCTGGAAAAAGCACCGTCAGAATGCAATATTTCTGAATATCAACAACTGACGGAAATTACACCGAAGGTCTTATTTCTCCAGAAGAAGGAGCCAGCCAAAAGGAGGGGCTGAGGAGGGCCGCCATGGCCCCCCCCCCCATAGGCCAGCGCGGGCTCCACCCTGGCCACGCCGCCTTGTCGGGAGGGGGCCCACAGCCCCCTTCGGCCGCCTCTCTTTCGCGTACTTCATCTACCCGAAAACCTAAGGTACTGGGAATAATCGCGAGGAGACACAGCCGCCTCTGCGGGGCGGAAAACACCAGAGAGAAAAGAGCTCTCTGGCAGGCTGAAATCCGTCGGGGAAATTCCCTCCCGGAGGGGGAAATCGACGCCATCGTCACCGTCATCGAGCAGGACTTCATTGGGATCATCATCACCATCATCTCCACCACCGTCACCGTCATCTCCACCGCTGCACCTCGTAACCGCTGTAACATCTAGGGTTGAATCTTGATTATTTCATAGGGGAAACTCTCCCGGTATTGATTACTCCTTGTTATTGATGCTATTGAGTGAAACCATTGAACCAAGGTTTATGTTCAGATTGTTATTCATCATCATATCACCTCTGATCATGTTCCATATGATGTCTCGTGAGTAGTTCGTTTAGTTCTTGAGGACATGGGTGAAGTCTAAATGTTAGTAGTGAACTATGTTGAGTAATATTTAATGGTTTGATATTTAAGTTGTGGTGTTATTCTTCTAGTGGTGTCATGTGAACGTCGACTACATGATTCTTCTAGGGGAATGCATCTTGTACTCGTTTGCTAATTGTGGGGTTGCCGGAGTGACAGCAACCTGAACCCCCATTGGTATATCGATGTAGGAGGGATAGCAGGATCTCAGAGTTTAAGGCTGTGGTTAGATTTATCTTAATTACTTTCTTGTATTTGCGGATGCTTGCAAGGGGTATAATCACAAGTATGTATTAGTCCTAGGAAGGGCGATGCATTAGCATAGGTTCACCCACACAACACTTATCAAAACAATGAAGATTAATCAACTATATGAAGCGAAAGCACTAGACTAAATTCCTGTGTGTCCTCAAGAACGTTTGGTCATTATAAGTAAACAAACCGGCTTGTCCTTTGTGCTATAAAGGATTGGGCCACTTGCTGCAACTATTACTCTCGCATTTTATTTACTTGTACTTTATTTATCTGCTATATCAAAACCCCCTGAATACTTGTCTGTGAGCATTTACAGTGAATCCTTCATCGAAACTGCTTGTCAACACCTTTTGCTCCTCGTTGGGTTCGACACTCTTATTTATCGAAAGTACTACAATACACCCCTATACTTGTGGGTCATCAAGACTATTTTCTGGCGCCGTTGCCGGGGAGTGAAGCGCTATTGGTAAGTGGAATTGGTAAGGGAAACTTTTACTGTACGTGCTGTTTTTTATTTTTGCCTGCTGCTATAATTCATTATGGAGAGGTCTTCTCTTGAATTCCTATTTGAAAAATCTACTACTGCAAAGGTAGTGGATGAGACGCCAGGTGAGAAAGATGTTCCATACAAAATACCTATGAAAATTATTGAACGTGTTGTGGATAACCGCTATGAAGGGGATGGAACTACCCATCCTGGAGATCATTTACTATTTTTACATGAATTATGCGGGTTATTCAAGTGTGCAAGTATTGCTATGGATGAAGTTAGGAAGAAACTATTCTCTATATCGCTGTCTGGTAAAGCGGCGCATTGGTATAAATTGCTGAAGAATGGTGATTCTCTTGATTGGAAGGATATTGTGCCTCTATTTTATTCTAAATTCTATCCTCCAAGTGAAATTCACAAAGACCGAAACCGCATATATAATTTCTGGCCTCATGATGGAGAGAGTATTGCCCAAGCATGGGGGAGATTGAAGTCTTTAATGCTCAAATGCCCCATTCATGAGCTTCCTGGTAATATCATCATTGATAATTTCTATGCAAGACTTTCTTTTCAAGATAAAACCTTGCTGGATACTACTTGTTCTGGATCATTTACACGCAACAAAGAAGAGTTTAAATGGGACCTTCTTGATCGGATCCAAGAGAATACTGAAGGATGGAAGAACGACAAAGGCAGAGAGTCAGGTATAAATTATGATTATGAATGCATTGAAACTTTTATGGATACTGATAAATTTCGTAATATGAGTGCTACTTATGGTCTTGACTCTCAAGTTGTTGCAAATTGTTATAAAGCCTTTGCCTCTCATTTTGAATTGCCTAGGAAGAATTTCGATAAGTATCATGAACCTTTACAAAGATAGAACTGATTCACCTATAGATAGATGTGTTGAAATTAAAACTGTTGATCATATTCTTCCTGAAGCTTATATTGAAAAAACTCCTTTTCCTGCTAAAATGAAGGAGTATTCTGTTATAACTAGTGCGGTTAATAAAAGTGCAAAGAAACCTATAGAACCTGAAGTGCAAATAAAGGTTGAACCTGCTATTGCAATAGTTAAAGATCTTGTGACTGAAAATGTAGAAGATGGTCATATCATTTTTTGCGAAGATGCTTCTAATATTGTTTCGTATCCTAATAAGTCTAGGAAAGCCAGTGTTCCTATGCTCTCTGTTAGGATTGGTGATCATTGTTATTATGGTTTATGCGACATTGGTGCAAGTATTAGTGCCATTCCTTATGAGCTTTACACGGAAATCATGCATGAAATTGGTTCTTGTGAACTTGAAGATATTGATGTGGTTATTCGGCTAGCTAATAGAGAAACTATCTCTCCTATTGGTATTGTTCGAGATGTGGAAGTTCTATGTGGTAAGATTAAATATCCTGCTGACTTTTTGGTACTTGGTTCTGCTGCTAGTAAGTCTTGTCCTATTATTTTTGGTAGACCTTTTGTAAATACTTGTGGAGCTGTTATAGATTGCAAGAAGGAGAAAATTGTAACTAAATTTGCTGGTGAATCTTATGAGTTTAATTTCTCTAAATTTGCCAAAACTCCTTATAAAGCTGATTTGCCTAACGATGATTTTAGAGTTGAACAGTGTGCATCTATTGCTCTTGCTCCTAATAATCCTTTGCAGCAACATTTGGAGAATCATGAGAGTGAAGTCTTTAGGGAAGAAAGGAACGAGCTTGATGAAATTTTCCTTCGTCAACCTATTCTTAAACATGACTTGCCGGTTGAAGATCTAGGTACAACACCACCACCAAAGGAAGATCATGTTTTTGATTTGAAACCGTTGCCTGATAATCTTAAGTATGCTCATATTGATGATAAGAAAATATATCCTGTTATTATTAGTTCTAAGCTTTCAGATTTTGAGGAAGAAAGATTATTGGAAATATTGAAGAAACACCGAGGAGCTATTGGCTACACTCTTGATGATTTGAAGGGGATTTCTCCCTCTATTTGCCAGCATGCCATCAACATGGAAGATGATGCAAAGCCTGTTGTTGAACATCAGCGTCGTCTAATTCCTAAGATGAAGGATGTGGTAAGGAATGAGGTATTAAAACTTCTTGAAGCAGGTATTATATATCCTATTGCTGATAGTAGATGGGTTAGTCCTGTGCATTGTGTTCCTAAGAAAGGAGGAATAACTGTTGTGCCTAATGATAATGATGAGCTCATCCCTCAAAGAGTAGTTGTAGGGTATAGAATGTGCATTGATTATCGAAAAGTTAATAAATTTACTAAGAAAGATCATTACCCTTTACCTTTTATTGATCAAATGTTAGAAAGGTTGTCTAAAAATACTCATTTTTGCTTTCTTGATGGTTATTCTGGGTTTTCACAAATTGCTGTTAAAACTAAAGATCAAGAGAAAACCACTTTCACTTGTCCCTATGGAACTTATGCTTATAGGCGTATGCCTTTTGGTTTATGTAATGTTCCTGCTACTTTTCAAAGATGCATGTCTGCTATTTTTCATGGCTTTTGTGAAAAGATTGTAGAGGTATTCATGGATGATTTTTCTGTCTATGGGAATTCTTTTGATAGTTGCTTGCGAAACCTTGATAAAGTTTTGCAGAGATGTGAAGAAACTAACCTTGTTCTTGATTGGGAGAAATGCCACTTTATGGTTAACGAAGGAATCGTATTGGGACATAAAATTTCTGAGAGAGGTATTGAAGTTGATAGAGCTAAAGTTGAAGCAATTGAGAAGATGCCCTATCCGAGGGATGTTAAAGGTATTCGTAGTGTTCTTGGTCATGCTGGGTTCTATAGGAGATTTATTAAAGATTTCTCTAAGATTTCAAAGCCTCTTACTAATCTTCTTCAAAAATATGTACCTTTTGTTTTTGATGATGATTGTAAGGAAGATTTTGAAACTCTAAAGAAAGCCTTAACAACTGCTCCAGTAGTTGAACCTCCTGATTGGAATTTACCTTTTGAAATTATGTGTGATGCTAGTGATTTTGCTGTTGGTGCTGTTCTTGGACAGCGAGTAGATAAAAAATTGAATGTTATTCATTATGCTAGTAAAATTCTTGATGCTGCTCAAAGAAATTATGCTACAACTGAAAAAGAATTATTAGCTGTAGTTTTTTCTTGTGACAAGTTTAGATCTTATATTGTTGATTCAAAAGTTACGATTCATACTGATCATGCTGCAATTAGATACCTTATGGAAAATAAAGATGCTAAGCCAAGGCTTATTAGATGGGTGCTTCTTTTGCAAGAATTTGATTTACATATTACAGATAGGAAAGGTGCTGATAATCCTGTTGCTGATAACTTATCTGGATTGGAAAATATTGCTTATGATCCTATTCCTGTTATTGATAGTTTTCCAAATGAACAATTGGCTGTAATAAAGGTGAGCTCGCGAGATAGTCCTTGGTATGCTGATTATGCTAACTTTAATGTTTTCAAGTACTTGCCTCCGACCTTTTCAGCTCAGCAAAGGAGGAAATTCTTTTATGATTTGAGGCATTATTTTTGGGATGACCCACACTTATATAAAGAAGGAGTGGATGGTATTATGCGAAGATGTGTTCCCGAATATGAACAACAAGAGATATTGAGTAAGTGTCATGGTAGTGTTTATGGAGGACATCATGCCGGAGATAGAACCGTGCAAAAAGTTCTACAATCAGGTTTCTATTGGCCAACTCTCTTTAAAGATGCAAGAAAGTTTATTTTATCTTGTGATGAATGTCAAAGAGTTGGTAATATCTCAAGACGCAATGAAATGCCTATGAATTATACTCTTGTTATTGAACCATTCGATTGTTGGGGGTTTGACTTCATGGGACCTTTCCCTTCTTCAGAAGGTAACACTCATATACTTGTGGCTGTTGATTATGTTACTAAATGGGTGGAAGCCATACCCACAAAAAGTGCTGATGGTGAGACCTCTTTAAGAATGCTTTTAGATATTATTTTTCCTAGATTTGGAGTTCCTAGATATCTTATGACTGATGGAGGTTCTCATTTTATTCATGGTGGTTTTAGAAAAACTCTTGCTAAATATGGTATTAATCATAGGATTGCTTCCGCTTATCATCCTCAAACTAGTGGGCAAGTAGAATTATCAAATAGAGAGATTAAATCTATCTTGCAAAAGGCTGTTAATAAATCTAGAAAGAACTGGGCTAGTAAATTGAAGGAAGAACTATGGGCTTATAGAACTGCTTATAAGAATCCTATGGGTATGTCACCTTATAAAATGGTTTATGGAAAAGATTGTCATTTACCTTTAGAACTAGAGCACAAAGCTTATTGGGCTGCAAGAGAACTTAATAAAGATTTTAAACTTGCCGGTAAGAAAAGGTTGCTACAATTGAGTTCTCTAGATGAATGGAGAAGTGAAGCTTATGAAAATGCTAAATTTTTTAAGGAGAAAGTTAAGAAATGGCACGATAGAAGAATTATTAAAAGAGAATTTAATGTTGGAGATAAAGTCCTATTGTATCGGTCTCGTCTCAGATTTTTTGCAGGGAAATTACTCTCAAAATGGGAAGGACCATATGTCGTTGTGGAGGTGTATCGTTCAGGGGCAATTAAGATTGGTTCTCTGAAAGGTGATGCCACACAAGTAGTGAATGGACAAAGGCTCAAGCACTATATTTCTGGAGATTCTTATAATGAAGATGTTGATGTTATTCGAGTGGTGACTCCAGAAGCTTTCATCAAAGGTCAAATTGATAGTTCTGCAGAGTTCTACTTTGAATAGGTAATAGTTCTGGTAATAAAAAGTCCGCGTTTAACTTTCCGAACAATGTTTTTGCTATTTTCGGAAAATATGAAAAATTACGAGATCGAAACGGAGAGGAGGAGACGCACGAGGGCGTGCCCCCATAGGCCGGCGCGGGCCCCAGCCTGGCCGCGCCGCCCTATGAGGACAGCCCCTCGGAGTTCCTCTTCCACTCGTTTTCGACCTGGTACTTTCCTTCTGTCGTGAAAATTTTTGCTATATAATCTCCCGGACCCCTGGAGGTCCGTATATCGTTTTCTCGTCGTGTTTTGTTTCGAGTTGTTTCCTGCCAGGATCTGTTTTTGATCTAGAAGCACCATGGTCTCCAACAACAAGGACAAGGAGCCTTTGGAGGAAGATATTCAAGACCCTGATTTGAAGAAAGAAGTTGAGAGCGAGGATGAAGGAGAAGTTGAGGAAGTTCCACGAGTATACCCGCGCACCACTGTCGCAAGCATCTGAGTGGTAGCAAATCCATTCAACACCCAGAAAAGCGCACGGATTAGCACCGGAGGAGGAGTCCCACGTCGCTACCTAGCTCCAAGGACATCTCCTCCAGGTATTGCCAACCCCTTCCACACTCTAATTCATAATAGACAAATTGAAAGGATTCCCAAAGCAGTATTGCCTAGTGGTTGGGATATGGATCGTTCTAACACTGCAGGAAGGATGAAACCTGAAGTTGAGGAGTGGGGAAACAACTCTAAGAGTTGGGACTCACCGTCTGACATACTTCTTAACCACGTCGAGCAAAACTCGGAGCTGATCCGCAACCTCACTTACGAGATTGATGAGCTAAAGGAGCTGGTTAAGAAGCTTATCAAGGATTCACCATCACCACCGAAGGAGTAATTCATCATTGGTATTGGCATCCCCTTAGTTTGTTCCAAGCTTGGGGGAGTGCCGCGGTATCACATCATCACTATCTTTTATCTTTTTATTATCAAGTAGTGTCATATCATGAGTAGGGAAGTTATCATATAAGATGGTTGCAGTGTGGAAGTATCTCTCTTTAGTTGGTTATCTATGTATCCCTTGGTGTGAGTTATCGTTATGGAATATTAATGAGAAGTTTTATCATTTACATATTGCACACCTTATTTTAGTTTGCAATCTCTATTATATGATTGATCTTGTTGTTAGTATTGGTATCACTTTGGGAGAATTGAGTAAATCTATTTGGTTTTGGCAAACTTAGCATTGGTCAATAGCAACAACACTTTGAGTTTAAGTAGAAAAGAGGAAATACATGTAGATATGTTATTTCATTATGTTTCTTGTTAGCTATGAGCTTAGTATTCTGAAGTTAAAATTATTTGTGCTTACAAGAAAGATGCATGATTGTTTCTATCACATGTATATTTGTTTGTTTCCCTCAACTCTTATGCTTGCTAATCAACCTTGCTAGCTAAAGACCTGTACTGAGAAGGAATGCCTCTCGTGCATCCAAACCTTTAAACCAAACCTATGCCATCAGTGTCCACCATAACTACCTATTATGTGGTATTTTGCGCCACTCCAAGTAAATACTTCATGTGCTACCTTTAAACAATTCAAAAGTTATTATCTCTTATTTGTGTCAATGTTTTATAGCTCATGAGGAAGTATGTGGTGTTTCATCTTTCAATCTTGTTGGGCAACTTTCACCAATGGACTAGCGGCACATCCGCTTATCCAATAATTTTGCAAAAAGAGCTGGAAACGGGGTTCCCAGCCCCAATTAATTAACTTTCATCAATAATTCTCTTCACATGTTTTGCCCTGATTCATTAGTAAGCAACTTAATTTTGCAAATAGACACTCCTACATGGTATGTGAAATGTTGGAAGGCACCCGAGGATTCGGTTAGCCATGGCTTGTGAAAGCAAAGGTTGGGAGGAGTGTGATCCATAAATAAAACTAAAGTACATGTGTAATCAAAAGAGAGGAGGGATGATCTACCTTGCTGGTAGAGATAACGTCCTTCATGGGAGCCGCTCTTTGGAAGTCTGTTTGGCAAGGGGGTTAGAGTACCCATTACCATTCGTTGACAACAACAAACACCTCTCAAAACTTTACTTTTATGCTCTCTATATGATTTCAAAACTTAAAAAGCTCTAGCACATGATTTAATCCCTGCTTCCCTCTGCGAAGGGCCTATCTTTTACTTTCATGTTGAGTCAGTAAACCTATTTCCCTCCATCTTAAGCAAGCAATTGAGTTGTTGTGATCCAACCATCTATATTGTGATCTATTTAATCATGCCTTTTATTCTTCCTTGTTTAGTACAAGTTTTATCTGAATGAATATAGCTTTGAAAGTTATCAATGATTATGAGGAGATTATTATGATTGAGTATGCAAGTTTTGCCGTATAAGATTTAATATAAGAGCGCTGCTCGACAGACAAGTACAACCTGATAATTGTTCTTTGACCAAGAACGAAGTTTGCCATCACCAACTATGATTTCCTATGCACCTTTATTGTGATTTCACTTTACTTGTTTCAAGTTGAGTTATATGAGGAAGTTGTTCACTAGAATGTCTTGTGTAAATTAATGTGATGCTTCTTGTCCGTATTTTATTTATCGACTCTTCACTCCTTAAACATGTGGTTTTGTTTACTGAGTTCAGTTTCGCTTGGGGACAAGCGAAGTCTAAGCTTGGGTGGAGTTGATACGTCCACTTTGCATCACTATTTTATATCATAATTTACTGTTATTTATTGATATATTTCATATTTAGAGATGATACTTATGTTATTTCATCTATTTTGCATGTTTCATGATTATTGGAAAATCATTCATCGGAGTCAGGATTCTGCTGGAAAAAGCACCGTCAGAATGCAATATTTCTGAAGATCAACAACTGACGGAAATTACACCGAAGGTCTTATTTCTCCAGATGAAGGAGCCAGCCAAAAGGAGGGGCCGAGGAGGGCCGCCATGGGCCCCCCATAGGCCGGCGCGGGCTCCACCCTGGCCGCGCCGCCTTGTGGGGAGGGGGCCCATAGCCCCCTTCGGCCGCCTCTCTTTCGCGTACTTCATCTACCCGAAAACCTAAGGTACTGGGAGTAATCGCGAGGAGACACAGCCGCCTCTGCGGGGCGGAAAACACCAGAGAGAAAAGAGCTCTCCGGCAGGCTGAAATCCGCCGGGGAAATTCCCTCCCGGAGGGGGAAATCGACGCCATCGTCACCGTCATCGAGCTGGACTTCATTGGGATCATCATCACCATCATCTCCACCACCGTCACCGTCATCTCCAGTGCTACACCTCGTCACCGCTGTAACATCTGGGGTTGAATCTTGATTATTTCATAGGGGAAACTCTCCCGGTAGTGATTACTCCTTGTTATTGATGCTATTGAGTGAAACCATTGAACCAAGGTTTATGTTCAGATTGTTATTCATCATCATATCACCTCTGATCATGTTCCATACGATGTCTCGTGAGTAGTTCGTTTAGTTCTTGAGGACATGGGTGAAGTCTAAATGTTAGTAGTGAACTATGTTGAGTAATATTTAATGGTTTGATATTTAAGTTGTGGTGTTATTCTTCTAGTGGTGTCATGTGAACGTCGACTACATGATTCTTCTAGGGGAATGCATCTTGTACTCGTTTGCTAATTGTGGGGTTGCCGGAGTGACAGCAACCTGAACCCCCGTTGGTATATCGATGCAGGAGGGATAGCAGGATCTCAGAGTTTAAGGCTGTGGTTAGATTTATCTTAATTACTTTCTTGTATTTGCGGATGCTTGCAAGGGGTATAATCACAAGTATGTATTAGTCCTAGGAAGGGCGATGCATTAACATAGGTTCACCCACACAACACTTATCAAAACAATGAAGATTAATCAACTATATGAAGCGAAAGCACTAGACTAAATTCCCGTGTGTCCTCAAGAACGTTTGGTCATTATAAGTAAACAAACCGGCTTGTCCTTTGTGCTAAAAAAGATTGGGCCACTTGCTGCAACTATTACTCTCGCATTTTATTTACTTGTACTTTATTTATCTGCTATATCAAAACCCCCTGAATACTTGTATGTGAGCATTTACAGTGAATCTTTTATCGAAACTGCTTGTCAACACCTTCTTCTCCTCGTTGGGTTCGACACTCTTATTTATTGAAAGTACTACGATACACCCCCTATACTTGTGGGTCATCAGCCAACACCAATTATTTTACCATTGATAGTAGGAGGTTTAGCAACATGTGAAGCATCAACATTACTAGTGGTGGTAATAGTCCAAACTCTAGCTATATTATTCTCTTTAGCAAGTTCTTCTTCTCTTTCCCACCTAGCATGCAATTCAGCCAACATTATAATATTGTCATTAATTCGAACATGGATAGCATTTGTTGTAGCAAATGACTTAGTATCTTTAACTTCATTAGGCATAACTTTCAGTTTCAAAAGATCAACATCAAGAGCAAGACTATCAACCTTAGAAGCAAGAACATCAATTTTACCAAACTTTTCCTCAACAGATTTGTTAAAAGCAGTTTGTGTACTAATAAATTTTTTAAGCATGACTTCAAGATCAGAGTGTACACTCCTACTATTGTTGTAAGAATTACCATAAGAATTACCACTATTAGAAGGATATGATCTATAGTTGTTACCAAAATTATTCCTATAAGCATTGTTGTTGAAATTATTATTTTTAATGAAGTTCACATCAACATGCTCTTCTTGAGCAACCAATGAAGCTAAAGGAACATTATTAGGATCAACATGAGATTTACCATTAACAAGCATCTAAAGGTGTATATGATGCCCCCCATAGGGGGTCTCACAGCGCTTTGGATTTTCGGCCGTCAGATCGAGCTTACGTGGCGCGATCTCCGCCGTCGATTTCGTCCAGGGCGCGAGGCCCTCCCACGAACCCGCGTTTTATCCATGGGTCCTGTAAAGCCCGCTCGGCCCAGCCTCTCGCGTCGCGCGTGGCTGCGAGCTCAGGGAAAAGGCCGCTTCCTCTCCAATCCCGTCGCTCCCTCTCCCCTTCCAATCCCGCAGATGCAGCCGCCACCTCCCCAGCTCCCTCTCCCTACTGCCGCTCTCCTCTCCGGCGAGCCGCCGCCGCTCTCCTCTCCGGCGAGCGTTGTCGGCTGTGTCCTCCTGCTCATCAAGGCCCCCGTTCTCGTCGCTGTTGAGAGGAAGAGGAGGAGCAGAGAGGGAGAAGGAGTGGCTTCCTTCCACCCAACCGGCGGCGCCCGCATACCTCGCGCCCAGACCTCCACACGACACCTCCCCTTTGTGGCCGTCCCGTGGGCAGGAGCACGGGAGGCCCCCAACCGCCGCCATCCCTGGTTCCACGGCGACCGGCAGCAGGGGCGCTCTTCCGATGTATGTCCCTCCTGGCCCTCACTCCCTCGTTTCATCTCTCCATCTCCCCATCTCAGCCCCTCCTCTCTCTCTAAGCGCCTGCCGTCACCATCGTCGGCGGCTGCCGGTGGAAGCAACAGATCACCGCCTCCTCGTCGCCTCCAATGGAAGCAGCGCCGCCTCATCATCTCCATTGGCGGCGGCTGCCTGGAGGAAGCAGCAGGTTGGCGCTTCATCGTCGCCCCCGATGGAAGCAGCCCCGCCTCGTCTTTTCCATGGCCGGCGGCTCCTCGTTCGCCTGCCCGAGTTGTTGATCCCGTCGTCTCTCCGGAGATGCTGCTGGTGACCACGTCCCTGAGCACCTGCTAGTGCTACCGACCACGTCCATGACTAGCTGTTGCTGGTGAGGCCCCTATCCTCTTCCTCCCTCTACTCTTGCCACCATCTACTTAATTATGCCCTGATTTTATTTGACTTTTTTTGTACAGATCCATGTTTAGATCAGATGAAAAGTTCGGTCAAGTCAAAAGATGAAAAGTTCGTTCTGCCACCATCTACTTAATTATGCCCTGATTTTATTTGGCTTTTTTTTATACAGATCCATGTTTAGATCAGATGAAAAGTTTGTTCAAGTCATAAGATGAAAAGTTCGTTCAAGTCACAACATGGATCAGCTGGAAGCTGCAAAAAAGGTGCATTTTTCTTGTGTATTTTTCATCCTTTTAAATCCTCCTATAATCTAGCTTGCTAAATGGTGCTCCACATAAGTTTCTCAAAGAGAACTAGAAATTTTGAGTTCATAAGTTGGACATGCTTACAAAGCCATATAATTCTCATCGATGAATCCATGCTTAAAAGGACATGCTCCATGTACTATTAATCTTTAATTAATTTATTCTATGAATGCTTCATTCCTCAATTTTTTGAGTGCTTGTGCTGCAGATATGGCTGAGCCCTTGCATTGGTGTATCTGCAATGCTCATGCTCTTGTCAATGTCCACTTTCTTATTGTGTAATTTGGTGGTCTTTTATTTCTGTACAAATTGGTACTGGGCTACAACATGATCAAATGTACATGTTCTGCAAGAGAGGTGATAATTTTTTTATCAGTCTCATTTACAACTGCAGATTGCAAAGTTGGAAGCTTGTGCGCCCAGTAGACTGCAAGGTGACGCCGCCCTCATGGCCCCTTCAGCGCAGCGTTATCACTACAAGCCACCGTGTTGTATGCAAAGGTAACGGACTCAATCATATTACCTACTCCAGTTTACATCAGCATTCTTGAAGCATCCCATGGATTGGAGTGGTGAATTTCTAGATTTTCATTGGAGCGCAGAATGGCCTGGCAGTGCTATCACCAGTAGGAAGGACACGTAGATGTCGATATGCAGCCAGGCCACCTCGCCGGCACATCCATCCTCAGGCCAAGATAAGGTGCTCCTGGATTCTCCTCTTCCCTCCCCCTCAGCTCACATTTTTATTTCCCCATCCAATCCTTAGTGCTTGATCGAGCCTTTTCCAAATTTCTTTTACTATATATTATTGGAAGGATCAATATGGTCTCAGACACTATACTTGTTCAGGCCATGCAGCAGACCGTGTCTTCAAACCCGAGACGGTTATGCTTAAGGATCTGCTGTAAGTTGTTAAGTTCCTTCTGTTTTTCTTTTGCACACAATGATTTTGCTGATGATTTATGTACTTTACTGTTTCTGGCTGTGTAGATATGCAGGGGCAATGAAATGAGGCTGGCTCTTTGGGATGACCAGTGTGGTTCATTTTGACGCGGAAGCAGTCCGTGCTATACAACATAAAGAGCCAATCATTACTACTTTGTGGGAACATTACCTAAAACAGCTCATGGTGCTCCCACTATTCGTTTCTTAATAATCTGCATAGTTGGGTAAAGTCATGTTTCATATTTTGTAATATTTTCAGCTTTTCTTGGTTGTGTATAATGGATTTCGAATATCATCCTTCATGTCCATGCATTCAATAGAGTTATTCGTCTATTCTGTGTTGTGCATGTCGATGGTGGTTTTTTTAACACTTTTTCATCTTGTCGGTGCCTTTGACCTCCTTGCATTGCAGGAAAAGGCTGAATACCTTTGGATGCATTAACCTATATTTAGATTCAGTTGTTGTTTGCCTGGTGAATGACAATCCAATAGATCTATTTTCTAGAATAATTTATCAACACTAAGTTGTAATCCCCGGACCACATTTTTTACATTTGCATGATTTTGGATTGTCTACATGATTTTGGATTGTCTACATGTCAATATTCATGTTTAATGTTCGTTTTAAAACATAATCATGAGTTGGAAATGGATACATATAACCATGTCTAAGTTGTATTACATATGGTTGCGATGCAACACAAATTTTTCTGCATGTTGACCTGATTGTGTTTAATCTGCAGCTTGACCGTTGGAAGCAGCAATGAGGAAACAACACCTTCCCTGGGCCTCTGCCCAACTATGATGACGTACAGTCTTCTACATGCCCCCCCACCCAGTTTGCTCAGTTTTAAATACGTCTTGTGATTGCTCTTCTGTACAATGACCTTCAGTTCCTAAAATTAGTTTTGCAGCTTACTCATCTGACATTCTTTTGGTTTGAGGGATAGGCAATACTAATTGGGTATTTCCAATTTTATTCTGGTACAAAATTGAAAGCATAGGCTAATCCTAACATTAAACGTCTCAGGTTTGGACCTTTCTTGATGATGCAGTTGCAAGCTTTCGACAGTGGAGAATAATTATAGGATTATGGATTTGGAATAATACTTATGAACTGCACATGCGGCAACTGTGGCTATGGCTACTTGATCAGAAACATCAGCAGCTTGATGTCAATGGCTTGCCCTGTTCCACCTTCCATCCAGGGTTCCTGATTTTTCAGCATCGTCGTGACAGCGTATTTCACCCTCATCTCCCCTCCTTTAATTACAGATTTACGTTGCGGCTGCAAGATCGACGGTTCCAAACCCCAGGTGAGGATGCAATTCGCTTCATCCATGATTTATGATGAATATATTGTTTCTTAATTCATTTTTGTTAGGATCCCTACCCTGGCTGCATTGTTCTAAAGTCGATGCTGCAAATCAGCCTAGCCCTTGAACATTCTCAGCACTTAGATATATGCAATATATTGTTTTTTTACTTTTGTAATTTCTTTGCAATTCAAACCGATTTACATTTAGGTTCAAGAAAAAAATAACTGATTCATTTATGTGTTGAAAGACATCGGTATGCCTTAATATATGCAGTTCCGTTGCATGTGACAAATCTTTCCCATTGACCCATTTTGGTCCTTATTGTTTGGTTCTTGGGTGCAATAAAATATAGCTTTCCTAAAAAATAGGTGTATCTAGATTTCGTAGTACAGGAGGGTTTCATATTTATTGCACTAAATCTTCCATGTTCTCCTTGTATTTGTTTTATTGGTAAGTGCAAGTTACTAAAATCTAAGCTTTGTTGACATTGACAGGGGGATGTGGACCTACAGTTCTCCATGAACAATGAGGCCGTCGTGAGAGAGAGAACTCTGGTGAAGAGAAAGCGAGCAGAGGTTTCATGTTTTGGTATTATTCTCTCCTGTTCTTAACATCGCTCAAGTCCTTTCTTTCATTTTTCATTGCTCCGTTGAAGCTAATAATTTTTGTGGTTGATTTTGCTTCAATATGTTTGGAAGTCTGCTTATGTTACTAATAGTCTGGAAGAGCAAGAGCTTTTGATTGCATTTAGGTTCATGAAAAAAGTAACGGATTCATTAATATGCTGAAAGACATCGGGTTGTATGCCTTAACATATGCAATTACTGGTATTTGTTTCTATTCTTTTATAATCTAGCTAGGTTAGTTCATAGGTTTATACGGCAGATGTAATAGTTGTACTACTAAATTGCAATCATTGATATTTGTTTCTATTCTTTTATATTTTTATCATATAATTGCGAGCATATTTTTGCATATTGCACTTCTGTCCCTGAATTATGTTCACATAAAAAGTCTTTGTATTCTCTGTGTTTAAATATATGCTTTGGGCAGTCTAAAGAAATAAATATGCTGGGAACTTATGAAGCTGGAACAATTATACTTGTACCTGGGCTCCTACCATTTGACCAATTGCTTGCCTGCTTTTGTTATTGTTATTTCAACTGAATCCTTGGGAGTAATATGGTTCCCTTCTACAGATCCCTATGTCTTATTTGATTGGATTGCGGTGAAAGAATTATTGTGTAGTTCTTAGACAATCAATGTATTATTTAAATTTAATAGGTGCACTTTAGTAAATTACGTTGTTGTTGCAAGTGGCTTGGTGAGAAAAGATAGATAATAGGGGGCAGTTATGTTCTTGCCTGACGTGCAAACTGATGCATGGTGCAGATGGCCGATCAGATGCACGCAACGTGCCTCTTTCTTTTGATTTTTTAGAAAATAGATCATCCTTAAAAATCAACACATCTGGTACTTTGGTCTGTTACTTTGTTTATATATTGTAGTAAATTGCAAAAAAGTTCAGTTGGCACTAAAACTTTTATTTTATTTTTCAGAAATTAATTGAATATAAAGCCAACTACTCAGATGCGTCCAATCTATATTTATTATAGGGGCTCTCTTTCAGTTCACTTCTGATGGCTGCATGCCAGGTAATAGAAATAACATCTTTGTTATTGTTTCTTGACTGAACTTTGGCCAAATATATTGTTTATGTGGCCATTTTTCTTCAGTTGTACTTATGATTGATCAATTGTTTGCTCATAGTTTCATTTGGTGTATATTTCTACCACAGTTGTCGGGATGCAGAGGTGAGTAGCAAGATTTTTGAGTCGCGTCTCAAAAGTGAATCGCCAACCTGTATGACTCAGTATATAGTCGATAAAGTCGTTGTATAGTTGCCATAAGTTGCAGTATAGTCGTGAGTCGCCGTGATTTTGGAAAAAACGACAGGGCGACTATGCAACGACTCAAAGAGGAGTTGATATTTAATGCCTGCAGATGCTAGCTGCAACTATCCAGTGTCTAAATTGCCATCGGCAGTCCAAGGAACTGTGAACAAAGATTTGTTTAGTGTACATTATGTTACTGCTACGTTATGTATGCGTTTTCAGTAGCAGCTGGTATTGTATTGTGTTGTAGCTTTTTCTGCCCAATGTACTGCTTTGTCTAGAACTCTAGATACAGACAGTGCACTGAAGACTGTTCCTTCTTTCTGTGCATTTACTCTTTTGATTTGATTTTGTTTGTATAAGCAGAGAGAACAAAGCTTAATGTATTAGGCAACCAGAAAGTAGAATTGAGGACACTGCAGTTATTTCTTAGACCAACGGTCTCTTTTCCACCTGGGACTTTTATTGAGACCAATTGTCTCCTTTCCCTCTGAAGTGTTGGGTCTTGGTTAGCCGTTCAGGGTTTAAGCTCTAAATTGTTTTTGTAGCTATGATCAGCGCTATGAAGACCATCTTTATTTTTGTCTATTTTTGTGCTTCCTCCTACTGGTGGTAAGATATGATTTCTTACACTATGCAGCGGCAAGATATAGTCTATGCATGCTTAATTTCTACCTTTCCTTTTCGGTTACACTTCATCTAGGCGCGCACAGAGAACAGAACTCAGTGCACTTAAAAAATTGAAGACAAAGCTGAAAGCGCCACGAGTTTCTCCCTCTAATTAGCAGAGAGAAAATTATAGTATGCTCGGCCAATCTGATAACGCATACAAATGAAATTGCTTTCAGTAACCCAAAAAAGAGGAAGAATCATACCGATCAGTTGTGTGCCTTCTTTTCCCCTGGGGGTTGATCCATAAAATTGATGCCAACCGAGCACCGTACCTCGATCCGGCGTCTTCGTCCAGCTTCAGTGTTGCTGGTCCGGTACCTCTCCACTGGTACTCCTTTGCTGCATCGTTGCTCTTCAAAGCCGGGCCACAGCAACACCGCGGCCCCGCAGCTTAGCGACGGTCCAGGAACCCAGGTAGCTGCGCCGACGAGCCAGGCACAGCACCATCCGCAGCAGCTCCCCTCCGCTCGGACCGCTGCAGCTCCACTCCGTTCTCCTTCATTGATTTTCTTGGGTTGCCTTTCTTTTTTCCATCCGCTCCTTCAGTCCCTTCAGAGCATCCACTTCGCTCTGCTCTACCTTGTCGATACCACCGAGGTCATGCTGCATATTGTCAGAAGATTCCAGTGCCTGCTTTTTTGAGAATAACAACGAAGGGAGTACTAGCCAAAGTTGTCCTTTTAAAATACTAACCAGAACGTGTGGACGTGAGTATCAAATCTACTCCGTGGCGAAGTAAAGGTTTGTGTTGTTGGATAAAGGTTAGTCATCAATTTATTCTTGTACTTCTAGGAAAAAAATATCTCTGTTCATAAAATACGTCACGAATTTATTTAAATTTATATATCTAAAAAATCTTTAGTGTATTAATATATTCAAATTTAACAAACTTTCGTCATTCTTTTATGGACGGAGGGAGTACATCATGATACTTTACGCCACAGCTAGGCCACAGTGTTGAGATTCAAACATAACCGCTAAACTCATTCCGTACATCCTTCTTTCGATATAACACTAAGTAAGAGACAACGCATTGTAGTAGCCGACTCTTGTAATATACAACTGCCTAGGGTATTTTTCTAAGAAACGCTGCATTGATAAAGATCTTATTAACCCTCGATTCCAAAAAAAAAAGTCATTTTTGAAATTATATTCTACACACTAAATATGAATAGATGCATACAAATTCAGATAAAGCTAAGACATAGACAAAGGTAGTAATAAAATAATAGAGAGAGAGTCCATGAATAAGAAAAGAATGCCAATTTACTATATATACTACACTTCTCAAGCACACTCCCAAGATAGTTAGCGGTAACCATGTACACCGAAAACTTGATACGACCGGCGTTGGTGATGTGTCCACCTTCCCCGAGAGATCACTGCATGTATTTAAGTTTTGGTGTGTGATGCTATCAGCTCCTTAGTAAATCGTCTTGTTGTTGCCTTCAGATTATCCTCTACAGGCCAGGTGGCGGACCATTATAGCCTTAGCCAAGTGGTGGCACCTCATTGTCTGCAAGACTGCTTTTAATTCTGATTTTTCAATGACAGTTTCAAGACCGTGGTTTCTATTTCGTGTAGTTTGTTCTTCCTGGTTCTTTCAGAACAGAATTTAGGATTATGTTGTTGCTAGAGAATCCAATATATATGAAATAATCTACATAATGTAATGAAACACACATATGCAAGACGTGATCGCCGCCCAAAAAACAGTTGTGCAGTCCTACAATGGTTATTCTGTTGTTTATTACCTTTTCACTTTAGCCTTTTTTTTATTTATTCCACACCATATATTAGTTAGTTACGACGTTCCAAATAATGCTTATCCGAAACGACCACTACATGGCGGCGTTTTCCTAGAGTGTGCGATAAAAGGGGGAGCATGGGGAAATGATGCGGTCGACACCGATTGTATGCCACTCGACATTTGCAAGCTCTAATTAGATTTACACTTCCTTTGTGCGGTGACTTTTAAATACCATGCTGCGACAATGCACTGCCTGTGTTCAAGATGATTTTGGCGATCCTTCCTTGTTTTGTTACTCTCGGTAGGATAAACAATTGTTAGTTGCCATGATATATTTTCTTCATGTTTGCTTGGTTGTATATAAATGTTTTCTTTTGTGTAATGCACTATCGTTCGCCATCTTTTGTAAAACCTAAAAAAGATTATTACAATTTTCTCACCTATGCATAGATCTCATGGATCGTACGCCAAGGCACATAGGGTTCGTTTTGTCGATGAAAATGAAGGTGGTGAAATTCGGCTGATCTTATTTGATAGGATGGCAAGGAGATTATTTATAGGCCAGTATCATTGTTGTTTGGGATCATTTTTTGTCCATCAATAGCTCCTGTTTTTTACATTCAAACAATAACTTTTTATTTGATAGGTAACCTATAAAGTTTAGACTTATCATCAGAATCCAAGAGCGCTTACATCAGAAACAACACTTTGTATTGTGTACAACTTTGTTTCACCAAATCTCTAAGAAAATGCCAACATGTTCAATTGGCAGAGTAAGCCCATAGTTTATGCCATGAGAAACATATACTTTTGTCTTCATGGGGTTCATCTGTAGTTGCAAAATGCCACTACATGACACTCCTTCGGTTCATGCGACTGATTAACATGTGTGGGTAAATTACTGTCAGGTGATCAGCATGCGTGGGTAATTTTCAATTCCCTTATTCAGAAATCAAAACCGTGTTTAACTGGAATGTCCACCGGCCGAGTGGCGAGGTTGAGATGTCTCTGCTATAGTGAGGAGGCAGATTCATTCTTTTGTGGATCAGGTGCATGTAAATTGTAATGGCATGTGGTCTTTGAATTAGTTTTGAAGCAATGATAGCAGCGTTCACTTTTGTATTTGGTTCATAGTTGCCTCAACGGAACTGATAACAATCAAATGTATTCATGTACTTGAGAACAGATGCCACATCGTCTGCGTGGGAAGGAGATACGGCCATGGCATGGCCGCGGAGGGGAAAATCGATGCGGGAATTGGTTGTCGGAGCTCCTCCCCTCCATGTCCAAAATCTCGCTCCGCTGAGACATTGTACCGCAGGAGACCGGTGGCATAGTGGACTACCTAGGAAAGCGACAAACTGATGCAAAACACATGATATGTTTGTGTTCTCTTGCTCCTCTTCGTCAAACGGATAATTATTCACCCATCATTTAATTCTTGCTTGACATCTATGTTGACAAATGTATACAAAATAAACATTGGCATAAATTTTACGGGATCGTGCGCCAAGACGCACATGAAAATCGTGTGCTTGGTATGTTTGCTACTCCACTTTTCTTGATTGTATATAAGCGTTTGCTACTCCATTCATGATTTTGTGTGCTTTGTCCTGATTCCATCATACCGATTTTGTTTTGTAAAATCTAAAAATCGTATTTTCATTTTTCACCCGATTTTCATCATTCTTATACAAATTGTAAATCGGTGCAAATTTCACGGGATCGTGCGCCAAGGCGCACATTTAAATCTAGTAGACATAATAGCATCAATCTTATCACTCAAAGAAGAGGTTTCTTCAACAGAATTTACCTTCTTACCTTGAGGAGTTCTTTCAGTGTGCCATTCAGAATAGTTGATCATCATATCATCAAGAAGCTTTGTTGCAGCACCCAAAGTAATGGACATAAAAGTACCTCCAGCAGCTGAATCCAATAGGTTCCTTGAAGAAAAATTGAATCCTGCATAAAAGGTTTGGATGATCATCCAAGTAGTTAGTCCATGGGTAGGGCAATTCTTTACCAAAGATTTCATTCTCTCCCATTCTTGGGCAACATGTTCATTATCCAATTGCTTAAAATTCATAATGCTACTTCTCAAAGATATAGTTTTAGCAGGAGGATAATATTTTCCAATGAAAGCATCTTTACATTTAGTCCATGAACTAATACTATTTTTAGGCAAAGATAACAACCAATCTTTAGCTCTTCCTCTCAAGGAGAAAGGAAACAATTTCAGTTTTATAATATCCCCATCTATATCCTTATACTTTTGCATTTCACAAAGTTCAACAAAATTATTAATGGGCAGCAGCATCATCAGTACTAACACCAGAAAATTGCTCTCTCATAACAAGATTTAGTAAAGCAGGTTTAATTTCATAAAATTCTGCTGTAGTAGCAGGTGGAGCAATAGGAGTGCATATGAAATCATTATTATTTGTGCTAGTGAAGTCACACAACTTAGTGTTCTCAGGAGTATTCATTTTAGCAATAATAAAGCAAAACCGAATTAAATAAAGTAAAGCAAATAACTAATTTTTTGTGTTTTTGATATAAAGAAAGCAAACAAGACAGAATATAAAATAAAGCAAGACAATAAACAAAGTAAAGAGATTGGGTGTGAGAGACTCCCCTTGCAGCGTGTCTTGATCTCCCCGGCAACAGCGCCAGAAAATTGGCTGCTTGTGACGGTAAAGCACACGTCCGTTGGGAACCCCAAGAGGAAGGTATGATGAGTACAGCAGCGAGTTTTCCCTCAGTAAGAAACCAAGGTTATCGAACTAGTAGGAGATGAAAATCACGTGAAGGTTGTTGGTGAAGGAGTGTAGTGCGGCGCAACACCAGGGATTCCGGTGCCAACGTGGAACCTGCACAACACAATCAAACTACTTTGCCCCAACTTAACAGTGAGGTTGTCAATCTCACCGGCTTGCTGAAAACAAAGGATTAAACGTATGGTGTGGAGAATGATGTTTGCTTGCAGAAAACAAAAGAGAACAAGTGATTGCAGTAGGTTGTATTTCAGATGTAAAAGAATGGACCGGGGTCCACAGTTCACTAGTGGTGTCTCTCCAATAAGATAAATAGCATGTTGGGTGAACAAATTACAGTTGGGCAATTGACAAATAGAGAGGGCATAACAATGCACATACATATCATGATAACTACTATGAGATTTACTTAGGGCATTACGACAAAGAACATAGACCGCTATCCAGCATGCATCTATGCCTAAAAAGTCCACCTTCGGGTTAGCATCCGCACCCCTTCCAGTATTAAGTTGCAAACAACAGACAATTGCATTAAGTACTGTGCGTAATGTAAACAATACAAATATCTTTAGACAAAGCATTGATGTTTTATCCCTAGTGGCAACAGCACATCCACAACCTTAGGGGTTGCTGTCACTCCCCCAGATTCAATGGAGACATGAACCCACTATCTAGCATAAATACTCCCTCTTGGGGTTACAAGTATCAACTTGGCCAGAGCCTCTACTAGCAACGGAGAGCATGCAAGATCATAAATAACATATATGTGATAGATCAATAATCAACTTGACATAGTATTCCATATTCATCGGATCCCAACAAACACAACATGTAGCATTACAAATAGATGATCTTGATCATGATAGGCAGATCACAAGATCTAAACATGATGGCACAAGAGGAGAAGACAACCATCTAGCTACTGCTATGGACCCATAGTCCAAGGATGAACTACTCACGCATCAGTCCGGAGGCGGGCATGGTGATGTAGAGCCCTCTGGTGATGATTCCCCTCTCCGGCAGGGTGCCGGAGGAGATCTTCTGAACCCCCCAAGATAGGGTTGATGGCGGCGGCGTCTCTGGAACTGTTCTCGTATTTTGGCTCTCGGTGTTAGGGTTTTCGGGGACAAAGGAATAAATAGGCGAAGGGGCAGAGTCGGGGGAGCCAGGGGGCTCCCTCCCCACATCACGGCGCGGGGGCCCCACTGCCGCGCCGCCCTATGGTGTGGGCCCCCTGCTGGCCTTCCTCAACTCTTCTTCGGACTTCTGGAACACTCCGTGGAAAATAGGGCCGTGGGTTTTTGTTTCGTCCAATTCCGAGAATATTTGTAAACTAGCTTTCCTGAAATCAAAAACAGCAGAAACACACGAACTGGCACTGTGGCATCTTGTTAATAGGTTAGTCCCAGAAAATGCATAAAAACATTATAAAGTATGAGTAAAACATGTAGGTATTGTCAAAAACTAGCATGGAACATAAGAAATTATAGATACGTTGGAGACGTATCAAGAGAGCGTATAACTGTGCCAAATTGTATATAAACATAAGCAAAACATGTGACAAGGGTGCGAGACACACAAGACGTATGCCGCAATGGAAAAGACCAATAGAAGTGGGAGTAATCATCGACAATAACGAGGTAATATCGAAAACCAGATGAACTTATTATTGGTGACGTCCATAGATCACAATGTATCAAATCAAACTTGGCACTAGACGCAGAAGTAGACGAACTAAACGGCAAGCACACATGTTTGCCAAGTTGACATGCATGACAAACGAAGGGGCGCCTAAATTTAATACATTGTATTAAAGAAATCTCCGAAGGGTGGACATGGCGTCATGACCAGGATGACCAAGCCGTTGATGCCAGAGGTCAATAGTGGCAGTGGTGGCGGGCATGGCGGTGGGCGGCGCACGATGAGGGGTGCTGGGAAACGTGTTGAGATCCCCTTCACAATTGCAGCGAAGGATCACGCGACGAGTCTCCAGGACCTTCACAGAAAAACCAAGAGCTTCAAACTCAACAGAACAGTAGTTGTCACGAGTAAATTTGTGAATAGACGGAAGATTGCGAATTAAGTGTGGAACTAGAAGGACATGGTTGAGTTTGAAATATGACCAGAGGGAGAACGAAACGATGTGTGACCCAATGACGATATGGGCACGGTGGTGCCATTGCCAATGGTGACACAATGAGGCCAGGAAAGAGGGACGGAGAATAAGTTTTTACCCCCGTCGTTGGTCGTGTGAGAAGTAGCCCTGGAGTCCATGACCTAGCCACCATGCTAGTAGAGGGTGTTGAGGGCGGCGATGTGGCCGGCGTTGTCCCAGGCAGGCGAGGTGGAGGATGAGAGCGCCGACTGGTAGAGGGGCGCCGTGGTGGTTGTGTAGGCCTGCGGGCGGGGACCCAGGATCCTGGCGCCAGAGGGGGGCGCCACTGCCCTGCACCCGATGGAGCACGCCATTGCCCCGCACCAGGGGAGAAGCATACCCATGGGCCAGTTGGAGCCAGGGACGGAGCGGCACCCTTCTACTTGGTATTCTGCTTGCGAGGGCGGTCGGAGTTGGAGGAGTCACCACGACAGGAGGTGCCAGTGCAGGGTGGAGCTGCGGGGCGCACCTGAGCAACGAGGGCGGTGGAGGCGGCGTTGGCGACCGCATTCGCTTGATGCATCTCTTCCATGAGAAGCATGCGTGTGCTTTACGTGTATCAGTCAACACCTTGCGTGGGCTCTCTCCTCGCTTCGCCTCCGCCGCCACCGTCATCTCCATGACCGATCCGCTGCCCACCTTCTTGGAGATGTCGGTGGCGGCGGAGGCGAAGCGAGGAGAGATCGAGCCCACGCAAGGTGTTGACTGATACGCGTAAAGCACACGCCCGTTGGGAACCCCAAGTGGAAGGTGTGATGCGTGTAGCAGCAAGTTTCCCTCAGTAAGAAACCAAGGTTTATCGAACCAGTAGGAGTCAAGGATCACGTGAAGGTCGTTGGTGATGGAGTGTAGTGCGGCGCAACACCAGGGATTCCGGCGCCAACGTGGAACCTGCACAACACAATCAAAGTACTTTGCCCCAACGTAACAGTGAGGTTGTCAATCTCACCGGCTTGCTGTAAACAAAGGATTAATCGTATAGTGTGGAAGATGATGTTTGTTTGCGAAGAACAGTAAAGAATAATTATTGCAGTAGATTGTATTTCAGATGTAAAGAATGGACCGGGGTCCACAGTTCACTAGTGGTGTCTCTCCCATAAGATAAATAGCATGTTGGGTGAACAAATTACAGTTGGGGAATTGACAAATAAAGAAGGCATAACAATGCACATAAATATATCATGATGAGTACTATGAGATTTAATCAGGGCATTACGATAAAGTACATAGACCGCTATCCAGCATGCATCTATGCCTAAAAAGTCCACTTTCAGGTTATCATCCGAACCCCTTCCGGTATTAAGTTGTAAACAACAAACAATTGCATTAAGTATGGTGCGTAATGTAATCAACACAAATATCCTTAGACAAAGCATCGATGTTTTATCCCTAGTGGCAACAGCACATCCACAACCTTAGAACTTTCTGTCACTGTCCCAGATTCAATGGAGGCATGAACCCACTATCGAGCATAAATACTCCCTCTTGGAGTTACAAGTATCAACTTGGCCAGAGCCTCTACTAGCAACGGAGAGCATGCAAGAACATAAACAACATATATGATAGATTGGTAATCAACTTGACATAGTATTCAATATTCATCGGATCCCAACAAACACAACATGTAGCATTACAAATAGATGATCTTGATCATGATAGGAAGCTCACAAGATCTAACATGATAGCACAATGAGGAGAAGACAACCATCTAGCTACTGCTATGGACCCATAGTCCAGGGGTGAACTACTCACACATCGATCCGGAGGCGATCATGGCGATGAAGAGCCCTCCGGGAGATGATTCCCCTCTCCGGCAGGGTGCTGGAGGCGATCTCCTGAATCCCCCGAGATGGGATTGGCGGCGGCTGCGTCTCTGGAAGGCTTTCCGTATCGTGGCTCTCGGTACTGGGGGTTTCGCGACGAAGGCTTTAAGTAGGCGGAAGGGCAGAGTCGGAGGGCTGACAGGGGCCCCACACGCTAGGGAGGCGCGGGCCCCCCCTAGGCCGCGCGGCCCTAGTGTGGCGGCGCCTCGTCGCCCCACTTCGTGATCCCTTCGGTCTTCTGGAAGCTTCGTGGAAAAATAAGACCCTGGGTGTTGATTTCGTCCAATTCCGAGAATATTTTCTTTGTAGGATTTCTGAAACAAAAAACAGCAGAAAACAGCAACTGGCTCTTCGGCATCTCGTCAATAGGTTAGTGCCGGAAAATGCATAATAATGACATATAATGTGTATAAAACATGTGAGTATCATCATAAAAGTAGCATGAAACATAAGAAATTATGGATACGTTTGAGACGTATCATTGACGATGAGGGAGCGGGCCGTGACGGGAGACTCGTTATCGGCGAGTGCGTCGGCGAGCTTCTTCTGGTGGCGACAGTACTCGGTGATCGAGGAGGAGCCCTCAACGAGCTGGAGGAAGTCATTGTCGAGGTAGATCGCCTTGCTCGCCTTGTTGGCGGAGAAGAACTCGTAGATGGCGAGCCACAACTGGCGCGCTGTCTGGTTGCTGACGAGGACCATGTCGGCAACGTCTTCTTCGATGGCGGAGTGGAGGTGGTTGAGGACGGTGTAGTCATCGGCCAGCCATGGACCGTCTGTGGGTGCGACAGTGGTGGTGCCGTCGATGTGGCCGATGAGGCCAGCGCGGCCGAGAGAAGCACGGACATAGATCACCCACTTGGTGTAGTTGCCTGCGTCGAAGGAGAGGAGGATGGGGCCGGTGGTGCGAGGCGCACTGGCCGGAAGCAGGGCGGAGGTCGAGACGAGAGCGTCGAAGGTGGAGACCATGGTGGCATGGAGCGGAAGCGAGATTGGATCGTGGCCGGCGGCTAGGTTTAGACGGCGGCTAGGGTTTAGGCTGATACCATGTAGAACTAGAGCTAGGGTTTGGGGGAAGCCTCTCACACGTGATAACGTGGGGGTTCCGGTTTATATATGTGGGCACAAGGCCAAGAGTCATAGTACAATGCATGAGAGGGTACAATACCTATATACACCTAATACATATGCTAACAGTTTCGCTTAAGTTTCTTAGCGGTTTCACTAGTTTTTCATATAAAGAGATGGACCGGTCGGGATGAGAGAAAATAGCACATGGAGTAGCCGTATAGAAAAGTGACTAGACTGATGTTTTTTCATACAATGTGCATCCTAGTGTTTCTTGACATTTGTACTAGAATGTGCATAATCGTGTTCACTGATGTTTCACTCAACTTTCTAGTATGTTACATAAAGGTTTCCAAAGGGATTCATGTTCTCCTTAATATTCAGTAAGATTTCAAATAAATTATATTGATTTTACTCATTATTCATCTAGTTTCATATTAAATTCAATAAGGTTAAAAGAAACGGACCATTAAGTACAAGAAAAAACATTCACATGGATAAAATTCTAAACTAAGCACTAACTCAGTAGTTCAAAAACAGTTCAATTCGACAATGTCAAATGGTGATAAAATCCCAGGAAAGTCTCAAAGATTTTTTAAAAGTTATACTCCCTCCGATTTAAATTAATTGACTTAACTTTACCAAGATATAGATACATATGTATCTAGACAAAGTAAAATTAATTAATATGAATTGGAGGGAGTATTGGTTTTACTTATTTTTTTTGTCAAGTTTCAAAAAAGAAGAAGAGAAAGTTGCAACCTTTGTATTTCTGAAACCCAGAACCCATTTAGTTAGGCACTAAATCAGCATTGTGACAAACCCAGCAAGCGAAAAAACAAATAACAACTCTACATGTATGTCAATAAACCTTCCCTCCTGTACCTAGCATTCACAGCTTCACATCCCCATGAAGCATCTAACAATTTCATAACCAGCATCAATCAGTACAATGATCCAAAAACATCAAAGCACACAAAGCAAGAAGCAGAAAAGGTAAAGGTAGTTTCCGCTAGCATCATGGCAGGCTCCGCGAGGAGCATGCCATACCCGTCACATGAGGCCAGTCATACCCGGCGTTGAGGCATACGGTGTGGAGGAGAAGGATGCCGGCGAGCATCATCCTGGGAGGGAGTCTGGCACTCCTCGCCATGCTTCCCGCTGTCGGGAACGCCTATGTTGTGACCCTCTGCTACACCTGGCTGCGGTGTTTGCGTCGTTGGATCGAATGCCTAGCTAGTTGTTCATGCAGTGTAGCGCCGTGAAGGTCATGCTTTTGCTCAATATCTTCTCCGTGGACATTCCATACTACAAGTTTGTTCACTAAAACACTACAAATTGGCAAGATGAGCAATATAGAGCTAGCTAGTTGTTGAAGCTAGCTCGTCACATAAGCCTGGGCAAAGACCCCACACAAATTATTCCTTGATTCCTCGCGGTCTAACAAAAGTACAAAACTACAAGGGAATTCATGATGCAGCCTAGTCAGTACATAAATTCTGGAATTCACATATTCTTGTTTACTCGTTGCTAGGAGGTAACACATGTACAGTACACAAATTGTCGAAGCCAAAGCAGCCCGTTTGGAATGATGGGCCTCAGCCCAAATACATTTTCAGAAAACTTGTGGACAAACAAGGGGATGGATGGCATGTGAAAGTTTAGTCCCACATTGCCAATGGAGGAAGATTTTGACTTCCTTATAAGAGGAGCTCTCATGGTTTGCTTGAATGGGATGACAAGAGAGCTATATATATAGATTCTAGGGGTACACCAAGCACGTCCGCATATCTGCGATTTAGGACGTTTGGCGCCGGTGCAGCCTGACCAAATGTGCACATACTTTTTGTTTTTAAGACAAATTTATATGACAATGTGTTGCATAATTATTCTTTTCGGTTCAAGTATTTTGCAATAATATTGTCTGTGTTCACCATTGACATGAATGTTCGTGAGTAGCACATCACCATCATGCACACCTTGAGAGATAGCCACCCCAAGGTTGGACCATGCTAAAAATCCTGTTGGGCGTGCACTAACAAAACCAAGAGTAACATTAGATAAGAACAAATTAGTGGTCATCCATCTCAAAAGTAAAACATCGCCTATGGATGTGGGGAAAGCAAGGATAAGCCACTTTGGGATGCACTAAACCGGATGCACTCGTCAGCACACAATATATGCCACCATATGAGACACGTGAGCCGTGTCGTTTCCTTACCACCATCAAGACCATCCATGAAAAATTGATTCACCAATCCAACTAGCCCTTTTGGAGAGCCCTCTTGGCGCAGACAAGATAAGGCAGCATGCGAGTAGAACCCACGAAGTTATCGCTGCCCTCCAAAGATCATGATGTGCTCCATCCACTGATCTAGTGATAGCATTGCCCCGCCGTTGTCGAGCTCCTCGCTCCCCCTATCAATCATCATCAGTCTACATTAACACCCACAATATAGTATTGTCCCATGTGGGCGTTGTCTACAGGTGTCCTCCAACAATACTAAGAGGGGAGGTAAAGTTGAGAGATGGGTGGCTTCTAGGGTTGAAACCATCTAAGCAACCCTATCAAGCAATAACTTCTCTACCTAGTTCACTATTCCCGATTTGTGTGTTGTATTTAGATTTGTATCTTGCCATTTTTTATCAAGGGAGGTGTGGTGTCACTAGATTATGTTTTGTTTTGGCTCTTGATAGGATAAAAATGTTTCAAATACTTGTTTGCTTTTTTTCTAGGAGTTACTTTGGCAAGGTTATGTTGCATAACTCATTACATTGATGAAATATGCTCCAAATAAAATTAGCAGCCTCCCCCTTCCGGCTCTCACCCCTCTACAGTAACCTCTCGAGTTGAGAGTCGATTCCTCTTTCCCGGACCAAACCAAGGTTGTCCCCGGCGGTGCTGCCATTTGGAGATGACTACGGCGAGGTGCCGGCAGCTGTAGCCTAGGTCTTAGGTTTAGATCTTGTTGTTGTTTGTCCTCTATGGCGTATAGAAGTAGGTTGCTAGATCTCGGCTACCGGATCTGGTACATCATGTGGCTTGTCTTCTTCGCTGCTGTGCTCTGGTGGCAGGAGTGGCGGCAGGTGGGGAGATGGAGCTCAGGGATCTCCTTCAATAAGGCAGGTGCGTCGAGCCCTTCTGTTCTGGTGATTTGGCGCATCACCGACCAGTCGATCCAGAGCTCTTTCGATGTGCTTCCAAGGTGGAAGACAGAGAGGGAGTTCGTTGGTGACGGCTCAGTCAATAAGCGCTGCTCCTGCTTGATTTGGTTTCCCGTGGAGGTGGTGCTTCCTCTGGCCGGCCGAGGTGGCGAGGGGAGTAAGCAAATCGAGACGGTTGTTTCCAGATTAGGAGGATCTTGGGGAAGTCATGCTGCAGTTCACGGAGTTCTTCAATGGCAACGATCTGGCGTTGTTGTTATCCAGGGCAATGGGAGCCGCTCCGTGTTGTGGGCTTGGATGCTCCACAGCTTTTCAGATCAACCTCCATGGCGGAGGCCCTTTGATGATTTCCTGCCGGCATTCATCTCGCTCGCTACTCCAAGTGGTTGCGTCCCCGGAGTTGCTGAGGGTGCTGGAGCTGGAGATCGTGCTATGGTGGTGGAGAAGATAGACCTGATTGCCTTTGTTGTAATCTTTCTAGGGTCTTTTCTGCATATTATGAGGACTGCTTTGTAATTTGGTTTTTCTTTGAGTTCCTCTGTAATTTGTGCCCCACCGACAGGAATGAAAGCAGCTAGGTCCTTCTGGGCCTTCCCCTTGTTAAAAAAAAACTCATTACATCGATGCTTGGTGGACCTTGTTGTGAAGGATTGTAATAGTTGACAGAGAAAATATAATTCTCTCCTCAAAACATAATTTAACTAATGAAAATAATTAATAGTGGAGTACATATATATTTATAGGAATGAATATACATTGATGCGTCAAGATATAATCCATGTCCATATATATTACATTGTACAAAATATTTCATGTCATAAATGTGCTCATTAAAGTATTAGATATGCTCCAAATATACACTGTATAGCAACGGTCGAAATCCTAGGCATGGGGACATTTGTGTGGTCCTATATTTTTATGAAAATTAATGCTTGCACAAATCTTGGGTACTGCAATTATTTTGGATAGTTATCTCTTGTAAATGTTGATGGCTATATATACAGTGCACCCTGGCAATTTGAGAGCTCAGTCATAACACAACACTACTGTACTTTTGTCGCTTACGACTCCGGTGCTCGTACAAAAGACTACTGCTCAGTTCAACGGTATTTACACAAAATATATCATATTGTATTTTTTATAATCAATTCTTGTTTATTCTTGCTATTTTTAGATCTATTACATATTAAATTGAGCACGGACTCTTAACGGTATTTCCCCACGTGTTCTTGGAAAGAACGTTAGATCCACAATGGAATGAGCGGCACGTGGTCGAAGAAAGTAACGTCCCACGTGTTATTTGGTAGATCTGTAGTATCTCGCTATAAAGAAGTTTCAAATGGTAAAACATGTAGCATAGATCTATAGATCGTATTTATGTCTCATTCTTAGATCTATAATGTCATATTCAATCTTTTTTATGTTGCTATTCTTAGATCTACAATGTCAAAAATTGAAAACGGGTTATTCACAACATGTAGCATAGATCTATAGATCTTATTACATAATCAAATCTTGTTTATGCCAAATTCTTAGATCTAGCATGGATTCTTCCCAACCTAGCATCCCACTTTTTTTTGGAAATAACCTTAATTAGATCCACAACACTGTGAGTGGCACGTGGGTGAACGATGGAATGTAGATCTGTTGTATCTTGCTATAAAGAAGCTTCAAATGGTAAACCATGTCTTATTCTATTATTACACTTACAGTGGGATTGGTTATGGGGTAGTATGTTTTTCCTCCAATCGATACCTTTCCAAGAATCACATCATTTGATTACTTATTGCACCATATCAATATGCTATTTGTAGTATTTATTTTAGATCCCTTTGAAAATATCTACTACCTCCATACCGGATTAATGGGCAATTACGCACTTCGAGAAACAAGTTTGACTATTAATTTGATCAATAAAATATAAGATATATATCACAAAAATTATATTATTGAAAACATTTTTTGAATACGAATCCAACGGTATAATTTTTGTGGCATATATCTAATATTTTGTTGACCAAATTTATAGTTAAACTTGTTTCTCAAAATATGTAATTGCCCATTAATCCGGTATGGAGGTAGTAGTAAAATCTTGCTATTAATTTGAGACCATTTATTCTGTCAATTTTTTTAAGATCTGCACAATATTTATGGGAGAGTCATGAAAGTACGTTACTGAATATTTTTATAAAGGAACGGAATTCGAATTATTTAGATCTGGACCCTCCAAATCTATCTGTACCGGCTTACTCCTGTTAGTAGATGAAGAAACATTTGACCAATACGTTTGGCTATTCTCCATATTCTCCATATTAAAGTGTAGATGTAGATTGTTTTCTAACACCATCCCTTTTTCTTCTAAGCCATTCTGTTTTGTCACCTCTAATTTTGGTAGTACATTGGGGAATAAACATCTAATGATTTATTAGTGATATCTCTAGCACTATTTCTTAGTGATATTGATACGCATGATTTTTTTTTAACAGATAACCATGGAGGGACAGTGGGGGAATGGTAATATGAACACTGGGCTTGACCTCAGCATCGGAAGCCCTGGAGAGTATAGCCTGATGTTGCAAGATCTTAGTGTTGATATGGATGGCCTGCTTGGACTTGGGGAGAACACCAACATGGGCGAGAATGGTGATGCTAGCACAACAGCTGCTGAGCAAGACAATAGCAATGGCAATGAGAGGAGAGCGGACTGGCGTAGAAGGCGTCACAACCGAGACCAAGTGCATCAGCTCGAAATGTATACAGTACATCAGTACATCGTTAAATAATCGACTATCTTTATTATTGAAGAAGATGCATATGCCCTTATCCATTCTCGCTAACTTTTACGTGTAGTGTGTTCCGGGAAAACCAGCACCCTGATGAAAATGAGCGTGCGGAGCTTGCCAGGAGGCTTGGCATAACTGGAAAGCAGGTCAAGTTCTGGTTCCAGAACCGACGCTCCTCCGTAAAGGTAGAGATATATATCATTCTCTTGCACCTAGGTCTGTTTAACAAAGTGGCGTGCGTTTGGTTGGCTTGACATCATCTTGTAATGCACTACTCTTGCTAACTGCTAGAACTGTTCGTGTTTGGAATTAACAATTGCAGACTCAGGGACAAAGGAAGGAGACAAATGAGCTTAGAGAAGAGAATGAGTTGCTAAAAGCTGAACGCCTAGCCCTCATGTCCGCAATAGAGGACAGTAGGTGCCTCACATGCAGAGGGCGGATGGTACAAGCTGGCGGAACCGGCCGGCAGCAGCTGCTCTTGGAGAATGCGAGGCTTAGGGAAGAAATCCAGAAGACAAACGCCTTCATTCAGACGGCCTCTGGGGGGACGGCGCCAGAACTGATGACAAGCGCGATGCCCTCTTGCAGCGCTGGCCCTGCGAATGTCGACCACGCCGGCAAGGGCAAGGCCCCGGCGACCGACCATGTGCTTCCTCCGGCGCCATCTCACGGTGGTCTCACGGTTCCAGCCAATGTGGGTGTTGCGCGCAGCCAGCGTGACATGTTGGTTCACCTTGCCGTCGGTGCCTCGCAAGAATTCAAGACTCTCGTGTGCAGTGGCACGCCGATGTGGATGCCGTCCGCTGATGGCCAGGTCGAGTTGCTCAACTTCCAGACCTACATCGACACCATCTTCCCAACCAGCATGTTCGTGCCCTACCGGGTTGGGGTTGTTGTGGATGGAACTAGGAAGACAGGCGACGTACAGTGCATCGCCAGTGAACTCGTCGGCGTCCTTATGAACGCGGTACTAGTAAAATTCTCAAAACAGAGAGCTTGTACTCATGCGATCAATACCATCATGTGTGTACATGCATGTTTAAATTGCTTGCAGGTCGCCTGGTCGAGGATGTTCCCGGGGATCGTGGCGAGCGCCAGCGCCAGCCTCGTCGTTCCTCCCGACGGTGTTTCGCGACATCAAATGGCTATACTGGTGAGAGGCAACGCTCTACATGTTTCAGCACACATACGTTTGATCGCCTCCGATATTTACCTGCTTCCGATATTTGATCGCCTCGCCGGTACATGGCGCACATCGCAGATGGATGCAGAGCTGATGCTGTTGTCGCCGCGGGTGCCGCTCCGCAAGGTCAAGTTCATTAGACAATGCCGGTATGTGGCGGCTGACACCTGGGCCGTGATCGATGTGTCCGTTGATGGTATTCTCGGGCACCTCGGTGGCGTGCCACCAACATGGACGCCCAGCAGGTTTCTCCCAAGTGGCTGCCTTATCCAGGGGATGAGCAATAGGCGCTCCAAGGTAATATACTATGTGCATTCCCTTAGCAACTTACATGGTATGTAAACCAGACATGATTGCCACACGTTAAGAAGGTTTTTCCTTTTCCCGTCTTCTACATTAACTCCAGGTAACATGGATCGTGAACATGGAGCACGAAGAGACCACTGTATCGCCGAAGTACCATCCACTCCTCCGCTCCGGCCAGGCACTCGGTGCGTGCCGCTGGCTTGCATCCCTCGAGAGACAGTGCCAGTACCTTGACGCAATGCATACCGCCAGAAACACTGGTAAGTCATCGATCGTGGACCAGAGAAACAAATAAAACGTGACTACATGAGCATGTGTAAGAATCCAAAATTCAATACGTTATGTAATCTAATCTATGGTTTCCTAAATATGGAGCAGCTGATATGATGCCCAACGGGCAGAAAGTAAATATCTATGAGGCAGCACAGCAGATGACAAGAAGCTTTTACGAGGCGATGTGTGGACAGTCGAGCCAGCCAAGGGCAAGCTTCGTTGACTGGAGTGGTGGCTGTGGCGTAGGCGTCGAGAGGTATGAGGTGGTTGCGCGCGTTGTGACTTACCCTGTTGGTAACGGTGCACCCAGGGAGCAGGCTGGCGCTATTGTGCTAAGCGCCACGGCGGCGGTATGGCTCCCCGGCATACCGCCGCAGCAGGTGTTCGACTACCTCTGTGATATAAATCGCCGCGGAGAGTGGGACAGCCTTGCCAATGATGCACCCGTTCACCAGGAGGGCCGCTTTCAAACTGCAAAGCTACCTGGCAACGACGTCTATGTCCTCCGCACCATGGTAAGTTTCATGTGCTCCTACTCTGCTCATTTTCATAATTTGGTGTCGCATCCATTTATCATTACACATTTACACTGGATTTGAGGTGTGTTATGACGCAATGTAACAATATTAAGATTATTAACTAGAAAAATAGCGTTCATGTGTCCCAAAATCTCTAATATTGTTCAAATCTTCGTCGAATTCTTGTAGACCAATGGCAATCTAATACTACAAGAGACATGTGCCGACACTACATGCATGGTGTTGGCGTATGCTCAAATGGATGAGCAAGCCATGCAGCATGTCTTGAAGAATGCTGGCCCCGCCTCCCTTTCCCTCCTGCCCTCCGGGGTGGTAATTCTCCCCGATGGCGTGTCTCCTGATGTGTCCTCCTCCAGCAGTGCCACCAGTCTCATAAGCAATGCTGGATCGCTTGTCTCGGTCATGTACCAAACACTGGTGAATGGCCAAGAACAAGAGGACACATCATTAGAGGCTATCGACAACGCAGGGAACCTGCTTTGTCGTATTATTAAAAATATCAAAGATGCTGTCCATGCTAGCAAAGTTATCACTGCCTAATGCAGCATTCTAAGGTTTCAGTTGGTAGAGTCTTAGATTTGGAAAGGGAAAGGATTTGTCTTACCCTGTCGTTTCCAAATCAATTAGGAGTTCTTTTCTATTTTTATTATGGGTCTTGCTGTAATTTGAATATTTGTCTTATCCTTTTGAATAATGTTACAGTGATTTGAGACAAGGATTCTGTGTAATAATCAAGCGACTCCATACTCGCTTTCTGAATTTAATTTCAAATTCTTTTTCTGATGATATTATGGTGGAATATCTATTTAATGCATTTATTCAAGGTAAACGCAAATATCATGGTGCTCATCATTCGAACTGGAAAGGCATCCATTGTGAGGCATTGAGTTTGAAATCTCAATGTTGCTCTTACTCTTGAGAACTCGCCAGCTCCATATACTGCCACCCATTTGATTGGATGGTCATGAAATGGCTAGTTTACTCACTTGTCAGAACTACTTTTTTTTAACAGTCAGAACTACTTCATATCTCCGCTTCTCATCATTCAAAGATTTTTCTAAATTACAGCTATAATTACTCAAACACAATTTGAAATCTGCACTGAAATTTGGTAACTGTCAAGAGTTCTATGTGCTTCCTATTATCGTTGTTGGTAATTATCTATGTTTCTAATCCCATTTATATTTTGCAATTTTAGCCCATTTTTTATTATGTGATTGATGTTGAAAGGACCTTTGCATGATGGTTCGCCGCTTAGGCTCGACTCTCACTACGTCTTCACCACACCTTTAGCCATGTTATGATATCCATAGTTGCACTTGTGTGTGCCTACATACATGTTATATGTCCAAACTAGGAAATTGTTAACAAATATATTTTTCCTATATTCTAAAATTCAAAATTATAAATGTCCTGTTTTTTTGCCGTGAGGGCTTCAGATATGGATATTCATTGGGTGTCTTTTAGGGAGCATTTTATAATTAATATGTGGTTTACCAGAAATCAAGCCCTTATGGGCAATAATATAGTGTATACTGGTAGCGTCCGCACGTAGTTATCCAACACTTTACACTTCCAGTTTCGTTGCATGTATGTACTGTCCCACAATAATGCCTCCACGTAAAAAAAAAGTTTCCCTCACTACGGCAGATATATCAGTAGCAACAATTTTTATAGAGATCATGTGCTCCGTTCTGGAAAATAAAATCTCCGAACAGCCAGCGAAGTCGGAATATTACTCTAAGCTTTAAGCCTGTTGAGGTACCCGCCTGATGAGAGCTTTCACCGTGTTTACCGTCGTTGGATTCTAGGATAAAAGCCATCTGCATCGTCTATCAGGAAGTTCTTTTGTTTCCATGAGAGACGCCTCTCCTGTGATGCCACCGGGCCCATGTCCGACGCGCCCTACACAGCGACTGAGGGCATCTCTAATGGACGACGTATTTCGGATATCTAAATTGTCCGCGGACATCGGTTTGTGTCGTTGGGCATACTGAAATGGCCGTGCGTCCGTTTGCGTCGAGATGGCTCCAGTGGGCCGCATTTCCGACACAGACCAGTTTAGTTTTAGAAAATTCGTAAAAGAGCAAATTACCTCTAATTTGCACGAAATAGAAACCTCAAATTACGTCAAATTAAGGTCCAAAATAAGTTCAAAGTGGAGTCCAAAAGGGGCACAACAATGCCTGATCAGTATAAGTCCAAAAGGAGGCCAAGGTGTTGGGCGCATGGCGTGGGTGATCAGGCGTTTCTCGCGCGGATTTCGGCGCGCCTCTTCATGAACCATGCCCTGGTGTCGTCGTTGATGCTGCTCAAGTCGGCTAGCATGATCCTTGTGTCCTCTGCACGGGTCTTGACCTCGGCGTCCATCCTCCTGGCTTCAGCGTCATGCAATTTGGCCTCGGCGTCTGCCTTTTGGACCTCAATGACCTCTTTCGTGAGGTTGAGGAAGATGGCAGATGTGGCCTCTTTTTCCGGACACCTCTTCTCTTCTCTAGCAGCCAAGGCGGCTTGATTGTCGGTCATCATATTCTCAAGGCTCTGGGTGAACGCAATGGCCTGTGCCTCCCGGGCTAGATCGGCCTTGGTAGCCTTATGGCCGCGGGGACAAGGTGGAAGGGCTTGACGGTCATAATCGTCATCTTCGCCGTCGAAGTTTACCGCTGTCCCATTCTTCACAGCTTCATCATAGGTGTAAGGGTATTTTACCCTTATCCTTTATTTTGGTAACAATGACACCGTGCTAGAGTATTTGGCCTAATACATGTTTGTAAGGATAATCCCAGGTATTAGCCAAAGAGGCATAAAAGGTGTATCAAAGGAACAAGAAGGCTAAAGGAGACCTCCCCACTTCGACAACAATCAAAAAGGGGGCTACAGCATCCAGCCGGTCAGAGGCCCGGTTGGACCGGCCCGTGCGTCGGACGGTTCCGGTCTGCCGCCCGGTCGACCGGGCGCAGGACCGGGCGCCCCGGCGCCAACCGGCCCCCGCGCTTATACCAACCGGGAGGGCTACTGTAAGACGCAGGACTGCTCCGGTTCCTGTCCGGTCTGCCGCCCGGTTTTGACCGCCGGGTCCGGTCCCTGGCCCGGTCGGACCGGGTGCAGGACCGGGCGCCCCGGCGCCGACCGAGCTCTGCACTGACGCAGACCGAGAGGATTACTGAGAGGCATTTCGACGCTCCGGTTTCGGTCCGGTCTGCCGCCCGATTTGGACCGGAGGGTCCGGTCCTTGGCCCGGTCTGACCGGGCCATGCGCCGGCCGGTCCGGTCCCTGGCCCGGTTGACCGGGTTTCTCGAGCACATGATGACATGGCAAGTGAGCAACGGCCAGAATTCAAGTGACACTATAAATACCCCTTCTTCTACCTCTGAAGGGGTAGGCACTACACTACAAACTGTTCTTGAGCTCTCTCTCTCATACTCCATTGTAAGAAACACCAAAAGCCTCAGATCTCCCTCCTACTCCACCCAAACTCAAATCCCTCTGGGGAAACGTTAGAGGAGGACTCGATCTACTGTTCTACCTAGCCAAATCTCATTCCCCCTTATATTAATCAAGAAGCTTGCTCTCTAGGGTTCTTTGGTAACCCTAGGTGGGTAAGAGTGGTTCGGAAGCATCCGGGCTGTGGATTTGCTCCTGACAAGATTGTGAAGGTTTGGAGGCTACCTCAAAGTCTACCACAAGTGAGTAAGCTATTCCTTCGTGGGATAGGCTCCGGAGAATAAGGTGAGCCTTCGTGGCGTGGGGAATCCTTCGTGGGACCTCCATCCCTCCAAATGTGACGTACTTTCTTGCAAAGGAAGGGAACACGGGAATAAACCCTCGTCTCTGCGTGCTATCGGTTATCTCTAACCGAACTCCTTACTTGTGTTATAACTGCCTGTGAGAGCCTTCGTGCTCGAATTACTTGTATCCTCATATAGGTTGTCTCACCTAGTTTGCATTAGGCTCACCTTTATATTCCGCAAAGCCTAACATTGCAAAGAAAGAATTAAAATCTGTAGAAACCTATTCACCCCCCTCTAGGTTTACCATCTCTGAACTTTCAATTGGTATCAGAGCCTGGACTCTTATTAAGGGCTTCACAGCCTTAATGGTGAGATGGATAAACTATTCGAGGGTCTGGATGATGACTCTAGCCTTTCGGTTAAAGAAATGAAATCCAGATTCTCGGCATATAATGCCGAGAAAAAGAAAAAGGAGGATGAAGTACAAAGCCAAATGGCACAGATGACTGCCATGCTTAAGAACTTGACCTCTAGTGGGACCTCTAGTAGGGCTTCGGTTCCTCCGGAAGGTTTCCACCAAGTCAATCATGACTATCCCAAAAACACTTCACCCATGCCTCATATAAACCATAGTGAGAACGTTCCCCATTTTGATGGAACTCACTTTCCGTTTTGGAAATCTTCTATGGAATCTCATATTCGCAGCTGGAGTGTGGAGCTATGGGAAATCATTGTTGATGGATACCGGAAGCCACAAGATCCCGCTCGGTTGACCTCCACCGAGTTCTACAACCGTCAACTCAATGCCTCCGCACGTGACAAGATTAGGAGTGGCATCAACCGCAAGCTCCTTGATTAAGTCAATGACATTGACTCCGCTAAAGAGTTGTGGGATCGAATCGTAGTACTCCAAGAGGGAACCGATTTGATCCAATCAGCTCTTTACGAGTCCGCAAGGCAAGATGCCACTATGTTCATGATTCAAGAAGGAGAATCCGTGGCCGATGCCTATGCAAGGCTTGTGCTCTTAGAGTGAAGGTCAAGGGACTTGGATGTGAGAAGTACAATGACGGCTTTGCGATGAATGAAGCATTCATAAAGTCCAAGATCATTGCCATGATTGCACTCAAGCAAGAAGACACCAACCTTGCACTCAATTTGCAAATCATTACCAAGAGTGCCGATCTCAACTCCGATGATCTTGTCTCCTATGTGGCGGCCAATGAAAACATGGCCAAGTCAGGAAAAAGGCTCATGGCAATGAACCATATTGATGAAGCCTCACACAACCATGAAGCCTCACACAACCTTGCCCTCAAAGCTAGAGCTGACTATCAAAGAGAGGATGTCTATGAAATTGAAGAAGATGAGGAGATGACTTCAACTAGTTACATTGCTACCGACTTTGCTTTCTTTGCCAAGAAGTACAAGGAAAAGTTTCCAATGCTCCTCAATGAGAAGAAGAAGAGAACATGCTACAACTGTGATGAAGATAGCCAATTTGCAAATGAGTGCCCTTATGAGAAAAGGGTAGACAAGCCAAAGTTCATCAAAGGGGTCAAGCCAAGATTGAAGCCAAACCCAATCAACGATCGATACAAGAAAAACAAGGGTAGAGCTTTTGTTGGGGCCGAGTACTTGTCCGATGAGGAAGAGGAAGATGAGGAGAAGGAGGCTGGAGTGCCCGGTTTGGCTTTCTCCAAGCCGGGTCACTCTTCACATATGACTACTCCAAGGATTACTCCACGGAGAACTATGTTGGTTCTTTCTTCGTGGCAAGAACAACACAAGATGATGACTCCAATGACTCTCCCACCTCTACAATCGTTGGCTCATGTCTAATGCAAAGAGAGACCAAGGTAATGGATTCTCCACCTTCCTTATCTAGTGTTCTTAATGCTGAAACTGGAAATCAAGAAGAATTAGCTATGCTTAAGGAACTTTACAAAGTAAGATGCACCCTTCGTGGTAATGCTCTTGTCAAGTTTGATTTCTTGATGGACTCTGATACGTCCAAAACGTATCTACTTTCCTGAACACTTTTGCTATTGTTTTGCCTCTAATTTGTGTATTTTAGATACAACTAACACGGACTAACGCTGTTTTCAGCAGAATTGCTGTGGTGTCTCGTTTTTGTGCAGAAACTCAACTTTCAGGAAAATCCCCGGGATTAATTCCAATGGGCCTATTTTCATAGAAGAGGGACGAAGCCAGAAGACCAGAAGGAGGGGGGCCACGAGGCGGCCACCCCACCAGGCGGCGCGGTGGGCCCCTGGGCCACGCCGCCCTATGGTGGCGGCGCCTCGGGCAGCCCCAGGTGCCTCCCTCTCGACTACTTAAAGGCTTCGACCTAAAAACGCACGGGGGGTTAGACGAAATCGCCATAAGACATCCAGAACACCGCCGCCATCGCGAAACTCCGTCTCGGGACCAGAAACTCCGTTCTGGCACTCCACCGGGACGGGGAATTGGAGGAGATCATCGCCATCATCACCACCGACGCCTCTCCATCGACCAGCCATGTTTCCCCCATCCATGTGTGAGTAATTCCCCCGCTGTAGGCTGAAGGGGATGGTAGGGATTGGATGAGATTGGTCATGTAATAGCATAAGATTGTTAGGGCATAGTGCCTAGTGTCCGTAATTGGTACTTTTATGATATTGTTGCAACTTGTTATGCTTAATGCTTGTCACTAGGGCCCGAGTGCCATGATCTCAGATCTGAACATGTTATTGTTTCATGATGATATTCATTGTTTTATGATCTTACCTGCAAGTTGTATACACGTATTGTTGTCCGGAACCCGAGGCCCCAAAGTGACAGAAATTGGGACAACCGAAGGGGAAGGCGGTGATATGAGGATCACATGTGTTCACGGAGTGTTAATGCTTTGCTCCGGTGCTCTATTAAAAGGAGTACCTTAATTTCCAGTAGATTACCTAGAGGCCCGGCTGCCACCGGCTGGTAGGACAAAAGATGTTGTGCAAGTTTCTCATTGCGAGCACGTACGACTAAATATGGAACACATGCCTATGGATTGATTAGTACTTGGATACCGTTTTATTACTATCTGCAAATGCCCTGCTTTGATTGTTACATGAGTTTCTCTCATCCATGCAACGCCCGTTCATCCATCCCTGTGCCTACAGTATTTTAATCCTGCTGTTTACTATAATCACTACTGCTGTCTTTGTTACACTGTTGCTTATATTTCACTACTGCTACTGCTATAAAACTGGTACTACTGATAAACTCTTGCGAGCAAGTCTGTTTCCAGGTGCAGCTGAATTGATAACTCCGCTGTTAAGGCTTACAAATATTCTTTGGCTCCCCTTGTGTCGAATCAATAAATTGGGTTTCACTTCCCTCGAAGACTGTTGCGATCCCCTATACTTGTGGGTCATCAAGACTATTTTCTGGTGCCGTTGCCGGGGAGCATAGCTTTATTTGCAAGTTCACTTGGATTGATATTGTTCGCTGCAAATTCTCCATCATGGGTAAACCTCGCGATACAAAAGTCGCCATATTACCATCCACTACAAGAAAAGGTACAACTCTGAGTACCTCTGCTGCTCTTGATTCACCATCTGTGATAAGTCAACTTGTTTCACCACCACAAGCTTCACATGCTGGTACTTCTGCTGAATCTGAAAATTATTATAATATTGATGATGCTTCTGCTGTGCTTGTTGATGGTGGTTCATTAGGATCTTTTCTAGATGCTAAAATTGCTAGGTCTAGACAAATTGAGAATAATGAAACTCCTAATGAAAATATTGTTACATCTGTTAATTCATCTGAGTCTGTTGAATACTCTACTGATGATCTTGATGAAGATTATGTGGAACTTGATGATGATTTCATTGATAAATGCAATGCTACTACTGATGCAAGTAAAATTAAAAAGCTTCTTGCACAACATACTGTTAGATATAAATTGTCTCCTGATCCTAAATTTGCCACATCTCCTATAAACATTAAGGATAAGGATTATGATTTTTCTCTTGATCTATCTCATATATCTATTGTTGAGAAAACACCTTTTTGTGGTACTGAAAAAGAAAGTGCTGTAGAACGCATGAATGAACTTTCAACTTTGAGTAGCTTGTTTTCTGATGATATCAAGAAGCGTACTTATTTTGTTGCTAAATTTTTTCCTTTCTCATTAAAGGGTGATGCTAAAACTTGGTATAATAGTTTGCCTCCCGATTCTATTGATAGCCCAAGTGGTTTGCTTGATGTTTTCTTTAGGAAATACTTTCCTGCTAGTGCTCAACATGCTGCTTTGCAGAAAATTTATAATTTTGACCAGGGAGATGGAGAGAAATTGCCTGAAGCTTGGGCGAGATTTTGCTCTCTTATCAGAGCTCGACCTGGACATGATTTGGAAAAGCATGATTTACTTGATATATTTTATAGTGGACTAACCATTGAGTCTAGGGCATACTTGGATAGTTGTGCTGGTTGTGTTTTCAGGAAAAGAACTCCGGACGAAGCTGAAGAATTATTGGCTAGAATAGGCCGGAACCACGATGATTGGACTACACCTGAACCAACCTCGACACCAATATTGAAGAAGAGGGGTTTGATTAAATTAAATGATGAAGATATGAGGGAAGCCAAGAAATCTCTTAAGGAGAAAGGTAATAAATCTGAAGATGTGAAGAATTTACCTCCCATAGAAGATTTATGTAAGATAACTCCCCCTTCATCCATGATTGAGGTACACTCTCTTCAACGCTTTACTAGGGAAGATATTCCGTATTCAAAACCTCCTGCACAATGCTTAGATGAGTTTGATAATTATATTGTTAAGCAAGAAAATTTTAATATGAGAGTAGAGAATCATTTAATGCAAAAGTCTCAAGCTATTAGTAAATTGCGTGATATTGTGGAGAGAAACTCCAATGATGTTAAGATGCTTGTTAAACATTTTCATATGGTTCAAACTCAAATTGATCAACTCACTAAAGTGCAAAATGACTTATTAAAAAATAATTCTAAAGAAAAACAAGCTTATGAAGTAACAACTAGAGGTGGTGTTTCCACTCAGGATCCTCTATATCCTGAGGGGCATCCCAAAAGAGTTGAACAAGATTCTCAATGAATTGAACCTAGTGCTCCTTCTAAGAAAAAGAAGAAGAAACATAAAACTGTTGTAGAATCCTCTGAACCTGTTAATGATCCTAATAGTATTTCTATTTCTGATGCTGAAACTGAAAGTGGTAATGATCATGATAAAGATAATGATAAGAATGATGCTTCTGATAAAGAAGAGATTGAAGATGAACCTGAAAAGCATGCTAAAAATAAAAAGTATACTAAAGAAGATTTTATTGCTAAGAAACATGGTAATGGAAGAGAACCTTGGGTTCAAAAGCAAATGCCTTTTCCTGCTAAGAAACTAAAATCAAAGGAAGAAGAACACTATAATAAATTTTGTGATTGGATGAAACCTTTGTTCTTGCAAATCCCTTTGACTGATGCTATTAAATTGCCTCCATATTCAAAGTATATGAAAGATATTGTCTCTAACAAAAGGAAAATTCCTAATGAGGAGATTTCCACTATACTTGCTAATTACTCTTTCAATGGCAAAGTTCCAAAGAAGCTGGGCGACCCAGGTATACCGACTATTCCTTGTTCCATCAAGAATAATTATGTTAGAACTGCTCTATGTGATTTGGGAGCAGGTGTTAGTGTTATGCATTTTTCTCTTTATAAGAGACTTTATTTAGATAATTTGATACCAGCTGATATATCTTTGCAAATGGCTGATAAATCTATTGCTATTCCTGTTGGTATATGTGAGGATGTTCCTGTTCAAGTTACTAATAATTGCTTAATATTAACTGATTTTGTTGTGTTGGAAATGCCTGAAGATGATAATATGTCCATTATTCTTGGGAGACCTTTTCTTAACACCGCAGGGGCTGTTATTGATTGCAATAAAGGAAAAGTTACTTTCAATGTTGATGACAAGGAGCATACTGTTTATTTTCCCAAGAGGATTGATAAAGTATGTGGAGTTAATACAATTTCTAATGTGAGAACTATCAAAGTGGGAGTTATTGATTGTCATGTATATGAGCCTAAAGAAGGATATCAAAATATTATGATTGGATCCATATCAATACAATTCAAGGTAACATGATTGGTTTGAGGTTTATTTCTTCTTATGTTATGTAAAATTTATTTGGTGGCAAGACTTGATCAACCTTGTTAGCAAATACATTTTATATGCATAGAGGAGCTAAACAATATTTCTTTCTTCCTCCACTTGTATTACTCGCTGTAGCACTACATGTTTTGCAAGGCTCTTTAATTGTTTAGAGATTTCAAAATCTTTTTCTGCCCAGTAATAATAATTTTGACACCCAGAAATGTGCATTTTTCAAAGTTTACAAAAATTTACAAAAATTATACCATTGGTCTTATTTTTCGAAGAGCTACCTGGGAGCACCTGGGAATGACCAGTGAGGCACCCCAGGGCTGCCCCCCATGTGCCGGCGCGACCAAGGAGGGGGGCGCGCCACCCTGTGGTGTGGGCCCCTCCTTGCCCCACTTATTCATCTCTTCCTCCCATCTCACTCTCTCTCCCGAAAAACTCGTACCAACTTTCTCTCACTCGCGTTTTTGCTCAAGAGCTCAGGATTTCTCGATGTCTTTGCTCAGCCCAGATTTATGTCTGAAATTTGGCACATTTGCTCTCCGGTATGTGACTCCTTCGATTATCCAAATAGAATTTTGTTTGGTTGAGTATATCTTGAATATTTTGCTGCTGTAGGTAACATGTTTAGTGAGCTTGCATGCTTGTTCTAAGTTGTAAAAAATAGTTTTGATGCATGTTTAGTACTCTACCAAGTTTCTATAGTAGTTTCCCTCAATTATATGTCTCCAAATCAACTTTTATAATGTTTGTTGAAAAATTTCAGAAAATGGAGTGGAATAGGCACCAACTGAACAAACAAGAATTGGAAGTGCAAGAAGTTATGAGAGTTCACCGCGAAGAGGGAGTATACCCCTCCTACTACCCATGCGTTGATTTTATGAGGAGTGCAGGAATCCTGCGGGATGTTCAAAATCTGATTTCCAATGCAGGGTTGGATGGTTTTGTTGTTGGTGAACCCTGCCAATATGCAAAACTAACCATGTCAGTGGTGCAGGATTTTGAATTCAATTGGTCCCAAACTAACCCCATGGTTCGATACAAAATTTATAATAAAACTGTCAACTTGTCTTTTGATGATTTTTGTGCAGCAATTAGAGTGCCACAATGGGGATCATGCGAGAAGGTTAGGGGACTGCCGCAGGAGCTCTTGAGTCTCTACAAGATGATTTGTCAAGGGAGAAGCTTCTCAGGTGATAGTGGTAAAATCAGTAGTATTCAACTCCCAGCTATTCGCTACTTTGCTTATTTCATCACCAAGTGTGTTCTTGCTAGAAAAAATGCAAGTAAGTTATCTATCTAGGATTTGGCTTTTCTAGCTGCTGCATTGCAAGGTGATAGGACTTATAATTTGGGTGCTTTGATATCCTATAGACTTGCTACTAACCGTGAGAAGGGAGGAATTTGTGGAGGTCTCATCGCCTCTCGTTTATTAGCTATGCATGGTGTAGAACCTCACCATCGTGATATTCAGCTCTCCATGGAGAAACTTGACATTGTCTCCATGATTAAACATGACTTTGTTTCTGATTTGTCTAATTTGAGTAACCTGTCTTATAAGATAACATTTTACAAGAAAACTTGGAGAACAACTAAGAAAACTAAAAGGCTAGTAGGATTGCATGCACCTGTTTTGTTTAAACTTGATTCCAGGAAAGATTGGTCAGTCACGGAAGGTGAACTGAATGCATACATAGAGGGGGACGGCCATCATGCAGAGGACGGCACGGAGGAGGCCGAGGAACACCTCGACTTGTCATCCGATGCAGCGAGTTCTTCGCATCAACATTTTGGGCATGAGGAGCCTTCACCCTTTTCTTCTGCACCGGGATCTTATTATGACCACGCCATGTATGATCCACCGGCGTGGAACCATGAGCCTCGCTGGGGTTGATCTCCACTTAGGCCAAAAGCCTAAGCTTGGGGGGAGGTATACCGGCATCACTCATTCATTGCATATTACAATTGTTGTATACTTGTACATATTTGTTTAGCTTCTTAAAGTGGTTTTCTAATAAGAGGGAGATGATATTTGGGGAAGTGCTGATTGAAAACAGATTCTGGACTGATAACAAAAAAAATTCTCAAAAACACCCAGAGCGTTATTTTGCGAAGCCAATTTTTTTGCATGTTGCCCAGGTTGTTTTCTAACTTTCATTAGTTGAACACTTTTCGATCTGGGCAGCGGAAGAATTTCTTAAAAATCGATTACTATACTGCTGTCAAGTTTGACGAATTTCTGCTGCTTTGTGTTTATGTGACTCTTTTAGTTTTCATTTTCTTGTTTTGCTTTGTTTCTTTCCTAAAACACAAAAGACCAAAAATATTTCTGTTGTTTCTCTTTACCATTTGTTTATTTTGTTTTCTTGCTCTTATTTTGCTTTATTTGTTATCGTTGGTTTGCTATAAGAAAATCCAAAAAGATTTTGCTTTGTTTGCTTGCTTCCTTTTGTTCTTGTTTCCAATTCGAAAACACCAAAAATATTTGTTGTTCTTCTTTGGTTTTGTAAAGTTCATTATGGAGTTCAGCGATCTTCGGTGGCTGGAGCTTGGTTTTCATTCCATATTAAGCTACACAAGTGAAAGGCAATAATGACGATCTACGATAATTCGACTGTGGTGAGAGGCTGGTATGAACTCTATTTGTTTTCATTTTTGTACATATACTCATCCATGTAAGCATGCTTAGTTGGTTCATGTGAGGTATATGTCATTTAAGGAAGTCTAGTAGTTCATGATCTCTCATGTTTAGCTCCAATTTATTAATATGAGTAGCATGTCATAAATATTTGCTTGCATTGTTTTATTCATAAATAGGTATGACGTTGTGGTATCCTCCTCTGAATAATTCACTTGAATCGACTTGGCACATGCTCACGCATGCATATGACTGAACAAAAGTCAATTAAGCCTCGATGATTTACTTTGCCTCGGAGTTCTTGTATCACTTTTATGCCTCCGTTAATTTATTTTGTCGCAAGCATGATTATGACAGTTACTGCTCTCTTGATTGTCGCTTCCCAGTCTAGTGCTAGCATTCACTTGTACTGAGCGGGAACGCTGCTCGTGCTTCCAAACCCTTGAAAACCAAGTTATTCCAGAGTGTCCACCATAAATACCTATGCATGGCATTTCAAACCATTCCAAGTAAATTCTCATGTGCTACCTTTAAACCTTCAAAATATTTCTCAATTTGTGTTGATGTTTTATAGCTCATGAGGAAGTATGTGGTGTTTATCTTTCGACCTTGCCATTTACTCCTGACAGACTTTTATCAATGGACTAGTGGCACATCCGCTTATCCAATAATTTTGCAAAAAGATCTGGCAACGGGGTTCCCAGCCCCAATTAATTAACTTTCATCAATAATTCTCTTCACATGTGTTGCCCTGATTTATCAGTAAGCAACTTAATTTGCAAATAGACACTCCTCCATGGTATGTGAATGTTGGAAGGCACCCGAGGATTCGGTTAGCCATGGCTTGTGTAAGCAAAGGTTGGGGGGAGTGGCATCCATAATAAAACTAAAGTACGTGTGTAAACAAAAGAGAAGGGGGATGATCTACCTTGCTGGTAGAGATAACGTCCTTCATGGGAGCCGCTCTTGAAAGTCTGGTTGACGAGGTAGTTGGAGTGCCCACTACCATTCGTTGACAACAACAAACACCTCTCAAAATAATTTTACTCCTATTTTAAAAATGAAAAGCTCTAGCGCATGTTAATCCCTGCTTCCCTCTGCTAAGGGTCAATCTTTTACTTTTACATTGAGTCAGCATCCTTTTTTGAGCACTTTCTTGAGAGCACAACTGTCATTCTTAGTATAATATGCTTGTCCCAAAATGTGATTAATTGTGGTATAACTTTGATGCTTTTATCTTTGACGATATCTACTTCTAGTCTTTCCATGAACTTCAAAGGTGCCCGAGCATTTATGTTTTGCTGTACAAATACGGGCAAGCGAGATACCACTTTATCATATCCTTTTATGAACATTGCAATCTTGCTGATAGACATGATTCATGATGCTTATTATTAATTTGTTGGTGCCTTTTCCATGATTGACATATCTATTAGATGACTTTATTTGCATGTATCTTATTATGAATTGCTTAAGTACTTGCCCATATTATGAGAATATTTACATCATATGAACAAATGTGTATGTGAAAGTTCTTTTATCGCACTCAGTTGTTAACTGAATTGCTTGAGGACAGGCAATAAGCTAAGCTTGGGGGAGTTGATACGTCCAAAACGTATCTACTTTCCCGAACACTTTTGCTATTGTTTTGCCTCTAATTTGTGTATTTTTGATACAACTAACACGGACTAACGCTGTTTTCAGCAGAATTGCTCTGGTGTCTCGTTTTTGTGCAGAAACTCAACTTTCAGGAAAATCCCCGGGACTAATTCCAATGGGCCTATTTTCATAGAAGAGGGACGGAGCCAGAAGACCAGAAGGAGGGGGGCCACGAGGCGGCCACCCCACCAGGTGGCGCGGTGGGCCCCTGGGCCGCCGCCCTATGGTGGCGGCGCCTCGGGCAGCCCCATGTGCCTCCCTCTCGGCTACATAAAGGCTTCGACCTAAAAACGCACGGGGGTTAGACAAAATCGCCAGAAGGCATCCAGAACACCGCCGCCATCGCGAAACTCCGTCTCGGGACCAGAAACTCCGTTCTGGCACTCCGCCGGGACGGGGAATTGGAGGAGATCATCGCCATCATCACCACCGACGCCTCTCCATCGACCAGCCATGTTTCCCCCATCCATGTGTGAGTAATTCCCCCGCTGTAGGCTGAAGGGGATGGTAGGGATTGGATGAGATTGGTCATGTAATAGCATAAGATTGTTAGGGCATAGTGCCTAGTGACCGTAATTGGTACTTTTATGATATTGTTGCAACTTGTTATGCCTAATGCTTGTCACTAGGGCCCGAGTGCCATGATCTCAGATCTGAACATGTTATTGATTCATGATGATATTCATTGTTTTATGATCTTACCTGCAAGTTGTATACACATATTGTTGTCTGGAACCCGAGGCCCCAAAGTGACAGAAATTGGGACAACCGAAGGGGAAGGCGGTGATATGAGGATCACATGTGTTCACGGAGTGTTAATGCTTTGCTTCGGTGCTCTATTAAAAGGAGTAACTTAATTTCCAGTAGATTCCCTAGAGGCCCGGCTGCCACCGGCTGGTAGGACAAAAGATGTTGTGCAAGTTTCTCATTGCGAGCACGTACGACTAAATATGGAACACACGCCTATGGATTGATTAGTACTTGGATACTGTTTTATTACTATCTGCAAATGTCATGCTTTGATTGTTACATGATTTTCTTTCATCCATGCAACGCCCGTTCATCCATCCACGTGCCTACAGTATTTTAATCCTGCTGTTTACTATAATCACTACTGCTGTCTTTTTTACACTGTTGCTTATATTTCACTACTGCTACTGCTATAAAACTGTTACTACTGATAAATTATTGCGAGCAAGTCTGTTTCCAGGTGCAGCTGAATTGAAAACTACGTTGTTAAGGCTTACAAATATTATTTGGCTCCCCTTGTGTCGAATCAATAAATTGGGTTTCACTTCCCTCGAAGACTGTTGCGATCCCCTATACTTGTGGGTCATCAGACTCCCTCAAAGAAAAGGATGAGTCCATTAAGGAATTAGAATATCATTTGAATGAAAAAGAACGGAGATTCGATCTCCTAAGACAAGAGCTAAAAACCGAAAGGTGCACATCTCAAGGTCTTAAGCAACAAACTGAAACTTATGAACTTGATAAAGTTAAGGACCTAGAAACTATTGAAAGGGCTCAATCATTGACCGAAGATCTCGATGCTTCAAAGAAGGAGCTTGAAGTTGCTCATGCTTCTCTCACAAGGGACCTTGACCACCTTGAAAGAGCTAACAAGCTTGTCAAGGATGAGCTCAAGAAACTTGGAGAGAGCCATGACCTACTTCAAAAAACCTACAAGAAAGCTCTTGGATCAATGAAGGATCCAATTGTTGTAGAAAAGGTTGCTAGTTCCTCCACCTCCTTTACCAATGAGCATGCTAAGCTTGTTGAGGAACATGTTCGTTTACAAGAGGAACTCTCTTTGCATGTTGAGACCAATGCATATCTTGAATCCTTGGTGACCAAATATGGTCTCAACTATCATCCTAATGAATCTTCTTTTGAACAAGCATCTATTCTTGAGGAAAATGTTAGGTTAACAAAGGAACTTGCAAAGTTCACCACCGCTTAGAACAAGATGGGATTGGATGACCTCTTGAGTAAGCAAAGGTCAAACAAACAAAAGTTTGGACTTGGATATGTTCCCAAGTCCCACAAGAAGAAGAACTACAAGAAGGAGAAGCCCGCTCAAGAAAAGAACAAGAAGGTCAATAATGATGGCAAAGCCTCAAAGGGCAAACCCACTAGTGGTGACCGCACGGGGCCAAAACAATCACTATGCTTTATTTATTGATTATTATGGTGATGTTTATGCTAACTATGTTGGCCCTCGTGATGGCTATGCTTATAGAGGGTACTCAATTTGGGTACCAAAAGATATTGTTGCCATTGCAAAGGAACCCATTAATCAATGGGTTCCTAAATCCTCTACTTGATTTTGTAGGGGTATTCCTCTGGTGGTCCAAAATGGGTGTTTGATAGTGGATGCACCAATCATATGACCGGAGGAAGAGGTGTGCTTGACCAGTTCATTGAAGATATAAATAAGAAGTCAAGCATCACCTTTGGTGACAATTCAAAGGGAAAGGTACTTGGGTATGGAAAGGTGGCAATCTCTAAGGACTTGTGCCTTGAGACGGTCATGCTTGTTGAATCCCTTGGCTACAATTTGCTTTTTATATATCATCTTGCGGATGCCGGTTACAATTCTTATTTTACCAATTATTGTGTGAAAGTCTTTAGGAGTGACAATCTCAAATTGGTCCTTGTTGGATATGTGGAGAACAAACTTTATGTGGTTGACCTCTCGAAAGAGAGCCCCTCTTCCTCCACATGTCTAATGGCGGCCCAACATGACGAGGGTTGGTTGTGGCATCGCCGCCTTGGTCATGTTAACATGAGAAATCTCAAACAACTCCTAAAGGGTGAGCACATTGTGGGACTAACCAGCATTTATTTTGAGAAACATCGTGTTTGCAGTGCATGTGTAGCCGGAAAGCAACTCAAGAAGAAACATCCTATCAAGAGTATTGTCACCACATCTAGGCCCTTGGAGCTCCTTCATTTGGATCCCTTTGGGCCATCACATTATGATACTCTTGGTGGGAGCAAGTATGGACTTGTCATTGTTGATGATTACTCAAGATACTCTTGGGTCTTTCTCCTTAAGTCCAAGGACGAGACCTATAGAGAGTTCATCATCTTCGCCAAGAAGGCTCAACGTATATATGAATCCGAGATCAAGGTGATTAGGACCGACAATGGCACTGAGTTCAAGAACTACACCATGCAAGAGTTTGTTGATGATGAGGGCATCAAGCATGAGTTTTCAGCTCCATACACCCCTCAACAAAATGGTGTTGTTGAAAGGAAGAACCAGACTATTATTGAGATGGCAAGAACCATGTTGAGTGAATTCAACTCACCCCACAACTTTTGGGGAGAAGCCATCTCCACTGCTATCCACTACTCCAACCGGCTCTTCCTCCGCCCCCTCCACAACAAGACTCCATACGAGCTTCTCACATGTAACAAGCCTAATGTCATGTACATTCGTGTCTTTGGATGCAAATGTCTTGTTAAGAACAATAAAGGGAAGCTCGGTAAATTTGAAACTAGAACCATTGAGGGCACATTTGTTGGATATGTGGAGAACTCCCACGCCTATAGATACTACAACAAGTCCACTGGGGCTATTGAAGTATCTTGTGATGTGGTGTTCTTGGAGGATAATGGCTACCAAGTGGAGCAAGTTGTTCCATGTGTTGCAGGTGATGATGATCCTTCTAATGCCATCAAGCTTATGGGCATTGGACACATCCGGCCCACAGAAGTTCATACTGATGATCGAAGTGATGAAGTAGAAGTATCAAGCACGGCTCAAGTGGAGCCTAGCTCAACTCAAGACGAACCATCAAGTGCAACTCAAGAACCATCCTCCACTCAAGATGAGACACATTCCGAAGAACAAGAAGAAAGTCCTCATTCCGCTGAGCAAGACCATGATGATGATCAAGAGACATCCTCAACTCATGATCAAGCTCAAGTGATCCCTCATGATCAAGTACTAGCAAGAGATGAGTTCATCAATCATGAAGGAACCATTCGGAAGATCAAGGCCGCTACAAGGGCAAGTGACATGAAAGTAGATCAAGTCCTCGGTAGCATCTCAAAAGGAGTGCTAACTCGTAGACATCATGCATTACTTATCACCTATTGTCAACACCATGCTTTTGTGTCTAGTTTTGAACCACTCAAGGTACATGAAGCCTTGGTTGATCCGGATTGGGTAATTGCCATGCAAGAAGAATTGGAGTGTTTCACTCGTAATGAAGTATGGTCTCTAGTTGAGAGACCCAAGGATCATCACTTCAATGTTATTGGGACAAAATGGGTATTCAAGAACAAGCAAGATGAGAATGGCATTGTCATACGAAACAAAGCAAGGTTAGTGGCGCAAGGGTTTGCCCAAATAGAAGGTATTGATTTTGAGGATACCTTTGCGCCGGTAGCCCGTCTTGAAGCTATTCGCCTTTTGCTTGCATTTGCATCTTTCCACAATTTCAAACTATATCAAATGGATGTGAAAACTGCATTTTTGAATGGTCCCCTAAAAGAAACCGCATATGTGGCTCAAACCCTGGGTTTTGAAGACCCACGCCGACCCAACCACCTGTATTTACTCCATAAGGCACTCTACGGTCTCAAGCAAGCTCCACGTGCTTGGTGTGAGTTCCTTAGGGATTTCTTACTACATGATGGGTTTTGCATGGGAACGGTCGATTCCACCCTTTTCACCAAACGGGTTAAAGGGGGTGGCTTATTTATATGCCAAATATATGTTGATGATATTATATTTGGTGGAACTATCCCCAATCATAACAAAGCTTTTGAGCTATTGATGACTAGGAAATTTGAGATGTCCATGATGGGAGAGTTGAAGTTCTTCCTAGGCTTCCAAGTGAGGCAACTTGCAAAAGGCACCTTCATCTCTAAAGAGAAGTATGTGAAGGACATGCTCAAGAAGTTCAACATGACCAATGCAAACCCAATAAAGACACTGATGGCGTGTATTTCACACGTTCGTTGGGCAACCCCAAGAGGAAGGTATGATGCGCACAGCAGCAAGTTTTCCCTCAGAAAGAAACCAAGGTTTATCGAACCAGGAGGAGCCAAGAAGCACGTTGAAGGTTGATGGCGGCGGGATGTAGTGCGGCGCAACACCAGAGATTCCGGCGCCAACGTGGAACCTGCACAACACAACCAAAGTACTTTGCCCCAACGAAACAGTGAGGTTGTCAATCTCACCAGCTTGCTGTAACAAAGGATTAACCGTATTGTGTGGAAGATGATTGTTTGCAGTAAAACAAGAGAACAAAGATTGGCAAGAGATTGTATTTCAGTAAAGAGAATTGGACCGGGGTCCACAGTTCACTAGAGGTGTCTCTCCCATAAGACGAACAGCATGTTGGGTGAACAAATTACAGTTGGGCAATTGACAAATAAAGAGAGCATGACCATGCACATACATATCATGATGAGTATAGTGAGATTTAATTGGGCATTACGACAAAGTACATAGACCGTCATCCAACTGCATCTATGCCTAAAAAGTCCACCTTCAGGTTATCATCCGAACCCCCTCCGGTATTAAGTTGCTAACAACAGACAATTGCATTAAGTATTGCGCGTAATGTAACTAGTGAGTACATCCTTGAACATAGCACTAATGTTTTATCCCTAGTGGCAACAGCACATCCATAACCTTAGTTGTTCTTGTCAATCCTGCAGATTCACAGAGGGATGTAACCAGTATCGAGCATAAATACTCCCTCTTGGAGTTACTAGCATCAACTTGGCCAGAGCATCTACTAATAACGGAGAGCATGCAAGATCATAAACAACACATAAGCATAGCTTTGATAATCAACATAACAAGTATTCTCTATTCATCGGATCCCAACAAACGCAACATATAGAATTACAGATAGATGATCTTGATCATGTTAGGCAGCTCACAAGATCCGACAATGATAGCACAATGGGGAGAAGACAACCATCTAGCTACTGCTATGGACCCATAGTCCAGGGGTAGACTACTCACACATCACACCGGAGGCGACCATGGCGGCGTAGAGTCCTCCGGAGATGATTCCCCTCTCCGGCAGGTGCCGGAGGCGATCTCTGGATCCCCCGAGATGGGATCGGCGGCGGCGGCGTCTCGGAAGGTTTTCCGTATCGTGGTTCTCGGTACTGGGGGTTTCGTCACGGAGACTTTTTATAGGCGAAAGGGCAGGTCAAGAGGCGGCACGGGGGCCCCACACCACAGGGCCGCGCGGCCAAGGGGGGGGGCCGCGCCGCCCTAGGGTGTGGCCCCTCCGTGGCCCCTCTTCGTCTCTCCTTCGGACTTCTGGAAGCTTCGTGAGAAAATAGGCCCCAGGGCTTTGATTTCGTCCAATTCCGAGAATATTTCCTTACTAGGATTTCTGAAACCAAAAACAGCAGAAAACAACAACTGGCACTTCGGCATCTTGTTAATAGGTTAGTTCCAGAAAATGCACGAATATGACATAAAGTGTGCATAAAACATGTAGATAACATCAATAATGTGGCATGGAACATAAGAAATTATCGATACGTCGGAGACGTATCAGCATCCCCAAGCTTAGTTCTGCTCGTCCCGAGCAGGTAAAACGATAACACAGATAATTTCTGGAGTGACATGCCATCATAATCTTGATCATACTATTTGTAAAGCATATGTAGTGAATGCAGCGATCAAAACAATGTATATGACATGAGTAAACAAGTGAATCATAAAGCAAAGACTTTTCATGAATAGCACTTCAAGACAAGCATCAATAAGTCTTGCATAAGAGTTAACTCATAAAGCAATAATTCAAAGTAAAGGTATTGAAGCAACACAAAAGAAGATTAAGTTTCAGCGGTTGCTTTCAACTTGTAACATGTATATCTCATGGATATTGTCAACATAGAGTAATATAATAAGTGCAATAAGCAAGTATGTAGGAATCAATGCATAGTTCACACAAGTGTTTGCTTCTTGAGGTGGAGAGAAATAGGTGAACTGACTCAACATTGAAAGTAAAAGAATGGTCCTCCATAGAGGAAAAGCATCGATTGCTATATTTGTGCTAGAGCTTTGATTTTGAAAACATGAAACAATTTTGTCAACGGTAGTAATAAAGCATATGTATCATGTAAATTATATCTTACAAGTTGCAAGCCTCATGCATAGTATACTAATAGTGCCCGCACCTTGTCCTAATTAGCTTGGACTACCGGATCATCACAATGCATTGTTTTTACCAAGTGTCACAAAGGGGTACCTCTATGCCACCTGTACAAAGGTCTAAGGAGAAAGCTCGCATTGGATTTCTCGCTATTGATTATTCTTCAACTTAGACATCCATACCGGGACAACATAGACAACAGATAATGGACTCCTCTTTTATGCATAAGCATATAACAACAATTAATAATTTTCTCATTTGAGATTTGAGGATTGTTGTCCAAAACTGAAACTTCCACCATGGAACATGGCTTTAGTTAGCGGCCCAATGTTCTTCTCTAACATATGCATGCTTAACCCTATGGTGGTAGATCTCTCTTACTTCAGACAAGACGAACATGCATAGCAACTCACATGAAATTCAACAAAGAGTAGTTGATGGCGTCCCCAAGAAACATGGTTATCGCACAACAAGCAACTTAATAAGAGATAAAGTGCATAATTACATATTCAATACCACAATAGTTTAAAGCTATTTGTCCCATGAGCTATATATTGCAAAGGTGAATGATGGAATTTTAAAGGTAGCACTCAAGCAATTTACTTTGGAATGGCGGAAAATACCATGTAGTAGGTAGGTATGGTGGACACAAATGGCATAGTGGTTGGCTCAAGTATTTTGGATGCATGAGAAGTATTCCCTCTCGATACAAGGTTTAGGCTAGCAAGGCTTATTTGAAACAAACACAAGGATGAACCGGTGCAGCAAAACTCACATAAAAGACATATTGAAAACATTATAAGACTCTACACCGTCTTCCTTGTTGTTCAAACTCAATACTAGAAATTATCTAGACCTTAGAGAAACCAAATATGCAAACCAAATTTTAGCTTGCTCTATGTATTTCTTCATTAATGGGTGCAAAGCATATGATGCAAGAGCTTAATCATGAGCACAACAATTGCCAAGTATCACATTACCCAAGACATTTATAGCAATTACTACATGTATCATTTTCCAATTCCAACCATATAACAATTTAACGAAGGAGAAACTTCGCCATGAATACTATGAGTAGAAACCAAGGACATACTTGTCCATATGCTACAGCGGAGCGTGTATCTCTCCCATAAAGTGAATGCTAGGATCCATTTTATTCAAACAAAACAAAAAACAAAAACAAACCGACGCTCCAAGAAAAAGCACATAAGATGTGATGGAATAAAAATATAGTTTCAGGAGGAACCTGATAATGTTGTCGATGAAGAAGGGGATGCCTTGGGCATCCCCAAGCTTAGACGCTTGAGTCTTCTTGATATATGCAGGGGTGAACCACCGGGTGCATCCCCAAGCTTAGAGCTTTCACTCTCCTTGATCATGTTGCATCATACTCCTCTCTTGATCCTTGAAAACTTCCTCCACACCAAACTCGAAACAACTCATTAGAGGGTTAGTGCACATTATAAATTGACATATTCAGAGGTGACACAATCATTCTTAACACTTCTGGACATTGCATAATGCTACTGGACATTAGTGGATCAAAGAAATTCATCCAACATAGCGAAAGAGGCAATGCGAAATATAAGGCAGAATCTGTCAAAACAGAACAGTTCGTATTGACGAATTTTAAAATGGCACCAGACTTGCTCAAATGAAAATGCTCAAATTGAATGAAAGTTGCGTACATATCTGAGGATCATGCACGTAAATTGGCTTAATTTTCTGAGTTACCTACAGGGAGGTGGACCCAGATTCGTGACAGCAAAGAAATCTGGAACTGTGCAGTAATCCAAATCTAGTACTTACTTTTCTATCAACGGCTTAACTTGGCACAACAAAACTCAAAAATAAGATAAGGAGAGGTTGCTACAGTAGTAAACAACTTCCAAGACACAAAATAAAAACAAAGTACTGTAGGTAAAAACATGGGTTGTCTCCCATAAGCGCTTTTCTTTAACGCCTTTCAGCTAGGCGCAGAAAGTGTGTATCAAGTATTATCAAGAGATGAAGTGTCAACATCATAATTTGTTCTCATAATAGAATCAAAAGGTACCTTCATTCTCTTTCTAGGGAAGTGTTCCATACCTTTCTTGAGAGGAAATTGATATTTTATATTACCTTCCTTCATATCAATGGTAGCACCAACAGTTCGAAGAAAAGGTCTTCCCAATATAATGGGGCAAGATGCATTGTATTCAATATCCAAGACAACAAAATCAACGGGAACCAGGTTATTGTTAATGGTAATGCGAACATTATCAACTTTACCCAAAGGTTTCTTTGTAGAATGATCAGCAAGATTAACATCCAAATAACAATTTTTCAGCGGTGGCAAGTCAAGCATATTATAAATTTTCTTAGGCATAACAGAGATACTTGCACCAAGATCACATAAAGCATTACAATCAAAATCTTTAATCTTCATCTTAATGATGGGCTCCCAACCATCCTCTAACTTTTTAGGAATAGAGGCTTCACGCTCTAGTTTCTCTTCTCTAGCTTTTATGAGAGCATTTGTAATATGATGCGTGAAAGCCAAATTTATAGCACTAGCATTAGGACTTTTAGCAAGTTTTTGCAAGAACTTTATAACTTCAGAGATGTGGCAATCATCAAAATTCAAACCATTATAATCTAAAGCAATGGGATCATCATCCCCAATGTTGGAAAAAATTTCAGCAGCTTTATCACAGCGATTTCAAGCAGTTTTAGCAGCTTTCAGTGCAGTTTTTCGCGCTTTGCATTCGAAGTGGAAACATTGCTAACACCAATTCTTTTATTAGTATGAGTAGGAGGTGCAGCAACATGTGTAGCATTAGCATTACTAGTGGTGGTAATAGTCCAAACTTTAGCTATATTCTTCTCTTTAGCTAGTTTTTCATTTTCTTCTCTATCCCACCTAGCACGCAGTTCAGCCATTAATCTTATATTCTCATTAATTCTAACTTGAATGGCATTTGCTGTAGTAGTAATTTTATTATGATGATTCTCATTAGTCATAACTTTCGATTTCAAAAGATCAACATCAGCAGCAAGACTATCGACTTTAGAAGCAAGTATATCAATTTTCCCAAGCTTTTCTTCAACAGATTTGTTAAAAGCAGTTTGTGTACTAATAAATTCCTTAAGCATGACTTCAAGTCCAGGGGGTGAACTCCTATTATTGTTGTAAGAATTCCCATAAGAATTACCATAGCCGTTGCCATTATTATAAGGATATGGCCTATAGTTGTTACTAGAATTGTTCCGGTAAGCATTGTTGTTGAAATTATTATTTTTAATGTAGTTTACATCAACATGTTCTTCTTGTGCAACCAATGAAGCTAATGGAACATTATTAGGATCAATATTAGTCCTATCATTCACAAGCATAGACATAATAGCATCGATCTTATCACTCAAGGAAGAGGTTTCTTCGACAGAATTTACCTTCTTACCTTGTGGAGCTCTTTCCGTGTGCCATTCAGAGTAGTTGATCATCATATTATCAAGAAGCTTTGTTGCTTCACCAAGAGTGATGGACATAAAGGTACCTCCAGCAGCTGAATCCAATAAATTCCGTGAAGAAAAATTTAGTCCTGCATAGAAGGTTTGGATGATCATCCAAGTAGTCAGTCCATGGGTTGGGCAATTTTTAACCAGAGATTTCATTCTTTCCCAAGCTTGAGCAACATGTTCAGTATCTAATTGTTTAAAATTCATTATGCTACTCCTCAAAGATATAATTTTAGCAGGGGGATAATATCTACCAATAAAAGCATCCTTACATTTAGTCCATGAATCGATACTATTCTTAGGCAGAGATAGCAACCAATCTTTAGCTCTTCCTCTTAATGAGAAAGGGAACAATTTTAGTTTAATAATATCACCATCTACATCTTTATATTTTTGCATTTCACATAGTTCAACAAAATTATTAAGATGGGCAGCAGCATCATCGGAACTAACACCGAGAAAATTGCTCTCGCATAACAAGATTCAAGAAAGCAGGTTTAATTTCAAAGAATTCTGCTGTAGTAGCAGGTGGAGCAATAGGTGTGCATAAGAAATCATTATTATTTGTGGTTGTGAAGTCACACAACTTAGTGTTTTCAGCGTTGGCCATTTTAGCAACAGTAAATAAAGCAAACTAGATAAAGTAAATGCAAGTAAACTAATTTTTTTGTGTTTTTGATATAGCAAACAAGATAGCAAGTAAAGTAAAACTAGCAACTAATTTTTTTGTATTTTGATTTAGTGCAGCAAACAAAGTAGTAAATAAAACTAAGCAAGACAAAAACAAAGTAAAGAGATTGAGAAGTGGAGACTCCCCTTGCAGCGTGTCTTGATCTCCCCGGCAACGGCGCGTAAAATATGCTTGATGGCGTGTATTTCACACGTTCGTTGGGCAACCCCAAGAGGAAGGTATGATGCGCACAGCAGCAAGTTTTCCCTCAGAAAGAAACCAAGGTTTATCGAACCAGGAGGAGCCAAGAAGCACGTTGAAGGTTGATGGCGGCGGGATGTAGTGCGGCGCAACACCAGAGATTCCGGCGCCAACGTGGAACCCGCACAACACAACCAAAGTACTTTGCCCCAACGAAACAGTGAGGTTGTCAATCTCACCGGCTTGCTGTAACAAAGGATTAACCGTATTGTGTGGAAGATGATTGTTTGCAGAAAACAGTAGAACAGTATTACAGTAGATTGTATTTCAATAAAGAGAATTGGACCGGGGTCCACAGTTCACTAGAGGTGTCTCTCCCATAAGACGAACAGCATGTTGGGTGAACAAATTACAGTTGGGCAATTGACAAATAAAGAGAGCATGACCATGCACATACATATCATGATGAGTATAGTGAGATTTAATTGGGCATTACGACAAAGTACATAGACCGTCATCCAACTGCATCTATGCCTAAAAAGTCCACCTTCAGGTTATCATCCGAACCCCCTCCGGTATTAAGTTGCTAACAACAGACAATTGCATTAAGTATTGCGCGTAATGTAACTAGTGACTACATCCTTGAACATAGCACTAATGTTTTATCCCTAGTGGCAACAGCACATCCATAACCTTAGTGGTTCTTGTCACTCCTCCAGATTCACAGAGGCATGAACCCACTATCGAGCATAAATACTCCCTCTTGGAGTTACTAGCATCAACTTGGCCAGAGCATCTACTAATAACGGAGAGCATGCAAGATCATAAACAACACATAAGCATAGCTTTGATAATCAACATAACAAGTATTCTCTATTCATCGGATCCCAACAAACGCAACATATAGAATTACAGATAGATGATCTTGATCATGTTAGGCAGCTCACAAGATCCGACAATGATAGCACAATGGGGAGAAGACAACCATCTAGCTACTGCTATGGACCCATAGTCCAGGGGTAGACTACTCACACATCACACCGGAGGCGACCATGGCGGCGTAGAGTCCTCCGGGAGATGATTCCCCTCTCCGGCAGGGTGCCGGAGGCGATCTCCTGGATCCCCCGAGATGGGATCGGCGGCGGCGGCGTCTCTGGAAGGTTTTCCGTATCGTGGTTCTCGGTACTGGGGGTTTCGTCACGGAGACTTTTTATAGGCGAAAGGGCAGGTCAAGAGGCGGCACGGGGGCCCCACACCACAGGGCCGCGCGGCCAAGGGGGGGGGCGCGCCGCCCTAGGGTGTGGCCCCTCCGTGGCCCCTCTTCGTCTCTCCTTCGGACTTCTGGAAGCTTCGTGAGAAAATAGGCCCCTGGGCTTTGATTTCGTCCAATTCCGAGAATATTTCCTTACTAGGATTTCTGAAACCAAAAACAGCAGAAAACAAAGCAATCGGCACTTCGGCATCTTGTTAATAGGTTAGTTCCAGAAAATGCACGAATATGACATAAAGTGTGCATAAAACATGTAGATAACATCAATAATGTGGCATGGAACATAAGAAATTATCGATACGTCGGAGACGTATCAGACACCCATGCCCGTAAAGGGGCAACTTGGCTCATGTGACGGTGAGAATGATGTGGATATAAAGGTATACCGCTCTATGATAGGATCCTTGCTCTACCTTTGTGCCTCTAGGCCGGATATCATGCTAAGTGTAGGGATGTGTGCTCGTTTTCAATCTTCTCCTAAGGAGAGCCATTTAATGACGGTCAAACGGATTCTAAGATACCTAGTTCTCACTCCTACTCTCGGGCTATGGTATCCAAAGGGGTCAACCTTTGAACTCATTGGCTATTCGGATTCCGATTGGGCCGGTGATAAGGTTGACCGGAAGTCTACCTCCGGGGCTTGCCAATTTATTGGCCGGTCATTGGTGAGTTGGTCATCCAAGAAACAAAACTCCATCGCTTTATCAACCGCCGAAGCCGAATATATATCCGCGGCATCTTGTTGCACTCAATTGTTATGGATGAAGAAAACCTTGAAAGACTATGGTGTGTCTCTTGGTACGGTGCCTCTACTATGTGACAATGAAAGTGCAATAAAGATCGCCAATAACCCGGTTCAACATTGTCGCACCAAACACATTAACATTCGCCATCACTTCCTACGTGACCATGTTGCCAATAGGGACATTGATCTCACTCATGTGGGGACAACATACCAATTGGCGGATATTTTCACTAAGCCTTTGGATGAAGCCCGGTGTGTTAACATGAGAGGAGAACTTGGTATTCTTGATCCTAAAAACTTAGACTGAATAACTTCTTGCACTATATTCTTGCATTAATCGTGCTATCTAGCTTAGAGGTACATCACATATGGGGATAGTCATCTTACCATGTCTTGGTATGATGCATTCCTATGTGTGCAACATAAATAGACCCAATGTCATTATATGGACCCAAGCATGTCTCTTCGAGCTCTCATGACATTTGCGCTTTCACATAGGGGGAGGAATCCCCCGCCCCTCATTAAGCCTCAACTGCAACTTGATTTGACTATATAAGGCTCAATGATATTATTGCAAAAATCACTTTAAAATGACTTATGATTCTTGATATATATTTCGAATCGTGCCCATTGTTACTATTTACATCTTGTTTGGATTTTCACTCCAATGGGTATGCCTAGAGAACTTTGTGTTTCCAACCCCATGTCTATGCTCATCTCATCATCGTCTATCTATCTATATGTACATGTCATCATCTGAGCTTTCATACACATTTACACAAAGAATAGGGGCAAAACGAGGCAAAACGAGACAAAACTGGGCAAAATAACTCTGGCCGGTCTCTGGCCCGGTTGGACCGGCCTCTACGTCGGCCATCCGGCGCCTGGCCCGGTCAACCGGGCGGCCGACCGGCCGCGCGGCTGGTTAAGTGGGAGGAGGTTACCCCTTGGGGGGTCTTCTTCCTCATTTTCCCCCACCTCCACAACCTCCATGGCCGCCGCCTCCACCATCTCCACCACGTCCTAGTCCCTTCCCACCACTAGATTCTCCCCAAACTTCACCCAATCGTAGATCGGGGTCTCTCAAGCATCTTCACCAAGGGATTTGGTCTCCCTCAAGCCACATTTGGAGATCTTGGGGATTTGGCCCTCAAGCCCTCTCTAAGTGTTCTCTTTGTTTACTTTAGCAAAGAGGACCATGTCTTCGGGTAAATCTTCCTTCCATTCCCTCTCCCTCTCGCTTTTCCTCTCACATTGCACAATTTTGAGGAAATTTGAGAAAAGATAGGGTTAGGGTTAGGGTTAGTAAGTCCTCATGCCATTAGAGTGTCTCACACCACTATGCATATTGTTCACTCTATTGCTATAGTATATGTTCAAGTTTATGAGTTTTTGCATGATTTTGTGGTTGAATTTCTGGGAAAACCTCACACTTCGAAAGAACCCGGTCTGCCGCCCGGTCAACCGGCCAGTCCGATCGCAGGCCCGGTCAACCAGCTTCTCAGCCGGCAGGTCCGGCGCGTGGCCCGGTCAACCGGATGGGAAACCGGCCCGCCTGGTCTCTCGTCCGGTTACACTAGACCATACGCCAGGTAGCCCAGTTCTTCGCACAACTCCGTCAAAACACTTGAATATATGCTATGCTTTTTGGCCTCTCTATTTTTCTGATGACATGTACACTTACCCCACTGCTATCCTTGCTCTATTTGCTAATTCACAGATGATTGGAGTGGTGAGGACCGTGGCACTCTTCCCAAGAGAGGAAGGCCTACGGTGTCTCCAGGACGCCGTACTACCGGCCGCGTGCCTCCTAAAGCACCTGCGCCTCCTGGCCCAGGCAGCTCAACTGGAAGAACCTCAACCAAGTCAGTTGGCACTAAGAGGAAAGATAAACATGCAGCCCAGGATGAGGATGTTGAGAAGGTGCTAGACTTCAATGTGGGCACATCACATCTTGGTGATTGGAAAAGTGTGAGGGAGGAAAATCCGTATCGCTTTGTGCAACGGACTTACACTGGTGGGGACCGTTTTTTCTGGACTAAGACTCAAGCAAGTATATGGGAGGATTTCTACAACACTAGAGAGTGTATGAAGAATGGTGACATCGTGATGCCCAAGGCCATCAACACGGATGAGCTTTCCTTGCATGAAGCCACCAAGTACCGCTTTGTGGTTGATACTTTAAGGAATTTGGGGCTATATGATCTTGTGTGCTTGAAGCCCGATGATGCAGAAAGAGAAGATCACTATTATCCCCTTCTTGTTTGTCAATTCCATTGCACAGTATTCTTCCATGATGATGATGATCGCACTATGACTTGGATGACTGGCAAAGAGAAGTACTCATGCACCTATTCTCAGTTCTGTGAGGCCTTGGGTTTTGGTGCTGGCCGTGCTCGTGGGTTCCAGCTTCATTCTCAGGATAAGTTCACTAAAGGTGACATTTCCTTCTGCTATCCATTGAACCCTACAGCTGGTCCTCCCACTATCTCTGGGATGTATTACTCCTATCTTGTGCTTGCCAAGATGTTCCGTGAGAATCTCATCAGCAAGTCTGGCGACTCAAGTGAAGTCGGGAACTATCACCTGAATCTGATGTACTATTGCCGTCCTAACAACATAAGGCAAATTGATGGTTGTGATCTCATTTACTATGAACTGAGGCGCTCAGTTCTGGGCCGCATGACTCCCAACTATGCTCAGTATGTTCAGCGGCTCATCAACAAGATGGTCCCTTCTCCCTACAACAAGCAAGATCAAAGGATCAAGATGGAACCATTCAGGTTCCCCAATCAGGACACTCGTCCGGAAGTCCCAACCATGATGCCCTTTGAGCGCCGTTCCAAGGCAAGCCATGATCATGCAGCTAGCTCCAACTACTCTCGGCGCCCCAAGCGCGGTGCCTCTCGCTTCTTCTCCAGCTTATGGCAAATGTGCAAGAATACCAATGATGTTGCACATCAAAGTCTTGCTTTGAACCAGGAGACAAGGAGGCGCCAAAATGAGTTCATGGCTGCAAGGAATGCCCCTATTCCTCCTTCTGGACCTGAGATGGAGCCTGTGGTTGCACCTGCTTGGGAGATGCCTCCCATCACTGATGAGATGTTCCAGAACTTTGACCTCTCCATGTATGCTCATGGTGGTATTCCTCCTCGGCCTGCTCGTGCACCTGCTGATGCTGCTGATGATGATGATGAAGAGAATGAAGGTGATGAGGGTGATGATGACGAGCGTGATGGAGAGACCTCTACATCCACTGGGCACGAGTTCTACTGATGGGAGTGCTAGCATCCCTACTCTTTTCTTCGCCTTTTTGGTGTTCCGATGCCAAAGGGGGAGAAGAGAGTAGAGTCTAGGATCACGGGGTTCTTTGGTTAGCACAAGCCATGGTTGTTACTTTGTTTGCTTCTTATTTGGCTTGTGCTTATTTGCTTTGCTTTCTCAAGAACCATTTGCTACTTTGAATAATTCGTGTATGGATGAGTATTTGTATGCTTAATCACTCTATTAGTATGATCATGCTTTATGCTTATATATCTTGATATACATGTCCATACCATGCTTTTTTCCTAAAGATATTGGGGGAGCTTCCCATATTCCACAAATGGTGCACTTTGCATTCAGCTTATCATAATATCTATATGTGACTCTAGCTCGGTTTAACATCGTATACCAAAAAGGGGAAGATTGTAAGGGTATTTTACCCTTATCCATTATTTTGGTAACAGTGACACTATGCTAGAGTATTTGGCCTAATACATGTTTGTAAGGATAATCCCAGGTATTAGCCAAAGAGGCATAAAAGGTGTATCAAAGGAACAAGAAGGCTAAAGGAGACCCCCCCCACTTCTACAACAATCAAAAAGGGGGCTACATCATCCAGCCGGTTAGAGGCCCGGTTGGACAGGCCCGTGTGTCGAACGGTTCCGGTCTGCCGCCCGGTCGACCGGGCGCAGGACCGGGTGCCCCAGCGCCAACCGGCCCCTGCGCTTATACCAACTGGGAGGGCTACTGTAAGACGCATGACTACTCCGGTTCATGTCCGGTCTGCCGCCCGGTTTGGACCGGTGGGTCCGGTCCCTGGCCCGGTCGGACCGGGTGCAGGACCGGGCGCCCCGGCGTCGACCGAGCTCTGCACTGACGCAAACCGGGAGGAGTACTGAGAGGCATTTCGACGCTCCAGTTTCGGTCTGGTCTGCCGCCCGGTTTGGACCGAAGGGTCCGGTCCCTGGCCCGGTCTGACCGGGCCATGCGCCGGCCGGTCCGGTCGCTGGCCCGGTTGACCGGGTTTCTCGGGCACATGATGACATGGCAAGTGAGAAATGGCCAGAATTCAAGTGACACTATAAATACCCCTTCTTCTACCTCTGAAGGGGTAGACACTACACTACAAACTGTTCTTGAGCTCTTTGTCTCATACTCCATTGTAAGAAACACCAAAAGCCTCAGATCTCCCTCCTCCTCCACCCAAACTCAAATCCCTCTGGGGAAACGTTAGAGGAGGACTCGATCTACTGTTCTACCAAGCCAAATCTCATTCCCCCTTGTATTCATCAAGAAGCTTGCTCTCTAGGGTTCTTTGGTAACCCTAGGTGGGCAAGAGTGGTCCGGAAGCATCCGGGCTGTGGATTTGCTCCTAACAAGATTGTGAAGGTTTGGAGGCTACCTCAAAGTCTACCACAAGTGAGTGAGCCATTCCTTCGTGGGATAGGCTCCGGAGAATAGGGTGAGCCTTCGTGGCGTGGGGAATCCTTCGTGGAACCTCCACCCCTCCAAACGTGACGTACCTTCTTGCAAAGGAAGGGAACACGGTAGTAAACCCTTGATGACCCACAAGTATAGGGGGTGTATCGTAGTACTTTCGATAAATAAGAGTGTCGAACCCAACGAGGAGAAGAAGGTGTTGACAAGCAGTTTCAATGAAGGATTCACTGTAAATGCTCACAGACAAGTATTCAGGGGGTTTTGATATAGCAGATAAATAAAGTACAAGTAAGTAAAGTGCGAGAGTAATAATTGCAGCGAGTGGCCCAATCCTTTTTAGCACAAAGGACAAGCCGGTTTGTTTACTTATGATGACCAAACGTTCTTGAGGACACACGGGAATTTAGTCTAGTGCTTTAGCTTCATATAGTTGATTAATCTTCATTGTTTTGATAAGTGTTGTGTGGGTGAACCTATGCTAATGCACCGCCCTTAATAGGACTAATACATACTTGTGATTATACCCCTTGCAAGCATCCGCAAATACAAGAAAGTAATTAAGATAAATCTAACCACAGCCTTAAACTCTGAGATCCTGCTATCCCTCCTGCATCGATATACCAACGGGGGTTCAGGTTGCTGTCACTCCGGCAACCCCACAATTAGCAAACGAATACAAGATGTATTCCCCTAGGCCCATAAAGGTGAAGTATCATGTAGTCGATGTTCACATGACACCATGATGACCCACAAGTATAGGGGATCGCAGCAGTCTTCGCGGGTAGTAAAACCCAATTTATTGATTCGACACAAGGGGAGACAAAGAATACTTGAAAGCCTTAACAGCGGAGTTATCAATTCAGCTGCACCTGGAAACAGACTTGCTCGCAAGAGTTTATCAGTAGTAACAGTTTTATAGCAGTGGCAGTAGTGAAATAACAACAGCAGAGTAACAGAGACAGCAGTAGTAATTATAGTAAACAGCAGGATTAAAATACTGTAGGCACGGGGACGGATAACGGGCGTTGCATGGATGAGAAAAACTCATGTAACAATCAAAGCAGGGCATTTGCAGATAATAATAAAACGGTGTCCAAGTACAAAGCAATCAATAGGCATGTGTTCCATATATAGTCGTACGTGCTCGCAATGAGAAACTTGCACAACATCTTTTGTCCTACCAGCCGGTGGCAGCCGGGCCTCAAGGGAATCTACTGGATATTAAGGTACTCCTTTTAATAGAGTACCGGAGCAAAGCATTAACACTCCGTGAACACATGTGATCCTCACATCACTACCATCCCCTCCGGTTGTCCCGATTTCTGTCACTTCGGGGCCATTGGTTCCGGACAGCGACATGTGTATACAACTTGCAGGTAAGATCATAAAACAATGAATATCATGATGAAACAATAACATGTTCAGATCTGAGATCATGGCACTCGGGCCCTAGTGACAAGCATTAAGCATAACAAGTTGCAATAATATCATCAAAGTACCAATTACGGACACTAGGCACTATGCCCTAATAATCTTATGCTATTACATGACCAATCTCATCCAATCCCTACCATCCCCTTCAGCCTACAGCTGGGGAATTACTCACACATGGATGGGGGAAACATTGCTGGTCGATGGAGAGGCGTCGGTGGTGATGATGGCGATGATCTCCTCCAATTCCCCGTCCCGGCGGAGTGCCAGAACAGAGACTTCTGGCCCCCGAGACGGAGTTTCGCGATGTGGCGGCGTACTGGAGGGTTTCTGGCAACTTCGACTTCTTGGTCGCGATTTTTAGATCGAACCCTTAAGTAGTCCAAAGGAGGGCGTCGGAGGACGGCCGAGGGGGCCACACGCTAGGGCCGCGCGCCCCCCTCCTGGGCCGCGCCGCCCTATGGTGTGGGGCCCTCGGGCCTCCACCTGGCTTGCCCTTCTGGCTCCGTGAGTCTTCTGGAAAAATAGGATGTTTCGCATAAATTCCGAGGATTTTCCTGAAAGTTGGATTGCTGCACAAAAACGAGACACCAGAACAGTTCTGCTGAAAACAGCGTTAGTCCGTGTTAGTTGCATCCAAAATACACAAATTAGAGGCAAAACAATAGCAAAAGTGTTCGGGAAAGTAGATACGTTTTGGACGTATCACACCACTAGAAGAATAACACCACAACTTAAATATCGAACCATTGAATATTACTCAACATAGTTCACTACTAACATTTAGACTTCACCCATGTCCTCAAGAACTAAACGAACTACTCATGAGACATCATATGGAACATGATCAGAGGTGATATGATGATGAATAACAATCTGAACATAAACCTTGGTTCAATGGTTTCACTCAATAGCATCAATAACAAGGAGTAATCAATACCGGGAGAGTTTCCCCTATCAAACAATCAAGATTCAACCCTAGATGTTACAGCGGTGACGAGGTGCAGCGGTGGAGATGACGGTGACGGTGGTGGAGATGATGGTGATGATGATCCCAATGAAGTCCAACTCGATGACGGTGACGATGGCGTTGATTTCCCCCTCCGGGAGGGAATTTCCCCGGTGGATTTCAGCCTGCCGGAGAGCTCTTTTCTCTCTGGTGTTTTCCGCCCCGCAGAGGCGGCTGTGTCTCCTCGCGATTATTCTCAGCACATTAGGTTTTTGGGTAGATGAAGTACGCGAAAGAGAGGAGGCCGAGAGGGGCTGTGGGGCCCTCCCCACAAGGCGGCGCGGCCAGAGCAGGGCCCGCGCCAGCCTATGGGGGGGCCATGGTGGCCCTCCTCGGCTCCTACTTTTGGCTGGTTCATTCTTCTGGAAAATAAGATCTTCGGTGTAATTTCCGTCAATTGTTGATCTCCAGAAATATCGCATTCTGACGGTGCTTTTTCCAGCAGAATCCTGACTCCGGTGAATGATTCTCCAATAATCATGAAACATGCAAAATAGGTGAAATAACATAAGTATCATCTCTAAATATGAAATATATCAATGAATAACAGTAAATTATGATATAAAATAGTGATGCAAAATGGACGTATCAACTCTCCCCAAGCTTACACTTGCTTGTCCCCAAGCGAAACTGAACTCAGTAAACAAGACCACATGTTTATGGAGTGAAGAGTCGATAAATAAAATACGGACAAGAAGCATCATATTAATTCACACAAGACATTCTAGTGAACAACTTCCTCATATAATTCAACTTGAAACAAGTAGAGGGAAATCACAAATAACGGTGCATAGGAAATCATAATTGGTGATGGCAAACTTCGTTCTTGGTCAAAGAACAATTAACAGATTGTACTTATCTATCGAGCGGCGCTCTTATATTAAAGCTTATACGGCAAAACTTGCATACTCAATCATAATAATCTCCTCATAATCATTGATAACCTTCAAAGCTATATTCCTTCGGATAAAACTTGTACTAAACAAGGAAGAGTTAAAGGCATGATTAAGTAGATCACAATATAAATGGTTTGATCACAACAACTCAATTGCTTGCTTAAGATAGAGGGAAATAGGTTTACTGACTCAACATAAAGTAAAATATAGGCCCTTCGCAGAGGGAAGCAGGGATTAAATCATGTGCTAAAGCTTTTTCAGTTTTTGAAATCATATAGAGAGAATAAAAGTAAAATTTGAGAGGTGTTTGTTGTTGTCAACGAATAGTAGTGGGTACTCTAATCCCCTTGCCAAACAGACTTCCAAAGAGCGGCTCCCATGAAGGACGTTATCTCTACCAGCAAGGTAGATCATCCCTCTTCTCTTTTGTTTACACATGTACTTTAGTTTATTTAAGGATGACACTCCTCCCAACCTTTGCTTTCACAAGCCATGGCTAACCGAATCCTCGGGTGCCTTCCAACATTTCACATGCCATGGAGGAGTGTCTATTGCAAAATTAAGTTGCTTACTGATGAATCAGGGCAAAACATGTGAAGATAATTATTAATGAAAGTTAATTAATTGGGGCTGGGAACCCCGTTGCCAGCTCTTTTTGCAAAATTATAGGATAAGCGGATGTAGCCACTAGTCCATTGGTGAAAGTCTGCCCAACAAGATTGAAAGATAAAACACCACATACTTCCTCTTGAGCTATAAAACATTAACACAAATAAGAGGCAATAACTTTTGAATTTTTTAAAGGCAGCACATGAAGTATTTACTTGGAATGGCAGGGAAATACCACATAGTAGGTAGTTATGGTGGACACTGATGGCATAGGTTTGGTTTAAGGGTTTGGATGCACGAGAAGCATTCCCTCTCAGTACAGGTCTTTGGCTAGCAAGGTTGATTAGCAAGCATAAGAGTTGAGGGAAACAAACAAATATACATGTGATAGAAACAATCTTGCATCTTCCTTGTAAGCACAAAAAAATTTAACTTCAGAATACTAAGCTAAGAGCTAACAAGAAAAAAAGATAATAAAATAACATATCTACATGTATTTCCTCTTTTCTACTTAAACTCAAAGTGTTGTTGCTATTGACCAATGCTAAGTTTGCCAAAACCAAATAGATTTACTCAATGCTCCCAAAGTGATACCAATACTAACAACAAGATCAATCATATAATAGAGATTGCAAACTAAAATAAGATGTGCAATATGTAAATGATAAAACTCCTCATTAATGTTCCATAACGATAACTCACACCAAGGGATACATAGATAACCAACTAAAAGAGAGATACTTCCATACTGCAACCCATCTTATATGATAACTTCCCTACTCATGATATGACACTACTTCATAGTAAAAAGGTAAAAGATAGTGATGATGTGATACCGCGGCACTCCCCCAAGCTTGGAACAAACCAAGGGGGTGCCAATACCAATGATGAATTACTCCTTCGGCGGTGGTGAATTCTTCCCGTCATCAGACTTCCAAGGAAGAGGCTCTCCATCAACAAACGACATCTTGGTCTCAGGAATCCTGAAACTAGCAGCATAGCTTATGTGTTTAAACCTATTTTCTTACTCACAGTTTTGATTCTGAACATCATAGAGTTGAGCTTGGAGTTTGTTGGTAGTGTCGTGAAGCGAGAGGATATCGTCCCACAGCTTTGCAGTCTCCTTCTTGTGTCCATCAATAAGTTCAGACACAATTTTGTGGAAGATGTCCACTTCACGCTCAGCCATCTTCTTGTAGTTGAAGACCTCTTGTTCTAATTTCTCCATCCTGTCCTCCAAACTTCCTTCTCCTTTAGGACCCCAGACATCTTCAATCTGCAACTCTCCATCTACGAGCAGCAATTCCTTGGGGTGCATCTTCAGCTTGTTCATGTACGGGTTGACGACGTCCTCAAAGAAGTTGTCCTTCGGAGTTCCCGACGAAGACATGCTGGCTCTAGATCCGAAGCAGATCCTGCCAGAAAACAGCTCGAAACAAAACACGACGAGAAAACGATATACGGACCTCCAGGGGTCCGGGGGATTATATAGCAGAAATTTTCACGACAGAAGGAAAGTACTAGGTCGAACCAGAGTTGGAGAGGGACACCGAGGGGCCGTCCTCATAGGGCGGCGCGGCTAGGGTAGGGCCCGCGCCGGCCTATGGGGGCACGCCCTCGTGCGTCTCCTCCTCTCCGTTTCGATCTCGTAATTTTTCATATTTTCCCAAAATAGCAAAAACATTGTTCGGAAAGTTAAACGCGGACTTTTTATTACCAGAACTGTTACCTATTCGAAATCGAACTCTGCAGAACTGTCAATTTGACCTTTGATGAAAGCTTCCAGAGTCACCACTCGAATAACATCAACATCTTCATTATAAGAATCTCCAGAAAAATAATGCTTGAGTCTTTGTCCATTCACCACTTGTGTGGCATCGCCTTGCAGAGAACTAATTTTAATTGCCCCTGAACGATACACCTCCACAATGACATATGGTCCTTCCCATTTTTAGAGCAATGTCCCTGCAAAAAATCTGAGACGAGACCGATACAATAGGTCTTTATCCCCAACATTAAATTCTCTTTTGATAATTCTTCTATCATGCCATTTCTTAACTTTCTCTTTAAAGAGTTTAGCATTTTCATAAGCTTCACTTCTCCATTCATCTAGAGAACTCAATTGTAGCAATCTCTTCTTACCGGCAAGTTTAGGATCTTTATTTAGTTCTCTTACAGCCCAATAAGCTTTGTGCTCTAGTTCTAAAGGTAAATGACAAGCTTTCCCATAAACCATTTTATAAGGTGACATACCCATGGGATTTTTATAAGCAGTTCTATAAGCCCATAGTGCTTCCTTCAATTTACTAGCCAAACTCTTTCTAGATTTATTAACAGTCTTTTGCAAGATAGATTTAATCTCTCTATTTGATAATTCTACTTGCCCACTAGTTTGAGGATGATAAGCGGAAGCAATCCTATGATTAATACCATATTTAGCAAGAGTTTTTCTAAAACCACCATGAATAAAATGAGAACCTCCATCAGTCATAAGATATCTAGGAACTCCAAATCTAGGAAAAATAATGTCTAGAAGCATTCTTAAAGAGGTCTCACCATCAGCACTTTTTGTGGGTATTGCTTCCACCCATTTAGTAACATAATCAACAGCAACAAGTATATGAGTGTTACCTTCTGAAGAAGGGAAAGGACCCATGAAGTCAAATCCCCAACAATCAAATGGTTCAATAAAAAGAGTATAATTCATAGGCATTTCATTGCGTCTGGAGATATTACCAACTCTTTGACATTCATCACAGGATAAAATAAACTTTCTTGCATCTTTGAAGAGAGTTGGCCAATAGAAACCTGATTGCAGAACCTTTTGCGTGGTTCTATCTCCGGCGTGATGTCCTCCATAAACACTACCATGACACTTACTCAATATCTCTTGTTGTTCATATTCGGGAACACATCTTCGCATAATACCATCAACTCCTTCTTTATATAAGTGTGGGTCATCCCAAAAATAATGCCTCAAGTTATAAAAGAATTACCTCCTTTGCTGAGCTGAAAAGGTTGGAGGCAAGTACTTGGAAACAATAAAGTTAGCATAATCAGCATACCAAGGACTATCTCGCGAGCTTACCTTTATTACAGCCAATTGTTCATTTGGAAAACTATCATTAACAGGAACAGGATCATAAGCAATATTTTCCAATCTAGACAAATTATCAGCAACAGGATTATCAGCACCTTTCCTATCTATAATATGTAAATCAAATTCTTGCAAAAGAATCACCCATCTAATAAGCCTTGGCTTAGCATATTTCTTTTCCATAAGGTACCTAATTGCAGCATGATCAGTATGAATTGTGACTTTTGAATCAACAATATAAGATCTAAACTTGTCAAAAGCAAAAACTACAGCTAATAACTCTTTTTCAGTTGTAGCATAATTTCTTTGAGCAACATCAAGAGTTTTGCTAGCATAATGAATAACATTCAATTTTTTATCTACTCGTTGTCCAAGAACAACACCTACAGCAAAATCACTAGCATCACACATAATTCCAAAAGGTAAGTTCCAATCAGGAGGTTCAACTACAGGAGCAGTTGTTAAGGCTTTCTTTAGAGTTTCAAAAGCTTCCTTACAATCATCATCAAAAACAAAATGTACATCTTTTTGAAGAAGATTAGTAAGAGGCTTTGAAATCTTGGAGAAATCTTTAATAAATCTCCTATAAAACCCAGCATGACCAAGAACACTACGAATACCTTTAACATCCCTAGGATAGGGCATCTTCTCAATTGCTTCAACTTTAGCTCTATCAAGTTCAATACCTCTCTCGGAAATTTTATGTCCCAATACAATTCCCTCGTTAACCATAAAGTGGCATTTCTCCCAATTAAGAACAAGGTTAGTTTCTTCACATCTCTGCAAAACTTTATCAAGGTTTCGCAAGCAATTATCAAAAGAATTCCCATAGACAGAAAAATCATCCATGAATACCTCTACAATCTTTTCACAAAAGCCATGAAAAATAGCAGACATGCATCTTTGAAAAGTAGCAGGAGCATTACATAAACCAAAAGGCATACGTCTATAAGCATAAGTTCCATAGGGACAAGTGAAAGTGGTTTTCTCTTGATCTTTAGTTTTAACATCAATTTGTGAAAACCCAGAATAACCATCAAGAAAGCAAAAATGAGTATTTTTAGACAACCTTTCTAACATTTGAACAATAAAAGGTAAAGGGTAATGATCTTTCTTAGTAACTTTATTAACTTTTCGATAATCAATGCACATTCTATACTCTACAACTACTCTTTGAGGGATGAGCTCATCATTATCATTAGGCACAACAGTTATTCCTCCTTTCTTAGGAACACAATGCACAGGACTAACCCATCTATTATCAGCAATAGGATATATAATACCAGCTTCAAGAAGTTTTAATACCTCATTCCTTACCACATCCTTCATCTTAGGAATTAGACGACGCTGATGTTCAACAACAGGCTTTGCATCATCTTCCATGTTGATGGCATGCTGGCAAATAGAGGGAGAAATCCCCTTCAAGTCATCAAGAGTGTAGCCAATAGCTCCTCGGTGTTTCTTCAATATTTCCAATAACCTTTCTTCCTCAAAATCTGAAAGCTTAGAACTAATAATAACAGGATATATTTTCTTATCATCAATATGAGCATACTTAAGATTATCAGGCAACGGTTTTAAATCAAAAACAGGATCTTCCTTTGGTGGTGGTGTTGTACCTAGATCTTCAACCGGTAAGTCATGTTTAAGAATAGGTTGACGAAGGAAAATTTCATCAAGCTCATTCCTTTCTTCCCTAAAGACTTCACTCTCACTATCCTCCAAATGTTGCTGCAAAGGATTATAGGAGCAAGAACAATAGACGCACACTGTTCAACTCTAAAATCATTATTAGGCAAATCAGCTTTATAAGGAGTTTTGGAAAATTTAGAGAAATTAAACTCATAAGATTCACCAGAAAATTTAGTCACAATTTTCTCCTTCTTGCAATCTATAACAGCTCCACAAGTATTTAGAAAAGGTCTACCAAAAATAATAGGACAAGACTTACTAGCAGCATAACCAAGTACCAAAAAGTCAGCAGGATATTTAATCTTACCACATAGAACTTCCACATCTCGAACAATACCAATAGGAGAAATAGTTTCTCTATTAGCTAGCCGAATAACCACATCAATATCTTCAAGTTCACAAGAACCAACTTCATGCATGATTTCCGTGTAAAGCTCATAAGGAATGGCACTAATGCTTGCACCAATATCGCATAAACCATAATAACAATGATCACCAATTCTAACAGAAAGCATATGAACACTGGCTTTCCTAGACTTAGTAGGATGCGAAACAATATTAGAAGCATCTTCACAGAAAATAATATGACCATCTTCTACATTTTCACTCACAAGATCTTTAACTATTGCAATAGCAGGTTCAGCCTTTATTTGCTCTTCAGGTTCTATAGGTTTCTTTGCACTTTTATTAACCGCACTAGTTATAACAGAATACTCCCTCATTTTAGCAGGGAAAAGAGTTTTTTCAATATAAGCTTCAGGAAGAATATGATCAACAGTTTCAATTACAACACATTTATTTATAGATGAATCAGTTTTATCTTTGTACGGTTCATGATACTTATCAAAATTCTTCCTAGGAATTTCAAAATGAGAGGCAAAAGCTTTATAAAAATTTGCAACAACTTGAGGGTCAAGACCATAAGTAGCACTCATATTACGAAATTTATCAGTATCCATAAAAATTTCAATGCATTTATAATCATAATTTATACCTCACTCTCTATCTTTGTCGTTCTCCCATCCTTCAGTATTCTCCTGAATCCGATCAAGAAGGTCCCTTTTAAACTCTTCTTTGTTGCGTGTAAATGATCCAGAACAAGTAGTATCCAGCAAGGTTTTATCTTGAAAAGAAAGTCTTGCATAGAAATTATCAATGATGACATTACCAGGAAGCTCATGAATGTGGCATTTGAGCATTAAAGACTTCAATCTCCCCCATGCTTGGGCAATACTCTCTCCATCATGAAGCCAGAAAGTATATATGCAGTTCCGGTCTTTGTGAATTTCACTTGGAGGATAGAATTTAGAATAAAATAGAGGCACAATATCCTCCCAATCAAGAGAATCCCCATTCTTCAGCAATTTATACCAATGCGCTGCTTTACCAGACAGCGATATAGAGAATAGTTTCTTTCTAACTTCATCCATAGCAATACCTGCACATTTGAATAACCCGCATAATTCATGTAAAACAGTAAATGATCTCCAGGATGGACAGTTTCATCCCCTTCATAGCGGTTATCCACAACACGTTCAATAATTTTCATAGGTATTTTGTATGGAACCTCTTTCTCACCTGGCGCCTCATCCACTACCTTTGCAGTAGTAGTAGATTTTCCAAATAGGAATTCAAGAGAAGATCTCTCCATAATGAATTATAGCAGCAGGCAGAAATAAAATCAGCACGTACAGTAAAGGTTTCCCTTACCAATTCCACTTACCAATAGCGCTTCACTCCCCGGCAACGGCGCCAGAAAATAGTCTTGATGACCCACAAGTGTAGGAGGTGTATCATAGTACTTTCGATAAATAAGAGTGTCGAACCCAATGAGGAGCAGAAGGTGTTGACAAGCAGTTTTGATGAAGGATTCACTGTAAATGCTCACAGACAAGTATTCAGGGGGTTTTGATATAGCAGATAAATAAAGTACAAGTAAGTAAAGTGCGAGAGTAATAATTGCAGCGAGTGGCCCAATCCTTTTTAGCACAAAGGACAAGCCGGTTTGTTTACTTATGATGACCAAACGTTCTTGAGGACACACGGGAATTTAGTCTAGTGCTTTCGCTTCATATAGTTGATTAATCTTCATTGTTTTGATAAGTGTTGTGTGGGTGAACCTATGCTAATGCACCGCCCTTCCTAGGACTAATACATACTTGTGATTATACCCCTTGCAAGCATCCGCAAATACAAGAAAGTAATTAAGATAAATCTAATCACAGCCTTAAACTCTGAGATCCTGCTATCCCTCCTGCATCGATATACCAACGGGGGTTCAGGTTGCTGTCACTCCGGCAACCCCACAATTAGCAAACGAATACAAGATGTATTCCCCTAGGCCCATAAAGGTGAAATATCATGTAGTCGACGTTCACATGACACCACTAGAAGAATAACACCGCAACTTAAATATCAAACCATTGAATATTACTCAACATAGTTCACTACTAACATTTAGACTTCACCCATGTCCTCAAGAACTAAACGAACTACTCACGAGACATCATATGAAACATGATCAGAGGTGATATGATGATGAATAACAATCTGAACATAAACCTTGGTTCAATGGTTTCACTCAATAACATCAATAACAAGGAGTAATCAATACCGGGAGAGTTTCCCCTATCAAACAATCAAGATTCAACCCTAGATGTTACAACGGTGACGAGGTGCAGCGGTGGAGATGACGGTGACGGTGGTGGAGATGATGGTGATGATGATCCCAATGAAGTCCAGCTCGATGAGGGTAACGATGGCGTCGATTTCCCCCTCCGGGAGGGAATTTCCCCGGCGGATTTCAGCCTGCCGGAGAGCTCTTTTCTCTCTGGTGTTTTCCGCCCCGCAGAGGCGGCTGTGTCTCCTCGCGATTATTCTCAGCACCTTAGGTTTTCGGGTAGATGAAGTACGCGAAAGAGAGGAGGCCGAGAGGGGCTGTGGCCCCCCTCCCCACAAGGCGGCGCGGCCAGGGCAGGGCCCGCGCCGGCCTATGGGGGGCCATGGCGGCCCTCCTCGGCTCCTCCTTTTGGCGGGCTCATTCTTCTGGAAAAATAAGATCTTCAGTGTAATTTCCGTCAATTGTTGATCTCCAAAAATATTGCATTCTGACGGTGCTTTTTCCAGCAGAATCCTGACTCCGGTGCATGATTCTCCAATAATCATGAAACTTGCAAAATAGGTGAAATAACATAAGTATCATCTCTAAATATGAAATATATCAATGAATAACAGTAAATTATGATATAAAATAGTGATGCAAAATGGACGTATCAACCCTCGTCTCCGCGTGCTATCGGTTATCTCTAACCGAACTCCTTACTTGTGTTATAACTGCATGTGAGAGCCTTCGTGCTCGAGTTACTTGTATCCTCATATAGGTTGTCTCACCTAGTTTGCATTAGGCTCACCTTTATATTCCGCAAAGTCTAACATTGCAAAGAAAGAATTTAAATCTGTAGAAACCTATTCACCCCCCCCCCCCCCCCCTCTAGGTTTACCATCTCTGAACTTTCAATAGGCCGCAAAGCTTGTCCTCCATTTTTGCGCGTCCTTGAGCCTGTCCCAGCAATGGACCATATGGTAGTCCTTCTTATGCACTGCCCTGAACCTGTCCAAGGCCCGGGATACCTGCAATCACGCCAAAACCGCTAATGATGTACATAGAATAGGATGATCATGGTTGTCTATTGTTTACCACTGATATGACGCCGGCGCCGCTAACGGAGTTGTTGATGCAATGTTCGACGGCCGAGCAGAACTTGCTTGTCTCTTGTTTGATGTAGTTCCATCTTTTTCTAAGGGACTCTTCCGTGCGAGGGCTTGGGATATGGTAGGGTGGGTGCATCTTCGTCTCGTTGTACTCCTACATGACCTTATCCCAGTACACCTTGCCGTTTTGTTGGGCGCCATTGATGCAGTCATGGCTTGTTGCCAGCCACGCGTCACACAAACACTTGTCCTTGTCGTCGATGAATCCTTGTGTCATGTGGCTCTCCCCCTTCTTCTTCGTAGCATTGTCCGTGGTGAGGACAAGCTGTGTTGGCGCGTCCTCAAAGTAATCGACGCACACAGGTGTTGGCTGTGTGGGTTGGGTGGCGAACAGCCGTGTGCGATCGATGTCCTCCGCATCATGCGTCGGTGCCCACTCATCTTGCGGGCCTATCCCGGCCTCGTCGTCGCCAATGAAGCCGTTGCCGAAGATCATGGCCTGGATGTCTGGCTCATTCCGGTCCATCCAATAGGCATATGAATGATCGGACGTCAGACGCATGATACAGGGCAGTCGCACACAATGAGAGAGCTCACATACCAGTTCATCCATCGTCGGGGCAGTCGCTGCCATTTCGTCAAACAGGATGCGGGGCTCCGGCATTCTCTCCTCTGGAAGCTGGCGCGTCTTGTGTGTGGCGCTCGGACATGAGTCACCGCTTCTAGGTGTCCGGTTGAGGTCGGGAACCGACGCCCCATTGAATTTCACCGGTGCCACGCCGTAGGCGAACCGCGGCGACGGGTGGTCCTGCAAGGGAGCGGGAGTTCCAGGACGCAGCTGGGAACTTACCGAGCTCACCGACGAGACCGGAGGAGCAACACCGGTGATCCCATCTCGCTTGACGAGCATGTAGGCCTCCGCTAAGCTCAGATGGAGGCCTATTTGCGCAATGCCGGCTTTCACCTGCATCAGCCACGCCTGTTGGCCGGCGGCCGCTGCATTCCTCTCCTTCAGACTCTTGCGCCAGCCGCGACGCTTCGCAGCCTTGATGCATTTCTCCTCCTTGGACAGCACCTTCTTTGCCGCCTTCGGCTTTGCGTCTCGGTCGGGGGTGGCGGCCCGCTTTGCTTCCGCCGGAGATGCAACCTCCATGGTGGCTATGGTTGTGGCTACGTGGGAGTGTGGGGCGGCGGCGGGTGCGAAGGTTACCTCAGCATCCATGGTGGTGGCTGCGGCGGCAAGGACGTCCCTCGCTTCTGGACTACTCGCATCGGTCACTTTGATTTTTCGCGTCAGGAATGGCAACTGGCAGGAATGTTATCGGCCTCCCTGCCACTGATGCGTGAGTCCTACGTCATTTTTGGCGGACACTCAGCGCGACAGCGGAGCGTCCGCGGAGACGCAAATCTAGCGCATATTTGGGCCAGGTTACGTCGCCGGCGGACGGACGCATTTTCGTCATGGCAGACGCAAATGGACGCTTTGCGTCGCCCCGCTGGAGATGCCCTAAACCGATCTCCAGTTAGGGCATGTCCAGCGCCGCGACGCATTTTGGACGTCCAAAATGTTCGTTTGCGTCGCGCAGCGGATGCGAGACAGACCGTTTTTGTCCGCGCGTCCGTTTGTACCTAGGGGTGGCTCCAGCGGCCCGACGCATTTCCACGTTTGCATCAATTATGAAGTTTCCAAACAACAAAGTCAGGAATTCAACGAAGTCATACTTATTACATTTAAATTTTTAAAAGTCTACATGAAAATAAGATATTATTTCTCTAGGCATGATCTTCATGGCCAGCCAATGTCCACTGATGCTCAATCTGATCCGTCTGCAGCTGTTTGCAGACGTTCTCGTTAGTGATTTCTACATTCATATGTAGATAGTCCTACCAAGATGAAGCTCGAGGAAGTGGCGCCACCAGCTCACCTTGGAATTCCCAGTGGTTCTCATTGCGGCCATCAGGACGCTCGTTCTCAACGATCATGTTGGGCATGATCACGCATCATGTCATCACTTCATGCATGGTCTTCAGCGACCATGTACATGGCCTCAAGGCAGGTTCTCTCACCCATTCGAAGATACTCATCTAATATATCCGCAGTCATTCCATATGAGAGCATGCGAATAGCCGCGGAGCATTTTTGGTACGAGGTGAAGCCTAGTGCACCTGTTACATCGGGCCTGCATTGGAAGTAGGGGTCATAGTTTCTGACGTCCCGTAGAATGACCAAGAACAAGTCCCTTGACATCCTGTACCGGCACCGGAAGTGTTTTTCCGGGAACACCGGATTGGTGAGGTGGAAGTAGTCCTTGCGTAGGCGGGTCTGCCCTTCCACTCTGTTGCGCGGCAGGTTTTTGGAGCGTCCCTTCACAGAGCCCCGATGCTCCGGTCCCGGGTTTGAGGTGAACTCGTGGATCATGGAGGCCGTAGTAGTTTCCAATGTCTGCGTCGACTGATCGGACTCCTCGTCGGAAGAGGATTCAACGACCTCCGCGCAGAACTTGTCCAACATCTGCCACATGTCCATCTGCATGGGTACGAACTGCGGATCAATGGCCGTGCATAATAGCGCCGAAAACACGAGTAAGAAACCTACCGACGCAATTGACCGAATAGGTCGTGGGCGGCGAGGCCGGACAGCGCAACCGGCAACGTTTGGCCCCAAAACAGCCGACAGGTACGGCGGAGCCAAGCCCGAGTACGATCCTGCTCTCCCGCGCGGCGACAACAGAGCCGACGGCGAGTACTGCGGCGGGACGGCGACGGGTGGAGCTAGGGTGGTGGCGTCGCACTAGGGCATCAAATAAGGGGAAAAAGAAGCAAATCGAAACGGTCGATTTCGCTATCCCTGACTTGCGGGACCGGGTAAAAAATGGAGGACGCTCGGCGCGTCCGCGGATACGCAAACCTGATGCATATTTAGGCTAGGTTTACGTCTCCGCGGAGCAGGCCACGCATTTCCGGTCCCCGCAGACGAAAACGGTGGTCGCTGGAGATGCCCTTACCAGAAAAAAAACCTATGGTGTCCCTACTCCCTATCGAATCGATTGGTTTGTTCGTCTTCCCATATGCCTCGGCCTCGCCGTCCTTGCGGTGTTGGCATGGGATGGAGATTCAGTGACAAGTCACGCCGTAACAGGAAGTTGCATCCGCCGCCCAACGGCCTCTAATCAAATGATCCGAATATTTTACAAATTGCCCCCGGGGGATGATGTGTTCGCAACCTCCGGTTTCCTGGCCACACGATGGAAGGAATCATCCGGTCCGGGTCACCTCTCCTGCACACCACGTGGGTGGCCCCCACCACGTTCACCTTATCCTCTTGCTCTAATCTTCTCTGTTACTTTTGTTCTCACGCACGCACGCAGAGGAGATGACCGCGCCGCCGTGCTCTCCGCCGCCGTTCGCCCAAGCCTCCGCTGCGCCGCCGTTCGCCCAAGCCTCCGCTGCGCCGCCGTTCGCCTAAGCCGTCGTGTCCCCTTGTCGATGGCCACCATCTCCGGCACCTGCCCTCCCCATCACCATGTACTCCGCATCTCCGCCATGATGCGAGCAACGCAATGGAGCGGCCGAGACGGAGCAGCCCCGTGCGCGAGCTCGGGCTTCCCGTAGCAACCCTGCCACGCGCCGCCACACCCCAGCCACTCCCGCCGCCGTGCCCCAGCCATGCTCCGGGTGCCGTCGCGCGCCGCCGCGAGGTGCGGCCATGGCACCCCGAGGTCCTGCTCTCCCCATTGCCAGCCAGCGAACCTCCCGCATGAGCTCGGGCCGCCGCACCCCCGCACCCTAGCCACTCCCGCCGCCGTGCCGTCGCAGGCATGCTCCGACAGCCGTTCCTGCCTTCGGCGCCCTCGTCCGTCCTGCGCCGACGGGATCACCCATTTCTGCTGCACCGTGGTCGCGAGCAGCGCTGGCCGTTGAGGAGCGCAGGGACACCAAGGCGGGGCTCCGCTAGGAAGCTGCTGCTGGTAAAGGGGTGCTATCTTCGACGGCATCTGGCGATGCTACCAACCGCAGTGGAGAGTGCTACCTTAGGTACCTATTGTTGCTGCCGTCGGAGGCCGGCGTTGCTACCTTTGGCGTCTGGTAGTGCTACCAGCGGAGGGTGGATTTGCTATCTTATGTGTTCGACGTTGCTACCGACGGTTCAAGGTGTTGCTACCTTAGGTACACGGAGTTTGCTTCAAGCGTTACACATTTTTGATACAATATAGACCTTTGTAAAAAATGTTGTGATGCAATTTTTTTGCTATAATTATTTTGTTGTTTTGCTACTTTAATATAGAAATTTTGCTATGAGGTCTCCGGCGAGGTCTTCTCAATTTTTTCCGATGATATTGGGTTTTGCTACATTACCACTTTTCTGCTACAATAGCATTTTTTTTTTGCTACGAGCTCTCCGGCGAGATCTCCGGCGAGGTCTCCGGCGAGCTCAGCCTTTTTATTTGATTTCGTGACTGAACCGTTTTTTGCTACAATGTAGCAAAAGCGGGTTATGTTTTTGCTGCCGAGAGGTATTTTTTGCTACATTCAGCAAGAGCAGATCTGGCCGTCCAAAATGGCCGATCCAATGGTTGGCGACCCGGGGGCTGGGAAATCAAATCCCCGGGGGACGCCCAGCAGTTTCCCTTCCCATATGCCTCGGCCTCGCCGTCCTTGCGGTGTTGGCATGGGATGGAGATTCAGTGACAAGTCACGCCGTAACTGGAAGTTGCATCCGCCGCCCAACGGCCTCTAATCAAATGATCCGAATATTTTGCAAATTTGTCTTTTTTGCTGCGTCGAAAATACAAAGTATTTTTGATTGAAATTTTTTTGTACTTACAACATGATACGTTGGTAACACGTATATTTTCTATTTTGAATTTTTTGCTGATTTTGAATTTTTGTTTTGAAAATCATCAAAAAATTCAAAATAAAAAATGTACGTATTACCAGCGTATCATGTTGTAAGTACGAAAAAAATTCAATCAAAAATACTTTATATTTTCAACGCAGCAAAAAAGATAAATTTGCATAATTTTCGGATCATTTGATTAGAATCCGTTGGATGGAGAACTCCGGCGGATGCGACGTCCAGTTACCGCGTGACTGGCCTACATCCAGTCACTGAATCCCCATCCGTTGGCATGCCGATCTCCTCCCTGTCTGTCCGCTTCTTCTACACTCATCCCGCCCCTACTGGAACCTGCAACGGGTGACGGCGGAGCCAAAATCTGCTGCCTTCCCCATCGCCTCGAACCGGCACCGCAAGGTTTTGCCGATGAATAGGTTGTGCCGGCCGCCGCTTTTGGTAGCGATGGGAGGAGGACCGAGATGCCACCGTCCGAGTCTTCGCAGCGCTGCCGGTCTCTATCTCCACCAGATCCGTTTGGTGTCTCGTGTGGACTATATTTTTATCATGGCCCACCATCTGGCCGGCGGGTGTTCGTTCCCCCTTTGCCTGCCACCAAGGGGCATGACGGGAGGCTTCTACCGGAGGTCCTGTTGTGGTGGTGGTGTTGGTGCGTCGTCCGCGTGAGAGACAGGAGGAAGGTTTACAGGGTGCAGTGGGCACGGTGACAGAGTGAGAATGCTAAAGAGGCTCGCCCGATGCCGAGGACTTCCTCAACTGAGACCCAGCCACAAGGTTCATCCCTCTCAATTTCTTGTGAGACTTTCTTTCTCTGATTTTCTGATTCCTATCGGCAGTTCTTCTGTTCGAGGAAAGAAGTCCACATAACCCCCTAACTATCGAGTTTGGGACGCTAACCCCCCTAAGTTTAGATTGGGGCACATGACCCTCCCTATGTTTGCAAAACCGGACAGTTAACCCCCACGGTGGTTTTAGCAGTATTGCAGGTGGTTTTGATGACGTGGGCACGCGCCAGCTATTCCAAAGTGGCATTGCCTCCTCTGCTCCGCTTCCTCGCCTCGCGCCATGGCGGGCAGTGGAGGCCAGGCGCCCCGTCCTCGCTCTGCTTCCAAGTAGTTCCCTCCCGCCCTGTGGCCGCCGCTACGAAGATGCCCATGCCACACCACAGACACGGTCATCGGAGCGGCGGCGAGCCGTCGTCGCAGGGCAGCAGCTGTGAGAGCTGCAACGGCGTGGCGGACCACGCATATGTGTCTCAATCTCGGGCGGAGCCGCTAGTGCACGCTGAAGGAGCTGCAGGTAGCTGAATTTTTTTTTTCATCTCCATGTATTCCCAATCCTTGCTCTCTTCTGGTCATACGCGCATACAGCTTCATGCCGCCGTCGTGGAGTGAAGCAAGTCCCGCCATCTCCTATGCTCGCAGCTTCCAGGATGTGACCCTCCATCACTAGCTCCATTGCTTCCTCAGCTTAGTTCTTCTCTGTTTGGCAAACTTGGATCCCTGAATTGTCTTAAAGCTAACTCTGAATTTGCACAGATGGCCAAAGCGACAACCCAATGTTTTACATGGAGTCAGCAGGGGAATCCTAAAAATCGAGTGGAGAGCAAAAATTCAGATCAAGTGAACTCTGCTATTCCAGGACATGATCTTGTTAATCTCTGTAATAGCACAACGTCAGTAGCTGGACACATGAGGCCATGTGGGTAATTCTTCATTGACATACAGACTACAGTAGCTTGCTGCAGAACAAGAACAAATATTCAGGCAACGGGATGCTAGCCCTCATGCTGTCCACGGCCACTGCAGAGGAAGACCGGGGCAGCGGAGGGAACACCGGCGGAGGCCTCTAGGACTAGGAGCATGCGGTTGCGGGCACTCGGCAATGGGGGCACGCAGCGGCCGGAGCACGAGCGGTGCCCGGGCTGCTCGGCTGCTCCGGTGACGAGGGAAGCGAGGCGCGGGGGTGTCAGCGGCGGGCAGAGGCGGCGGCGCCGCAGACAGTGGGAGCCATTGGCGAGCAGCTCTGTGGACAGAGCGGGCGAGCGGGGCGGCAGCGATCAGCTGGAAGGGAGAGAAAGCAGAAGAGATGATTTAGACAGAGCTAAACCATCTTTTCGTCCTAGCTGTGCTAAACTACTATCCACGTCAGCTAAACCACCGGTCAATACCACTCTAGATGGGTGGAGGGGGTCAATTGCACGGTATATAATACTTAGGGGGGTTAAGTACCCCAAACCAAACTTAGGGGGGCTTAGTGTCCTAAACCTGATAGTTAGGGGGGTGATGTAGACTTCTTTCTCTGTTCGAGCATGCACCACTGTTGGAACTTGCCGAGTGAAGAAATGATGTCACGGACAGCACGAGAATGGCTGCTGAATCTACTAGCCAAACTGAATGAGACACAACGGCTAATGGCGCTGATGGTTCCGTGGAGATCCTGGCGTGTACGCAACAAAATTATTCTTGATAAACCAGTCAAGGCATCCCGTAGATTTTTGTGCAAATACGTACACAGTGTACTGATGATAAATCACTGTCCAAAAGCTGATGCTTGCAGAGGAAGTGAGGTGCAAATGCAGAAGGCATGTGTGAGACCAGCGTCGGGGAGGTTAAAACTCAACTTCCATTGAAGCTATGTCTAAGCGAGAGGAGAACTGCAAGCAGCACAGCAGCGTGCTCGCGGCCGACAGCGACATGTTCATTGACAAGGCCATTGGTCATTGTAAAATGATTAGTATTGTTGTTGAGATTTTGCATTTGGTCAGCGTAGCAAGAGTAGTCATTAGTGCTGTTGAAATTGCAAACCAGCATAAGTAATGCTCATATGTTAAAATGTATATATACTGAGCAGATTAGCAATCTTAATGTAGCAAAGTGAGCCAATTAGCAATGGGGTTGATCACTAACAATGTAGCGGATCATGTTCGTCATGGTATGAGCTAGCACAATAGCATCATTTTTAGGCAATGGGTGCCAAAATTCAGGGGAATTGGTTGGCGGAGTTTTCGTTACGTGTATGGGTCACCAAATGATCTACTATTAGTTTGCTAGCTTGTGAGTATATATTATTAGTTGTTTGTAATGAAATAAAAATAAAATTCTGTTGAAAAATTGAATAAGATATTGCCGATTTTCAGAGCAGAGTTACAACTCACAATAACTTCAGAAATAAAGTGGAAAAAGACTATGGCATACTTACTTTTAATATGATGGTAAATTGTGTATATTGCTTGCTTATATGCATCTTGTATTTAACTATTTATAATCCATGCTGATATATTGAAATGGTTATCCGTTCCCACTATCACAGTGGTTAGCTTTCTTTTTTTTGTGTGTGAAAATGGCTTTTTTTTTTACTTACGTACATGAGGTTTGCATCTTGCTTATTATTTACACAGGAATCATGACCTTATGTGACCAAGATTTTTCTACGAGAGCTTGAGAGGCAAGTGTGTTCCTGTAAACTACTCTATTGGCTGGCCAAATAATGCATACTTCTCCAGGACCTTCATGCCATGGGAAAGCAGCAACCTAATCCAAGCTTCAACATTATATACTAATTGACTTGAAGTCACAAAGGAAGATTAAAATTCCCTGGTTAGTCATGATTATTTTTTGATTATGTGTACCACAATATTAATTACCTACACTATGATGATATGTCTGGACCATACAAGCAACCTACTCTCAGTGATAAAGGAGGATTTGAGATATGCCCAAGGGAAAGAATTGTCTCAATTTTATATCACATGTTCTCTTCCTACGAAAGAAATTTTTGTTAGTTCAAAAAATATTCTAATTCATCGTTGAGCACCAGAGAATTCATATGAATTTTTAGAGATAAAGCCAAAAAGAGATCGCATTTGTGCTGTCAGCCATTGATTAGAGGCTTGGGCTATGAAATGGACAATATTACAGAGATCGATCTTGTGTCTCACGATTTTCCTCACTATGTTTACAAGGTTACCACATTCGAAAGTAGTGCTTAATAATATTAATGGCACCACTTACCTTGCAAGTACATTGAGAAACGAGACTGCAAGTACATATGCAGTGCTTTCTGGTTGCTTTTTCCTGAATGTCTACTCTTCTAAGGCCATGCATATGTCATTGTCATATTGACCAGTAATTTGCATGTTGTCACGATTGCTGTTAAAGGTCGTCGAGCACCAAAGTGAACTTTACAGCTCACTGATAAAGTTTTAGGCTGCTTTTCGTATGGTCAACATGTCCTCCAAATTTGGTGTGGATGCTGACAATTCCGATTATGTGTGTCGTTCATCCTAGGAGACATCTATAATAGATCTTTGGAGCAAGAACACTGATGTCCTCAATGATGGTATACTAATAGAAGTTAGTGCAAAAGAGGTTGAGATTGCCCTGGTTTCAGGCTGCACATGCACAAAATAGGACTGTAAGTCCCTAGGATATCGGTTTATTTACTGGATTTCTTTCCTCTTAACGGTGTGACCTTCATGTTGACATTTTCTCGAGTATTTTGTTCCAATGGTGCTAAGCCTCTCAGAAAGCTATGGGTCTCAATTCTGCATCAACACAAAAATTCCGGAGATTATTGCTCTGTGCGACAGGTGATCATTTTTCCATCTGGTGTGCCATGCATATGTGCTCTACATATTAATCTAACGAAGTTGTTGTATAGTGGCCACATGACTCTTTGCATTGTGTTAATTGGTGAAGTAGATAAGAGTTAGAGTGAGATTGAAATGATCACAGTAGTAGAGCTCTCCACTATGAACGCACATATAACCTTGATATCCATTTATTATTTGCTCAATGGGTTTGTGTTACATAGGATTCACTTCTTAGAACTTGTTTTCCAGGTAAACCCAATGGAAAATTAGGATTCACGGCTTCCAACCAAATTAAAACTGGTGGTTTTTTTATCGTGAGATTAATATATACCTATATGTCAGATCAGGGAGGGGAAATTTTTAGGTGCTCCAAGGAAGGCTTTGTGTATGCCACGATGTTGCTGTATTCGTTCCGTAGATACAGACCTATTTTCATGTCCTGAATTTTTACCTGGAATGTATACCTTTATGTCAGATCAGGGAGGGGAAATTTTTAGGTGCTCCAAGGAAGGCTTTGTGTATGCCACTATGTTGCTGTATTCGTTTCGGTTTTGGGTCGTCTGGATCGGATACTAGGAGATTAGCTGATGGTCAATTTCAAGTGATTGCTTTCTCTACCAGTGTTTGCTTGGTTACATTTTTTTTCCCTGTTTTAAATTTTGGCATTGTCTAATATTTTCCTGTTATTTGCTAGAAGATGGTGACCAATTAGTACTGGCTATGCAATGCTTATTTTAGAGTCACATATTTTTAGAGTCACATATACACCACCTTCTGTTGATCTGGTTCATGGTCCTCAGAACTGTAAGTCGAGCTAGCTGCGGCTCTTCGCTTTGTGTATCCCTGGCTCCCTGCCTTGTGACCCTCGCTCTTGAAGATCTTTGGCCGGTGGTCCTGTGATCGTTCCGCCATGCACCTTGAGGGTAGTTCTTCCTCTAATTATAGGTTGCATATTTACAAAATATTCATGTTTTTTTTTTGTTTGATTGCTTACTTTGTTTGCTTCTTCTTTTTTGCGTCTACACATGTTTTTCTTTATCACGACATTTTTGAGTCTATCTATTGGCTATGATTTCTCAAATGTGCGTACGACAAATGGTCCACATGTTGTCTCCCTACGTGTCAGGTAGCTAGATTTGCTTACATGTGCACAAAGGAGTACTGTGAAATAAAACTGTCGGTCCGGGGTCCTTGCTGCATCCGTATATTCTATTTTGTTTTCTGATGAATTTGTTAGTTTCAAGAAACAAATCCTCTCCTAATTTCCATTCATGTAGCATCTGACAGGAACTCCACTACTGAAATGGTTGGTGATGTGATCCAGGATTTTGGTTGGTAAAACAGCTGATGTTCATGCGTCCGACTTTAATGACGTGTGCACTATACACTACAACCTTCAGCCGGGCAAAAGGGATACTCATCGTCCTGTGTACATATACCTAAGAGTAACACATAAAAGGAAGACCGTAACTCCCCACGACTGCATCTACGAAGCTTGCAAACTATATTACAAAATGCTTTGTATTGCTCACTTTGGAGCACAATATACCCTTCGATTTATTTTTAGGTATATGTACCTATGGTTGAGGCAAATGTATTTTAGGAAAATAACTTTGAAAAATACTACTTCCTCCGGCCGTAAGTATTTGTCGTAGATTTACGTAAAATATAGGCTAAAATCTACCTAGGTCATCATATCTGAGACAAGTATTTAGAATCGGATGGAGTACTTATATTAGAGCTCTAAACTAGCTAGGAATGTGTTCGTCGATTATGAACTATAATGAACTGTAACGAGCTGGTAAATTGTATTTATCCTCCGGTCGGCCATCTAGACCGTTCAATGAGAAGAAGCGGCCGAGAAAGCCTCGGTTATTACATAAGGAAAAAAAATACAGACACGTTACACCCTTCTATGTTAGAAATCAAAGCACCCTCAATGTACCGCAACAACCGCGTGTGTGGCAACGCTATGCAGGCGGCGAGGCGAATCTCGCATGTCCATCTAGTGTAGGTATAAACCCCTTTCTCTAGACTAAATGCGCTTTCCAGCTTTTCACGCATCTCGAACCCTCATCCCACTCTGTCCTTCTTCTTGGATTCTAGTTTCTTTTACCGTTATTGGGGTAAGCACTCCGAGGAATCATGCTTCCAAGAGGGATCAAGCCAAAACAAGGCAAAGTGATGCCAACTTTTCCGCCCCAAGCAACTCATCCAAATCATCCGAAGTTAGTCACATGAAAAGAGTTCACATATGATCACCAATCTAGACACGGTTATAAGCATAGCAGTGCATGGAGGAGCATATTGGTGAGGTGACACACACATCAAACTTGTAAGAGAATAATTGGAATTAACATCTCTTCCTTTCAAAAACTAAAAACTCTACCGAGCCGAGGCAGTCCAGTCCATTAATTTCGAAAGCGCAACTACATAAGCTGGTTGCCCACAGGGTCAACGATGAAATACAGGTCGAGAGACCTCGTAGTGAACTGATGAAACTTCGATGCCCACATCTGCATTTCATAAATCAGAAAAAAAAAATTATCGAGATTATGACTTAGTAAGGCATTCTAGAAAGTCGCATGCACTGATAGTTTTAAGCTGTGATGCAGTATACTACCGCATTCTTACTGTAAGCTAGGAAAATGGTTATACTTTCAGAGTTGAAGCTGGCCAACAGGTAAATTATAATCATTTTGTGCCTAGTCGGAGTTTGTAGTGTGCAATAGGTAAAAGGTGAAAATAACTATGAGATTACCGTCAGAAAAAACAGTGCTACTTACTGCTCATTTACGCACACTACAACAGGTTGTGGATGTTCTAATTTTTTGAAATGAATTTACACAAAAGTGAGGCCAATTTATGGAGCATTTTTTCTTGTATTACTCGTGATATTTCCTTCCTTTTTGATACAAAAAATGAGAAAAACAATCCCCAACCAAAATCACTGAGAACATAATTTAGTGAAACCCAAATTTCAATTGAGGAAAATGCAGAAAAAACTTACATCCTTGTACTCGATGCTCCCCTTGAACAATTTGAAGTCGTCAACTGCAGGAAACAAGAAAGTAGAGTAATCAGTCTTGGTGTTAGGAAAGATGTCCATTATCTAGCTCTGCTTAACATCTAAGTGGTTCTTGGATTCTAAAACAGAAAAAATGGAGTACTTACGTGATGGAAAACGGATGACTGCAGCATGACTGTACCGATTGTCGATATGATTAAGACAGCAACCTGATTTAAAACATGATGGCATGGTTGGTTCTTTCAGACCAAGAAAAGAAGATCGGGAGAAATTTTGTGACCATATATTTTTCTATATGGCTGAAACAGCGGAAATAGGTGTAGCCAAGAGCATTACGAAATTCACAATCATACTGGCAATAAGACGGAAGCAAAATGAAGCTGTTCGTTATACCTAAGGTTGCTTGCACAATAAAAGCACTGTACTGTATGATCAAATTCCGAAGGTGAGCTAATGCATCCTCCACTGCCTCTTTGGATGCAGTCTCCGAGAAAGATATTAACAACATAAACTCAACTCCGTAGTTAAAATCCTGTATGGCAAAACAAACCTATGCTCGAACACAATGCTAAGCAAAAGGAGGATAACAATTTATGCTAGCACAACTTCAATTATATTACCTCGCCTCTACGGAAGAGAGGGATAATGTCATCTTCCACCTCAGATTCAAAATCTACAGAAACCAAGGCCTGTAAGTTATTCAAATAGTGACTCACAGTGCTATGTACAAGCATACGAATCAGTATAGTTTACGAATTGTAAAGAAGATTACATGGTGAGGCGTACATAGGAAACGGGTTTCACATAGCCATCGAGAACTTTGGAATAGTATGCGCTACTTTGAAATTTTGCAATGTCTTCTTTCTGCTGGAAACGCATGAAGACAGCATGCGTGAAGTTCTCACTATTAGGGTCCTCTATGCGGCCTGCATCCAAGAGACAGATGTGAATGCATCGAAGCGCAATTCATCACTTAAATGAGTTATGCATCAATAGATATATACGAGTCTCTGACCTAATGAGACTGTAAGTATCCCTCTCATCTGATACTGACATGTATACAAGTAATCAAGCATGTCCTTTTCTTCAGCATCGGAGATGTTTGGGTTGGTTCTAAGCAGAATAATATGCTCCGCAATCTTTCTGCCAAAGCTACCACGTTAGAGTATGCACACTAGCAATCTAGCTTGTACCATATGAAACTCTCTACAGCACCATTTCAATGAATATATTACATCATGTAAATATCAGGATGACCATTTCATTTTTATGATCTCAAGGTAAATTATTAGCACAAAACAAAGTTCCCCACCTTTTCTTCACATTGTCACCAGATGGAGCGCCATTGCCGGCTCCAATTGCACAGAGAGGGGAAAAAACCACCTTACTTCTAGCCCCCCACCATCTACAATCTGTAGCAGGAAGATTTTTCTCAATTGTGTGTATATGCATACACTTGGAAAAGCATCAAGCTTTACCGAAAAGCTGAGATCAAGAACTCAAACAGCCAGAATTCTTACCATGGGAGTGATGCAATCCAAAGAACTTTGGGGCAGGATGTATAGTCTGAGAGATCCGAGCTGGAAATGGCATCAGCATCGTGAAACTGCCGAGCTTGGACCTTAGCTCTCATTGTTGTTTAGAGTTCTTATGGATTTTGTGGTGGAGCACTGGTGTGGAATCTGTGAGTAACACCTCACAAGAAGTGGGTGGTTCAAGAGTACTGCCCTGTCCTTTTCTCTCCTTTCTCTCAGTTCCTGATATTTCTTGTGGCCAAGAAAATGTTGATATCAACTTTTTTGTGCACCAATAATACAAATGTACTAGGAAGGATCACAACAAAACAATCGCTATCACAGGATCAGAACCCATATTATGGGCCTTACAAACCAGAGACCTGATCGACCAACCTGAACCAGTAGTTTTAATTCTTTCCAGATTTTGAAGGCCTAATGTGGAGGAAACGACATTTTTTCAAAAAGGATGAATCAGGCACATCTTCTTTTAACATTAACAGAAATCGAACATGTTGTGGAGAGGAGTTGATGATTCCCTCTTAGAGAGCCATTCAAGCTCTATTTCTACTAAATAATTTCCCTGTTTCAGCTTTGTTTGCAAACTTGTTTATTTTTACTTGGCCTAAATCCGGTGACACATCACATTCAGCCTCTTCAATTGTTTTCTTTGCACTAGATGCTGGGGTACGCCAAAAGCGCGTCGCCACACAGACCCACGAGTGTTCATCGTGCGATCTGCTAAACAGAAATCACGGAGATTAGACAAATATAAGTGCAAAGAGCGTTGACATACAAGTATACAACTGTATATTTAGTCAGACATGCCAGATGAACTAGAAAGCTTAAAAGAGTCGTCACTTACATCTGACAAGGAGCACTCTGCGTCTTTTGCAGTTTGTAGCAATATCACAAGGTAAAAGCCCAAACAACTGTTGCAAGAAAGAGTTAGGTTAGTGGGGGCATCTGGGCATGTCAAAATATAATGCTGTGATAGTACGCCATTCCCTGGCAGCAAACAACTAACACAAAAGGCAAGACCTTCTATGTAAGTAGCCTAGAATATCGACCGGACGTTAATATGTGCAGCAGTCAAGAAACGAATAAAAGAAGCTGCCTCTTTTTCCTCATTATGGGTAGCTACAAAGAAATGATGACAATATGACATAAAAAATGAGTCCTCGTCGGCAGCAATCACATAGAGCAGTAGCGGACAGCAGATCAGCGAAGGTGGTGAACTCCACCCTCCTCACTCTGCTGGCAACAGGCCTAAGATCAAATACTACCGAAGTGGTATGCTGAGTGTGTACCAGGGTGTGGAATTTGAGCTATGTCCAGCGAGGAATATGATCGAACATGTTGCGAGCATACACATCAATTCCGGTGGAATCTATGAAGCACATGCAGAGGAGACGAATTGTTGCCTCTCATCGTACCCCCATGCGTCCTCGTCTTCCACGGCGGTAATCTTCCTCGTCCGGCGGCGCAATCATCTGATCGAGGGCCTCCTCCTCGGCAGCCATAGGCGAGCTGCAGGACCCGAATTTGGGAGTCGTCTCCAGCGCCATGAAACTGTCACGAGGCTTGCCGCAACGAGAAGAACGAGCTGGTGCCCGTACTCCTGCCCCCTCCCCATCCTCCGTCGAGGCTTCAGCTCGGGCCGCTTCTCCTCCCGTTTCCATCTGCCGGGGCTGCACAGGGGACGCCCCGCCCAGCTTTGCGACACATCCGGGGCTCAGGCCGCTCCTCGTTTCCATCTCTATCCGCCGGTGCTGCGCAGGCAACGCCGTCGAGCGCCGCGATGCACGTGCGGCGACGCTTCGAGTCGCCGCTCGGCGCTCCCCCATCCTCCTCCTCCTCCTCCTCCTCCTCCTCAATATCTTCACAACCCTGGCTCCGACAAGCGTGAGATGCGAACGAAAGCATGTACACTACAAACCAACTAAAAATTGTATCGAACAAATGTAAGACCATGTCTAACAGCCCGTATTTTTTCGCCCCGTAAAACGCGAGTAGAGGGCCCTGTATCCGGTTTTCACCGGCCGAAAACTCGGATGAGCTAGCAGAACCCGTATCCCCACCCCGTAAAACAGATAATACGGGTTCTGCTAGCTCGTCCGAGTTTCCTGCCCCTCAAAATAGGGTTTTAGACAGCAATTTGCACAACAATTTCACATCAAACATAGCACATCCAAAATATGTGATGCATAATTCATAGTTTTAACATCACAACGCGATCATAGGCAATGTTCAAGCCACGGAAGTTCCCAAATGTGATCAACCATCAACGGATCCATCGCCACCGGCGCCACCGCTCGCCGGAGACTCACCTTGAGCACGAGCTTGACGCGCAGCCTTCTTCCTCGCTGAAAGGACACGGATGTCGCCTAGAGGGGGGTGAATAGGCGGTTTAAAACTTTTACGAGATGGGCTTAACAAATGCGGAATAAAACTAGCGTTTACTTTGTCAAGCCCAAAGCCTATATACTATGGTTCACCTATGTGCACCAACAACTTATTCTAAGCAAGGGTTCACCTATGTGCACCAACAACTTATGCTAAGCAATACAAGCAACTTATGTGATAGCAAGATATATATAACTTCAAGCACGATGGCTATCACAAGGTAAAGTGCATAAGAAAGGAGCTCGGGTATAGAGATAACCGAGACACGCGGGAGACGATGATTTATCCCGAAGTTCACACTCTTGCGAGTGCTAATCTCCGTTGGAGAGGTGCGGTGGCTTAGTGCTCCCGAACGCCACAAGAGGCTCACCTTGAGGTGTGGTTGCTCGATGCACACCAACGCCACAAAGGCCTCACCCCAAGATGCGGTACTCACACCACACACCGAACGCCACGAAGGCGCCTCACCTAAATCTCCGGTGACCCTCGCCACAAAGGCCTAGGTCACGGTTCCACTAAGGGATTTCCTTTGAGGCGGAAACCGGGCCTTACACAAAGCTTGGGGCACACATCCACAACTTAATTGGAGGCTCCCAAGAAATCGCCACAAAGGCATCAAATCCGTCTAGGGTTCCAAGAACCCAAGAGTAACAACTTTATTGCTTTCACTTCCACGAATCACCGTGGAGAACTCAAACCGATGCACCAAATGCAATGGCAAGAACACCACAAAGATGCTCAAGTACTTCTCTCTCAAATTCCAACAAAGCTACAAAAGCTATTGGGGGAATAAGAGAGGAAGAACAAATAGGAGGAGGAACACCAAATTTCTCCAAGATCTAGACCTAGTGGATTCCCCTCACAAAGAGAGGGATTTGATTGGTGAAGATGTAGATCTAGATCTCCTCTATCTTTCTCTCAAATAGATGCAAGATTCATGGGAGGGAGAGGGAGATAGCAAGCTCAAAGAAGGTCAACAATGGGGCAAAAACGAGCTCAAACGGATGGGAAACTTTGGGGAAGAAGACCCCCTTAAATAGGGCAAGAGAAATCTGCCCGTTATGCACAAAACTCGTCAAAACCGGAACTTCCGGTCATTTGGGGCGGAACTTCCGCCCCCCGGAAGTACCGGCCAACTTCCGGGTGAAGTAGGGCGTCCCCGGAAAGATTACAGTATGTTTTCTGCGTGCAGAATCGTCATTTCCGGAAGTTCGGCGGAAGTAGGGCGGAAGTTCCGGCCACCGGAACTTCCGGCTAAAAAACTGCTTCACGGAAACTTGAATAACTTTTGCATCCGGACTCCGATTTTGATGATCTTGGGCTCGTTTCGAAGCTAGTAAAAAGCTCTACAAGATCATGCAGGGAACCATCATAGTCCAGTAAGTTAGGATAGAAACAAATGATGAAAGGTTTGACCTATCTAAAAAAAACATGCCGGTAAAACCTCCAACCTCGAAAATGCAACAACTTGAGTTAGGAAACTCGGATTTGGGTGAAACCAATTTTGTTGTAAAGAAGATGACAAGAGCTACCCCACAAAGAGTGAAAAGCTTAAGAACAAGTGGGGTAGGTTTTTCTATGTATTTTAGAGTGAAACCTCTCAATACGAGAAACCGAGAAAAACTCCAATATCGAAAACGCAACAAGTGATTCATGCGGAATCCGTTTTTGATGAACTAGAGCTTGTCATGAGAATAAGCACAAGCTCTAAAACACCATATGGATAAGATACAAATAACAACCAAGAAAGATGATGCAAGGATGCAAAGGTTTGAGCTCTCTCCGAATGATACGATCGAGTTACTCACTCGAGAGCCCTCTTGATAGCACGGCAACTAAACTATAAGCCGGTCTCCAACTACACTATGAGACCGGTGAGAAAGAAACCCTATCAAGAGCAAACCTTATACTTGCGCATTCCACTTGAGCTCGATGATGACGATCTTGACCTCAACAAGATGGAACGCCTTTCTTGATTGTGCTTGCTTGACGAAGTCTTGTGGGTTGCTCCCCCATAATCCACCATGGGAGAGCTTCTTCTTCGGCGCAACTTCACATATCCATGATAACCATATGGATGTCAAGAGTCAATCAAAGGATCTCTTCGAGATGGCTCATCTTGAACTAGCACTTCATTTCTTCATACTTCATCATGTTGATGTCTTGAAGTAACTTGAGGGCTCACATCATCTTCATCTTAAAGACATACTTGACACTTGATATCCTTCATCAAATTCTTCTTATTGCAACCTTGAAGCCAACAAATGGTTCAAGAATTGCCTATGGACAACTCCTACAAATATAACTCAATGCAAACATTAGTCCATAGGGATTGTCATTAATTACCAAAACCACACATGGGGGCTCCATGCACTTTCAATCTCCCCCATTTTGGTAATTGATGACAATCTCTTTGAGAGGGTTTATATAAGGAATTTAAGTAACAAATAAGTTGAATATATAGAGCAAACTCCCCCATAATATATGCATGTGTGAATGATCTTGACTTTCATTGCATATATTGGCATTCAAAGCCTAGTGGTGTTTCCTCTAAATATTCAACTATGCAAAGCAACAAGATGCAATGCAATAAAGGCACATGCTTAAGCACAAAGCAAAGACATAACCAAATTCCCTTAAACCCTCCAAACTTCTCCCCCATTGGCACCAATTGCCGAAATGGGTGAAAAATTTAGAAGGCCAATATAGTTAGAGTTCCTCCATAGCGTGTGCATTTATCATAATTTGAGTGGAATCAAATGCACGTATCCAATGACGAATATTCGGAAGGAATCACACTATAGATAGGATCAAAGATCGCAAAAAGATAACGAAGTCAAGAAGCTTCAACAAATGAAGCAAGCAACCAAATGAACCACAAAGAAGATACCAAAAGAAAGATAGATATTATAATAAGATCAAGAAGATTGCTCTAAATAATATGAGGAAGCTCCCCAAGGTTTGTGCACAAAACTAGACAATTTGCATTGGAGTATAAAGTGCACAAACATGGAATCATCACTCCCATAATATCATTCAAAAATAAAAAAAATACCAAGTGAATCAAACTCTAATGATCACCACAAAATAGTGCCTTAAATAAAATGATAAAGCTCCCCAAGGTACATGCATAAATTAAAATGTTGCATTTGAATACAATATGCATAACATGGAATCCTCACTCCCTCATTACCATTTAAAACACAAACATTTGCAATAGATCATAGATAGAAAATTAAGCTTAACACTTGCAATAAACAAATGGTTGAGCAACAAGTAAGAGGCACCATAATAAAAGGCTCAACCACGAGGATATGTGAAAGGCATGACAAAGCATATTATAGGACTATTACAAGGATGAGAAAATAGCATCATCATAGTCTTCAATGAATTATATTGCTTAGCATGACCAATCAACATGCAACAAATAAATAAGATATCAAATGGAGATGTATCATCTCTTATGTGTATAGGTTTCTCTAAGTGGACAAAATCACTAAGATATTTATCCACAAAGAAACATGCACACAAAAAATAGACACACAAGACATATAGCATGATATCCAAGACGAAGTCATGCAATATACCAATAAGAATTTTTTGCTTAATAGCATGGCCAAAGGCTCAATTTTATCTTATTGTAATTCATGAACTTCAACCACAAACAACTGAAATACATCACAAATATCAACAAGGGATAGAAGATAGTTGTGATGCATTTGAGAAAGGCAACAAGTATCACAAACGAGGATACCAAAAGAAATAACTAAATTTGCACTTTCATCTATATTGCACACGTGAGAGCCTTGAGGAATTGATATGCAATAAAATTGCTAGATATGCATAGTTGGGATGGATGAATCATGAGCATGATTTAAAATACTTCCCAACAAATGCACTCATCTCAAATTACTCACATTCACAATAAAGAGGTTTCATTAAGACTTTTGCAAGAAGCACAACATTTGCAAATCAAGAGATTCATGCCAAGATGCAACCATAAGGTTGGATACAAGAAAAGTATGCATGAGAAGATACTTGTTACCAAGATAGCATTGGTGTGGATGTAGTAGATATGTGTTCGTTGACCATCCTAGCTTGCCTCAAGTTACCATTGAGTCACCACTTCTTTCCAAGAGTGAGACAAGCATTCAATGCATATCCATTGTACCTAACACAAAGGTAAGTACAAAATAGTCCCCAAACTCATTGGGTCCGAAGTAGTTAGACACACTACAACATATAGGACAAACTCCACAATTCTATGTGCATATAGATATGAAATTGAATTTCATGCACATCTTAGCCAAATTAGGATTTGATGGAGTTTACCCTATATATTGGATCAAAGAAAGTGACACATGCCATAAGATATACATATATTAAATATGCATGCACAATACTTTCAAGGACCAAAGGAAGATACAATTTGGACAAAACACCAAATAAATCAAGAGACAATGGTTGCCCAAATTATATCAAAGAATCAAATCAACACAAGATTGACTCCAAAGACTTATCTCATTATAAGAAGCTAATTAAGCCTAAGCAAAAAGGAATGAGATAACCAACTCCCAAGAGAGCAAGGTTCCAACAAATAAACCAAACCCTCAACACTTTTTATGATGGCACAAAGTACCAAAAAGAAAATTTATGTCTCCCAAAACCAAATTTTTGATAATGATCAAGAGAAGTTTAAGCATTATAACAAATATAGGAGAGCTCCCCCCAAGATTAGTGCATTATCTAGGATTTAGAGTATGGATACAAAATGCACAAAACTAGGATCATCACGCTACCTATATCTACTAACAATGCTAAGAAAGTTTGAATAGACAAATTAGATCCATGAGATGCAAGGAAGACACATGGGAGTCAAAGCACAACAAATTCATGGCAATAAATAAGGCAATTTTAAACACAAGAGCCAATGTAGATATGATCAATAAATATCTACCTCATAATTGATTACCAATTGTCCTAGGACAAGAGGTATTAGGAAATATTTCCCGGTGGTAGTTTGTAAGTATACATAAGATCATATTTACAACGAACAAAGCATATGGTAAAAGATAAGAGTTAACCATCATGCAAAGAAAGTTTCTTGATAGCTTCATTTAGTCATACCAACATGCAAGGCAATTAATAGTATTCATACCAACATGCAAAGAAATTAATAGTATTCATACCAACATGCAAAGCAATTAATAGTATGACTTGAAGCACATGGTTTTCCAAAAATGTATTGAGGGACACGTTGTGAAAAACCATGCCAAGAAAAACTTTCACAAATAAGATCCACAAAGATATTAGCAAAGAAGCTATTTAAGCAAATTGGAGCTTGTTTGAGCAAACATGCCACATAGGGGAGAGATAATTTACGGTATCAATTCTATGTGACACAACCTCAAATGTTCACATTTTCTAGGCTTGTAAAATGCACAAAGCTTATTACTCCCCCATAATGTGATAAGGAAATTATTTTCACAAGAGGCAAGTAAGATCCAAGTAGAGATATTAATGGACATTAGAATTTGAATTTCTCATGAAGATGCCATACCACATAGCGACTAGATAATATCGCAATATCAATTCTAAGTGATATTCCTCATGTACACACATTGTTTAGGATCATGAAATTCCCAAAGGAATATCACTCCCCCAAAATGGGATTGTCCATTAATCGCTCATAAGAGCCATATAAGATACAACAAGATGCAAAGAGGCTCCAACACAAA